>NC_092004.1:13966115-15166115 GCF_044704955.1 Pristiophorus japonicus | reverse complement strand
AGTGGATAGCAGAGGGGTCAACAATCAGGGGGCATATATTGAAAGTAATTGGTAGAAGCTTTAAAGAGGATTTGAAGGTAAAATTCTTCATGCAGAGGTTTGTGGGGATCAGGAACTCGCTGCCTGAAAGAATGGCGGAGTAGATACCACAAGTAAAATGTATTTGGATGTGCACCTGAAGTGCCGTAACCTGCAGGGTTATGGACCCAGAGCTGGAAAGTGGGATGAAGCTGGATTGCCTCTTGTTGGCCGGGGTGGAAGTGATTGGCGAAAATGGCCTCCTTATGTGCTGCAAACTTCTATCATTCTATGAAAAATGTAAATGTCCAATGTGGGTGTCGAAACCACGACCCTGAGATTAAAAGTCTTATGTTTCACTGACTGATCTCGCCAGGCTTCTGCCAAACATACCGTTCTCTCACTGATTGCAGACAGTCGCCTGTTGGCTCTGCCCCAAATGTTTAAACTTGCTGTCGAGGAACTACCAGGATCTTCTTGAATGGTGGACCAGGCTCGAGGGGCCGAATGGCCTATTCCGGCCCCTAATTCTTACATGCTTATCATCTTATGAACTTTTCACAGGTGAACAAACTCGCCCCTGAGCATGCATGAGGAGAAAGCTACAGAAAATATTCCCGTCTGGTGAGCTTTCGCGTGTGAGGCGAACGTGTTAACCGCGACACTGCGAAAACATCTCCACTTTCAGCACCAGGTCAGACGGAGATGTTAAGCGAGCAGGTGAACTGCTGAATCCCAGTTTTAAGGAGTTGGTCGTGGTGTCAAACAATGAGTTTCGCTTAATGATTAAAAATAAGAAATGTCAGAAGTTGGATTCAAACCCACACCTCCAGAGAAAACTGCGATCTAATCACAGCACCTCAGACCGCTCGGCGGTGTGTGTGGCCACCTGCAAGTTGATTTTGAACTTGTGTGTCCTGTCACATGAATTAAATGAGGGCAGCAGGCGTATCTCTGCCTGACACCGGGGAAACAGTGAGACAGACCTTGGAACAAGGGTCTGGTTATTGCCAAACAGCAAAGAAAATATTAATTCTGAAAGAACAGTGACCCCGACGTGATTTGAACACGCAACCTTCTGATCTGGAGTCAGACGCGCTACCGTTGCGCCACGAGGCCTACACAATGCGTTTGAGATGTTCCTCTATTTGAAGCTTTCACAACACAAGGGGCTTTAAAATCCCCGCCCATTCCCACCAGGTGTCAAAGCAGCGCTCACCTGCCACTCACCGTATGTTTTTTTCTTAAACTTTTGTGTTGCGTTTATGGAAAAGCATCATTAATTAACCCGTCACCTTCTTTTGCTCAATGAAAGAAATGCTAACTGAGGGACAATCGATACTTCAAACATTTGTCCTGTGCTTTGGGGAGCGGGCAGGGAAGTGGACCTGAATCCATGATCGCATCGATCATGATCGTATTAAATGGTGGAGCAGGCTCGAGGGGCGTATGACCGACTCCTGCTCCTATTTCTTTTGTTCTTATGTTCTTCAGCATGTTGACCCATTTTACACACTGTATTGTCGATGTCACCAGGAATCTGGGGCAACTTTTGTCAAATTTAACAGCACCGGTTATTCCTTCCGTGCAGAGAAATTAGAATCAGTAGTGAAGATAAAATCCCATGGTGATCCTTTTCAGATTCAACGCAGTAGGATTTCAAATAAAGTGAAAGAATTTTACAGTGAAACGATTTGGAAGTTTTACTTGTATTTGTATCTTTAATGAAACTTTGTGGCATCTGACTCCCGTTCATTCCACTGCTGAATAAGAAAGGAGGGTTTGACGTTGAAAAGACTGCACTGCCCCTGATATTTGTGAGCTCATCCTTTATATTCAGTGGTTTCTCACCCTTTGATGGGCTGCAGTGCAGTGGATATCACGTTGGCCTCACACGCGAAAGGTCCCCGGAGGATTCGTTTTCTCTCACTCAAAGTTATCTATTTATTGGTTAAATAAAGAGAAATTCAGGAATAAGGGAGCCTTTCTACCAGGAGAATAAATAGCTAATAAAAACAGCAAATGCTGGAAATCTCAGCAGGTCAGGCAGCATTTTCCAGGAGACTAAACTATCCTCCGATTGTTCCCTTATAGCAAGTTTAAACATCATGTTTCTACCCAGAATCAAACCGGGTACTTTTCACATATAAAGCAAATGTGATAACCACTACACTACAGAAACCTCTGGCACAGCAGCCCCAACAGAGGGGAGCTGACCAGTGAGCTCCCTCTGTGCTGATCGGGAATGTGTTGGCTCACCTAAAACAACTTCTGTCCCACACTGAAAGTTTTCAATCCTTCTCCTCCGCTGCCATTTACAGAAATGTCACGGATCACCCAGCCACCGTGTTCACTTCCACATCCTCACAGTGGGGCCACAGAGGCTCCTACCGTCTCCCCGCGATCAGCGAACTCACCCAGTTTGTAAAATTAAACCCCGAACACGTGCCCGGCAAAGGGCAGGAGAAGCCAGATAGTCTGTAAGCTCGGTCTATCGCAGAAAGTATTGGTATTCATGGTGATTACAGCAATTATTAATCGTCTCACAAATCTCAATTATTTTTATGCGATGAATTGATCGAGAATTGAAACCAGTTTAGTGCGCCGGATCTTAACCCCTCGACCACCAGAGAACGGTTATGATACATATAGATATATTTATATATATTTATATATGAACCTGAATACCAATGGCTAGCTACCTAGACCTCATGGTGCAACTGTAGTGCGTCCAACTTTGAGTGAGAGAAATTGTTCCACAATGATACACATTTCATCTTTTGTTCCCTTTTAAACGCTAGAAACTGAGACAGGGGGAATAAATAGAGAAATAAAAGCACAGGGATAAAGACAAGAGGAAGAGAGAAGGGGAAAGATACTGCCCCCACCCAGAACTAATGCAGAAACCCCTCTGCTGCGCTCGGGGTGGCCACCCACAGCCTGGATACACTAACGGGAGAAATCCAGCGGCAGGTCGGGGCCATAAAAGGAACGGCAAGCGGCCCTGGGAGCAGCTTGGAGATCCCGGGAGACGATTCCAGGGAGCAGCGCGAGCTGATGCAGGAGGGCGGCGGCAGCGAAGTGTGACGTCATCAAGGTCCAGGTCGGTGATTGGAACGTGGGCAGATACAGCAGGAGCGGCGAGATCGGGTCAAAGGAGCGGCGAGAGACTGTAGAGGGACGTGATCGGTGCCCATCAGAGGCATGAGTTCAGGGCCAGGGGCCCAGGGTTAGCACAGGCCAGCCCACACTGCGATATGTGCGTGCACTAGGTCCGCGCAGCAGAGCTGGTCGCCTGTCGTCTTGCTTAACCCTTGCCACTGGACCAAGACCTCGCTTTGTCAAGCACGTGTGATGGCTGGGGTGCAACGGCCACCACACGTTAAAAAAATCCACGCACAGGCATCTTCCACCCTTCAGGATGTAGTTCGGATCCTTCATTGAAACACCTGTGAATTCATCATTTTTCAGCGTGGAAGCAAGTCATCCTCGTTTCGAGGGACCGCCTATGATGATGATGATGATGGATACGTTAACGTCCCAACAGCTCATTGACTGTAGGACTGGGACCGTGCGGCGCTTCAGAAGACATGTCGAAAAGGCCAAGTCACTAATTTCGTCTCATGTGCTCCTCCGATCAAGAATAGCAACACACACTAAAAATGCTTCAATAATGGTTACATCTTATCTCCACATTTGCTAAGCAGGTGGTTTGTTGGTCTAGGGGTATGATTCTTCCTTCGTTGGTTGTTACTTGAAATTTGCAGAAAGATCCTGGCTTCAAATCCCAGACCAGCCTTGAGATTGCATTGAAATTTTGCAAAGAAGGACTTGTATTTCTGCAGCGTCTGTCAGGAACTCATGATGCCCCAAAGCGCTTTACAGCCGTTGAGTTGCCTTTGAAATGTTGTCATGTGAAGAAAGATGTGCCCAAATCACCTCAACTCTTTGCAAACGAGTTCATAGAATCAAAGAAGTTTGCAGCATGGAAGGAGGCTATTTCGGTCCATCGTGTCCGCGCCGGCCAACTCGAGGCTATACAGCCTAATCCCACTTTCCAGCTCGAGGTCCATAACCCTGCAGGTTACGGCACTTAAGGTGCACATCCAAGCACTTTGTAAATGTGGTGAGGGTTTCTGCCTCTACCACCCTTTCAGGCAGTGAGTTGCAGACCCCCACAGTCCTCTGCATGAAGACATTTCCCCTCTAAACTTTCGGCCAATTACTTTAATTTATGCCTCCTTGTTCCCCTCTGCTAAGGGAAATAGGTCCTTTCTATCCACTATATCTCGGACCCTCATAATTTTATACACCTGAATGAGGTCTCCCCTCAAGCTCTGTTCCATGGAAAACAAACCCAGCCTATCTAATCTGTCGCCATGGCTAAGATTCTCCACTCCCAGCAACATCCTCATAAATCTCCTCTGCACCATCTTCAGTGCAATCATGTCCTTCCTGTAATATGGCGACCAGAACTGCACGCAGTACTCCAGCTGTGGCCTAACCTGCCCCACCGACCCCATCTCTTGTATTCTATGCCTCGGCTTATAAAGGCAACCATTCCATATTCCTTCTCAACCACCTTAGCTACCTGGCCTGCTACTTTCAATGATCTGTGGACATGCACTCGCTGGATTCTGGGGAGGACCCAGCAGATTGGAAAACTGCAAATGTAATGCCCCTATTTAAAAAAGGAGGCAGACAAAAAGCAGGAAACTATAGACCAGTTCGCCTAACATCTGTGGTTGGGAAAATGTTGGAATCCATTATTAAAGAAGCAGTAGCAGGATATAGAAACATCGAAGCATAGAAAATAGGTGCAGGAGTAGGCCATTCGGCACTTCGAGCCTGCACCACCCTTCAATAAGATCATGGATGATCATTCAGCTCAGTACCCCTTTCCTGCTTTCTCTCCATACCCCTTGATCTCTTTAGCTATCAGGGCCACATCTCCCTCTTGAATATATCTAACAAACTGGCATCAACAACTCTGCGGCAGAGAATTCAACGGTTAACAACTCTCTGAGCGAAGAAGTTTCTCCTCATCTCAGTCCTAAATGGCTTACCCCTTATCCTTTAGACTCCGACCCCTGGTTCTGGGCTTCCCCAACATCGGGACCTGTCCAGTCCAGTCAGAATTTTATATGTTTCCATGAGATCCCCTCTCAGTCTTCCAAACTCCAGTGATCCCTCGATCCCTTGATTCCCCGAGACTCGAAAAATCTATCTAACGCAGCCTTGAATATATTCAGAGACTCAGCATTCACAAGCATGTGGGGCAGAAAATTCCAAAGATTCATATCCCTCTGAGTGAAGAAATTCCTTCTCATCTCTGTCTTAAATGGCCGACCCCTTAACCTGAGACTGTGGCCCCTGGTTCTAGACACTCCAGCCCGGGGGAAACAACCTCTCAGCATCTACCTTGTCAGTCCCCTTCAGAATATTGTGTGTTTCAATGAGATCACTTCTCATTCTTCTAAACTCTGGAGAGTATCGGCCCATTCTACACAATCTCTCAACTTAAGACAGTCCTCTCATCCCAGGAATCAATCTGGTGAACCTCTGTTGTACCACCTCCCAGGAAATTATTTCCTTCCTCAAATAAGGAGACCAAAACTGTGCGCAGTACTCCCGGTGTGGTCTCACCAGGGCCCTGTACAATTGTAGCAAGACTTCCTTACTCTTGTACTGTGGGCTATATATTAGGTACTATGGGCCGAGTGCCTTGTTTTTTGGCTGTTTCGATGGTTGTATAAAAAGTTATTAAAATTGACAGTTGCTCGGGAAATATATTTGTATTTCCTTCAGTGTACTCCTTACTCTTCAAGGGCTAGATTTTCCCCAAGCAGTTTTGTCGGCGCACTGACCTCAAGCGCATCGACTTTGCGCGCTGGAAATGGCTCGGGGAAAAACTCGCCCCATCCTGGCCGCTGTGTACAATCCCCGGAGTCATGGCGTGGCGTCGATGGTGAAGTGGGGGGCGGAGCCAAATGCCTGCGCCGAAACCACTGCTGACACCTTGGCACATAGGCAGTAGGGAGAGAAAACTTGGCACTCTGCCAATTTTAAACAGTGTCAAACCCGATGAAAAGCACAGCAGCTTCTCAGCTTCTCCGGTCGCTCGGCGGGCTCTCCCCCCGTCCCTCCCCGATAAAACGCACAGCTCCAGCAGCTGCAACTTCTCCGGTCCACAAGCTCACACTTCTCCGGTGTGTAGAGGCAGTATTTCCCCTTCTCTCTTCCTCTTGTCTATATCCTTCGGCTTTGTTTTCTGGATTTGTTCCCCCGGCCTCATTTTATGTGTTTAAAAGCGATCAAAAGATGAAGTGTGTGACACTCTGGAACAATTTCTCTCACTCAAATATATCTATTTAGTGAAGTGAAATAAAGAGCAATTAAAGAATAAGGGAGAAGCCATTGCCACCCTTTTGACAGGAGAATAAACTCGCCCATGGCTGTTCATCCACAGAAAGTGTAAACATAATCTTCCTGCATGGGATCATTCCGCGTGGAAAGCAAACGTGATAACGGCTCCACTGTGGAAACCGCTCTGACCAGAAGTACAGCAGAGGGCAGCTGACCAGTGAATGCCTTCTGTGCTGATCGGGAATGTGTTGGCTCACCTTAAACAACTTCTGTCCCTCACTGACAGCTGTCAATCCTTCTCCTCTGCTGCCCTTTACACAAACATGTCACTGATCCCCACCCACCACCCCACATCCCATCGTGTTATCTTCCATGTTAGCACAGTGGGGCCGCGGAGGCACCTACTCTCTCCCCGCGGTTAGTGAACTCAGTCAGTCTGTAAAATTAAAGGGGAACAAGTGTCCCACAAAGGGCAGGGGAAGGGAGAGAGTCTGTAACCTGGGCTTAATTTTTTGTCAAAGGCTACCCGTCCTGTTGTGTATTTCCAGCAGTTTCCTACTTTCACAGGTGGAGATACCGGGGCTGGACCATGCTACTAAAATACAATGAGGTCGGGATAAAAGTTCCTCACATACTCAGGGCAAATTAAATGATTGAAGTTCTACAATGGATTAATTAATGATGTTTAAATCAATGAATCTTTTTTTCCACAAGATGCATGTAACTCTTTCTTCTAAGGTTTTAATTTTGATGGAAGTGCAATTTCCCTGGCCGGGAATCGACTCAGGGCCGCGGTGGTGAGAGCGCCGAATCCTAATCACTGGACCACCAGGGAACGCTGCATTGCTGCATCGCTGCATCGTAATGCTTGGTGTCATTATTGTCCTTTTCAATCCACTTGTTTCACAACGAAACACATTGTAACCGTGATCTGAATTTAACGCCATGTCATTCTTTGAAATCACCTTTAAATGATTGGGTAAAACCACTCATTGGACCACCGAAAAACAGCTTCGATTCCAGGTCAGGGCGGTAACTTCACTAACAGCATTTTTCAATTCAAAACCTTATAAAATTGTTGACATGCAGCTAATAAGAAAAAATAAGAATTAATTAAATCACAGTTAAATAACCGATAACCTTTTTCAGGATGAAATAAATATTAATATAGCTACTGAGGGACAGTAGTATCTTTAATCATTCATTTTCTCTTTACATGTGATGAATTTTTATCCCGATCTCATTTACACGCTGTATGAGAAATTGTAAGTGTTTATGACTCAGTTGTAAAACCATTGATTGTGTGTGTGTCTATTCTTGATAGGAGGAGCACGTGAGACCGAAGTTCCAGTTCAATATATGCATCAATAGAATCAATTTTCACCAGTTCCTTTAAACCCAATAACATAATTTATTTTGATTGGACTGGATGGAAGAACATGATCCATGTAAAAAATTGTTATCGTTTTACTTGAACTGAATGCTCATAAAAGTATTGGAGTGGGAACTCACTGGATAACAGCAAAGCTTGCAATGTTTGTGGAATATATTCGTGCTGCCAAAATGCACAATGACAACCCGGAACTGTGCGGCACCGAATCCTTGGGGAAAAACATTAAAAGGCTTCGCCCGGAGATGGGTTTGGATTACCCACCTTTCAGTTACCAGCCGAATGCGCTAAACCATTGAAACACAGATACACACTGCAAGACATGCAAAACCAGGGTGTCAGTCAGTTAGAGCTTCAGATTGCTCCGACCGGGATCGAACTTATCCACTCTCAGTTGTACTTTTCCCAAGTATAGTGTGGGACATTCATTGTGGATGTGTGGAAGCAGTCTGGTCCCGCACACTGCAGACACTTCCATGTCACCACCAACCAGCTCTCCCACAACCGGTGTGATCTACTTTCCAGCCTTCCAGTGCCTTGTCTGTGACGAAGTATGTTTCAAAAGTTTTGGAATAGTTGGTTCCATGGTGTAATGGTGAGCCCTCTTGATTTTAAATCTAGCGATCTGAGTTTAAATCTCGGTGAAACCTAAATTCTTGTTGTCCCAGCTGCTGAAAATTTGGAACAAACAAGTGAAAGACACCTGGTGCTGGCGGGCAGTTTTGTTGCCTTTTTCATTGATGCTTGATCTACAAGTCTAGTTGTCAAATTGTGTGCTCAACCGTCAGTTATCTGCTGCAAATCAGCGGAGGACAAATCACTTTGTTGTCTAATGCTGCCTTTGCCTGCACAATGTGTGCTGAGATTATCTGTACAATATGCATTCCGCAGGATGAATAAAAGCAATGCTTTTTGAAATGCAGGCACTGCATGATTTGCACTCGATAAAACGTTGCATTTTCTTTTCATTAATTTTACATTAATGCATTGCAATGCCAACGCACTTTTTACGTGGCAAGATCGATAATTAGCAGAGCGTAATGAAGACATCGCAAAGTTTCTGTTTAAAGAATGGACTCAGTCGAGAATATTTTGTGGATTTTATTTTTCTGAGGCTATTTTCCCTGTGCTGGGGTCGCCCTGCGCAGATATGTGAAAAAGTTGGTTTTGTTAAAACTCCAGAGACCGCATGGTAGTTCGCTGGGACAAAAGAGCTGTCAGTCATCCATTGACAAAAGAGCTGTCGGCCAGGAAGGGGGGCCACTGACAAAGCCACTCTAATTTGTAAAAGCACTTCTCACCTCCATCTCAGAAGGAGACACAGAACAATGAACCCACCAGCCTGGCCAGCCAAGGAGGAGCTGGGTCTTTCCCAACACAAAGGCTCAGAGAGATGCCCAGACTAAGGGCCATCAGCCCAATGCATGGGTGGGATGGCCCATCACTGACTAAGTACCCGTGCTTAGAAACAAAGGGGTTTTAAAGATTGGCAGGAAAGATAGGGGTAGCAAGACTCCCAGAAAGACAGGGTCCTTTCCACTTTATTTTTAGCTTGGAGCTTGGTGTGAAGCTTGGAGCTTGCAGCTTGCAGCTTGTGTCTAGAGAGAGCCACCTCTCCCTCTCGCTCTCGCTCCACCGATCGATGTACTAGAGGAAGGGGCCGTAGTGCTGCAGAAGAAGCCACCGAGACTGAAGACCAGGCAGTGACTTCCCACAGCTGAGCTGAGCAAGGAAACGGGATGCGTGTGGTGGTGAACATGGTCGCGAGTGTCCCAAGCCAGTAACCAGATATCCCAGGCCAGCTGGGTAAGGGCTCAGGGTATTCTCAGAAGTGAAGCTTTCCAGGGCTATTCTGGGGAGGGTAATTCATTGGTAGGGGTGGGGTTAGAATCCACCAGGGAATTACTGCGTGTTACTAGGTTCATTTCTTTACTGTATGTATGTAGTTTGTAACCGGGATTTTATTCTCCACAGAGACAGTGATTTAGTTTAGCAGTGCATGTTTTAGACAGTGTATGTTAGACCAAATAAATATACTACGATTTATCACTGAAGGATCCCTTTCCGTGACTCATTTAATTTACACTCTGAATAATAATTCCCGGATCTAGAACTTTCGTAAGGTGGGGGCGATTCAAACCGTCCATCTGGCAATTGGGCGAGGATCACAAACACTTACAATATTTACGAAAGGATATACTTGCTTTGGAGGCAGTTCAGAGAAGGTTCACTGGGTTGACTCCGGAGATGAGGGGGTTGACTTATGAGAAAAGGTTGAGTAGGTTGGGGCTCTACTCATTGGAATGCAGAAGAATGAGAGGTGATCTTATCGAAACGTATAAGGTAATGAGGGAGCTTGATAAGGTGGATGCAGAGAGGATGGTTCCACTGATAGGGGAGACTAGAATTAGGGGGCATAATCTCAGAATAAGGGGCTGCCCATTTAAATCAGTGATGAGGAGGAATTTCTTCTCTCAGAGGGTTATAAATCTGTCGAACTCACTGCATCAGAGAGCTGAGAAAGCCACGACATTTAATAAATTTAAGACAGAGATAGCTTCTTCACTGATAAGGGAATAAGGCTTATGGGGAACGGGCAGGGATGTGGACTTGAGTCCATGATCGGATCAGCCATGATCATTTTAAATGGTGGAGCAGGCTCGAGGGGCCATATGGCCTACTCCTGCTCCTAGTTCTTAAGTTCTTATGTTCTAAATAGCGACACACAAAAAATGCTTTGATCATGGTTACACCTTATCTTCACGTTTGTCAAACAGTTGGCTTGTTGGTCTCGGGCTGTGATTTCCCTTCGGAGTTGTTAATTGAAATTTACGAGGGGTCCCAGAGGAGCCCTGATATTGCTCGCATATTTTGAAATTGCATCAAACTTTTGCAAAGAAGTACTTGCATATCTGCAGCGCCTTTCATGAACTCATGATGCCCCAAAGCGCTTTACAGCCATTGAGTTATGTTTGAAGTGTTGTAGTTTGGGGAAAGATGTGCCCAGATCACCAAACATGTACCTCAACTCTTTGCAAAGAGTTTGATGCAAATAATCAGGCGTCTCAGGGACTTGGACTTTCTTTGACAAAGTTCTGCTTGTACCTGCATTCAAGCTTGAAACAGCAACTTGGCTTCCATCTCACGGGACATTTGGGGTTGATGTGCGTTGCTTTCAATCTTTGAAATTTCACCAAGCAAAGAAACGGTGAATCCAACTGTCCCTGTAAGCATTTAGTTCCCGTTTAATCACAGGAATATCCGCAGTCAGGAGCTGAAAAGGAATTCAAACCAAATACCGGCTTCGGGACAATCAGAATACTTTGTCACAGACAAGGCACCGGAAGGCTGGAAAGTAGATCACACCGGTTGTGGGAGAGCTGGTTGGTGCTGACATGGAAGTGTCTGCAGTGTGCGGGACCAGACTGCTTCCACACATCCACAATGAATGTCCCTCCATTTATTTGGGAAAAGTACAACTGAGAGTGGACAAGTTCCATCCCGGTCGGAGCAATCTGAAGCTTTAACTGACTGACACCCTGGTTTTGGATGTCTTGCACCTTATACGTCCATCAGTCTCTGTGGCGCAATGGGTTAGCGCGTTCGGATGTTAATCGAAAGGTTGGTGGTTCGAGCCCACCCAGGGACGAAGTGTTTAACTGTTTTTCCCCGAGTATTCGGTGCCGCACAATCCCAGGTTGTCATTGTGCGTTTTGGCTGCACGAATCTATTCCGTCAATGTTGCCAGCAGTGCTGTTATCCAATTAGTTCCCACTCCAATATTTTATGAGCATTCAGTTCAAGTAAAACGATGACAATTTTTTACATGGATCATGTTCCATCCAGCCCATTAGAAATAAATTATGTTATTGGGTTTAAAGAAACTGGTGGAAATTGATTCTATTGGTAAATATATAGAACTGGAACTTCGGTCTCAAGTGCTCCTCCTATCAAGTATAAACACACAAACAATCAATGGTTTTACAATTGAGTCATAAACACTTACAATTTTAAACCATTCTCATACAGCGTGTAAATGAGATAGGGATAAAACTTCATCACATGTAAAGAGAAAATGAATGATTGAGGATACCACTGTTCCTCAGTAATTATATTATTATTTATTTCATTCTGAAGAAGGTTATCGGCTAATTAACGGTGATTAAAAGAATTCTTACTTTTGCACGTTGGCTGCAAGTCGTCAATTTTATAAGGTTTTGAATTTAAAAATGGGTTACAATGCTGGTTGAATACATGACATCACCTCCTACCCCAAAGTCTTTTTGGGATCACAGGTTGAGTCTCTCTGGTGGTTTACGCTCTCTTGTAGAGCGCCTGAGTTGGGGCTCCGGTTGTTGGGCGCTGGCCTGTGTGTCTGCTGTTTGCGGTGCCTCAGGCCTATCCGGAATGCCCACAGTGACTGGGCTCTCCTCCCTTTGGTTCCGGTGTTCGGTCACCTGTGCTGGAGTGAAATCTGTATCGTGTTCTTCCTCTGCTTCTTCGATGGGGTTGCTGAACCTCCTTTTTGTTTGATCCACATGTTTGCGGCAGATTTGTCCATTGGTTAGTTTAACTACCAGAATCCTATTGCCCTCTTTGGCAATCACAGTGCCTGCGAGCCATTTAGGCCCTGCAGTGTAGTTGTGGACAAAAACAGGGTCGTTTACACCAATATATCGTGCCCCCGCATTCCTGTCATGGTAGTTATATTGTGATTGGCGCCTACTCTCAAAAATTTCTTTCATGGTGTGGTGTATAAGGGATAACTGCATTTGAGCATCCTTATCATTAGCAGCCCAGCGGGTGGAACCCCTGTGAGCGAGTGTGGTCGGGATCTATTGGCCAACAGGAGGCGTGATAAGTGGCATTGTAGGGAACCCCCTTGGATTCTGAGCATCCCCTGTTTGATTATCTGCACTTTTCGGTCTGCCTGGCCGTTTGAGGCTGGCTTGAACGGTGCCTTTCTGACATGGTTAATTCCATTGCCTGCCATGAAGCCCTGGAATTCAGTGTTTGTGAAGCACAGGCCATTGTCGCTGACCAAGATGTCCAGTAGACCGTGGGCGGCGAACATTGCCCGTAGACTTTCTACCGTGGCAGAGGATGTGCTTGAATTTAAAATGTCACACTCGATCCATTTGGAGTGAGCGTCTACTACAACCAAAAACATTTTTCCGATGAAAGGACCTGTGTAGTCATCATGGATGCGTGACCAAGGCTTGGCGGGACATGGCCAGGGGCTAAGGGGGGCTTCCCTGGGCGCATTGCCCAGCTGGGCACACGTGTTGTACCTGCGAATACAAACTTCCAGATCTGGATCTATCCCTGGCCACCAAACGTGTGATCTGGCAATTGCCTTCATCATGATAATGCCCGGATGCTCATTGTGGAGTTCTCTGATGAACACCTCTCTGCCCATCTGGGGCATGACTACGCGGTTTTCCCACAGTAGGCAATCGGCCTGAATCGAGAGTTCATCCCTGCCCCTGTGAAATGGTTTAAATTCCTCAGGGCATGCCCTGTATGTGGCTGCCCAGTCCCCATTCAGGACACATTTCTTGACTAGAGACAATAGCGGGTCTCTATTTGTCCAGACTTTAATCTGACGGGCTGTCACGGGTGAGCCATCGCTTGCGAAAGCTTCAACAGCCATGACCATCTCAGCGGCATGCTCGGTAGCCCCCTCAGTGGTGGCTGGTGGGAGCCTGCTGAGTGCATCGGCGCAGTTTTCAGTGCCCAGTCTGTGCCGAATTGTGTAGTGATCGGTGGTTAACGTGAGTGCCCACCTCTGTATGCGGACCGATGCGTCTGCATTTATGGCCTTGTTGTCGGTCAAAAGGGACGTGAGGGGTTTGTGATCTGTCTCCAGCTCAAATTTCCTGCCAAACAGGTACTGGTGCATTTTCTTTACCGAATATACACATGCGAGCGCCTCCTTTTCTATCATCCCGTAGCCCCTTTCTGCCTGGGACAGACTTCTGGAGGCATAAGCTACCGGCTGCAACTGACCCTTGGCATTGACATGCTGCAACACACACCCGACACCATAGGACGACGCATCGCACGTTAACATAAGTTTCTTACATGGGTCATATCGCGTTAACAGATTGTTGGAACATAACAAATTGTGTGCTCTATTAAAAGCCCTTTCCTGGCTGTCCCCCCAGACCCATTCGCGACCTTTGCTTAGGAGCACGTGTAGCGGCTCCAGCAGCGTGCTCAATTAGAGAAGAAAGTTACCAAATAGTTCGGGAGCCCCAGGAACAAACGCAGCTCCGTCGTGTTACGGGGTCTGGGTGCTCTCTGGATCGCTTTCGTCTTGACGCAGTATGGCTCATCCCATCTACTCCTACCCTCATCCCCAGGAATTCTACCTTTGGAGCTAGGAAGATGCACTTCGCCTTTTTCAGTCGCAGCCCTACCCGGTCCAGTCTGCGTAGCAGCTCCTCCAGGTTGTGGAGGTGTTCTTCAGTACCGTAACCCGTGATGAGGATGTCGTCCTGAAAAACCATCGTCCCTGGAATCGACTTGAGGAGGCTTTCCATATTTCATTGGAAGATCGCGGCGGCCGAGCGAATCCCGAACAGACATCTGTTGTACTCAAACAACCCCCTGTGTGTCGTGATGGTGGTCAGCTTCTTCAACTCTCTCGGCAGCTCCTGGGTCATGTAAGCTGAGGTCACGTCCAATTTTGAAAAAAGTTTGCCACCGGATAGCATCGCAAAGAGGTCCTCTGCTCTCGGTAGCGGGTACTGGTCTTGGAGTGACACCGGATTGATGGTGGCCTTGTAATCACCATATATCCTGACCGACCCATCCGCCTTGAACACCGGTACAATCGGGCTCGCCCAGTCACTGAATTCGACTGGCAAAATGATACCTTCCCTCAGCAGGCGGGTCAATTCACCTTCTATCTTTTCCCACATCACGTACGGCACCGCTCTGGCCTTGTGGTGTCCTGGCCTGGCTTTCGGGTTTATGTGAATCACTACCTTGGCCCCATGAAAGTGCCAATGCCGGGTTGAAATAATGAGTCAAATTTGTGCAGGATCTGTGAGCATGAAACTCGCTCCACAGCGGAAATAGCATTAACATTGCCCCATTTCCAGTTCATGACAGCAAGTCAACTCCTCCCCAGTAGTGAGGGTCCGTCCCCCGGGACAAACCAGAGTGGCAACCTGTTCTCCGAATCTTTGTGGGTCACGATTGTCGTGGCGCTGCCAAGCACCGGAATGGTCTCATTGATGTATGTCCGTAGCTGTGCGTCAATCGGTGATAATTTTGACCCTACTGGCCTTGGACGCCCACAACTTTTCAAACTATTTGTTACCCATCAGGGACTGGCTAGCCCCCGTGTCTAGCTCCATTGATACTGGGATGCCACTGAGGAGCACTTTCATCATTATCGGTGGCGTCCTGGTGTATGAACTGCATACCTGCTATACATGAACTCACTGAACTTCAGCTTCCAGCGATTTCCCCCAGCGTTCATTTTTGCAATTTCTGTAGGTATTTTGCTCATCTCTGCAATCTCCGGCTGAGTTTGTGCCTCCATGCCTCCAACATGAGCTGTCCTTGGAAACAAAAGATCCCTTGCTAGTCAATCGTCCCTGACTACCCCTGTGACTGTCCTTGAGTGTGCCATTAACAGGTGTTGATGGCCCCATTACTAGCCACATTGTCCCTTGCAATGGTGTGAATCGCCGTTCTGCTTGCCATTATCTCTGTCGAACTCCCCCTCTGGGTTCGACTACATGTTGGGGCATACCCGATTGCCCTTGCCTACCTGGAGAACTGTGTGCTGCTTCAACAATGTTGATTCTCTGTCCCAACCATTCCTTAACACAGTATCTCTCGTCTATTCTGCTAGCGGCCATGCTCACGTGGTTTAAATCCCAGTTTCTCGTCGCCATTGATACATCCTTACTATACAGTAGAAATGCACACGAGGCCCATGCTTGAGAGAAGGTCAGTCTGTGGCCTGTCCTTTATTCCTTAGCACTCAAGTGATGAATGTGGGTGGAGCTTCCCCTTTTATACCTGAAGGTCCAGGTTAGAAGTGTCTCCCACAAGTTCACCACCTAGTGGTCATTGTTCTCACAGTGTACAACTGAGGTCAGATTATATATGGGTTATAATGTTGGTTGAATACATGACAATAAGCACTTAAAATTTTAAACCATTCTCTTAAAATACAGTGTGTAAACGAGATAGGGATAAAAGTTCATCACATGTAAAGAGAAAATTAATGATTGAAGCTAGTAAAAGATCCTCTCGGAATAAGTGATCACAGTATGGTCGAATTTGTAACACAGATTGAGGGTGAGGAAGTAGTGTCTCAAACGAGCGGACTATGCAGAAACAAAGTGGACTACAGTGGGATGAGGGCAGAGTTGGCTAAAGTAGACTGGAAACACAGACTAAACGGTTGCACAATTGAGGAACAGTGGAGGACTTTTAAGGGGCTCTTTCATAGTGCTCAACAAAAATATATTCCAGTGAAAAAGAAGGGCGGTAAGAGAAGGGATAACCAGCCGTGGATAACCAAGGAAATAAAGGAGAGTATCAAATTAAAAACCAATGCGCATAAGGTGGCCAAGGTTAGTGGGAAAATAGAAGATTGGGAACATTTTAAACGACAGCAAAGAATGACTAAGAAAGCAATAAACAAAGGAAAGATAGATTAAAAAGGTAAACTTGTGCAAAGCATAAAATTGGATAGTTAAAGCTTTTACCGATATATAACACGGAAAAGAGTGACTAAAGTAAATGTTGGTCCCTTAGAAGATGAGAAGGGGGATTTAATAATGGGAATCTATGTGGGTAGAGCTGCAGAATACCAAAGGGCAAAAAACGTTAGTGGGAGTTGTGTACAGGCCTCCAAACAGTCGTAGTGATGTTGGGGAGGGCATCAAACATGAAATTAGAGGTGCGTGCAATAAAGGTGCAGCAGTTATAATGGGTGACTTTAATATGCACATAGATTGGGTTCACCAAACTGGAAGTAATACGGTGGAGGAGGATTTCCTGGAGTGCATAAGGGATGGTTTTTTAGACCAATATGTCGAGGAACCAACTAGGGGGGAGGCCATCTTAGACTGGGTGTTGTGTAATGAGAGAGGATTCATTCGCAATCTCGTTGTGCGAGGCCCCTTGGGGAAGAGTGACCATAATATGGTGGAATTCTGCATTAGGATGGAGAATGAAACAGTTAATTCAGAGACCATTGTCCAGAACTTAAAGAAGGGTAACTTTGAAGGTATGAGGCGTGAATTGGCTAGGATAGATAGGCGAATGATACTGAAGGGGTTGACTGTGGATTGGCAATGGCAGACATTTAGAGACCGCATGGATGAACTACAACAATTGTACATTCCTGTCTGGCATAAAAATATAAAAGGGAAGGTGGCTCAACCGTGGCTATCAAGGGAAATCAGGGATAGCATTAAAGCCAAGGAAGTGGCATACAAATTGGCCAGAAATAGCAGCGAACCCAGGGACTGGGAGAAATTTAGAACTCAGCAGAGGAGGACAAGGGTTTGATTAGGGCAGGGAAAATGGAGTACGAGAAGAAGCTTGCAGGGAACATTAAGACGGATTGCAAAAGTTTCTTTAGATATGTAAAGAGAAAAAGGTTAGTAAAGACAAACATAGGTCCCCTGCAGTCAGAATCAGGGGAAGTCATAACGGGGAACAAAGAAATGGCGGACCAATTGAACAAGTACTTTGGTTCGGTATTCACTGAGGAGGACACAAACAACCTTCCGGATATAAAAGGGGTCGGAGGGTCTAGTAAGGAGGAGGAACTGAGGGAAATCCTTATTAGTCGGGAAATTGTGTTGGGGAAATTGATGGGATTGAAGGTCGATAAATCCCCAGGGCCTGATGGACTGCATCCCAGAGTACTTAAGGAGGTGGCCTTGGAAATAGCGGATGCATTGACAGTCATTTTCCAACATTCCATTGACTCTGGATCAGTTCCTATGGAGTGGAGGGTAGCCAATGTAACACCACTTTTTTAAAAAGGAGGGAGAGAGAAAACACGGAATTATAGACCGGTCAGCCTGACATCGGTACTGGGTAAAATGATGGAATCAATTATTAAGGATGTCATAGCAGTGCATTTGGAAAGAGGTAATATGATAGGTCCAAGTCAGCATGGATTTGTGAAAGGGAAATCATGCTTGACAAATCTTCTGGAATTTTTTGAGGTTGTTTCCAGCAGAGTGGACAAGGGAGAGCCAGTTGATGTGCTATATTTGGAGTTTCAGAAGGCTTTCGACAAGGTCCCACACAAGAGATTAATGTGCAAAGTTAAAGCACATGGGATTGGGGGTAGTGTGCTGACATGGATTGAGAACTGGTTGTCAGACAGGAAGCAAAGAGTAGGAGTAAATGGGGACATTTCAGAATGGCAGGCAGTGATTAGTGGGGTAACGCAAGGTTCTGTGCTGGGGCCCCAGCTGTTTACACTGTACATTAATGTTTTAGACGAGGGGATTAAATGTAGTATCTCCAAATTTGCGGATGACACTAAGTTGGGTGGCAGTGTGAGCTGCGAGGAGGACCTCCAAAGGACAATGGTCCTTGGACGAGATAAAAAGCGTCTGGGGAAAAACGACCCGTATGAAAAATAAAGAGCGAACTCGATGGTCCCTTGCGGTTGTGGGCCAGATTCGAAAGCGGAACGAAATTATAATGCGTTCCCAACATGATCGAGAACTGACCAGTGCAAAGGATCAATTTGTGCACAGCTGCGACAGAAAAAGCTTGAACTTGAAAAGCTGGAAGTGGAAGTTAAAGATCTTAAAGGTGAAATTAAAGAATGGAAAAATCATTAGGTCAAGAGACAGTAATAGGAAAAAGAAAATGTATTGATCAATTCCCAGGGTACCCATGTTTGGATAAATTAAAAGCGCAAACCTGAAGACACGGCCGAGGAATAGATACGAATACTGAATCCTTCGACGATACAGGGTCGGAGGATGAAGAATTAGGGATGCACTTTGCCCCGTTTAAAAAAAGACGAGTTGTAGTCAAATCAGAAGAGACTGCGGATGAGAGCGGAACCAAAAAAACAAAGAAAAGGGTGTACGAAGAATACTTAGTTCATGATCCGGCAGACCCGGAGAAAATTGATAAATGGTCCAAGGAATTGCCCAATCCAAAGAAAGGGGGAGTAAAAACGTGGGACCAGTTGGACCGCTTAAGAAATATATATCAACTTCATCCCTGGGACGGAGTGCAAATTTTGACCATAATGGTGCCAAAAACACAGGGAAGAAAATTGCACGACAAGAGAGAAGAAGCTTTGGGGCAGAATGATCAAGAATTAGACGCAGGATGGGAGGCGATTAAACACTGGCTGCAAGCCTTCAGTCCAGCTAAGACAGACTGGGGAAAAATTGCAGCCTGCCAACAGAAAGGAACAGAGGATGTCCTGGAGTATGACGAGCGGTTTAGATGCACGTGGCTAGAACATTTGGGTATGAATAATACAGATGAAGAAATGGATGAACCCTTTTGGACCCCTGAAAGCAGCTTTCGTGGCAGGTCTAAAGCCAGAACTGTCAAAAATGCTTAAGGTGGTGTTACCAGACTGGGAAGGTAGAGGAACTACCTTTGAAGCATTGGTGGATCGATGTAACCAATTAGATTGGGATATGGGAGCTAAAGTCCGAGCTGTACAGGCTATGGGATGGAAATCCCAGGATTCAGCTAAACAGTTATTTGGAAAATTACCCGGAAAATGTCATTATTGTGGAAAAGAAGGTCACTGGGCCAAGACCTGCAGGGCCAAACAGAAAGGTCGTGGCTGGGGAAGAGGACACAGCCAGGGATACAATTCAGCCAACAAGCCAGGCTTGTCACAAGATAACGACCTCATAGAAGCAGTTAAGCGACTGACAAGACAACAACAGAAGGATTTACTTGGGATAGCAAAAAACGATTAGAGCCCACCCTGGCCCCCCTCCTCGCACTAATACAACAAAGGGGAGATGGGCTATATATAACTGTGAGGGTGGGTGATAAGGATGTGGATTGTCTTTTCGACACAGGGGCGGATTTAACATACTTATCCCTAAAATATGGAGACTTTTTGCCGTTGGATGGTAGGGCACGTACAGCCTGTGGAGTTGGGGGCCATAAAATGGAAATTAAAAGGACAACACCGGTACTTATCGGGCTGGGTCCACATGAACTAACCATGCCGGTCTGGATAGGCCAAGTAGATCAACCCCTTTTGGGAATGGACGTTCTAATCCAAGTAGATTCATCGTTGCAGTTCGAGGATGGTCGGGTGACATGGTCAATTAGAACTTTGAAGAAAGAAGAATTGAAGGAACACCGATATGGGCTAAAGATAAGAACGATTGTGGCCTACTCCAGATGGAGCCTGCGTCATTTACAAGGACCAAGCCTCCATGCACTAAACAGTATCCCATCAGTCCAACTGCCATCGTGGGAATCTTACCGGTTATTCAGCAATTGGAGAAACAAGGGGTGCTTATTAAAACGCGTAGCTCCTCCAATAGCCCCGTGTGGCCGGTACAGAAATCTAATGAGACTTGGCGTTTGACTGTCGATTATAGGAAAGCTAACCAATGTATTGATCAAAAAGCTCCTTTGGTCGCAGATCCTTCCACCATTTTTAATGCCCTCAAACCGGAACATAAATGTTTCTCGGTTATAGATATGGCCAACGGATTTTAGTCGGCGCCTCTGGCACCGGAGGTTCAACAGTGGTTTGCTTTCACGGTCCAAGGATAACAGTATGCTTGGACCCGGTTACCGCAGGGTTTTCACAACAGCCCTACGGTATTCCACATGGCTTTACAAAGCCATTTGCGAGAATTACCTCCCCTGTCACCCACAGTCATCCAATATGTAGACGATATCCTGCTAGCTTCAAACACGGAAGAACAGCATGAACAAGATTTACGAGCTCTGCTGGATCACTTTCGGCTGAAAGGACATAAAGCCAGCATCGACAAAGCACAAATATCCCAAGAAGAGGTTGTATACCTGGGACAAAAGATTTCACAAGGAAAGAGAGAACTTACCCAGGATAGAACTGCAGCCATTCGGGCTGCTAAAAAACCCACCACTATTCAGCAACTACGGTCTTTTTTGGGATTGTGTAACTTTAACAGAAATTGGATTGACTCCTTCACACAGCTTGCTCAGCCATTGAATGATATTTTAAAGGGGAAACGTGCCTCTAAAGAAGCCATCACCCTCACAAAAGAACAGCAAGAGGCCTTCCTGAGTTTGAAAAAGGCTTTGTGTTCGGCACCGGCTCTGGGAATCCCCGACAGTGGTAAGCCATTTACCCTGTTTGTCCATGAGAAACAAGGATATATGACAGATATACTGACACAAAAACATGGGGATCAGCAAAGACCTATTGGCTATTATTCGGCAAAAATGGATGCCGTCGCCCTCGGATGGGGAAGTTGCCTAAGGGCTATGGAAGCTACATGTCGAGCGGTAATGATCACTGCGGGTCTAGTCCTCGACCAAAAGCTGATTGTCAAGTGTCCCCACACCGTACACGATTTGCTGTCTATGAAAAGAATGTCTCAGGTGACAGCAGCAAGATGGACCCGCTGGACAGCAGTTTTGGAAGCTCCTAATCTCCATATCGTCCGGGCCAGCCCGGTTAATCCCGCAACTATGCTCCCGATGTCAGAATCGAGGGAGCAAGAGGGGGGAGAATGTGAAGAGCATGACTGCGTGGAGATTTTAAAAGAAACTGAAGAAGCAGCCTTAGCAGCAGAGGAGCCTCTGCACAACCCAGACCTCATCCTGTTTACAGATGGTTCCTCCTTTGTTGACAATGGTACCAGAAAAGCAGGATGGGCAGTTACAATCTTATATGAGGTAGTGGCAAAAGGATGTTTACCCTCAGGAACGTCAGCACAACAGGCCGAGTTACGGGCCCTGTCAGAGGCATGTCGAATAGCAGAAGGACAGACAGCTAATGTCAACACAGCTTCGCGTTATGCTTTTGGAGTCGCTCACGACTTTGGTATGTTCTGGCGGAAAAGAGGATTCATCACTGCTGCTGGTACACCTATCCGAAATGGAAAAGAAGTCCGAGATTTACTGGAGGCCATACAATTACCTCAGGAAGTGTCCATCCTGAAGTGTAAGGCCCATACCAAGGAAAATACCACAGAAGCACAGGGAAATGCCCTAGCTGACCAGGCAGCTAAAGATGCCGCCTCACAGGGCGTTCCTGCAGAAGAACCAACACAGATGTGCAGATTTAAAGCACTCAGGACTCTGACACGAGACCTTCAAACAATGCAAGGCGAGTGCTCCCGAGAGGAAAAATGGACATGGATTGAGGCAGGAATTAAGCTATGCGAAGATGGTGTCTGGAGACAAAGAGTTACCGACAAGCCAGTCGCGCTACAAGCGCTTATGACTTTTTTAGCCCAACAGATCCACTCGTGGGGACACTTGGCCTCACAACAGATGACGGCACGGTTCCAGAAAAGCTGGTGGGGTCGGGGATTTAAAAAACATGCCCAGCTAGTAACAGACCACTGTTTGGTCTGCCAGAAAAATAATTCTGGACCCATCACGGTATTGCCCCAACTGAGGCCCTCTGTCCCTGTCAGACCATTCCAGCATCTGCAGGTTGATTATATATCTCTTCCTTCATGCAAAGGATTCACAGATTCTCTAGATGGGTAGAAGCTGTCCCAACTAAAAGAGCCACAGCCAATCACACTGCAAAGGTCTTGTGTAAGGATTACATTCCCCGATGGGGAGTCCCGAGTAGCATTGACTCAGATTAGGGAAAACACTTCAAAGGTGCTGTCTGCCAAGAAGTCTGTAGGTTACTGAACATTACGTGGGATTTACACTGTCCTTATCATTCACAATCATCAGGACAAGTAGAACGAATGAATCGAACTCTGAAACAACGGCTTGCCAAATATCACCAAGAAGGAACACAATGGCCCCAGGCACTATCAATAGTGTTATGTAGCATTAGGGCAACCCCGAACAGAACTACAGGTCTCAGCCCATTTGAAATTATAACAGGAAGACCCATGTTGCTGCCAGGAACTATCGATTTACGGAAAGCTGATGTTCACTTAATGAGTGACACTTTGTTATCATACCGTCAAAACTTAACCAATGCTATTAGTTCTGTTTCCCAACAGGTATCGGCAGCTTGGGGTAATCCACCCGAAGGAGGACACGACATCATCCCGGGAGTCTGGGTGTATGTGAAAAAGTTGCATAAAGAACCTTTGGGTGCCAAATGGGAGGGACATTATCAAGTGTTATTGACCACCCAGGCAGCTGTTAAAGTCCAAGGAAAGAAAGCCTGGATCCACGCTTCACACGTTCAATGAGCACCCGTAACTGAAGCTGAAATCTAACAAGGACAATTACTTTTTGCGAATATGTATAAATTTACTGTATTATTGTTGTAGGTATTCTAGGCATAGGCCTACTTCTTACAAGCCGACCTTCTGCACCAAAGGGAAATAGTAGGGTAGCAAGGGAATTACATGTAAATACCTTTTTATATATGTCATATATTTATGCCTAACAAGGTAACATTTCGAGTTGTTGGGTGTTTGCGCAGATCTCTATTCACTCAAAGGGAGGGATTCCCTTGAGGCCAGTTCCCTTGAATATCTCGGAAATGGCTGAGTGGATAATTAATTAAAATAAAACAGGCAATGCGTTTAAGGATACGGAAAACTGGGCATGTAAATGGAAGTCAGCAGGTTACAATCTGACTACCTTTGAAGGTGGATACCAACCGTGCTACAATAATTCCAAACGGCCCCCATTTTTTGTTATCACTAATACAACGGGAATAGGAAGACCAGGGGAATCGGTCTGTCTGATTAGAAACATCCAAGGATGCCAAAATATGGGGTATAGTAACTGCTCCCGGAATTATAACATAATCAAGTCACGGAACCGTCCAAACTGGGCTGATGTGGGAATTTTAACATAAAGGGAATTCTGAATAAAACAGATGGAAAAGCTTCGACAGGCCCCGGAGTGTTGCTGACAAAGAAACAGCTAACATTCATTGCATATAATGGCACCTATTGGGTGTGTGGCCACAAGGTCTACCCTTGGCTGCCCCAGAATTGGATGGGATCCTGCTATTTAGCCTACATGTGCCTTATATGTATCATATAAAGTCACTGTCGGTACATTTACACCGTCCTAAGAGAGCTATCACAGAAACAGAGAGGTTCTTTGCATTCTGATCCCTGGGTATGGGACCGCCAAACTGGCAAGGGAATCCATTAACATGGCATCCGTTGTGGAACGAGTAGCCAATGATACCTCAGAGGCCCTAGTTAAGATCAATGCAGAAATGGTAGCAATCCGCACAGTAGCCCAACAGAATAGACTGACCCTTGATTACATCCTGGCTGAAAAGGGAGGTACTTGCACCCTACTCGGAACTGAGTGTTGCACATATATCCCAGATAGCTCCGAAGAAATTGCCCACTTAGCGGAGCATATCCAAAAGGAGATAGAAAAACTTAAGCAACCCCCATCATTCACTTTGTGGAGTGGAGCCACTGAATGGCTAGTTTAATAGGAACTTCATTGGTGGAAGGTTTAATTCTATTCATTGTAATTGTTTTACTTTTATATTGTTTGTTTATGTTGATTAAATGTTGTTGCGACCAGGCAGCTGTCGCTGCTGTCCCGCAGGTGAGACACCTTGCAGGTCCCAGCAGACCGTCTGTACATGGCACAGGGGTATGTTATGCTTAAGGGAAGGTTGTTTACTGGTTGAACTAAGATATTGATTTGGATTACATTGGAATAAGGTTAATTAACCTACTAAAATCAGACTTCCATTGTGGCCACGATGGAACTCGGGTTGGTTTAAATTTGTGTGGAAGCTACTAGTCCGGACATGTGGCGAAACACATCAACAAATTTTAGAAGGAAACTCTATTAGCATGTATGAAATTATTTTGTAGAATGTTTAACCAGAGATACCTGATGTTTTATGATTCAGTTTGTGAAAGAATCAAAGTGGGGGATTGAAAGAGAATTCAAACAGGCTGCATTTAGACAAGTGGAGAAAACACAGACTCCAATGACTATGTGCAGTTCAGCATGTTGCATTAAGTCATTCATCAACTTGACATTTTAGGACCTTGGGTAGCGAGCCAATTAAAAGGTTAAAAGACTATTAATTGAGCCAATCAGGTCAATGAAGGTGAGTTCTTTTCTGTAAATTGATCCAGATATAAGTACAGCCATTTTGACCATGTGGTCCCAGAAGAACAAAGACCTGGCTTAAAGCCAAGAACTTGTTACTGCTGTCTGCCAAAAATAAGAAGTTAAAACTACAATCGGAATTCATATTTCATTGTAAATTAAGAGATCTAACACTCCTTCCCACAGATGTTTAGGGGATCTCAAGCTTCTGTAATTTAGGTCCATTTTGAATTCCCTTTCCTATGAGTCCAAACACTGGGGGGGGGGGTCTCCATGAATGCAGCCACGTTTATCCCCCGCAGGCTTCGTCTGCCCCTTTAAACTCATTTTAAAAGCCCAGAAAGGGATTCTTCTCCTCTGTAGGGGAAAGGTACCTGGAATGTTTGCGAGATATTGGTAAATTCTACAAGTGCGCCGGACTTAACCACTCGACCACCAGGGAACAGCTTCCATACTTGTCGATATATTTAGATATATTTTTAGATGAACCTGAATATCAACGGCGAGCTACCGAGACCTCATGGCGCAACGGTAGCACTTTGAGTGAGAGAAATTGTTCCACAGTGATACCCATTTCATCTTTTGTTCCCTTTTAAACACTAGAAACTTAGCGAGCGGGAATAAATAGAGAAATAAAAGCACAGGGATATAGGCAAGATCTAGAGAGAAGGGGAAAGATACTGTCCCCACCCAGAACTAATGCAGAAACCCCTCTGCTGCGCTCGGGGTGGCCACCTGCAGCCTGGATACACGAACGTCCCAACAGCTCATTGACTGTCGGAGTGGGACCGTGCGGCGCTTCAGAAGACAGGTTGAAAAGTCAAAGTCACTGATTCCGTCTCAACTGCTCCTCCAACCAAGAATAGCAACATACACAAAATATGCTTTTATAATAGTTACACCTTATCGCCGTGCTAATCAAATAGTTGGCTCGTTGGTCTAGGGGTATGATTTTCGCTTCGGGGTTGACATTGTAAATTCGCGAGAGATTCCGGGTTCAAATCCCGGAAGAGCTCATTCTTTTGCAAAGAAGGACTTGCACATCTGCAGCGCCTTTCAGGAACGCATGACGCCCCAAAGCGCTTTACAGCCGTTGAGTTATGTTTGAAGTGTTGTAGTGTGGGGAAAGATGTGTCCAAATCACCCCACACGAACCTCAACTCTTTGCGAAGGAGTTTGGTGCAAATAATCAGGTGCCTCAGGGACTTGGACTTTCTTTGAATGAGTTCTGCTTGTTCCTGTATTCAGGCTTGAAACAGCAACTGGGCTTCCATCTCACGGGAGCAGCGTGTAGCGGTTTGCGAGTAGGTGACGAGGTTTGGGGTTGATGTGCGTCGCTTTCAATATTTGAAATTTCACCAAGCAAAGAAACGGTGAATCCAACTGTCCCTGTAAGCATTTTGTTTGCATTTAATCACAGCAACATCCGCAGTCAGAAGCTGAAAAGGAATTAAAACCTACTACCGGCTTCGGGACAATCAGAATACTTCGTCACAGACAAGGCACCGGAAGGCTGGAAGGTAGATCACACCGGTTGTGGGAGAGCTGGTTGGCGGTGACATGGAAGTGTCTGCAGAGTGCGGGACCAGACTGCTTCCTTGCATCCACAATGAATGTCCCACCCTTTATTTGTGAATAGTACAACTGAGAGTAGACAAGTTCCATCCCGGTCGGAGCAATCCAAAGCTTTAACTGATTGACACCCTGGTTTTGCATGTCTTGCAACGTGTTTTTCCATCAGTCTCTGTGATGCAATGGGTTAGTGCATTCGGTTTTTATCCGAAAGGTTGGTGGTTTGAGCCCACCCAGGGGTGAAGCCTTTAACTGTTTTTTCCCCGAGGATTCGGTGCCGCACAGATCCAGGTTGTCATTGTGCGTTTTGGCTGCCCGAATATATTCTGCAAACATTGCCAGCTGTGCTGTTATCCAGTGAGTTCCCACTCCAATACTTTACTGAGCATTCAGCTCAAGTAAAACAATTACATTTTTGGATCATGTTCTGCCATCCAGCCGACTAGAAGTAAATTAAGTTATTATGTTTAAAGAAAAGGACAATAATGACACCAAGCATTACGATGCAGCGATGCAGCAATGCAGCGATCCCTGGTGGTCCAGTGATTAGGATTCGGCGCTCTCACCACAGCGGCACTGGGTCAATTTCCGGCCAGGGAAATTGCACTTCCATCAAAATTAAAACCTTATAAGAAAGAGTTATGTGCATCGCATGTGGAAAAAAAGATTCATTGATTTAAACATCATTCATTAATCCATTGTAGAACTTCAATCATTGATTTTGCCCTGAGCACGTGAGGAACTTTTATCCCGACCTCATTGTATTTTAGGAGCATAGTCCAGGACCGGTATCTCCACCTGTGAAAGTAGGAAACTGCTGGAAATACACAACAGGACGGGTAGCCTTTGACAAACAATTAAACCCAGGTTACAGACTCTCTTCCTTCCCCTGCCCTTTGCGGGACACTTGTTTCCCTTTAATTTTACAGACTGACTGAGTTCACTAACCGCGGGGAGAGAGTAGGTGTCTCTGCGAACCCACTGTGCTAACATGGAAGATAACACGATGGGGATGTGGCGTGGTGGGTGGGGATCAGTGACATGTTTGTGTAAAGGGCAGCGGAGGAGAAGGATTCACAGCTGTCATTGAGGGACAGAAGTTGTTTAAGGTGAGCCAACACATTCCCGATCAGCACAGAAGGCATTCACTGGTCAGCTGCCCTCTGCTGTACTTCTAGTCAGAGCGGTTTCCGCAGTGGAGCCCTTATCACGTTTGCTTTCTGCGCGAAAGGATCCCGGGCAGGAAGATTATGTTTAAACTTGCTGTGGATGAACTGCCATGGGCGAGGTTATTCTCCTGTCAAAAGGGCGACAGTGGCTTCTCCCTTATTCTTTAATTGCTCCTTATTTCACTTCACGAAATTGGTCCAGAGTGTCGTCACTTCATCTTTTGTTCCGCTTTAAACACATAAAATAAGGCCGGGGAATAACTGCAGAAACCAAAGCACAGGGATACAGACAAGAGGAAGAGAGAAGGGGAAATACTGTCCCAACCCAGATCTAATACAGAAACCCCTCTGCTGCGCTCGGGGTGGCCACCCGCAGCCTGGATACACTAACGTCCCAACAGCTCATTGACTGTCGGAGTGGGACCGTGCGGCGCTTCTGAAGACAGGTCGAAAAAGCAAAGTCACTGATTCGGTCCCATGTGTTTCTCTGACTGACACCGGGAAACAGTGAGATGGGTTTTGGAGCAGAGATCTGGTTATTGTGAAACAGCAAAGAAAATATTAAGTCCAGAATTAAACTCTATAACGTGTGTCCTGCTCGTTTAATGGTTAGGCGCTCACAGAGGGAGCCCGAGTTCGGAGTGTGACTGAAGGACAGTCGAAACTTCAATAACTGAACTTTAATAATTGCAGGATGAAATGTTATTCCCGATCTGAATTTACACACTCTGTATTTTCGGAGATTTAAAATGTTCATTGCTCATCAGACAGGGAACCTGGGGCTACTTCTGTTCATTTTATTTTACAGCAAATATATTCTAAAATAAAGCACGCGCCGGGGACATTTCATGTGTGAGGCAAACGTGATTACCGCTAACCTACAGAAACCTTTGCCTCACCCAGTGCCCTGGTTCATCATTTGTACCAAATTAACCCCAATGAGATAGGGATAAAAACATGCTCAGTGCATAATAAATGGTTGAAGTTTTACAAAAGAATTTCATAGATTATAATAATTTCATAGAACATAATAATGTTTAAATCAATCATTCTTTTTGTAATACATGATTTGCATATAGATTTGTGAAATAGATGAATTCTTGTTTTTGTAAGTTTTTGAATTAAAAGTGCAACTTCACAGGTGGGAATCAAACCCAGGACAGAGCAATGGGATCACCAAGCCCTTACCACTAGACCACCAGCAAATTATAAATTGTTTTATTGCTGCATCGTTATAGTTGGTGACATTATTGTCATTTTCAATCCACTTGATTCACACCAAAACAAATTGTAACTGTGACCATAAATTCACGCAACTTTGAGATCATATTCAAATGATTTGCTGAATCCACCGCTTGCACCATTGCAACACAGGTTCGATTCTTTGTCAGGGAGATAATATTTACAACACGATTATCAAACTAAAACCCGAATATAATTGATGACATGCAGCTAATGTGAAAAATAAGAATTCATTTAATCACCATCAATTGATTGGTAACTTTCTTTTGCAGAATGAAAGAAATAATAATGTGGTTACTGAGGGACAGTGGTGGCTTCAATCATTTATTTTTTCTTTTCATGTGATGAACTTTTATCCCTATCTCATTTGCGCACTGTATTTTAGGAGAATGGTTTAAATTTTAAGTGCTTATGACTCCAGGAATCCGGTGCAACTTTTGTTGAAATTAACAGGACCGGCTAGATCACAGAAAAAATATTCTCGAACATAATGTTTTAAGATCATGCCCCGGCCGATCATTCTTCGGTGCAAAGTGGATGAACTGACCCTTCCCCACATTGAACCCCAGTAATCACAGTTAAGGGGAGATTTAATAGAGGTTTTAAGAATTATGGGGAAACTGTTTCCACGAGCAGGAGTGTCGGTAACCAGAGGACACAGACATAAGATAATTGGTAAAAGGAAAAATCCGGGGCGGGGGATGCAGCGAGAGGAGGTATATTTTTACTCAGCGAGGTGTTACGATCTGGAATGCACTGTTTGAAACGTTTTGTCCTCAAGTAAGAAGGCAGTGTTCAGGAATAAAGTGAAATGTTGAATCTTCTGCACTGACTCTCTTTAACAAACATTTCACCGTTCCAAATGGCAGAAGTCACACGGAGATAAATATCCACTACAGAGTCTTTAAACTCCCGCTGGAGGTCCCGAGTTCAATTCCAGAACTGGGAAATGTTCGAGTTGCAACATGTTTTAAGTAAGTGCAGAGGCAGGGAAATGGGGGAGGGCAGGGTGGAAGGCAGGAGAGATCAAATGACAAAACGGAGATGGTGCATTTCTCTTCAACAAATATTCATTATTAGATGCAGGTAAAATATCATTCAAATTATCCAGCGTGTTCTGAATTGTTTCTCCTAATACCATCTGGGCAATAGCCAGAAATTAAATATCGTGTCACATGGTGCGATGGCATGTTCCAGTTATTTATATGTATCCATAGAATCAATTTCCAACAGTATCTTCAAACCCAATGACGACCTTTATTTCCAATGCGTTTGCTGCAGGAACATGATCAGTCTATTTTTTTAATCGTTTTACTTGAACTGAATGCTCCCAAATGTATTGGAGTGGGAACTCACTGGATAACAGCGCAGCTGGCAATGTTTGCGGAATATATTCGCGCAGCGAAAATGCACATTGACAACCTGGAACTGTGGGGCACTGAATCCTCAGAGGGAAAATTAACAGTTTAAGGCTTTGTCCCAGGGTGGGCTCTAACCACCAACCTTTCGGTTAATAGCAGAACACACTAACCCATTGTGCCACAGAGACTGACGCAGGCACATGTTACAAGACATCTTTAACCAGGGTGTCAATGAATTAAAGCTTCAGATTGCTCTGACCAGGTTGGAACTTGTCCACTCTCAGTTTTACTTTTCCAAAATAAAGAGTGTTTCATTGTGGATGCCTGGAAGCAGTCTGGTCGCACAGTTGCCCCAAGCTAAGTGAGTGGGCAAAAATTTGGCAGATGGGGTATAATGTTGGAAAGTGTGTGGTCATGCACTTTGGCTGAAAAATCAAAGAGCAAGTTATTATTTAAATGGAGAAAGATTGCAAAATGTTGCAATGCAGCGGGACCTGGGGGTACTTGTGCATGAAACACAAAAGAATAGCATGCAAATACAGCAAGTGATCAGGAAGACCAACGGAATCTTGGCCATTATTACAAAGGGAATGGAGTATAAAAGCAGGGAAGTCTTGCTACAATTATACAGGGTATTGGTGAGGCCACACCTGGAATACTGCGTGCAGTTTTGGTTTCCATATTTATGAAAGGATATACTTGCTTTGGAGGCAGTTCGGAGAAGGTTCACTCGGTTGATTCCGGAGAGGAGCGGGTTGATGGGACTGGACAGTTTAAAAGCAGGAAGAATGTTCCCAATGTTTGGAAAGTCCAGAACCAGGGGACATAGTCTAAGGATAAGGGGTAAGCCATTTAGGACAGAGATGAAGAGAAATTTCCTCATTCAGAGAGTTGTGAACCTGTGGAATTCCCTACTGCAGATAGTTGTTGATGCCAGTTCATTCGATATATTCAAGTGGGAGTTAGATATGGCCCTCACGGCTAAAGGGATCAAAGGGTTTGGAGAGAAAGCAGGAAAGGGGTACTGAGGTGAATGATCAGCCATGATCATATTGAATAGTGGTGCAAGTTCGAAGGGCCGAATGGCCTACACCTGCATCTATTTTCTATGTTTCTATGTTTATATGTTGACTTATGAGGAAAGGTTGAGTTGGTTGGGCCTTTACTCATTGGAGTTCAGAAGAATGAGAGGTAATCTTATTGAAACGTATAAGATTATGAGGGGACTTGACAACGTGGATGCAGAGAGGATGTTTCCACTGATGGGGGAGACTTGAACTGGAGGGCATGATCTTAGAATAAGGGGCCGCCCATCTAAAACAGAGCTGAGGAAAAATTTCTTCTCTCAGAGGGTTGTAAATCTGTGGAATTCGCTGACTCAGAGAGCTGTGGAAGCTGGGGCGTTGAATAAATTTAAGACAGAAATAGTTTCTTAAACGATAAGGGGATAAGGGGTTATGGGGAGCGGGCGGGGAAGTGGAGCTGAGTCCATGATCGGATTAGCCATGATCTTATTGAATGGCGGAGCAGGCTCGAGGGCCGTATGGCCTACTCCTGCTCCTCTTTATTATGTTCTTATGTTGTATAATCTGGAAACACTATTCCACTGTTTATACAAACATTAAGAGAGTAAGAGGAGATAAGAAATGATGTTTGTACAGGAGGAGTTTTTGGGGAAGGGAATGATTGTCGACAGGAAGTACTTGAGGCAGACACCACTGCAACTTCTGAGGCAAAAGTGAGCAATATTTGACTCAGATGAAGACACAAGACTATGGAGGGAGAGAGCAGAGCAGAGGGAGTAGTGTTCGATTACTCCAACAAACCGCTGGCAGATATGTGCTGGACAGAATGGCCTCCTACTGTGTTACAAACACCGATTATTCAATTGTTGATGGCTGTGTATTTCTTGCATTGTCCCCGCTGAGGAAGTGCAGTCTGAAGTGTGAAGAGGAAATAGTGCATTCGGTCTGCACGTTTTTCGGTTTTGGAAACAGCTCTTTGCTTTCAGGAATGTTACGTTTGCAATTACCGAGCCTCACGGTGGATATTGACAGGGCAATATGAGCGGAAATATGAGCGGTTTGTGTCCAGACTGCGAGCTGTGCACTCCATAAGTAATCCCACTGAGGATCTGAAGATATAACCGCTCTCACACACACAATCTTGCGCTACAAGCAGTGCGTGATGTTCGGCTGAAATTATCGGGCTCCTGTTGAGTTCTGAGAGCATTTGGTCACATGACCATTTTATGCACTACGAATCGACGCAGTAACACCTGGAATGGTGATGGAACAGAGAGAAACCAAGAAAGGTTCAAGGAGAGCAAAGGGAAAGGGAAATGGTGGAATTGAACACCTCAATGAAAAAATGAAAGGGCAGGAAGACTTGAAGTTCAGATCGAGTAAAGAACAGCATTTGACAAAGTGGAATATAAGTACCAAGAGCAAAACTCATCCCCAGCTGAGGATTTAAAAGACATGCCTGTGTCAACGAGAGTTTCAGTAGTTTTGTCCTTTATCATTTGCACTTTTCATCATTTGGTCTGTGACCAACGGTCCATGCTGCCCTGATGTGAACTGGCCACCCAATATTAAGTATAGAAACATAGAAACATGGAAAACAGGTGCAGGAGTAGGCCATTCGGCCCTTTGAGCCTGCACCACCATTCAATAAGATGATGGCTGATCATTCACCTCAGTACCCCTTTCCTGCTTTCTCTCCATACCCCTTGATCCTTTTAGCCGTAAGTGCCACATCTCACTCCCTCTTGAATACATCCAATGAACTGGCATCAACAACACTCTGCGGTCGGGAATTCCACAGGTTAACAATTCTCTGAGTGAAGAGGTTTCTCCTCATCTCAGTCCTAAATGACTTACCCCTTATCCTTAGACTATGTTCCCTGGTACTGGACTGCCCCAACATCGGGAACGTTCTTCCTGCATCTAACCTGTCAGAATTTTATATGTTTCGATGAGATCCCCTCTCATCCTTCCAAACTCCAGTGAATACAGGCCCAGTCGATCCAGTCTCTTCTCATATGTCAGTCCTGCCATCTTGGAAATTAGTCTGGTGAACCTTCACTGCACTCCCTCAATAGCAAGAACATCCTTCCTCAGATTAGGAGACCAAAACTTAACACAATACTCCAGGTGAGGCCTCACTAAGGCCCTGCACAACTGCAGTAAGAGCACCCTGCTCCTCTACTCAAATCCCCTAACTATGAAGGCCAACACAGCATTTGCCTTCATCTCCACCTGCTGTACCTGCATGCCAACTTTCAATGACTGATGTACCATGACACCCAGGTCTCGTTGCACCTCCCCTTTTCCTAATCTTCCGCCATTCAGATAATATTCTGCCTTCGGGTTTTTGCCACCCAAGTGGATAACCTCACATTTATCCACATTATACTGCATCTGCCATGCGTTTGCCCATTCATCTAAACTGTCCAAGACACCCTGCAGCCTCTAAGCATCCTCCTCACAGCTCACATCGCCACCCAGTTGAGAGTGATCTGCAAACTTGGAGATATTACAGTGAATTCCTTCAGCTAAATCGTTAATGTATATTGTAAAGAGCTGGGGTCCCAGCACTGAGCCCTGCGGCACCCCACTAGTCACTGACTACCATTCTGAAAAGGACCCCTTTATCCCGACTCTCTGCTTCCTGTCTGCCAACCAGTTCTCTATCCATATCAGTACATTACCCCCAATACCATGTGCTTTAATTTTGCACATCAATCTCTTGTGTGGGACCTTGCCAAAAGCCTTTTGAAAGTCCAAATACACCACATCCACTGGTTCTCCCTTGTCCACTCTACTCGTTACATCTTCAAAAAACATCCTCACTATTTCTGGGGCCACTTCCTTAAGTACTCTGGGATGCAGACTATCTGGCCCCGGGGATTTATCGGCCTTCAATCCCATCAATTTCCCTAACACAATTTCCCGCTTAATAAGGATTTCCTTCAGTTCTTCTTTCTCACTAGATCCTCGGTCCCCTAGTATTTCCGGAAGGTTATTTGTGTTTCCCTTCATGAAGACAGAACCAAAGTATTTGTTGAACTGGTCCGCCAATTCTTTTATCTCCATTATAAATTCACCTGAATCTGTCTGCAAGGGACCTACATTTGTCTTCACTAATCTTTTTCTCTTCACGTATCTATAGAAGCTTTTGCAGTCAGTTTTTATGTACCCAGCAAGCTTCCTTTTATACTCTATTGTCCCCCTCCTAATTGAACCCTTTGTCCTCCTCTGCTGAATTCTAAATTTCTCCCAGTCCTCAGGTTTGCTGCTTTTTCTGGCGAATTTATATGCCTCTTCCTTGGATTTAACACTATCTTGAATTTCCTTTGTTTGCCATGGTTGAGCCACCTTCCCCGTTTTATTTTTACTCCAGACAGGGACGTACAATTGTTGAAGTTCATCCATGTGATCTTTAAATGTTTGCCCTTGCTGATTCACCATCAACCCTTTAAGTATCACTCACCTGTCTATTCTAGCCAATTCACGTCTCATACCATCGAAGTTACCTTTCCTGAAGTTCAGGACCCTAGTCTCTGAATTAACTGTGACACTCTCCATCTTGATAAATAATTCTATCATATTATGGTCACCCTTTCCCAAGGGGCCTCGCACATCAAGATTGCTAATTAGTCCTCTCTCATTACACATCACCCAGTCTAGGATGGCCATCATTCTAGTTGGTTCCTCAAGACATTGGTCGAGAAGACCATCCCTAATACACTCCAGGAAATCCTCCTCCATCTCATTGCTACCAGTTTGGTTGGCACAATCAATATGTAGATTAAAGTCGCCCATGATAACTGCAGTACCTTTATTGGATGGCCATACTGCCCCTCGAGCCTGCTCCACCATTGAATAGGATCATGGCTGATCCGATCATGGACTCAGTTATACTTCCCTGCACACTCCCCATAATCCATTATTTCCTTATCGTTTAAGAAACTATCGATTTCTGGCTTAAATTTATTCAATGTCCCAGCTTCCACAGCTCTCTGAGGCAGCGAATTCCAAGATTTACAACCAACTGAGAGAAGAAATTTCTCATCATCTCAGTTTTAAATGGGGGGCCCCTTATTCTAAGATTATGCCCCCGAGTTCTAGTCTCCCACATCAGTGGAAACATCCTTTCTGCATTCACCTTGTCAAGCCCCAACATGATCTTATACGTTTCGATAAGATCACCTCTCATTTTTATGAATTGCAATGAGTAGAGGCCCAATCTACTCAACCTTTCCTCATAAGTCAACCCCCTCATTGCTGTAATCAACCTAGTGAACATTAACTGAACTGCCTACAAAGCAGGTATATCCTTTTGCAAATATGCAAACCAAAACTGCACGCAGTATTCCAGGTGTGGCCTCACCAATACCCTGTATAACTGTAGCAAGATTTCCCTGCTTTTATACTCCATCCCCTTTGCAATAAAGGCCAAGATTCCATTGGCCTTCCTGATCACTTGCTGTACCTGCATACTAACCTTTTGTGTTTCATGCACAAGTACCCCCAGGTCCCGCTGTACTGCAGCACTTTGCAATCTTTCTCCATTTAAATAATAACTTGCTCTTTGATTTTTTTCTGCCAAAGTGCATGACTTCACACTTTCCAACATTATACTCCATCTGCCAAATGTTTGCCCACTCACTTAGCCTGTCTATGTCCTTGTGCAGATTTTTTGCTAGCTCACACGTTGCTTTTCCTCCACGTTGCTTTGTATCGCCAGCCAATGTGGCTATGTTGCACTCGGTCCCTTCTTCCAAGTCGTTAATATAGATTGTAAATAGTTGGGGTCCCAGCACTGATCCCTGGGGCACCCCGCTAGTTACTGAGATGAGAAAACATTTCTTCACTCAGAGAATTGTGAATCTTTGCGATTATATTCCACAAATGGCAGTAGCAGCTCAGTCGTTGTGCATATTCAATACAGAGATCAACAGATTTTTGGATCTTAAGGGAATCGTGGGATATGGGGATAGTGTGGGAAAGTGGAGTTGAGGCAGAAGATCAGCCATGTTCTCATTGTACGACGGAGCAAGCTCGAAGGGATGAATGGCCGACTCCTGCTCTCATTTCTCGCGTTCTTATGCATTTATTCGGTATTTTGCCTCATAAGCAGTGAAGCTGTAACCCAGAGAATATACGGAACGCATGCTCAATAACAGCTCCAACGTGACGTGTGGTGGGTCAGCTTTACTTCACTTTTCTAGTCACAAGAACATAAGAAATAGGAGCAGGAGGCAGCCATTCAGCCCCTCGAACCTGCTCCACCATTCAATAAGATCATGGCTGATCTGATCATGGACTCAGCTCCACTTCCGTGTCCTTCCCTTCCTTATTACTCAAAACTCTGTCAATCTCCGCCTTAAATATATTCAATGTCCCAGCTTCCACAGCTCGCTGGGGCAGACAATTCCACAGATTTACAACCCTCTGAGAGAAAACATTTCTCCTCATCTTAGTTTTAAATGGGCAACCCCTTATTCTATCTATATCACCTAGTCTTAGTTTCCCCTATTAGTGGAAACATCCTCTCTGCATCCATCTTGTCGAGCCCCCTCATTATCTTATCTGTTTCAGTAAGTTCACCTCTCATTCTTCTGAATGGTAACATGTTGAGTCATTAATTTTCTTCTTTAGCAACACGTTATGTTTTCATTCAGTGCAGGAGCTTCCTATTCAAGTCATACCAGCTCTCCCATTCACAGTGTTCGCCAAAAAAACTCCAATTTTACAGAACCTACACAGAACCAAAGGGTAGTCCACAGGACAGCCATTTGTGTCTGTGTTACTGGGGCAGGGATAGAGAGAAAAATTGTGTTACTGGGGCAGGGATAGAGAGAACAATGCTGATTTCAAACCTGGGAGGGAAACCAGCGCACAAGCTGATCTCCAGTCCTTTGTGCTGAGATTATTATTTACAGGAAGGTGATCTGAAATCTTTGCAATCTATGAGTGATGGACAAAGGCCAAAGATGTACGTCCTAAATGTGTGTATTGAAGAATGCATAGTGGGGTTGTAGCCATCACAACAGACACATGGAGGGTTAGTTATCTTATCCGACGTCCTTTGCTCCACATGGCCGATATTCATCTCGAGAAGAACAGAATATTTCCCCAGTACATTTTCCTGTTAAGGTTTGAGTGGTAAAACACGCCGTTAAATGACAACAACTCTGGGTTGTCACTATCAGGGAGGAAGATCGCTGATTGCTGCTGAAGCTTTGCCATGTGTATGATCAAAGGTTGGGGAATGTTGCCTGTTCCAGAATTAGAAGATCGCTGCTAGCTGCAGTTAAAGGGAGTTTATGGTTATATGGAGAAGGGAGTTCTGGTCATCCAATGAGATGAGTTTTTGTATTATCAGCGGTGCATGTTCATTATTGCATGAATTACAATGTCAATTCTCCACCCCACAGAGATATCTTCATTTCAGTGAAGCAATGTCCTGAAATTGCGGTCGGAGGCGAACCTCTGGAGTACACCTCAGACACACAATATATTCCCAAGCAGACCTCCAGGTTCCCAGGCCGCACAGAGTTCTGGTCTGGGGCCTGCAGCTGTTGCCTGTGTGAAGACCCACGGATCCCAGGGACGCAGACAGTTTGGGAGCGTCCCTGAGATCACGTGGGAATGGTCCTCCGATCAAAATGGAGAATTCCATTATAGCCGTTTCCGAATCGAATCCCCCAAATAATTAAACTACCAATGTTACTGAGCATAAATGTTCTGATTTTCAAATTTAATTAAAAACCACTTTCTGAAAACAAATACAATAAAAGTTAATATTTTGAAAAATTATACGAAACATTTTAAGCCGTGCCAATATTTTATTAAACAAATATTAAATATTTGCACGTCATTTTGTTTTTAAATTCTGATCTATAATAACCAAGGCATACCTAGACAGATCACAAGCTCCGGGTTTACCTGCACACGGAAGTTGCGGGGCCCTTTAGAAGGATTAACACAGGGGACGCGGAGCTTACAATGCCGCATTTCTGCCCAAATAGCCAATATCACACCAGACGGCAAGTCGGTGTACACATGGTGACATTCGCACACACAGTTCACTAATCCACATGCTCCCGTTTTGCCACCAACAACACAGCAGGAAGGTTTAGAAGCTATAAGCTGAATCAAATGACCTGTTAGACTATGACAACAGGCAGCATTTTCCACGTCTTCAACCCCACACTTCAGATCAATGATTATCTTCTTCACCAAAACCAGAACGGTGTGTTTGATCCTTCAGAGTAAAGTTATTGCTATGTCCTTACTCTACATTAAAAATGCAAACGAGGCCTATGCTTGAGAGAAGGTCAGTCTGTGACCTGTCCTTTATTCCATAGCACTCAAGTGATGAAGGTGGGTGGAGCTTCCCCTTTTATACCTGAAGGTCCAGGTTAGAAGTGTCTCCCACAAGTTCGCCACCTAGTGGTCATTGTTCTCACAGTGTACAACTTGTCAGTTGAAACATGGGTTACAATGCTGGTTGAATACATGACATCACCTCCCCCGCCGAAAGTCTTATTGGGATCACAGGTTGAGTCTCGCTGGTGGTTTACGCTCTCTTGTAGAGCGCCTGAGTTGGGGCTCCGGTTGTTGGGCGCTGGCCTGAGTGTCTGCTGTTAGCAGTGCCTGAGCCCTGTCCCGACTGCCCACAGTGTCTGGACTCTCCTCCCTTTGGTTCCCGTGTTCGGTCACCTGTGGTGGAGTGAACTCTATATCGTGTTCTTCCTCTGCTTCTTCTATGGGGTTGCTGAACCTCATTTTTGTTTGATCCACGTGTTTGCGGCAGATTTGTCCATTAGTAAGTTTAACTACCAGAATCCTATTCTCTCCATTTTGCAATCACAGTGCCTGCGATCCATTTGGGCCCTGCAGGGTAGTTGAGGACAAAGACAGGGTCAATTACATCAATACATCGCGCCCTCGCATTCCTGTCATGGTAGTCGCATTGTGACTGGCGCCTGCTCTCGACAATTTTTTTCATGGTCGGGTGTATAAGGGATAACCTGGTTTTGAGCGTCCTTTTTATTAGCAGCTCTGTGGCTGGAACCCCTGTGAGCGAATGTGTTCGGGATCTGTAGGCCAACAGGAAGCGTGATAAGCGGCTTTATCGGGAACCCTCTTGGATTCCGAGTATCCCCTGTTTGATTATCTGCACTGCTCGTTCTGCCTGGCCGTTTGAGGCCGGTTTGAATGGTGCCATTCTGACATGGTTAATTCCATTGCCTGCCATGAAGTTCTGGAATTCAGTGCTTGTGAAGCACGAGCCATTGTTGCTGACCAAGACATCCAGTAGACCATGGGCGGCGAACATTGCCCATAGACGTTCTAGTGTGGCAGATGATGTGCTTGAATTTAAAATGTAACACTTGATCCATTTGGAGTAGGCGTCTACTGCAACCAAAAACATTTTTCCCATGAAAGGACCTGCGTAGTCCACATGGATGCGTGACCAAGGCTTGACGGGCCAGAAGCAGGGGCTAAGGGAGGCTTCCCTGGGCGCATTGCCCAGCTGGGCACACGTGTTGCACCTGCAAACACAAAGTTCCAGGTCTGCGTCTATCCCTGGCCACCAAATATGTGAACCTGGCAATTGCCTTCATCATGACAATGCCCGGGTGCTTATTGTGGAGTTCTCTGATGAACACCTCTCTGCCCATCTGGGGCATGACTACGCGGTTTCCCCACAGTAGGCAATCGGCCTGAATCGAAGGTTCATTCCTGCACCTGTGAAATGGTTTAAATTCCTCAGGGCATGTCCTGTACGTGGCTGCCCAGTCCCCATTCAGGACACATTTCTTGAATAAAGGTAATAGCGGGTTTAATCTGACGGGCTGTCACAGGTGAGCCTTCGCATCTGAAAGCTTCAACAGCCATGACCATCTCAGCAGCATGCTCGGTGGCCCCCTCAGTGGTGGCTAGTGGGAGCCTGCTGAGTGCATCGGCGCAGTTTTCAGTGCCCGGTCTGAGCCGAATTGTATAGTCACAGGCGGCTAACGTGAGTGTCCACCTCTGTATGCGGGCCGATGCGATTGCATTTATGGCCTTGTTGTCGGCCAAAAGGGACGTTCGGGGTTTGTGATCTGTCTCCAGCTCAAATTTCCTGCCAAACACGTACTGGTGCATTTTCTTTACCACATATACACATGCAAGCACCTCCTTTTCTGCCATCCCGTAGCCCCTTTCTGACTGGGACAGACTTCTTTAAGCCTAAGCTATCGGCTATAACTGACCCTTGGCATTGACCTGCTGCAACACACACCCGACACCATAGGACGACGCATCACACGTTAACACAAGTTTCTTACATGGGTCATATCGTGTTAACAGATTGTTGGAACATAACAAATTGTGTGCTCTATTAAAAGCCCTTTCCTGGCTGTCCCCCCTGACCCATTCGCGATCTTTGCTTAGAAGCACGTGTAGCGGCTCTAGCAGCGTGCTCAATTTGGGAAGAAAGTTACCAAATAGTTCGGGAGCCCCAGGAACAAACGCAGCTCCGTCGTGTTACGGGGTCTGGGTGCTCTCTGGATCGCTTCCGTCTTGGACGCAGTAGGGCTCATCCCGTCTACTCCTAGCCTCATCCCCAGGAATTCTACCTCTGGAGCTAGGAAGATGCACTTCGCCTTTTTCAGTCGCAGCCCTACCCGGTCCAGTCTGCGTAGCACCTCCTCCAGGTTGTGGAGGTGCTCTTCAGTCTCGTAACCCGTGATGAGGATGTCGTCCTGAAAAACCACCGTCCCTGGAATCGACTTGAGGAGGCTTTCCATATTTCGTTGGAAGATCGCGGTGGTGGAGCGAATCCCGAACGGACATCTGTTGTACTCAAACAACCACTTGTATGTCGTGATGGTGGTCAGCTTCTTCGACTCACTCGCCAGCTCCTGGGTCATGTAAGCTGAGATCAGGTCCAATTTTGAAAAAGGTTTGCCACCGGATAGCGTCGCAAAGAGGTCCTCCTCTCTCGGTAGTGGGTACTGGTCTTGGAGTGACACCCGATTGATGATGGCCTTGTAATCACCACATAGCGTGTCCGACCCATCCGCCTTGAGCACCGGCACAATCGGGCTCGCCCAGTCACTGAATTCGACTGGCGAGATGATGTCTTCCCTCAGCAGGCGACACTATTCACCTTCTATCTTTTCCCGCATCACGTATGGCACCACTCGGGCCTTGTGGTGTACTGGCCTGGCGTCCGGGTTTATGTGAATCACTACCGTGGCCCCCATGGAAGTGCCAATGCCGGGTTGAAACAGTGAGTCAAATTTGTCCAGGATCTGTGAGCATGAAACGCGATCCACACAGGAAATTGCAGAGACATCGTCCCATTTCCAGTTCGTGACAGCAAGCCAACTCCTCCCCAGTCGTGCGGGACCGACCCCCAGGACAATCCAGAGTGGCAACCTGTTCTCCGAACCTTTGTGGGTCATGACTACCGTGGCGCTGCCTCGCACCTGAATGATCTCCTTTGTGTAAGTCGTAGCTATGCGTCAATCGGTGATAATTTTGGCCTCCTGGCCTTGGATGCCCACAATTTTTCGAACTGTTTGATACTCATCAGGGACTGGCTGGCCCCCGTGTCTAGCTCCATTGATACTGGGATGCCAATGGAGGAGCACTTTTATCATTATCGGTGGCGTCCTGCTGTATGAACTGTATATGTGCTCCACATGAACTTGCTGAACTTCAGCTTCCACCGATTTCCCCAGCATTAATTTCTGCAGGTATTTTGCTCATCTCTGCAAACTCCGGCTGAGTGTGTGCCTCCACACCTCCAACATGAGCTGTTGTTGGAAACAAAAGGCTCCTTGTCAGTCGATCGTCTCTGACTGCCTCTGTGACTGTCCTTAAGTGCGCCATTAACAGGTGTTGATGGCTCCATTACTAGCCGCATTGTCCCTTGCAATGGCGTGAATCGCCGTTCGGTGAGCCATTGTCTCTGTCAAACTCTCCCTCTGGGCTCGACTACATTTTGGGGCATGCCCAATTGCCCATGTCTGCCTGGAGAACTGCGTGCTGCTTTGACAATGTTGATTCTCTGTCCCAATCATTCCATAACACTCTCGTTCTGCTCGTGGCCATGCTCACATGGTTTAAATCCTAGTTTCTCGTCGCCATTGATACATCCTTACTATACAGTATAGTATCGAGAGAAGATCAGTCTGTGACCTGTCCTTTATTCCACAGCACTCAAGTGATGGAGGTGGGTGGAGCTTCCCCTTTTATACCTGAATGTCCAGGTTAGGAGTGTCTCCCATAAGTTCATCACCTAGTGGTCATTGTTCTCAGTGTACAACTTGTCAGTTTCTACATGGGTTACAATGCTGGTTGAATACATGACAGTTATCTTGCCGGTCCTTTCACCCAGTCAACACTCACATTCTCGCCCACATTCCTCCGATGAACACGTACGACTAAAGCTGTGCCTTAAAACTCCCATCTGCTGCTGTAAGACGGTGGGTTGGAGTTATCTAATGCCAAAAGGTAACAGAGATAAGTGGATGCATTCTGCAGCGTAATAATTGTACCTGAAACTTCAGTCCAAACCATCAGAAGTATAAGGATGAGTTTCTCTAAGTCAGGGTCGAATCTCACCGCCCGGCATTTCCCGAGGCTGTGCTGCCATATATGTCCCACGCACTGCCCACTTCCACCGTTAAAGCCGCACAGGGCGAACTCTGGTGGGAATAATCTTCAGGTGAGAGGTTCATGCCGCAGTAATGGGTCCTGTCCCACGGTTAAACTAATATCTGCACTTTCAGTTTCACTTCTTTCACATCTTCTGCCTCATCTTCTGGAGCCCTGGACTGCACCAACTCTGGCAGTAATATCTATGGACTCTACCAACTCTGGCAGTAATATCCATGGACTGTACCAACTCTGGCAGTAATATCCATGGACTGTACCAACTTTGGCAGCAATATCCATGGACTGCACCAACTCTGGCAGCAATATCCATGGACTGTACCAACTCTGACAGTAAGATCCATGGACTGCACCAACTCTGACAGTAATATCCATGGACTGCACCAACTCTGGCAGCAATATCCATGGACTGTACCAACTCTGGCAGCAATATCCATGGACTGTACCAACTCTGGCAGCAATATCCATGGACTGTACTAACTCTGACAGTAATATCCACGGACTGTACCAACTCTGACAATAATATCCATGGGCTGCACCAACTCTGGCAGTAATATCCATGGACTGCACCAACTCTGGCAGTAATATCCATGGACTGTACCAACTCTGGCAGTAATATCCACGGACTGCACCAACTCTGGCAGTAATATCCATGGACTGCACCAACTCTGGCAGCAATATCCACGGACTGCACCAACTCTAGCAGTAATATCCACGGACTGCACCAACTCTGGCAGTAATATCCATGGACTGCACCAACTCTGGCAGTAATATCCATGGACTGCACCAACTCTGGCAGCAATATCCACGGACTGCACCAACTCTGGCAGTAATATCCACGGACTGCACCAACTCTGGCAGTAATATCCATGGACTGTACCAACTCTGGCAGTAATATCCATGGACTCCACCAACTCTGGCAGTAATATCCATGGACTGCACCAACTCTGGCAGTAATATCCATGGACTGCACCAACTCTGGCAGCAATATCCATGGACTGCACCAACTCTGGCAGTAATATCCATGGACTGCACCAACTCTGGCAGTAATATCCATGGACTGCACCAACTCTGGCAGCAATATCCATGGACTGCACCAACTCTGGCAGCAATATCCATGGACTGCACCAACTCTGGCAGCAATATCCATGGACTGTACCAACTCTGGCAGTAATATCCACGGACTGCACCAACTCTGGCAGTAATATCCATGGACTGCACCAACTTTGGCAGTAATATCCTGGCAATGGCTGCTTTAAATTTCCTCCTCTGCCCAAACACAGGAACCACACGTGGGGATAAGAGGAATCATCCGGCTTTGGATTGTTGGTCGACAGGGAAGGGACAGAAATGGAACAGATTTTCCCCCGGTCTCTCTCTCTCGCTCTTTCTCTCACTTTCTTTCTATCTGTTGCGGACGCAGCGAGAACCAATGGAGGGGCCGATTACTGATAAAAAAAGCAACTGAACAGAAACTTGAATAGAGGATTCTTCATCCCGATGGATTAATGCGCTCTGCCTAATTGGTCATGGTCTTTGAATGACGAACCCAATACAATAATCACTACATTAGTCGCCAGCACTTGGATATTTCCTGGAAGAACAGGATGAATGAAAGTGGATGATTACTGTTGTAAACCCGTGATCACTGTTTGGGGAATTATGAGGTGATCCTCTAATCTGTTTGATTTACTTTCCACAACCCGCTGCTGTTTAACGGCACGGACCCATTTAACAATCCGGGTATTGCCCCATTTAAAGGCTGGATATTCGGACATTGAACACTCCGGTTATTCACCAATTTAACACAAGCTTTGAAAGGCATGTGGTTTTAAATAACCGGCAGAGTATCATGTGTTACTGGACTATTGACAACAGCAGCAATGGATCAGTTTTTGCACCAATAATAACATCAATGGTGGAATGCTTGTCTCTCAGGTTGGGTTAAATTGATGAGAACTTAAAATTACCATAATCGTGGTTTATCTTTAGTTTGGTCGATATGCCACGATGGGTTTATATAAAGTATAACCCTTATCAAACACAGTAAAATATGAACAATTAGAAACTGCTGAGCATGTCTACTCCGGTTCAGTTCAAGCAAACACTCCCATAAGGGTCTGGTCCCCGCTTTCTTCCAGATGTGGATTCCCAGCGGTTTTCTTATTATCCGTACTGTACGTGGATCCGGGATTCTGCTGGACCGGGACTCGGGAATGTCCTGTAACTGGAGCCAGGATTGTGCTGTACCAGGATCAGTAAGTGTGCTTTCATGGTACACGGGAGTGTGATGTACCAGGACCAATGAGTGTGCTTTCATGGTAGACGGGAGTGTGATATACCAGGCCCAGTGAGTGAGCTTTCACGGTACATGGGAGTGTGATGTACCAGGACCAGTGAGTGTTCTTTCATGGTGCACGGGAGTGTGATGTACCAGGACCACTGAGTGTGCTTTCATGGTACACGGGAGTGTGATGTACCAGGACCAGTGAGTGTGCTTTCATGGTGCACGGGAGTGTGATGTACCAGGATGAGTGAGTGTGCTTTCATGGTACACGGGAGTGTGATGTACCAGGATGAGTGAGTGTGCTTTCATGGTACACGGGAGTGTGATGTAACTGGACCATTGAGTGTGCTTTCATGGTACATGGGAGTGTGCTGTACCAGGACCAGTGAGTGTGCTTTCATGGTGCACAGGAGTGCACTGTACCAGGACCAGTGAGTGAGGTTTCATGGTACACGGGAGTGTGATGTACCAGGACCAGTGAGTGTGCTTTCATGGTACACGGGAGTGCGCTGTACCAGGACCAGTGAGTGTGCTTTCATGGTACACGGGAGTGTGATGTATCAAGACGAGTGAGTGAGGTTTCATGGTAAACGGCAGAGAAACAGAGTATCCAATCGTCTCAATATAGAACAGACCATGAACACCACCCATAACAATATGAAATTCCACGATATAACAAACTAGTGAGTGAGGTTTCATGGTACATGTGCTGATTTCTGGATACTTTTACCTCAATCTGGTTCAGCAAAATTACTGAAACGAATACCGTTTGTGCTTTAAACAAAGCAAGCTTTTATTTAAAAAACAAATCCGATCGGGGACGTTATCAGACAGAAGGAATGCAAGTCTGTTCGAACGCACCCACTTCCTACGGACAAAGTGACGTTACATTGTAAAGGGACGATGGTTATACATTTTCGGCAAAAGATAATAAGATAGGGCTAGAGTGACATCCGAGTCCAGCCTATCTCTTTTGATCCCTCTTTCCCTTTGTCCACTCATAAGCCGACCTAAGTATGGTCTGATTTTAAACAAAGACCTTCTGTTAATGTTTCAGGTTAATAACATGATTTAATAAGACCTTGAGGTTTTTCTGCAAGCTGTGGGTTTTGTTTCAATACATGTTAGTGTTGTAACATTTCGCAGTCTCGAGTCTGAGATGTCATGGCTATTCCGCCATGAATTCTTTGATAGCTTATACTGTCCCTATACAATTCCCACGTTCTCAACTTCAATGTCTCTATACATTTTTAAACATTCACATTCGCCCCTTTTCTCATTCCATGATAACACTTAGGATCATTCTAGGAGTATCCGTTCACACTCTATTTCCTGAATCATATTGTTGTTAGTGTCGAGTAGTTCTTTAGTTCGTTGGATCATAACTCGGGAGCCTTTGACCACAAGAGGGTTTGCTAACCTTGCCATCATTACTTTACAACAAAGGTTAAGGCAACCAACAACTAGATAGGATCTCCAAGATCCATCTGATAGCCAATCAAACCAGCTAGATCCTTCTGCTGGTGTGGATAACTTCTTCACCTCCCTTCTTATGTGATCAGCGAGATTGGTTATGTTTTCTGAACTATCAGGAATGTAAGTGCAATATTCAGATCCTATCAGGGCACACGTTCCCCCTTTCTCAGCTAACAGGTAATTGAGGGCCATTCGGTTTTGTAATGCTACGGTCCTTATTGCTACCATTTCAGCTGTGATGCCCTCCAGAGCTTCAGCAGTATTGTATTGGCCCCCCTCCTCTCGTGATAATTTGGCTCTGAATCCATCTGACAGTCTCAGTTAGGGTTAATGGAACGGGGCGCAAAGGAATTCCCCCTTTGGAATGTATAAGGAATGTATAGGGAATGTGAACACACCCAACATCTAGAAAAGTTCCCATTTTGCGCATAAACATAAGACATGTACAAAAAGGTGTTTACATGGAGCTCTCGTCTCTGTCTCCCCTCCCATGCGCCAATACTGTCATATATCAACACTATTATACAGACTGTGGCATAGAGACAGTTTCATCTTGTGGCTCAGGATTCAGATAAATAGTCCAATTATTTTGCTGATTAAAAGAGTTCGGTTCTCCCGTCTCTCTTCTTAGGTCACTGTCGGTGTAGCTGGCTGTCTATCACTGCGGGTAAAAGTTCAAACTGGTCCACGTTCCAATTAGGATGCCAACGGCCTTGTTCAGCTATGGAGAAGAGGAAGTCTGGAACAGAAACAGGAATTAGGATAACCAGTAAAATAGGTTCGTTAGAGGGTGGCGAGCTTGTAGTGGTGCAGGTGAACCCAGGCACCCCTCCCCTCAACCTTGGCTGCAGTGGGGGTAGTGAGTAACACCTGAAAAGACCCCTCCCATTGTGGCTCTAATCCCTTCCAAATCCATACTTCCCTGGTGCCACGAGGGACAATTCGGGTAAAACTGGGAGGTCGAGGTAAGCATCTTAAACCTGGTTGTGAGCTAGTCGCAGAGCCTGAGTCAGAGAAAGAACATAGGTGGTCATCAGTCGAGCTGAGATACCATATCTAGGAACAATTTCCCACATTAACACCTTAACAACAGTTTGAGCCTTATTGTCCAGGTTAGGGTAGTCTTCAATCCATCTGCTAAATACATCTACTATTACTAACACATATTTGTAACACTGAACTTTTTGCAACTCAATGTAGTCCAACTGAAATGTCTCAAAGGGACCTTCGGGTAGGGGCGTTTTATCCCAATCACAGGGGACTCCCTTCCCTGGATTATGTTGCTGGCAAACCAGGCAACGACTACTGATGTTCTGGGCGAGCGCCTGGAGTCAAGGGTGCCACCAAGTAGCCAAAAGTGTATCACTCGTTGTTCTTGCTCCACAATGAGTAGCAAAATGCATACAGTCAATAACCCATAGAGCCAACTCGTCAGACATGCAAGTCTGTTCCGCGGGAGTGGTCCAGAGTTTAGAAACATTGTCATAAGTACATCCATAATATTTCCACAACAGTTTATCTTTGTCAGGAGCGTCCTCCTGTGCTTTTATAACATCTTGGATGGTTGGCATTGGTTTTTCCAAGGCTAACTTATCCTTCGCAGGATTTTTAGTCTGACTCATAATTTTGGGCACGACCATCTGTTGGTCACGAGAGGCCTGTTTAGCCTCTTTGTCAGCACAGTGGTTCCCTATATCAACCGGGGATTTTCCGGTGGTGTGGGCGGTACATTTAACAATGGCAAAGTGCTTGGGGAGCATGAGGGCTTGCAACAAATCAGACACTAGTTGCTTATGGGATATCTCATTCCCCTGTGAGGTTAGGAATCCCCTATTTTTCCATAATTGTCCGAAATCATGGGCCACCCCAAAGGCATACCGAGAGTCGGTATAGATATTGACTTTGAGATCTTTGGCCAAGATACAGGCTCGGGTGAGGGCGAATAGTTCAGCTTGTTGGGCAGAATAGGCGGTTTCAAAAGCGGCAGATTCCAAGACCTGATTCTTCTGGTTTACTATGGCATATCCTGAGATTCGTGTACCTTCTGGATTAATAGAAGAACTTCCGTCAACATACATAATACAGTCTGGATCTTCCATTGGTACATCAACTAAAGCTTCCCTGACTGAGTTAGCTTCTTGAATTAAAGATAAATAGTCATGACTAGGTTCTTCCTCATCTTGGGGCGACTCAGTGAGAAAACAGGCCGGATTAATGGCAGTACAGTGCCGAAAGGTCAGTTTAGGATTGCCTGTGATTTCAGTGGGTTCTGTCGGATAGAGGGCCAGTCCACATTGCCCTGCACTGGGATCTCAATCGGATCAATGGGAGTATAACCCACTTGGGAGGGGTCCTCTGCCCACACATGAGGATCCACATAGTCAGGTATGCCAGAGCCAGAATGATGCTGCAGAGTCGTTAAGACCTTCTTGGGGTCCCCGTGGAATTGGACTGTTCGGCCATGTTTTACAATTTGCACATCCCGGCTGGTAAGGTCAGCCTCGTCTATAGCCTGGCGCACCATAACTTCCAAATCTTTAGCGTCGTGGGTATCTTTTTTCAACCACGCTGCCCCTCGCTGCAGCAGGAAAGCCATCTTGCCTCTGTCCTCGAGGTCGACTGCCTTGATCCTTCTCTCCCACGATTCTGCCACAACCGCTGGAAGGGTACCTATGGAATTGATCTTCTTCCCCAGGAGTCCTGCCACTGGAGCTGGGAAGGTATTTTTAGATCGTTCCAGTCGGACCATTGCCACGCAGACTTGATGGATGGTCTGTGCCTCAGGTGCTGCACTGGTCTGTTCTCTGGTGCCTGGCCCAAGCAAAGGTGAGGTTTTTCTCTGCCTCTGAGCATGGGGGACATTAATTGCTGGAGTGAAGAGGTCTTCCCATTTCCACTGGGATCATATGCTAGGGTCACGTGATAGGGTGCCTGCGGCAGGTCCAGAGATCACCACTGAGGGGTTCTAGTGGTATACTGCAGCTTAAGGGTTCCCTGTTTTACAATAATACCATCATCTCCACACTCCAAATGCAACTGGAATTTGCAGAGGAGGTCTCTAGCCATCAAGTTACAATCCAGATTGGTTGTGATAACAAATCGATGTTCCACCGATTCTTCCTGGTTACCCATTTTAACCGGTTCTGACACCAGGAATGTAGAGACTTGTCCCAGGAATCCTGACAGTTCCTGTGTTTCAGTGAAGGCGGGGAGTTTAAGCTTTGATTGTACAGAAGACATGAAGGCTCCCGTATCTATCAAGAAGGGTTGCCACTCATTCCAAATTTTTAACAATATCATCGGTTCGTCAACCGGGGAGGGTCCCTGCGTAGTCAATACGAATCGGGGGTCGGTTGGCCAAAGGGGTTGTTCTGGGAGAAGTTAGTGTAAGATCCCCGTCCTCTCCCCCCTTGCCCCCCTCCTCTTCCTCCTCTTCCTTTTTCGTGCTGATGGGTGGGACAATTTCTATTCCAATGTCTTTCTTGCCCACAAATAAAGCATCTATCTCGTCTTTCCCAGCCCCGACCTCTTCCCATACCAGGCCGGGGACAGTAGGGAGGTTTATTAGCAGGGCTCGGGCCGTTTGGTTGTTTCGTATAACCGTATCCTTGCTTATCCATCCAATCCTGTATGCAACACTGCGGTTCTATTGGTCCTTCCTCCCGAGATGGCTCTTCCTGTCTAGTCACGTATTCAGTCTTGACCCGGGTTGGGGGTGCACCTCCCCCCTCCCCTTTCTTTTCCTGCCAATAATATCTAACTGCCCTTTCCATCTGGGCTTTACTGTTATCTGCCCAATTCATATTATTTGTCCGGTTAGCGTGAGCAATCGAATAGGGCAGGCACTGAAGTAGGACAGCGCAGAATTGAGGAGAATCCTCTCCAGTCCTGAAGGCATTATCTCCTGATTGACTTCCGTATATTTCAATAAATCTTTCCATGAATTCATCGGCAGTTTCTTCTCGTTTGGGTTTAGTTTCTAATACTGCGGCCATACTGATGGGCTTCTGAAGGGTCGTGGTGAGAGCATTAAAGATAGCGTTTATGTGATCCTGGACATCGTTCGGGTGAGCAACCAACAATGCATCATGAGTAGCATGTCCTAGGTGAGTTAGAAATCGGGCATGCTCAGTTGGGCTCAGGGTTTGCTTTACCAGGGCCCACAGGTCCCTTGATTCTGCATTATAAACTGAAATAGTTGTTCAAAGATCACATCGACATCTATAGTGTGGTGGTCTGCAGCTTGTTGTGCATCAGGGTTTGGCATTGGTCTGACAGGGAATTGGTGTCGGGACTTTGGGATCTTGGAAATCATTTCTAGGGCGGAGAATGTTTCGGAGCTGTCCGACTGCTTGACAGTTCTGCGTCTCGATCGGCGGGGGTGTTTGCTATGTCTTTCACAACTTGGACTGGTAGATTGACTAGAAGATTTACGGGACTGTCTGTGATATCGAGATATAGTTCTGCCCTTTCGAGTGTGAGATCTGGTCCTTTCGGCTATATTGCTTGTGAACTGGGGATCCGAATCGCTATCAGAGGATGAGGACTCAGTTTAGGTTTGTTGCTTTGGTGGTATGGGGTTATTTTTAACTCCTCTCGCCGGAGTGTAAGGTGGAGGGTGTTGGGAAGAGGACTGGAGCAAGGGGCAAGGGGGTGCGGGAGGCGCCGTTGGGCGCTGAGTCAGTGACCACTCATCAATTTCATCATCAGCCTCGGTTAACACAAAGCCAGCCATTTGACTACGTAGTCGGTCAATACCTTTCACAGAGGTCCCAGAGGATCTTTTAGTCAGTTTCTCGTGCGCACATTCTTTTTTTTAAGACGTCTACAGTTTTAACATGTGTTCCCTCTGTTAATGAGAATCCTAATTTAATAGCATTTATTTGCCAACTTGACAGAAGTGATGCATCTTTTAATTTTTGACAATCCCTGTGCTTTTTCTGCTACCTCTACGCTTCTAGTGCCACCGAGAGGCCACTGGTCATCTCCTAATAATTTGTTCAAGGCTCCTGATAATTTTCTAAAGTCTTCAGCTCTTTCAGGGAATTCCTCACATAACTTTTGTGGCGGACTATCCGCATCCATTGTTTTATCCAACTGATTACCCATTTTCTTGCTGCTCCTCGTATTTAAACTGACTCTAATTACCGTGTCGTTACGCGTTCGCGTCATCGTGCGATTTGAACAAACTTAAAATAAACACAGACTTTACTGAAACTAACACTGACTTTGAACAAATTCAAAATAAACAGACTTTACTAAAGCTAACACTGATTTCCGTGTCGTCCCGCGGTTCGCGTCGCCGCGCGATTTGAAACACTTAAAATATACAGACTTTACTAAAGCTAACACTGACTTCGACGTCGCCCCGCAATTCGCATCACCGCGCGATTTGAAACACTTAGAATAAACAGACTTTACTAAAGCTAACATTGATTTCCGCGTCGCCCCATGGTTCACGTTGCCGCGCGATTTGAAACACTTAGAATAAACACGGACTCCCGCGTCGCCCCGCGGTTCGCATCACCACGCGATTTGAAACACTTAAAATAAACAGACTTTACTAAAGCTAACACTGATTTCCACGTCGCCCCGCGGTTCGCGTCACCACGCGATTTGAAACACTTGGTATAAACACTGACTCCCGCGTCGCCCCGCGGTTCACGTCACCGCGCGATTAAACAAACTTAAAATAAAGACAGACTTACTGAAACCAGCACTGATTTTGGCATCACCCCGCGGTTCGAGTTGCTGCGCATTCGTGTCGGCCCATGTTCACTCTGCCGCGCACTCACACCGCCGCACGTCCCACGCCGCTACGCGTTTCACGCTGCTGCGCGTCTGTGTCGGCCCACGTTCACTCGGCCGCGCGCTCACGCCACCGCACGTCCCACGCCGCTGCACGTTCGTGCCGCCGCGCACTAATCTCGCCCGACCTTTCGAGTTGCTGCGTGATTTAAATTCAATCAGTGCTAGACGGGCCAGGTGATATACGAGGTCGACGTCACACCTGACTTGAACATCTATCCTCTATTTAATTTCCCATAAGCCTTACTTAATTGCCTGTGAGCCTAATTTTCTAAATTTGATTTCTTATGAGCCTTATTTAATTTCCCTATTCTTTCGCGTCACAGCGCAGTTTAAATCCAATCAGCCAATGAAAGCCCTAATTTAATGGAGTTTTTCTGCCAACTGGACAGGAGTGATTTTTTTTTAGACTGCAGTGGAATTATTCTCATAATTTAAAATCTCAGAACATTTTTTTTTTCAGCACCTATTTAGTACGTTAATTTTTTTTTCTTTTCCATAACTAGAGAGAAGTCAGGCACGTAGGCTGTGGACTGCTTTTCGTTATCTCAATTGTTCCAGCCTCAAGGTCGTGTTACTTAATATAATATTTTTTTTTAATCCTTTTGAATCCATCTCAGTTGTTTTGCTGTGCCTTCTCTGAATGTTTTCTTTCAACAAGTAAGTGAGCATGTTAAATCCTTTTTTTTTAACCACCGGGACCATGTATTTTTTTCTTTTTTTTTACTCAATAAACCTATCCTTTGTGCATTTCCTGGCTCCGTAACTTATCATCCGAATATACGTAATTCAATAAGGTTCACACTCTTAAACTTCCCACATACAGGACAACACTACGAAGGGTTAAAATAAACTTTAATTCTGTTTGAAAAAGTAGGTAGAGCTAAAACAAACCACAACTCCCCGGCTTTTTTTTAACAGTAAAAATCACAGAAGCATTTCTCATTTAAACAGACATTCACAAGAGTCCCTTTTCTTTCCTATTAATTTTTGGATCCATGATTGATCATCTATCCCTATCTAGCTCTAACTATCACCTATCTTTCAAGTCGCCACTTGGTTTGCGTCACTTGGTTATACATTTTCGGCAAAAGATAATAAGATAGGGCTAGAGTGACATCCGAGTCCAGCCTATCTCTTTTGATCCCTCTTTCCCTTTGTCCACTCATAAGCCGACCTAAGTATGGTCTGATTTTAAACAAAGACCTTCTGTTAATGTTTCAGGTTAATAACATGATTTAATAAGAACTTGAGGTTTTTCTGCAAGCCTTTGGTTTTGTTTCAATACATGTTAGTGTTGTAACATTTCGCAGTCTCGAGTCTGAGATGTCATGGCTATTCCTCCATGAATTCTTTGATAGCTTATACTGTCCCTATACAATTCCCACGTTCTCAACTTCAATGTCTCTATACATTTTTAAACATTCACACATGGGATTGTGCTGTACCGGGACACGGGAGTGTGATGTACTGGGACAGGGGAGAGTGATGTACCAGGATCAGTGAGTGAGTTGTACCAGTATCAGTGAGTGAGCTGTATCGGGATCAGTGAGTGAGCTGTATCGGGACCAGTGAGTGAGCTGTACCGGGATCAGTGAGTGAGCTGTACCGGGATCAGTGAGTGAGCTGTATCGGGATCAGTGAGTGAGCTGTATCAGGATCAGTGAGTGTGCTGTATAGGGACTAGTGAGTGAGCTGTACCGGGATCAGTGAGTGAGCTGTACCAGGATCAGTGAGTGAGCTATACCGGGATCAGTGAGTGAGTTGTACCGGGATCAGTGAGTGAGCTGTATCGGGATCAGTGAGTGAGCTGTACCAGGATCAGTGAGTGAGTTGTACCGGGATCAGTGAGTGAGCTGTATCGGGATCAGTGAGTGAGCTGTATCGGGATCAGTGAGTGAGCTGTAGAGTGAGCTGTATCGGGATCAGTGAGTGAGCTGTACCGGGATCAGTGAGTGAGCTGTACCGGGATCAGTGAGTGAGCTGTACCGGGATCAGTGAGTGAGCTGTACCAGGATCAGTGAGTGAGCTGTACCAGGATCAGTGAGTGAGCTCTACCAGGATCAGTGAGTGAGCTGTACCAGGATCAGTGAGTGAGCTGTATCGGGATCAGTGAGTGAGCTGTACCGGGATCAGTGAGGGAGCTGTACCGGGATCAGTGAGTGAGCTGTACCAGGATTAGTGAGTGTGCTGTACTGGGATCAGTGAGTGAGCTGTATCGGGATCAGTGATTGAGCTGTACCGGGATCAGTGAGAGAGCTGTACCAGGATCAGTGAGTGAGCTGTATCGGGATCAGTGAGTGAGCTGGACTGGGATCAGTGAGCGAGCTGTACCGGGATCAGTAAGTGAGCTGTACCAGGATCAGTGAGTGAGCTGTACCAGGATCAGTGAGTGAGCTGTATCGGGATCAGTGAGTGAGCTGGACTGGGATCAGTGAGCGAGCTGTACCGGGATCAGTGAGTGAGCTGTACCAGGATCAGTGAGTGAGCTGTACCAGGATCAGTGAGTGAGCTGTACCGGGATCAGTGAGTGAGCTGTCCCGTGATCAGTGAGTGAGCTGTATCGGGATCAGTGAGTGAGCTGTACCAGGATCAGTGAGTGAGCTGTACCAGGATCAGTGAGTGAGCTGTATCGGGATCAGTGAGTGAGCTGGACTGGGATCAGTGAACGAGCTGTACCGGGATCAGTGAGAGATCTGTACCAGGATCAGTGAGTGAGCTGTACCAGGATCAGTGAGTGAGCTGTACCGGGATCAGTGAGTGAGCTGTCCCGTGATCAGTGAGTGAGCTGTATCGGGATCAGTGAGTGAGCTGTATCAGGGTCAGTGAGTGAGCTGTATCGGGACCAGTGAGTGAGCTGTACCGGGATCAGTGAGTGAGCTGTACCGGGATCAGTGAGTGAGCTGTATCGGGATCAGTGAGTGAGCTGTATCAGGATCAGTGAGTGTGCTGTATCGGGATCAGTGAGTGAGCTGTACCGGGATCAGTGATTGAGCTGTACGAGGATCAGTGAGTGAGCTGTACCAGGATCAGTGAGTGAGCTGTACCGGGATCAGTGAGTGAGTTGTACCGGGATCAGTGAGTGAGCTGTATCGGGATCAGTGAGTGAACTGTATCGAGATCAGTGAGTGAGCTGTATCAGGATCAGTGAGTGTGCTGTATCGGGATCAGTGAGTGAGCTGTACCGGGATCAGTGAGTGAGCTGTACGAGGATCAGTGAGTGAGTTGTACCGGGATCAGTGAGTGAGCTGTATCGGGATGAGTGAGTGAGCTGTATCGGGATCAGTGAGTGAGCTGTACCAGGATCAGTGAGTGAGCTGTACCAGGATCAGTGAGTGAGTTGTACCGGGAGCAGTGAGTGAGCTGTATCGGGATCAGTGAGTGAGCTGTACCAGGATCAATAAGTGAGCTGTACCAGGATCAGTGAGTGAGTTGTACCGGGATCAGTGAGTGAGCTGTATCGGGATCAGTGAGTGAGCTGTATGGGGATCAGTGAGTGAGCTGTATCGGGATCAGTGAGTGAGCTGTACCAGGATCAGTGAGTGAGCTGTACCAGGATCAGTGAGTGAGTTGTACCGGGAGCAGTGAGTGAGCTGTATCGGGATCAGTGAGTGAGCTGTACCAGGATCAATAAGTGAGCTGTACCAGGATCAGTGAGTGAGTTGTACCGGGATCAGTGAGTGAGCTGTATCGGGATCAGTGAGTGAGCTGTATGGGGATCAGTGAGTGAGCTGTACCAGGATCAGTGAGTGAGTTGTACCGGGATCAGTGAGTGAGTTGTACCGGGATCAGTGAGTGAGCTGTATCGGGATCAGTGAGTGAGCTGTATCGGGATCAGTGAGTGATCTGTACCAGGATCAGTGAGTGAGCTGTATCGGGATCAGTGAATGAGCTGTACAAGGACCAGTGAGTGAGCTGTACCGGGATCAGTGAGTGAGCTGTACCGGGATCAGTGAGTGAGCTGTACCAGGATCAGTGAGTGAGCTTTACCAGTATCAGTGAGTGAGCTGTATCGGGATCAGTGAGTGAGCTGTACCGGGATCAGTGAGTGAGCTGTACCGGGATCAGTGAGTGAGCTGTACGAGGATCAGTGAGTGAGCTGTACCGGGATCAGTGAGTGAGCTGTACCGGGATCAGTGAGTGAGCTGTACCGGGATCAGTGAGTGAATGTCCCGTGATCAGTGAGTGAGCTGTACCAGGATCAGTGAGTGAGCTGTACCAGGATCAGTGAGTGAGCTGTACCAGTATCAGTGAGAGAGCTGTATCGGGATCAGTGAGTGAGCTGTACCGGGATCAGTGAGTGAGCTGTACCGGGATCAGTGAGTGAGCTGTATCTGGATCAGTGAGTGAGCTGGACTGGGATCAGTGAGGGAGCTGTACCGGGATCAGTGAGTGAGCTGTACCAGGATCAGTGAGTGAGCTGTACCAGGATCAGTGAGTGTGCTGTATCGGGATCAGTGAGTGAGCTGGACTGGGATCAGTGAGGGAGCTGTACCGGGATCAGTGAGTGAGCTGTACCAGGATCAGTGAGTGAGCTGTACCAGGATCAGTGAGTGAGCTGTACCGGGATCAGTGAGTGAGCTGTCCCATGATCAGTGAGTGAGCTGTATCGGGACCAGTGAGTGAGCTGTATCGGGATAAGTGAGTGAGCTGTATTGGGATCAGTGAGTGAGCTGTATCAGGATCAGTGAGTGAGCTGTACCAGGATCAGTGAGTGAGTTGTACCGGGATCAGTGAGTGAGCTGTATCGGGATCAGTGAGTGAGCTGTATCGGGATCAGTGAGACGGCTGGATCGGGATCAGTGAGTGAGCTGTACCAGGATCAGTGAGTGAGCTGTACCGGGATCAGTGAGTGAGCTGTACCAGGATCAGTGAGTGAGCTGTACCGGGATCAGTGAGTGAGCTGTACCAGGATCAGTGAGTGAGCTGTACCAGGATCAGTAAGTGAGCTCTACCAGGATCAGTGAGTGAGCTGTACCAGGATCAGTGAGTGTGCTGTATCGGGATCAGTGAGTGAGCTGTACCGGGATCAGTGAGTGAGCTCTACGAGGATCAGTGAGTGAGCTGTACCAGGATCAGTGAGTGAGCTGTACCGGGATCAGTGAGTGAGTTGTACCGGGATCAGTGAGTGATCTGTATCGGGATCAGTGAGTGAGCTGTATCGGGATCAGTGAGTGAGCTGTATCAGGATCAGTGAGTGTGCTGTATCGGGAGCAGTGAGTGAGCTGTACCGGGATCAGTGAGTGAGCTGTACGAGGATCAGTGAGTGAGTTGTACCGGGATCAGTGAGTGAGCTGTATCGGGATCAGTGAGTGAGCTGTATCGGGATCAGTGAGTGAGCTGTACCAGGATCAGTGAGTGAGCTGTACCAGGATCAGTGAGTGAGTTGTACCGGGATCAGTGAGTGAGCTGTATCGGGATCAGTGAGTGAGCTGTACCAGGATCAATGAGTGAGCTGTACCAGGATCAGTGAGTGAGTTGTACCGGGATCAGTGAGTGAGCTGTATCGGGATCAGTGAGTGAGCTGTATGGGGATCAGTGAGTGAGGTCTATCGGGATCAGTGACTGAGCTGTACAAGGACCAGTGAGTGAGCTGTACCGGGATCAGTGAGTGAGCTGTACCGGGATCAGTGAGTGAGCTGTACCAGGATCAGTGAGTGAGCTGTACCAGGATCAGTGAGTGAGCTGTACCAGGATCAGTGAGTGAGCTGTATCGGGATCAGTGAGTGAGCTGTACCGGGATCAGTGAGTGAGCTGTACTGGGATCAGTGAGTGAGCTGTACGAGGATCAGTGAGTGAGCTGTACCAGGATCAGTGAGTGTGCCGAATCGGGATTAGTGAGTGAACTGGACTGGGATCAGTGAGCGAGCTGTACCGGGATCAGTGAGTGAGCTGTACCAGGATCAGTGAGTGAGCTGTACCAGGATCAGTGAGTGAGCTGTACCGGGATCAGTGAGTGAGCTGTCCCGTGATCAGTGAGAGAGCTGTATCGGGACCAGTGAGTGAGCTGTATCGGGATCAGTGAGTGAGCTGTATTGGGATCAGTGAGTGAGCTGTAGCGGGATCAGTGAGTGAGCTGTACCAGTATCAGTGAGTGATTTGTGCCGGGATCAGTGAGTGAGCTGTATCGGAATCAGTGAGTGAGCTGTATCGGGATCAGTGAGTGAGCTGTATCGGGATCAGTGAGTGAGCTGTACCAGGATCAGTGAGTGAGCTGTACCGGGATCAGTGAGTGAGCTGTACCGCGATCAGTGAGTGAGCTGTACCAGGATCAGTGAGTGAGCTGTACCGGGATCAGTGAGTGAGCTGTACCAGGATCAGTGAGTGAGCTGTACAAGGATCAGTGAGTGAGCTGTATCGGGATCAGTGAGTGAGCTGTACCGGGATCAGTGAGTGAGCTGTACCGGGATCAGTGAGTGAGCTGTACGAGGATCAGTGAGTGAGCTGTACTGGGATCAGTGAGTGAGCTGTACCGGGATCAGTGAGTGAGCTGTACCGGGATCAGTGAGTGAATGTCCCGTGATCAGTGAGTGAGCTGTACCAGGATCAGTGAGTGAGCTGTACCAGGATCAGTGAGTGAGCTGTACCAGTATCAGTGAGAGAGCTGTATCGGGATCAGTGAGTGAGCTGTACCGGGATCAGTGAGTGAGCTGTACCGGGATCAGTGAGTGAGCTGTATCGGGATCAGTGAGTGAGCTGGACTGGGATCAGTGAGGGAGCTGTACCGGGATCAGTGAGTGAGCTGTACCAGGATCAGTGAGTGAGCTGTACCAGGATCAGTGAGTGTGCTGTATCGGGATCAGTGAGTGAGCTGGACTGGGATCAGTGAGGGAGCTGTACCGGGATCAGTGAGTGAGCTGTACCAGGATCAGTGAGTGAGCTGTATCGGGATCAGTGAGTGAGCTGGACTGGGATCAGTGAGCGAGCTGTACCGGGATCAGTAAGTGAGCTGTACCAGGATCAGTGAGTGAGCTGTACCAGGATCAGTGAGTGAGCTGTATCGGGATCAGTGAGTGAGCTGGACTGGGATCAGTGAGCGAGCTGTACCGGGATCAGTGAGTGAGCTGTACCAGGATCAGTGAGTGAGCTGTACCAGGATCAGTGAGTGAGCTGTACCGGGATCAGTGAGTGAGCTGTCCCGTGATCAGTGAGTGAGCTGTATCGGGATCAGTGAGTGAGCTGTACCAGGATCAGTGAGTGAGCTGTACCAGGTTCAGTGAGTGAGCTGTATCGGGATCAGTGAGTGAGCTGGACTGGGATCAGTGAACGAGCTGTACCGGGATCAGTGAGAGATCTGTACCAGGATCAGTGAGTGAGCTGTACCAGGATCAGTGAGTGAGCTGTACCGGGATCAGTGAGTGAGCTGTCCCGTGATCAGTGAGTGAGCTGTATCGGGATCAGTGAGTGAGCTGTATCAGGGTCAGTGAGTGAGCTGTATCGGGACCAGTGAGTGAGCTGTACCGGGATCAGTGAGTGAGCTGTACCGGGATCAGTGATTGAGCTGTATCGGGATCAGTGAGTGAGCTGTATCAGGATCAGTGAGTGTGCTGTATCGGGATCAGTGAGTGAGCTGTACCGGGATCAGTGATTGAGCTGTACGAGGATCAGTGAGTGAGCTGTACCAGGATCAGTGAGTGAGCTGTACCGGGATCAGTGAGTGAGTTGTACCGGGATCAGTGAGTGAGCTGTATCGGGATCAGTGAGTGAACTGTATCGAGATCAGTGAGTGAGCTGTATCAGGATCAGTGAGTGTGCTGTATCGGGATCAGTGAGTGAGCTGTACCGGGATCAGTGAGTGAGCTGTACGAGGATCAGTGAGTGAGTTGTACCGGGATCAGTGAGTGAGCTGTATCGGGATGAGTGAGTGAGCTGTATCGGGATCAGTGAGTGAGCTGTACCAGGATCAGTGAGTGAGCTGTACCAGGATCAGTGAGTGAGTTGTACCGGGAGCAGTGAGTGAGCTGTATCGGGATCAGTGAGTGAGCTGTACCAGGATCAATGAGTGAGCTGTACCAGGATCAGTGAGTGAGTTGTACCGGGATCAGTGAGTGAGCTGTATCGGGATCAGTGAGTGAGCTGTATGGGGATCAGTGAGTGAGCTGTACCAGGATCAGTGAGTGAGTTGTACCGGGATCAGTGAGTGAGTTGTACCGGGATCAGTGAGTGAGCTGTATCGGGATCAGTGAGTGAGCTGTATCGGGATCAGTGAGTGATCTGTACCAGGATCAGTGAGTGAGCTGTATCGGGATCAGTGAATGAGCTGTACAAGGACCAGTGAGTGAGCTGTACCGGGAACAGTGAGTGAGCTGTACCGGGATCAGTGAGTGAGCTGTACCAGGATCAGTGAGTGAGCTTTACCAGTATCAGTGAGTGAGCTGTATCGGGATCAGTGAGTGAGCTGTACCGGGATCAGTGAGTGAGCTGTACCGGGATCAGTGAGTGAGCTGTACGAGGATCAGTGAGTGAGCTGTACCGGGATCAGTGAGTGAGCTGTACCGGGATCAGTGAGTGAGCTGTACCGGGATCAGTGAGTGAATGTCCCGTGATCAGTGAGTGAGCTGTACCAGGATCAGTGAGTGAGCTGTACCAGGATCAGTGAGTGAGCTGTACCAGTATCAGTGAGAGAGCTGTATCGGGATCAGTGAGTGAGCTGTACCGGGATCAGTGAGTGAGCTGTACCGGGATCAGTGAGTGAGCTGTATCTGGATCAGTGAGTGAGCTGGACTGGGATCAGTGAGGGAGCTGTACCGGGATCAGTGAGTGAGCTGTACCAGGATCAGTGAGTGAGCTGTACCAGGATCAGTGAGTGTGCTGTATCGGGATCAGTGAGTGAGCTGGACTGGGATCAGTGAGGGAGCTGTACCGGGATCAGTGAGTGAGCTGTACCAGGATCAGTGAGTGAGCTGTACCAGGATCAGTGAGTGAGCTGTACCGGGATCAGTGAGTGAGCTGTCCCATGATCAGTGAGTGAGCTGTATCGGGACCAGTGAGTGAGCTGTATCGGGATAAGTGAGTGAGCTGTATTGGGATCAGTGAGTGAGCTGTATCAGGATCAGTGAGTGAGCTGTACCAGGATCAGTGAGTGAGTTGTACCGGGATCAGTGAGTGAGCTGTATCGGGATCAGTGAGTGAGCTGTATCGGGATCAGTGAGACGGCTGGATCGGGATCAGTGAGTGAGCTGTACCAGGATCAGTGAGTGAGCTGTACCGGGATCAGTGAGTGAGCTGTACCAGGATCAGTGAGTGAGCTGTACCGCGATCAGTGAGTGAGCTGTACCAGGATCAGTGAGTGAGCTGTACCGGGATCAGTGAGTGAGCTGTACCAGGATCAGTGAGTGAGCTGTACAAGGATCAGTGAGTGAGCTGTATCGGGATCAGTGAGTGAGCTGTACCGGGATCAGTGAGTGAGCTGTACCGGGATCAGTGAGTGAGCTGTACGAGGATCAGTGAGTGAGCTGTACCGGGATCAGTGAGTGAGCTGTACCGGGATCAGTGAGTGAGCTGTACCGGGATCAGTGAGTGAATGTCCCGTGATCAGTGAGTGAGCTGTACCAGGATCAGTGAGTGAGCTGTACCAGGATCAGTGAGTGAGCTGTACCAGTATCAGTGAGAGAGCTGTATCGGGATCAGTGAGTGAGCTGTACCGGGATCAGTGAGTGAGCTGTACCGGGATCAGTGAGTGAGCTGTATCGGGATCAGTGAGTGAGCTGGACTGGGATCAGTGAGGGAGCTGTACCGGGATCAGTGAGTGAGCTGTACCAGGATCAGTGAGTGAGCTGTACCAGGATCAGTGAGTGTGCTGTATCGGGATCAGTGAGTGAGCTGGACTGGGATCAGTGAGGGAGCTGTACCGGGATCAGTGAGTGAGCTGTACCAGGATCAGTGAGTGAGCTGTATCGGGATCAGTGAGTGAGCTGGACTGGGATCAGTGAGCGAGCTGTACCGGGATCAGTAAGTGAGCTGTACCAGGATCAGTGAGTGAGCTGTACCAGGATCAGTGAGTGAGCTGTATCGGGATCAGTGAGTGAGCTGGACTGGGATCAGTGAGCGAGCTGTACCGGGATCAGTGAGTGAGCTGTACCAGGATCAGTGAGTGAGCTGTACCAGGATCAGTGAGTGAGCTGTACCGGGATCAGTGAGTGAGCTGTCCCGTGATCAGTGAGTGAGCTGTATCGGGATCAGTGAGTGAGCTGTACCAGGATCAGTGAGTGAGCTGTACCAGGATCAGTGAGTGAGCTGTATCGGGATCAGTGAGTGAGCTGGACTGGGATCAGTGAACGAGCTGTACCGGGATCAGTGAGAGATCTGTACCAGGATCAGTGAGTGAGCTGTACCAGGATCAGTGAGTGAGCTGTACCGGGATCAGTGAGTGAGCTGTACCGTGATCAGTGAGTGAGCTGTATCGGGATCAGTGAGTGAGCTGTATCAGGGTCAGTGAGTGAGCTGTATCGGGACCAGTGAGTGAGCTGTACCGGGATCAGTGAGTGAGCTGTACCGGGATCAGTGATTGAGCTGTATCGGGATCAGTGAGTGAGCTGTATCAGGATCAGTGAGTGTGCTGTATCGGGATCAGTGAGTGAGCTGTACCGGGATCAGTGATTGAGCTGTACGAGGATCAGTGAGTGAGCTGTACCAGGATCAGTGAGTGAGCTGTACCGGGATCAGTGAGTGAGTTGTACCGGGATCAGTGAGTGAGCTGTATCGGGATCAGTGAGTGAACTGTATCGAGATCAGTGAGTGAGCTGTATCAGGATCAGTGAGTGTGCTGTATCGGGATCAGTGAGTGAGCTGTACCGGGATCAGTGAGTGAGCTGTACGAGGATCAGTGAGTGAGTTGTACCGGGATCAGTGAGTGAGCTGTATCGGGATGAGTGAGTGAGCTGTATCGGGATCAGTGAGTGAGCTGTACCAGGATCAGTGAGTGAGCTGTACCAGGATCAGTGAGTGAGTTGTACCGGGAGCAGTGAGTGAGCTGTATCGGGATCAGTGAGTGAGCTGTACCAGGATCAATGAGTGAGCTGTACCAGGATCAGTGAGTGAGTTGTACCGGGATCAGTGAGTGAGCTGTATCGGGATCAGTGAGTGAGCTGTATGGGGATCAGTGAGTGAGCTGTACCAGGATCAGTGAGTGAGTTGTACCGGGATCAGTGAGTGAGTTGTACCGGGATCAGTGAGTGAGCTGTATCGGGATCAGTGAGTGAGCTGTATCGGGATCAGTGAGTGATCTGTACCAGGATCAGTGAGTGAGCTGTATCGGGATCAGTGAATGAGCTGTACAAGGACCAGTGAGTGAGCTGTACCGGGAACAGTGAGTGAGCTGTACCGGGATCAGTGAGTGAGCTGTACCAGGATCAGTGAGTGAGCTTTACCAGTATCAGTGAGTGAGCTGTATCGGGATCAGTGAGTGAGCTGTACCGGGATCAGTGAGTGAGCTGTACCGGGATCAGTGAGTGAGCTGTACGAGGATCAGTGAGTGAGCTGTACCGGGATCAGTGAGTGAGCTGTACCGGGATCAGTGAGTGAGCTGTACCGGGATCAGTGAGTGAATGTCCCGTGATCAGTGAGTGAGCTGTACCAGGATCAGTGAGTGAGCTGTACCAGGATCAGTGAGTGAGCTGTACCAGTATCAGTGAGAGAGCTGTATCGGGATCAGTGAGTGAGCTGTACCGGGATCAGTGAGTGAGCTGTACCGGGATCAGTGAGTGAGCTGTATCTGGATCAGTGAGTGAGCTGGACTGGGATCAGTGAGGGAGCTGTACCGGGATCAGTGAGTGAGCTGTACCAGGATCAGTGAGTGAGCTGTACCAGGATCAGTGAGTGTGCTGTATCGGGATCAGTGAGTGAGCTGGACTGGGATCAGTGAGGGAGCTGTACCGGGATCAGTGAGTGAGCTGTACCAGGATCAGTGAGTGAGCTGTACCAGGATCAGTGAGTGAGCTGTACCGGGATCAGTGAGTGAGCTGTCCCATGATCAGTGAGTGAGCTGTATCGGGACCAGTGAGTGAGCTGTATCGGGATAAGTGAGTGAGCTGTATTGGGATCAGTGAGTGAGCTGTATCAGGATCAGTGAGTGAGCTGTACCAGGATCAGTGAGTGAGTTGTACCGGGATCAGTGAGTGAGCTGTATCGGGATCAGTGAGTGAGCTGTATCGGGATCAGTGAGACGGCTGGATCGGGATCAGTGAGTGAGCTGTACCAGGATCAGTGAGTGAGCTGTACCGGGATCAGTGAGTGAGCTGTACCAGGATCAGTGAGTGAGCTGTACCGGGATCAGTGAGTGAGCTGTACCAGGATCAGTGAGTGAGCTGTACCAGGATCAGTAAGTGAGCTCTACCAGGATCAGTGAGTGAGCTGTACCAGGATCAGTGAGTGTGCTGTATCGGGATCAGTGAGTGAGCTGTACCGGGATCAGTGAGTGAGCTCTACGAGGATCAGTGAGTGAGCTGTACCAGGATCAGTGAGTGAGCTGTACCGGGATCAGTGAGTGAGTTGTACCGGGATCAGTGAGTGATCTGTATCGGGATCAGTGAGTGAGCTGTATCGGGATCAGTGAGTGAGCTGTATCAGGATCAGTGAGTGTGCTGTATCGGGAGCAGTGAGTGAGCTGTACCGGGATCAGTGAGTGAGCTGTACGAGGATCAGTGAGTGAGTTGTACCGGGATCAGTGAGTGAGCTGTATCGGGATCAGTGAGTGAGCTGTATCGGGATCAGTGAGTGAGCTGTACCAGGATCAGTGAGTGAGCTGTACCAGGATCAGTGAGTGAGTTGTACCGGGATCAGTGAGTGAGCTGTATCGGGATCAGTGAGTGAGCTGTACCAGGATCAATGAGTGAGCTGTACCAGGATCAGTGAGTGAGTTGTACCGGGATCAGTGAGTGAGCTGTATCGGGATCAGTGAGTGAGCTGTATGGGGATCAGTGAGTGAGCTCTATCGGGATCAGTGACTGAGCTGTACAAGGACCAGTGAGTGAGCTGTACCGGGATCAGTGAGTGAGCTGTACCGGGATCAGTGAGTGAGCTGTACCAGGATCAGTGAGTGAGCTGTACCAGGATCAGTGAGTGAGCTGTACCAGGATCAGTGAGTGAGCTGTATCGGGATCAGTGAGTGAGCTGTACCGGGATCAGTGAGTGAGCTGTACTGGGATCAGTGAGTGAGCTGTACGAGGATCAGTGAGTGAGCTGTACCAGGATCAGTGAGTGTGCCGAATCGGGATTAGTGAGTGAGCTGGACTGGGATCAGTGAGCGAGCTGTACCGGGATCAGTGAGTGAGCTGTACCAGGATCAGTGAGTGAGCTGTACCAGGATCAGTGAGTGAGCTGTACCGGGATCAGTGAGTGAGCTGTCCCGTGATCAGTGAGAGAGCTGTATCGGGACCAGTGAGTGAGCTGTATCGGGATCAGTGAGTGAGCTGTATTGGGATCAGTGAGTGAGCTGTATCGGGATCAGTGAGTGAGCTGTACCAGTATCAGTGAGTGAGTTGTGCCGGGATCAGTGAGTGAGCTGTATCGCAATCAGTGAGTGAGCTGTATCGGGATCAGTGAGTGAGCTGTATCGGGATCAGTGAGTGAGCTGTACCAGGATCAGTGAGTGAGCTGTACCGGGATCAGTGAGTGAGCTGTACCGCGATCAGTGAGTGAGCTGTACCAGGATCAGTGAGTGAGCTGTACCGGGATCAGTGAGTGAGCTGTACCAGGATCAGTGAGTGAGCTGTACAAGGATCAGTGAGTGAGCTGTATCGGGATCAGTGAGTGAGCTGTACCGGGATCAGTGAGTGAGCTGTACCGGGATCAGTGAGTGAGCTGTACGAGGATCAGTGAGTGAGCTGTACCGGGATCAGTGAGTGAGCTGTACCGGGATCAGTGAGTGAGCTGTACCGGGATCAGTGAGTGAATGTCCCGTGATCAGTGAGTGAGCTGTACCAGGATCAGTGAGTGAGCTGTACCAGGATCAGTGAGTGAGCTGTACCAGTATCAGTGAGAGAGCTGTATCGGGATCAGTGAGTGAGCTGTACCGGGATCAGTGAGTGAGCTGTACCGGGATCAGTGAGTGAGCTGTATCGGGATCAGTGAGTGAGCTGGACTGGGATCAGTGAGGGAGCTGTACCGGGATCAGTGAGTGAGCTGTACCAGGATCAGTGAGTGAGCTGTACCAGGATCAGTGAGTGTGCTGTATCGGGATCAGTGAGTGAGCTGGACTGGGATCAGTGAGGGAGCTGTACCGGGATCAGTGAGTGAGCTGTACCAGGATCAGTGAGTGAGCTGTACCAGGATCAGTGAGTGAGCTGTACCGGGATCAGTGAGTGAGCTGGCCCATGATCAGTGAGTGAGCTGTATCGGGACCAGTGAGTGAGCTGTATCGGGATAAGTGAGTGAGCTGTATTGGGATCAGTGAGTGAGCTGTATCAGGATCAGTGAGTGAGCTGTACCAGGATCAGTGAGTGAGTTGTACCGGGATCAGTGAGTGAGCTGTATCGGGATCAGTGAGTGAGCTGTATCGGGATCAGTGAGACGGCTGGATCGGGATCAGTGAGTGAGCTGTACCAGGATCAGTGAGTGAGCTGTACCGGGATCAGTGAGTGAGCTGTACCAGGATCAGTGAGTGAGCTGTACCGGGATCAGTGAGTGAGCTGTACCAGGATCAGTGAGTGAGCTGTACCAGGATCAGTAAGTGAGCTCTACCAGGATCAGTGAGTGAGCTCTACGAGGATCAGTGAGTGAGCTGTACCAGGATCAGTGAGTGAGCTGTACCGGGATCAGTGAGTGAGTTGTACCGGGATCAGTGAGTGATCTGTATCGGGATCAGTGAGTGAGCTGTATCGGGATCAGTGAGTGAGCTGTATCAGGATCAGTGAGTGTGCTGTATCGGGAGCAGTGAGTGAGCTGTACCGGGATCAGTGAGTGAGCTGTACGAGGATCAGTGAGTGAGTTGTACCGGGATCAGTGAGTGAGCTGTATCGGGATCAGTGAGTGAGCTGTATCGGGATCAGTGAGTGAGCTGTACCAGGATCAGTGAGTGAGCTGTACCAGGATCAGTGAGTGAGTTGTACCGGGATCAGTGAGTGAGCTGTATCGGGATCAGTGAGTGAGCTGTACCAGGATCAATGAGTGAGCTGTACCAGGATCAGTGAGTGAGTTGTACCGGCATCAGTGAGTGAGCTGTATCGGGATCAGTGAGTGAGCTGTATGGGGATCAGTGAGTGAGCTCTATCGGGATCAGTGACTGAGCTGTACAAGGACCAGTGAGTGAGCTGTACCGGGATCAGTGAGTGAGCTGTACCGGGATCAGTGAGTGAGCTGTACCAGGATCAGTGAGTGAGCTGTACCAGGATCAGTGAGTGAGCTGTACCAGGATCAGTGAGTGAGCTGTACCGGGATCAGTGAGTGAGCTGTACTGGGATCAGTGAGTGAGCTGTACGAGGATCAGTGAGTGAGCTGTACCAGGATCAGTGAGTGAGCTGTACCGGGATCAGTGAGTGATCTGTACCGGGATCAGTGAGTGAGCTGTACTGGGATCAGTGAGTGAGCTGTACGAGGATCAGTGAGTGAGCTGTACCAGGATCAGTGAGTGTGCCGAATCGGGATTAGTGAGTGAGCTGGACTGGGATCAGTGAGCGAGCTGTACCGGGATCAGTGAGTGAGCTGTACCAGGATCAGTGAGTGAGCTGTACCAGGATCAGTGAGTGAGCTGTACCGGGATCAGTGAGTGAGCTGTCCCGTGATCAGTGAGAGAGCTGTATCGGGACCAGTGAGTGAGCTGTATCGGGATCAGTGAGTGAGCTGTATTGGGATCAGTGAGTGAGCTGTATCGGGATCAGTGAGTGAGCTGTACCAGTATCAGTGAGTGAGTTGTGCCGGGATCAGTGAGTGAGCTGTATCGGAATCAGTGAGTGAGCTGTATCGGGATCAGTGAGTGAGCTGTATCGGGATCAGTGAGTGAGCTGTACCAGGATCAGTGAGTGAGCTGTACCGGGATCAGTGAGTGAGCTGTACCGCGATCAGTGAGTGAGCTGTACCAGGATCAGTGAGTGAGCTGTACCGGGATCAGTGAGTGAGCTGTACCAGGATCAGTGAGTGAGCTGTACAAGGATCAGTGAGTGAGCTGTATCGGGATCAGTGAGTGAGCTGTACCGGGATCAGTGAGTGAGCTGTACCGGGATCAGTGAGAGAGCTGTACGAGGATCAGTGAGTGAGCTGTACCGGGATCAGTGAGTGAGCTGTCCGAGGATCAGTGAGTGAGCTGTACCAGGATCAGTGAGTGTGCTGTATCGGGATCAGTGAGTGAGCTGGACTGGGATCAGTGAGCGAGCTGTACCGGGATCAGTGAGTGAGCTGTACCAGGATCAGTGAGTGAGCTGGACCAGGATCAGTGAGTGAGCTGTACCGGGATCAGTGAGGGAGCTGGACTGGGATCAGTGAGTGTGCTGTATCGGGATCAGTGAGTGAGCTGGACTGGGATCAGTGAGTGAGCTGTCCTGTGATCAGTGAGTGAGCTGTACCGGGATCAGTGAGTGAGCTGTACCGGGATCAGTGAGTGAGCTGTACCGGGATCAGTGAGTGTGCTGTACCGGGATCAGTGAGTGAGCTGTACCAGGATCAGTGAGTGATCTGTACTGGGATCAGTGAGTGAGCTGTACCGGGATCAGTGAGTGAGCTGTACCGGGATCAGTGAGTGAGCTGTACCGGGATCAGTGAGTGAGCTGTACTGGGATCAGTGTGTGAGCTGTACTGGGATCAGTGAGTGAGCTGTACCTGGATCAGTGAGTGAGCTGTACCAGGATCAGTGAGTGATCTGTACCAGGATCAGTGAGTGAGCTGTACCGGGATCAGTGAGTGAGCTGTACCAGGATCAGTGAGTGAACTGTATCGGGATCAGTGAGTGAGCTGTACCAGGATCAGTGAGTGAGCTGCATCAGGATCAGTGAGTGAGCTGTACGAGGATCAGTGAGTGAGCTGTACCGGGATCAGTGAGTGAGCTGTACCGGGATCAGTGAGTGAGCTGTACCAGGATCAGTGAGTGAGCTGTACCGGGATCAGTGATTGAGCTGTACCGGGATCAGTGAGTGAGCTGTACCGGGATCAGTGAGTGAGCTGTACCGGGATCAGTGAGTGAGCTGTACCGCGATCAGTGAGTGAGCTGTCCCGTGATCAGTGAGTGAGCTGAACCGGGATCAGTGAGTGAGCTGTCCCGTGATCAGTGAGTGAGCTGTACCGGGATCAGTGAGGGAGCTGTACCAGGATCAGTGAGTGAGCTGTACCGGGATCAGTGAGTGAGCTGTACCGGGATCAGTGAGTGAGCTGTACCAGGATCAGTGAGTGAGCTGTATCAGGATCAGTGAGTGAGCTGTACGAGGATCAGTGAGTGAGCTGTACCAGGATCAGTGAGTGAGCTGTAACGGGATCAGTGAGTGAGCTGTACCGGGATAAGTGAGTGAGCTGTACCGGGATCAGTGAGTGTGCTGTATCGGGATCAGTGAGTGAGCTGTACTGGGATCAGTGAGTGAGCTGTACGAGGATCAGTGAGTGAGCTGTACCAGGATCAGTGTGTGAGCTGTACCGGGATCAGTGAGTGAGCTGTACCGGGATCAGTGAGTGTGCTGTATCGGGATCAGTGAGTGAGCTGTACCAGGATCAGTGAGTGAGCTGTACCAGGATCAGTGAGTGAGCTGTACCGGGATCAGTGTGTGAGCTGTACTGGGATCAGTGAGTGAGCAGTACGAGGATCAGTGAGTGAGCTGTACCAGGATCAGTGAGTGAGCTGTACCGGGATCAGTGAGTGAGCTGTACCAGGATGAATGAGTGAGCTGTACCAGGATCAGTGAGTGAGTTGTACCGGGATCAGTGAGTGAGCTGTATCGGGATCAGTGAGTGAGCTGTATGGGGATCAGTGAGTGAGCTGTATCGGGATCAGTGAATGAGCTGTACAAGGACCAGTGAGTGAGCTGTACCGGGATCAGTGAGTGAGCTGTACCGGGATCAGTGAGTGAGCTGTACCAGGATCAGTGAGTGAGCTGTACCAGGATCAGTGAGTGAGCTGTACCAGGATCAGTGAGTGAGCTGTATCGGGATCAGTGAGTGAGCTGTACCGGGATCAGTGAGTGAGCTGTACTGGGATCAGTGAGTGAGCTGTACGAGGATCAGTGAGTGAGCTGTACCAGGATCAGTGAGTGTGCCGAATCGGGATCAGTGAGTGAGCTGGACTGGGATCAGTGAGCGAGCTGTACCGGGATCAGTGAGTGAGCTGTACCAGGATCAGTGAGTGAGCTGTACCAGGATCAGTGAGTGAGCTGTACCGGGATCAGTGAGTGAGCTGTCCCGTGATCAGTGAGTGAGCTGTATCTGGACCAGTGAGTGAGCTGTATCGGGATCAGTGAGTGAGCTGTATTGGGATCAGTGAGTGAGCTGTATCGGGATCAGTGAGTGAGCTGTACCAGGATCAGTGAGTGAGTTGTGCCGGGATCAGTGAGTGAGCTGTATCGGGATCAGTGAGTGAGCTGTACCGGGATCAGTGAGTGAGCTGTACCGGGATCAGTGAGGGAGCTGGACTGGGATCAGTGAGTGTGCTGTATCGGGATCAGTGAGTGAGCTGGACTGGGATCAGTGAGTGAGCTGTCCTGTGATCAGTGAGTGAGCTGTACCGGGATCAGTGAGTGAGCTGTACCGGGATCAGTGAGTGAGCTGTACCGGGATCAGTGAGTGTGCTGTACCGGGATCAGTGAGTGAGCTGTACCAGGATCAGTGAGTGATCTGTACTGGGATCAGTGAGTGAGCTGTACCGGGATCAGTGAGTGAGCTGTACCGGGATCAGTGAGTGAGCTGTACCGGGATCAGTGAGTGAGCTGTACTGGGATCAGTGTGTGAGCTGTACTGGGATCAGTGAGTGAGCTGTACCTGGATCAGTGAGTGAGCTGTACCAGGATCAGTGAGTGATCTGTACCAGGATCAGTGAGTGAGCTGTACCGGGATCAGTGAGTGAGCTGTACCAGGATCAGTGAGTGAACTGTATCGGGATCAGTGAGTGAGCTGTACCAGGATCAGTGAGTGAGCTGCATCAGGATCAGTGAGTGAGCTGTACGAGGATCAGTGAGTGAGCTGTACCGGGATCAGTGAGTGAGCTGTACCGGGATCAGTGAGTGAGCTGTACCAGGATCAGTGAGTGAGCTGTACCGGGATCAGTGATTGAGCTGTACCGGGATCAGTGAGTGAGCTGTACCGGGATCAGTGAGTGAGCTGTACCGGGATCAGTGAGTGAGCTGTACCGCGATCAGTGAGTGAGCTGTCCCGTGATCAGTGAGTGAGCTGAACCGGGATCAGTGAGTGAGCTGTCCCGTGATCAGTGAGTGAGCTGTACCGGGATCAGTGAGGGAGCTGTACCAGGATCAGTGAGTGAGCTGTACCGGGATCAGTGAGTGAGCTGTACCGGGATCAGTGAGTGAGCTGTACCAGGATCAGTGAGTGAGCTGTATCAGGATCAGTGAGTGAGCTGTACGAGGATCAGTGAGTGAGCTGTACCAGGATCAGTGAGTGAGCTGTAACGGGATCAGTGAGTGAGCTGTACCGGGATAAGTGAGTGAGCTGTACCGGGATCAGTGAGTGTGCTGTATCGGGATCAGTGAGTGAGCTGTACTGGGATCAGTGAGTGAGCTGTACGAGGATCAGTGAGTGAGCTGTACCAGGATCAGTGTGTGAGCTGTACCGGGATCAGTGAGTGAGCTGTACCGGGATCAGTGAGTGTGCTGTATCGGGATCAGTGAGTGAGCTGTACCAGGATCAGTGAGTGAGCTGTACCAGGATCAGTGAGTGAGCTGTACCGGGATCAGTGTGTGAGCTGTACTGGGATCAGTGAGTGAGCAGTACGAGGATCAGTGAGTGAGCTGTACCAGGATCAGTGAGTGAGCTGTACCGGGATCAGTGAGTGAGCTGTACCAGGATGAATGAGTGAGCTGTACCAGGATCAGTGAGTGAGTTGTACCGGGATCAGTGAGTGAGCTGTATCGGGATCAGTGAGTGAGCTGTATGGGGATCAGTGAGTGAGCTGTATCGGGATCAGTGAATGAGCTGTACAAGGACCAGTGAGTGAGCTGTACCGGGATCAGTGAGTGAGCTGTACCGGGATCAGTGAGTGAGCTGTACCAGGATCAGTGAGTGAGCTGTACCAGGATCAGTGAGTGAGCTGTACCAGGATCAGTGAGTGAGCTGTATCGGGATCAGTGAGTGAGCTGTACCGGGATCAGTGAGTGAGCTGTACTGGGATCAGTGAGTGAGCTGTACGAGGATCAGTGAGTGAGCTGTACCAGGATCAGTGAGTGTGCCGAATCGGGATCAGTGAGTGAGCTGGACTGGGATCAGTGAGCGAGCTGTACCGGGATCAGTGAGAGAGCTGTACCAGGATCAGTGAGTGAGCTGTACCAGGATCAGTGAGTGAGCTGTACCGGGATCAGTGAGTGAGCTGTCCCGTGATCAGTGAGTGAGCTGTATCTGGACCAGTGAGTGAGCTGTATCGGGATCAGTGAGTGAGCTGTATTGGGATCAGTGAGTGAGCTGTATCGGGATCAGTGAGTGAGCTGTACCAGGATCAGTGAGTGAGTTGTGCCGGGATCAGTGAGTGAGCTGTATCGGGATCAGTGAGTGAGCTGTACCGGGATCAGTGAGTGAGCTGTACCGGGATCAGTGAGTGAGCTGTACCGGGATCAGTGAGTGAGCTGTACTGGGATCAGTGTGTGAGCTGTACTGGGATCAGTGAGTGAGCTGTACCTGGATCAGTGAGTGAGCTGTACCAGGATCAGTGAGTGATCTGTACCAGGATCAGTGAGTGAGCTGTACCGGGATCAGTGAGTGAGCTGTACCAGGATCAGTGAGTGAGCTGTATCGGGATCAGTGAGTGAGCTGTACCAGGATCAGTGAGTGAGCTGCATCAGGATCAGTGAGTGAGCTGTCCGAGGATCAGTGAGTGAGCTGTACCGGGATCAGTGAGTAAGCTGTACGAGGATCAGTGAGTGAGCTGTACCAGGATCAGTGAGTGTGCTGTATCGGGATCAGTGAGTGAGCTGGACTGGGATCAGTGAGCGAGCTGTATCGGGATCAGTGAGTGAGCTGTACCAGGATCAGTGAGTGAGCTGTACCGGGATCAGTGAGTGAGCTGTACCGGGATCAGTGAGTGAGCTGTACCAGGATCAGTGAGTGAGCTGTACCGGGATCAGTGAGTGAGCTGTACCAGGATCAGTGAGTGAGCTGTACAAGGATCAGTGAGTGAGCTGTATCGGGATCAGTGAGTGAGCTGTACCGGGATCAGTGAGTGAGCTGTACCGGGATCAGTGAGAGAGCTGTACGAGGATTAGTGAGTGAGCTGTACCGGGATCAGTGAGTGAGCTGTACGAGGATCAGTGAGTGAGCTGTACCAGGATCAGTGAGTGTGCTGTATCGGGATCAGTGAGTGAGCTGGACTGGGATCAGTGAGCGAGCTGTACCGGGATCAGTGAGTGAGCTGTACCAGGATCAGTGAGTGAGCTGGACCAGGACCAGTGAGTGAGCTGTACCGGGATCAGTGAGGGAGCTGGACTGGGATCAGTGAGTGTGCTGTATCGGGATCAGTGAGTGAGCTGGACTGGGATCAGTGATTGAGCTGTCCTGTGATCAGTGAGTGAGCTTTACCGGGATCAGTGAGTGAGCTGTACCGGGATCAGTGAGTGAGCTGTACCGGGATCAGTGAGTGTGCTGTACCGGGATCAGTGAGTGAGCTGTACCAGGATCAGTGAGTGATCTGTACTGGGATCAGTGAGTGAGCTGTACCGGGATCAGTGAGTGAGCTGTACCGGGATCAGTGAGTGAGCTGTACCGGGATCAGTGAGTGAGCTGTACTGGGATCAGTGTGTGAGCTGTACTGGGATCAGTGAGTGAGCTGTACCTGGATCAGTGAGTGAGCTGTACCAGGATCAGTGAGTGATCTGTACCAGGATCAGTGAGTGAGCAGTACCGGGATCAGTGAGTGAGCTGTACCAGGATCAGTGAGTGAGCTGTATCGGGATCAGTGAGTGAGCTGTACCAGGATCAGTGAGTGAGCTGCATCAGGATCAGTGAGTGAGCTGTACGAGGATCAGTGAGTTAGCTGTACCGGGATCAGTGAGTGAGCTGTACCGGGATCAGTGAGTGAGCTGTACCAGGATCAGTGAGTGAGCTGTACCGGGATCAGTGATTGAGCTGTACCGGGATCAGTGAGTGAGCTGTACCGGGATCAGTGAGTGAGCTGTACCGGGATCAGTGAGTGAGCTGTACCGGGATCAGTGAGTGAGCTGTCCTGTGATCAGTGAGTGAGCTGAACCGGGATCAGTGAGTGAGCTGTCCCGTGATCAGTGAGTGAGCTGTACCGGGATCAGTGAGGGAGCTGTACCAGGATCAGTGAGTGAGCTGTACCGGGATCAGTGAGTGAGCTGTACCGGGATCAGTGAGTGAGCTGTACCAGGATCAGTGAGTGAGCTGTATCAGGATCAGTGAGTCAGCTGTACGAGGATCAGTGAGTGAGCTGTACCAGGATCAGTGATTGAGCTGTAACGGGATCAGTGAGTGAGCTGTACCGGGATCAGTGAGTGAGCTGTACCGGGATCAGTGAGTGTGCTGTATCGGGATCAGTAGGTGAGATGTACTGGGATCAGTGAGTGAGCTGTACGAGGATCAGTGAGTGAGCTGTACCAGGATCAGTGAGTGAGCTGTACCGGGATCAGTGAGTGAGCTGTACCGGGATCAGTGAGTGTGCTGTATCGGGATCAGTGAGTGAGCTGTACCAGGATCAGTGAGTGAGCTGTACCAGGATCAGTGAGTGAGCTGTACCGGGATCAGTGAGTGAGCTGTACCAGGATCAGTGAGTGAGCTGTACCGGGATCAGTGAGTGAGCTGTACCGGGATCAGTGAGTGAGCTGTACCGGGATCAGTGAGTGTGCTGTATCGGGATCAGTGAGTGAGCTGTACCAGGATCAGTGAGTGAGATCTACCAGGATCAGTGAGTGAGCTGTACCGGGATCAGTGAGCGAGCTGTCCCGTGATCAGTGAGTGAGCTGTACCGGGATCAGTGAGTGAGCTGTACCAGGATCAGTGAGTGAGCTGTACCGGGATCAGTGAGTGAGCTGTACCGGGATCAGTGAGTGAGCTGTCCCGTGATCAGTGAGTGAGCTGTACCGGGATCAGTGAGTGAGCTGTACTGGGATCAGTGAGTGAACTGTACCGGGATCAGTGAGTGAGCTGTACCGGGATCAGTGAGTGAGCTGTACCAGGATCAGTGAGTGAGCTGTACCTGGATCAGTGAGTGAGCTGTACCGGGATCAGTGAGTGAGCTGTACCAGGATCAGTGAGTGTGCTGTACCAGTATCAGTGAGTCAGCTGTACCAGGATCAGTGAGTGAGCTGTACCAGGATCAGTGAGTGAGCTGTACCAGGATCAGTGAGTGAGCTGTACGAGGACCAGTGAGTGAGTTGTACCCGGATCAGTGAGTGAGCTGTACCGGGATCAGTGAGTGAGCTGTACCAGGATCAGTGAGTGAGCTGTATCAGGATCAGTTTGTGAGCTGTACCAGGATCAGTGATTGAGCTGTACCGGGATCAGTGAGTGAGCTGTACCGGGATCAGTGAGTGAGCTGTACCAGGATCAGTGAGTGAGTTGTACCGGGATCAGTAATTGAGCTGTACCGGGATCAGTGAGTGAGCTGTACCGGGATCAGTGAGTGAGCTGTACCTGGATCAGTGAGTGAGCTGTACCGGGATCAGTGAGTGAGCTGTACTGGGATCAGTGTGTGAGCTGTACTGGGATCAGTGAGTGAGCTGTACCTGGATCAGTGAGTGAGCTGTACCAGGATCAGTGAGTGATCTGTACCAGGATCAGTGAGTGAGCTGTACCGGGATCAGTGAGTGAGCTGTACCAGGATCAGTGAGTGAGCTGTATCGGGATCAGTGAGTGAGCTGTACCAGGATCAGTGAGTGAGCTGCATCAGGATCAGTGAGTGAGCTGTACGAGGATCAGTGAGTGAGCTGTACCGGGATCAGTGAGTGAGCAGTACGAGGATCAGTGAGTGAGCTGTACCAGGATCAGTGAGTGTGCTGTATCTGGATCAGTGAGTGAGCTGGACTGGGATCAGTGAGCGAGCTGTATCGGGATCAGTGAGTGAGCTGTACCAGGATCAGTGAGTGAGCTGTACCGGGATCAGTGAGTGAGCTGTACCGGGATCAGTGAGTGAGCTGTACCAGGATCAGTGAGTGAGCTGTACCGGGATCAGTGAGTGAGCTGTACCAGGATCAGTGAGTGAGCTGTACAAGGATCAGTGAGTGAGCTGTATCGGGATCAGTGAGTGAGCTGTACCGGGATCAGTGAGTGAGCTGTACCGGGATCAGTGAGAGAGCTGTACGAGGATTAGTGAGTGAGCTGTACCGGGATCAGTGAGTGAGCTGTACGAGGATCAGTGAGTGAGCTGTACCAGGATCAGTGAGTGTGCTGTATCGGGATCAGTGAGTGAGCTGGACTGGGATCAGTGAGCGAGCTGTACCGGGATCAGTGAGTGAGCTGTACCAGGATCAGTGAGTGAGCTGGACCAGGACCAGTGAGTGAGCTGTACCGGGATCAGTGAGGGAGCTGGACTGGGATCAGTGATTGAGCTGTCCTGTGATCAGTGAGTGAGCTTTACCGGGATCAGTGAGTGAGCTGTACCGGGATCAGTGAGTGAGCTGTACCGGGATCAGTGAGTGTGCTGTACCGGGATCAGTGAGTGAGCTGTACCAGGATCAGTGAGTGATCTGTACTGGGATCAGTGAGTGAGCTGTACCGGGATCAGTGAGTGAGCTGTACCGGGATCAGTGAGTGAGCTGTACCGGGATCAGTGAGTGAGCTGTACCTGGATCAGTGAGTGAGCTGTACCAGGATCAGTGAGTGATCTGTACCAGGATCAGTGAGTGAGCAGTACCGGGATCAGTGAGTGAGCTGTACCAGGATCAGTGAGTGAGCTGTATCGGGATCAGTGAGTGAGCTGTACCAGGATCAGTGAGTGAGCTGCATCAGGATCAGTGAGTGAGCTGTACGAGGATCAGTGAGTTAGCTGTACCGGGATCAGTGAGTGAGCTGTACCGGGATCAGTGAGTGAGCTGTACCAGGATCAGTGAGTGAGCTGTACCGGGATCAGTGATTGAGCTGTACCGGGATCAGTGAGTGAGCTGTACCGGGATCAGTGAGTGAGCTGTACCGGGATCAGTGAGTGAGCTGTACCGGGATCAGTGAGTGAGCTGTCCTGTGATCAGTGAGTGAGCTGAACCGGGATCAGTGAGTGAGCTGTCCCGTGATCAGTGAGTGAGCTGTACCGTGATCAGTGAGGGAGCTGTACCAGGATCAGTGAGTGAGCTGTACCGGGATCAGTGAGTGAGCTGTACCGGGATCAGTGAGTGAGCTGTACCAGGATCAGTGAGTGAGCTGTATCAGGATCAGTGAGTCAGCTGTACGAGGATCAGTGAGTGAGCTGTACCAGGATCAGTGATTGAGCTGTAACGGGATCAGTGAGTGAGCTGTACCGGGATCAGTGAGTGAGCTGTACCGGGATCAGTGAGTGTGCTGTATCGGGATCAGTGAGTGAGCTGTACTGGGATCAGTGAGTGAGATGTACGAGGATCAGTGAGTGAGCTGTACCAGGATCAGTGAGTGAGCTGTACCGGGATCAGTGAGTGAGCTGTACCGGGATCAGTGAGTGTGCTGTATCGGGATCAGTGAGTGAGCTGTACCAGGATCAGTGAGTGAGCTGTACCAGGATCAGTGAGTGAGCTGTACCGTGATCAGTGAGTGAGCTGTACTGGGATCAGTGAGTGAGCAGTACGAGGATCAGTGAGTGAGCTGTACCAGGATCAGTGAGTGAGCTGTACCGGGATCAGTGAGTGAGCTGTACCGGGATCAGTGAGTGAGCTGTACCGGGATCAGTGAGTGTGCTGTATCGGGATCAGTGAGTGAGCTGTACCAGGATCAGTGAGTGAGATCTACCAGGATCAGTGAGTGAGCTGTACCGGGATCAGTGAGCGAGCTGTCCCGTGATCAGTGAGTGAGCTGTACCGGGATCAGTGAGTGAGCTGTACCAGGATCAGTGAGTGAGCTGTACCGGGATCAGTGAGTGAGCTGTACCGGGATCAGTGAGTGAGCTGTCCCGTGATCAGTGAGTGAGCTGTACCGGGATCAGTGAGTGAGCTGTACTGGGATCAGTGAGTGAACTGTACCGGGATCAGTGAGTGAGCTGTACCGGGATCAGTGAGTGAGCTGTACCAGGATCAGTGAGTGAGCTGTACCTGGATCAGTGAGTGAGCTGTACCGGGATCAGTGAGTGAGCTGTACCAGGATCAGTGAGTGTGCTGTACCAGTATCAGTGAGTCAGCTGTACCAGGATCAGTGAGTGAGCTGTACCAGGATCAGTGAGTGAGCTGTACCAGGATCAGTGAGTGAGCTGTACGAGGACCAGTGAGTGAGTTGTACCCGGATCAGTGAGTGAGCTGTACCGGGATCAGTGAGTGAGCTGTACCAGGATCAGTGAGTGAGCTGTATCAGGATCAGTGAGTGAGCTGTACCAGGATCAGTGATTGAGCTGTACCGGGATCAGTGAGTGAGCTGTACCGGGATCAGTGAGTGAGCTGTACCAGGATCAGTGAGTGAGCTGTACCGGGATCAGTGATTGAGCTGTACCGGGATCAGTGAGTGAGCTGTACCGGGATCAGTGAGTGAGCTGTACCTGGATCAGTGAGTGGGCTGTACCGGGATCAGTGAGTGAGCTGTCCCGTGATCAGTCAGTGAGCTGAACCGGGATCAGTGAGTGAGCTGTCCCGTGATCAGTGAGTGAGCTGTACCGGGATCAGTGAGTGAGCTGTACCGGGATCAGTGAGTGAGCTGTACCAGGATCAGTGAGTGAGCTGCACCTGGATCAGTGAGTGAGCTGTACCGGGATCAGTGAGTGAGCTGTACCAGGATCAGTGAGTGAGCTGTACTGGGATCAGTGAGTGAACTGTACCGGGATCAGTGAGTGAGCTGTACCGGGATCAGTGAGTGAGCTGTACCAGGATCAGTGAGTGAGCTGCACCTGGATCAGTGAGTGAGCTGTACCGGGATCAGTGAGTGAGCTGTACCAGGATCAGTGAGTGAGCTGTACCAGTATCAGTGAGTGAGCTGTACCAGGATCAGTGAGTGAGCTGTACCAGGATCAGTGAGTGAGCTGCACCAGGATCAGTGAGTGAGCTGTACCAGGATCAGTGAGTGAGCTGTACCTGGATCAGTGAGTGAGCTGTCCCGTGATCAGTGAGTGAGCTGTACCGGGATCAGTGAGTGAGCTGTACGAGGATAAGTGAGTGAGCTGTACGAGGATCAATGATTGAGTTGTACCAGGATCAGTGAGTGAGCTGTACCGGGATCAGTGAGTGAGCTGCACCGGGATCAGTGAGCGAGCTGTATCAGGATCAGTGAGTGAGCTGTACCAGGATCAGTGAGTGAGCTGTACGAGGACCAGTGAGTGAGTTGTACCAGGATCAGTGAGTGAGCTGTACCGGGATCAGTGAGTGAGCTATACCGGGATCTGTGAGTGAGTTGTACCAGGATCAGTGAGTGAGCTGTACCGGTATCAGTGAGTGAGCTGTACCGGGATCAGTGAGTGAGTTGTACCAGGATCAGTGAGTGAGCTGTACCAGGATCAGTGAGTGAGCTGTACGAGGATCAGTGAGTGAGTTGTACCAGGATCAGTGAGTGAGCTGTACCGGGATCAGTGAGTGTGCTGTACCGGGATCAGTGAGTGAGCTGTACCGGGGTCAGTGAGTGAGCTGTACCGGGATCAGTGATTGAGCTGTACCGGGATCAGTGAGTGAGCTGTACCGGGATCACTGAGTGAGCTGTACCGGGATAAGTGAGTGAGCTGTACCGGGATCAGTGAGTGAGCTGTACTGGGATCAGTGAGTGAACAGTACGAGGATCAGTGAGTGAGCTGTACCGGGATCAGTGAGTGAGCTGTAACGGGATCAGTGAGTGAGCTGTACCGGGATCAGTGAGCGAGCTGTATCAGGATCAGTGAGTGAGCTGTACCAGGATCAGTGAGTGAGCTGTACGAGGACCAGTGAGTGAGTTGTGCCAGGATCAGTGAGGGAGCTGTACCAGGATCAGTGAGTGAGCTGTACCGGGATCAGTGAGTGAGCTGTACCGGGATCAGTGAGTGAGCTGTACCAGGATCAGTGAGTGAGCTCTATCAGGATCAGTGAGTGAGCTGTACGAAAATCAGTGAGTGAGCTGTACCAGGATCAGTGAGTGAGCTTTAACGGGATCAGTGAGTGAGTTGTACCTGGATCAGTGAGTGAGCTGTCCCGTGATCAGTGAGTGAGCTGTACCGGGATCAGTGAGTGAGCTGTACCGGGATAAGTGAGTGAGCTGTACCGGGATCAGTGAGTGAGCTGTCCCGTGATCAGTGAGTGAGCTGAACCGGGATCAGTGAGTGAGCTGTCCCGTGATCAGTGAGTGAGCTGTACCGGGATCAGTGAGGGAGCTGTTCCAGGATCAGTGAGTGAGCTGTACCGTGATCAGTGAGTGAGCTCTACCGGGATCAGTGAGTGAGCTGTACCAGGATCAGTGAGTGAGCTGTATCAGGATCAGTGAGTGAGCTGTAGGAGGATCAGTGAGTGAGCTGTACCAGGATCAGTGAGTGAGCTGTAACGGGATCAGTGAGTGAGCTGTACCGGGATCAGTGAGTGAGCTGTACCGGGATCAGCGAGTGTGCTGTATCGGGATCAGTGAGTGAGCTGTACTGGGATCAGTGAGTGAACAGTACGAGGATCAGTGAGTGAGCTGTACCAGGATCAGTGAGTGAGCTGTACCAGGATCAGTGAGTGAGCTGTATCGGGATCAGTGAGTGAGCTGGACTGGGATCAGTGAGCGAGCTGTACCGGGATCAGTGAGTGAGCTGTACCAGGATCAGTGAGTGAGCTGAACCAGGATCAGTGAGTGAGCTGTACCGGGATCAGTGAGTGAGCTGTACCGTGATCAGTGAGTGAGCTGTACCGGGATCAGTGTGTGAGCTGTACCAGGATCAGTGAGTGAGCTGTACCGGGATCAGTGAGTGAGCTGAACCGGGATCAGTGAGTGAGCTGTCCCGTGATCGGTGAGTGTGCTGTACCGGGATCAGTGAGTGAGCTGTCCCGTGATCAGTGAGAGAGCTGTACGAGGATTAGTGAGTGAGCTGTACCGGGATCAGTGAGTGAGCTGTACGAGGATCAGTAAGTGAGCTGTACCAGGATCAGTGAGTGTGCTGTATCGGGATCAGTGAGTGAGCTGGACTGGGATCAGTGAGCGAGCTGTACCGGGATCAGTGAGTGAGCTGTACCAGGATCAGTGAGTGAGCTGGACCAGGACCAGTGAGTGAGCTGTACCGGGATCAGTGAGGGAGCTGGACTGGGATCAGTGAGTGTGCTGTATCGGGATCAGTGAGTGAGCTGGACTGGGATCAGTGATTGAGCTGTCCTGTGATCAGTGAGTGAGCTTTACCGGGATCAGTGAGTGAGCTGTACCGGGATCAGTGAGTGAGCTGTACCGGGATCAGTGAGTGTGCTGTACCGGGATCAGTGAGTGAGCTGTACCAGGATCAGTGAGTGATCTGTACTGGGATCAGTGAGTGAGCTGTACCGGGATCAGTGAGTGAGCTGTACCGGGATCAGTGAGTGAGCTGTACCGGGATCAGTGAGTGAGCTGTACTGGGATCAGTGTGTGAGCTGTACTGGGATCAGTGAGTGAGCTGTACCTGGATCAGTGAGTGAGCTGTACCAGGATCAGTGAGTGATCTGTACCAGGATCAGTGAGTGAGCAGTACCGGGATCAGTGAGTGAGCTGTACCAGGATCAGTGAGTGAGCTGTATCGGGATCAGTGAGTGAGCTGTACCAGGATCAGTGAGTGAGCTGCATCAGGATCAGTGAGTGAGCTGTACGAGGATCAGTGAGTTAGCTGTACCGGGATCAGTGAGTGAGCTGTACCGGGATCAGTGAGTGAGCTGTACCAGGATCAGTGAGTGAGCTGTACCGGGATCAGTGATTGAGCTGTACCGGGATCAGTGAGTGAGCTGTACCGGGATCAGTGAGTGAGCTGTACCGGGATCAGTGAGTGAGCTGTACCGGGATCAGTGAGTGAGCTGTCCTGTGATCAGTGAGTGAGCTGAACCGGGATCAGTGAGTGAGCTGTCCCGTGATCAGTGAGTGAGCTGTACCGGGATCAGTGAGGGAGCTGTACCAGGATCAGTGAGTGAGCTGTACCGGGATCAGTGAGTGAGCTGTACCGGGATCAGTGAGTGAGCTGTACCAGGATCAGTGAGTGAGCTGTATCAGGATCAGTGAGTCAGCTGTACGAGGATCAGTGAGTGAGCTGTACCAGGATCAGTGATTGAGCTCTAACGGGATCAGTGAGTGAGCTGTACCGGGATCAGTGAGTGAGCTGTACCGGGATCAGTGAGTGTGCTGTATCGGGATCAGTGAGTGAGCTGTACTGGGATCAGTGAGTGAGCTGTACGAGGATCAGTGAGTGAGCTGTACCAGGATCAGTGAGTGAGCTGTACCGGGATCAGTGAGTGAGCTGTACCGGGATCAGTGAGTGTGCTGTATCGGGATCAGTGAGTGAGCTGTACCAGGATCAGTGAGTGAGCTGTACCAGGATCAGTGAGTGAGCTGTACCGGGATCAGTGAGTGAGCTGTACTGGGATCAGTGAGTGAGCAGTACGAGGATCAGTGAGTGAGCTGTACCAGGATCAGTGAGTGAGCTGTACCGGGATCAGTGAGTGAGCTGTACCGGGATCAGTGAGTGAGCTGTACCGGGATCAGTGAGTGTGCTGTATCGGGATCAGTGAGTGAGCTGTACCAGGATCAGTGAGTGAGATCTACCAGGATCAGTGAGTGAGCTGTACCGGGATCAGTGAGCGAGCTGTCCCGTGATCAGTGAGTGAGCTGTACCGGGATCAGTGAGTGAGCTGTAGCAGGATCAGTGAGTGAGCTGTACCGGGATCAGTGAGTGAGCTGTACCGGGATCAGTGAGTGAGCTGTCCCGTGATCAGTGAGTGAGCTGTACCGGGATCAGTGAGTGAGCTGTACTGGGATCAGTGAGTGAACTGTACCGGGATCAGTGAGTGAGCTGTACCGGGATCAGTGAGTGAGCTGTACCAGGATCAGTGAGTGAGCTGTACCTGGATCAGTGAGTGAGCTGTACCGGGATCAGTGAGTGAGCTGTACCAGGATCAGTGAGTGTGCTGTACCAGTATCAGTGAGTCAGCTGTACCAGGATCAGTGAGTGAGCTGTACCAGGATCAGTGAGTGAGCTGTACCAGGATCAGTGAGTGAGCTGTACGAGGACCAGTGAGTGAGTTGTACCCGGATCAGTGAGTGAGCTGTACCGGGATCAGTGAGTGAGCTGTACCAGGATCAGTGAGTGAGCTGTATCAGGATCAGTGAGTGAGCTGTACCAGGATCAGTGATTGAGCTGTACCGGGATCAGTGAGTGAGCTGTACCGGGATCAGTGAGTGAGCTGTACCAGGATCAGTGAGTGAGCTGTACCGGGATCAGTGATTGAGCTGTACCGGGATCAGTGAGTGAGCTGTACCGGGATCAGTGAGTGAGCTGTACCTGGATCAGTGAGTGAGCTGTACCGGGATCAGTGAGTGAGCTGTCCCGTGATCAGTGAGTGAGCTGAACCGGGATCAGTGAGTGAGCTGTACCAGGATCAGTGAGTGATCTGTACCAGGATCAGTGAGTGAGCAGTACCGGGATCAGTGAGTGAGCTGTACCAGGATCAGTGAGTGAGCTGTATCGGGATCAGTGAGTGAGCTGTACCAGGATCAGTGAGTGAGCTGCATCAGGATCAGTGAGTGAGCTGTACCAGGATCAGTGAGTGAGCTGTATCGGGATCAGTGAGTGAGCTGTACCAGGATCAGTGAGTGAGCTGCATCAGGATCAGTGAGTGAGCTGTACGAGGAACAGTTAGTTAGCTGTACCGGGATCAGTGAGTGAGCTGTACCGGGATCAGTGAGTGAGCTGTACCAGGATCAGTGAGTGAGCTGTACCGGGATCAGTGATTGAGCTGTACCGGGATCAGTGAGTGAGCTGTACCGGGATCAGTGAGTGAGCTGTACCGGGATCAGTGAGTGAGCTGTACCGGGATCAGTGAGTGAGCTGTCCTGTGATCAGTGAGTGAGCTGAACCGGGATCAGTGAGTGAGCTGTCCCGTGATCAGTGAGTGAGCTGTACCGGGATCAGTGAGGGAGCTGTACCAGGATCAGTGAGTGAGCTGTACCGGGATCAGTGAGTGAGCTGTACCGGGATCAGTGAGTGAGCTGTACCAGGATCAGTGAGTGAGCTGTATCAGGATCAGTGAGTCAGCTGTACGAGGATCAGTGAGTGAGCTGTACCAGGATCAGTGATTGAGCTGTAACGGGATCAGTGAGTGAGCTGTACCGGGATCAGTGAGTGAGCTGTACCGGGATCAGTGAGTGTGCTGTATCGGGATCAGTGAGTGAGCTGTACTGGGATCAGTGAGTGAGCTGTACGAGGATCAGTGAGTGAGCTGTACCAGGATCAGTGAGTGAGCTGTACCGGGATCAGTGAGTGAGCTGTACCGGGATCAGTGAGTGTGCTGTATCGGGATCAGTGAGTGAGCTGTACCAGGATCAGTGAGTGAGCTGTACCAGGATCAGTGAGTGAGCTGTACCGGGATCAGTGAGTGAGCTGTACTGGGATCAGTGAGTGAGCAGTACGAGGATCAGTGAGTGAGCTGTACCAGGATCAGTGAGTGAGCTGTACCGGGATCAGTGAGTGAGCTGTACCGGGATCAGTGAGTGAGCTGTACCGGGATCAGTGAGTGTGCTGTATCGGGATCAGTGAGTGAGCTGTACCAGGATCAGTGAGTGAGATCTACCAGGATCAGTGAGTGAGCTGTACCGGGATCAGTGAGCGAGCTGTCCCGTGATCAGTGAGTGAGCTGTACCGGGATCAGTGAGTGAGCTGTAGCAGGATCAGTGAGTGAGCTGTACCGGGATCAGTGAGTGAGCTGTACCGGGATCAGTGAGTGAGCTGTCCCGTGATCAGTGAGTGAGCTGTACCGGGATCAGTGAGTGAGCTGTACTGGGATCAGTGAGTGAACTGTACCGGGATCAGTGAGTGAGCTGTACCGGGATCAGTGAGTGAGCTGTACCAGGATCAGTGAGTGAGCTGTACCTGGATCAGTGAGTGAGCTGTACCGGGATCAGTGAGTGAGCTGTACCAGGATCAGTGAGTGTGCTGTACCAGTATCAGTGAGTCAGCTGTACCAGGATCAGTGAGTGAGCTGTACCAGGATCAGTGAGTGAGCTGTACCAGGATCAGTGAGTGAGCTGTCCGAGGACCAGTGAGTGAGTTGTACCCGGATCAGTGAGTGAGCTGTACCGGGATCAGTGAGTGAGCTGTACCAGGATCAGTGAGTGAGCTGTATCAGGATCAGTGAGTGAGCTGTACCAGGATCAGTGATTGAGCTGTACCGGGATCAGTGAGTGAGCTGTACCGGGATCAGTGAGTGAGCTGTACCAGGATCAGTGAGTGAGCTGTACCGGGATCAGTGATTGAGCTGTACCGGGATCAGTGAGTGAGCTGTACCGGGATCAGTGAGTGAGCTGTATTGGATCAGTGAGTGAGCTGTACCGGGATCAGTGAGTGAGCTGTCCCGTGATCAGTGAGTGAGCTGAACCGGGATCAGTGAGTGAGCTGTCCCGTGATCAGTGAGTGAGCTGTACCGGGATCAGTGAGTGAGCTGTACCGGGATCAGTGAGTGAGCTGTACCAGGATCAGTGAGTGAGCTGCACCTGGATCAGTGAGTGAGCTGTACCGGGATCAGTGAGTGAGCTGTACCAGGATCAGTGAGTGAGCTGTACTGGGATCAGTGAGTGAACTGTACCGGGATCAGTGAGTGAGCTGTACCGGGATCAGTGAGTGAGCTGTACCAGGATCAGTGAGTGAGCTGCACCTGGATCAGTGAGTGAGCTGTACCGGGATCAGTGAGTGAGCTGTACCAGGATCAGTGAGTGAGCTGTACCAGTATCAGTGAGTGAGCTGTACCAGGATCAGTGAGTGAGCTGTACCAGGATCAGTGAGTGAGCTGCACCAGGATCAGTGAGTGAGCTGTACCAGGATCAGTGAGTGAGCTGTACCTGGATCAGTGAGTGAGCTGTCTCGTGATCAGTGAGTGAGCTGTACCGGGATCAGTGAGTGAGCTGTACGAGGATCAGTGAGTGAGCTGTACGAGGATCAATGATTGAGTTGTACCAGGATCAGTGAGTGAGCTGTACCGGGATCAGTGAGTGAGCTGTACCGGGATCAGTGAGCGAGCTGTATCAGGATCAGTGAGTGAGCTGTACCAGGATCAGTGAGTGAGCTGTACGAGGACCAGTGAGTGAGTTGTACCAGGATCAGTGAGTGAGCTGTACCGGGATCAGTGAGTGAGCTATACCGGGATCTGTGAGTGAGTTGTACCAGGATCAGTGAGTGAGCTGTACCGGTATCAGTGAGTGAGCTGTACCGGGATCAGTGAGTGAGTTGTACCAGGATCAGTGAGTGAGCTGTACCAGGATCAGTGAGTGAGCTGTACGAGGATCAGTGAGTGAGTTGTACCAGGATCAGTGAGTGAGCTGTACCGGGATCAGTGAGTGTGCTGTACCGGGATCAGTGAGTGAGCTGTACCGGGGTCAGTGAGTGAGCTGTACCGGGATCAGTGATTGAGCTGTACCGGGATCAGTGAGTGAGCTGTACCGGGATCAGTGAGTGAGCTGTACCGGGATAAGTGAGTGAGCTGTACCGGGATCAGTGAGTGAGCTGTACTGGGATCAGTGAGTGAACAGTACGAGGATCAGTGAGTGAGCTGTACCAGGATCAGTGAGTGTGCTGTAACGGGATCAGTGAGTGAGCTGTACCGGGATCAGTGAGCGAGCTGTATCAGGATCAGTGAGTGAGCTGTACCAGGATCAGTGAGTGAGCTGTACGAGGACCAGTGAGTGAGTTGTGCCAGGATCAGTGAGGGAGCTGTACCAGGATCAGTGAGTGAGCTGTACCGGGATCAGTGAGTGAGCTGTACCGGGATCAGTGAGTGAGCTGTACCAGGATCAGTGAGTGAGCTCTATCAGGATCAGTGAGTGAGCTGTACGAAAATCAGTGAGTGAGCTGTACCAGGATCAGTGAGTGAGCTGTAACGGGATCAGTGAGTGAGTTGTACCTGGATCAGTGAGTGAGCTGTCCCGTGATCAGTGAGTGAGCTGTACCAGGATCAGTGAGTGAGCTGTACCGGGATAAGTGAGTGAGCTGTACCGGGATCAGTGAGTGAGCTGTCCCGTGATCAGTGAGTGAGCTGAACCGGGATCAGTGAGTGAGCTGTCCCGTGATCAGTGAGTGAGCTGTACCGGGATCAGTGAGGGAGCTGTTCCAGGATCAGTGAGTGAGCTGTACCGTGATCAGTGAGTGAGCTCTACCGGGATCAGTGAGTGAGCTGTACCAGGATCAGTGAGTGAGCTGTATCAGGATCAGTGAGTGAGCTGTAGGAGGATCAGTGAGTGAGCTGTACCAGGATCAGTGAGTGAGCTGTAACGGGATCAGTGAGTGAGCTGTACCGGGATCAGTGAGTGAGCTGTACCGGGATCAGCGAGTGTGCTGTATCGGGATCAGTGAGTGAGCTGTACTGGGATCAGTGAGTGAACAGTACGAGGATCAGTGAGTGAGCTGTACCAGGATCAGTGAGTGAGCTGTACCAGGATCAGTGAGTGAGCTGTATCGGGATCAGTGAGTGAGCTGGACTGGGATCAGTGAGCGAGCTGTACCGGGATCAGTGAGTGAGCTGTACCAGGATCAGTGAGTGAGCTGAACCAGGATCAGTGAGTGAGCTGTACCGGGATCAGTGAGTGAGCTGTACCGTGATCAGTGAGTGAGCTGTACCGGGATCAGTGTGTGAGCTGTACCAGGATCAGTGAGTGAGCTGTACCGGGATCAGTGAGTGAGCTGAACCGGGATCAGTGAGTGAGCTGTCCCGTGATCTGTGAGTGTGCTGTACCGGGATCAGTGAGTGAGCTGTCCCGTGATCAGTGAGTGAGCTGTACTGGGATCAGTGAGTGAACTGTACCGGGATCAGTGAGTGAGCTGTACCGGGATCAGTGAGTGAGCTGTACCAGGATCAGTGAGTGAGCTGTACCTGGATCAGTGAGTGAGCTGTACCAGGATCAGTGAGTGAGCTGCACCTGGATCAGTGAGTGAGCTGTACCGGGATCAGTGAGTGAGCTGTACCAGGATCAGTGAGTGAGCTGTACCAGTATCAGTGAGTGAGCTGTACCAGGATCAGTGAGTGAGCTGTACCAGGATCAGTGAGTGAGCTGTACCAGGATCAGTGAGTGAGCTGTACCAGGATCAGTGAGTGAGCTGTACCTGGATCAGTGAGTGAGCTGTCCCGTGATCAGTGAGTGAGCTCTACCGGGATCAGTGAGTGAGCTGTCCCGTGATCAGTGAGTGAGCTGAACCGGGATCAGTGAGTGAGCTGTCCCGTGATCAGTGAGTGAGCTGTACCGGGATCAGTGAGGGAGCTGTACCAGGATCAGTGAGTGAGCTGTACCGGGATCAGTGAGTGAGCTGTACCGGGATCAGTGAGTGAGCTGTACCAGGATCAGTGAGTGAGCTCTATCAGGATCAGTGAGTGAGCTGTACGAAAATCAGTGAGTGAGCTGTACCAGGATCAGTGAGTGAGCTGTAACGGGATCAGTGAGTGAGCTGTACCGGGATCAGTGAGTGAGCTGTACCGGGATCAGTGAGTGTGTTGTATCGGGATCAGTGAGTGAGCTGTACTGGGATCAGTGAGTGAGCTGTACGAGGATCAGTGAGTGAGCTGTACCAGAATCAGTGAGAGAGCTGTACCGGGATCAGTGAGTGAGCTGTACCGGGATCAGTGAGTGTGCTGTATCGGGATCAGTGAGTGAGCTGTACCAGGATCAGTGAGTGAGCTGTACCAGGATCAGTGAGTGAGCTGTACCGGGATCAGTGAGTGAGCTGTACTGGGATCAGTGAGTGAGCAGTACGAGGATCAGTGAGTGAGCTGTACCAGGATCAGTGAGTGAGCTGTACCGGGATCAGTGAGTGAGCTGTACCGGGATCAGTGAGTGAGCTGTACCGGGATCAGTGAGTGTGCTGTATCGGGATCAGTGAGTGAGCTGTACCAGGATCAGTGAGTGAGCTGTACCAGGATCAGTGAGTGACCTGTACCGGGATCAGTGAGTGAGCTGTCCCGTGATCAGTGAGTAATCTGTACCGGGATCAGTGAGTGAGCTGTACCAGGATCTGTGAGTGAGCTGTACCGGGATCAGTGAGTGAGCTGTACCGTGATCAGTGAGTGAGCTGTCCCGTGATCAGTGAGTGAGCTGTACCGGGATCAGTGAGTGAGCTGTCCCGTGATCAGTGAGTGAGCTGTACTGGGATCAGTGAGTGAACTGTACCGGGATCAGTGAGTGAGCTGTACCGGGATCAGTGAGTGAGCTGTACCAGGATCAGTGAGTGAGCTGCACCTGGATCAGTGAGTGAGCTGTACCGGGATCAGTGAGTGAGCTGTACCAGGATCAGTGAGTGAGCTGTACCAGTATCAGTGAGTGAGCTGTACCAGGATCAGTGAGTGAGCTGTACCAGGATCAGTGAGTGAGCTGTACCAGGATCAGTGAGTGAGCTGTACCAGGATCAGTGAGTGAGCTGTACCTGGATCAGTGAGTGAGCTGTCCCGTGATCAGTGAGTGAGCTGTACCGGGATCAGTGAGTGAGCTGTACGAGGATCAGTGAGTGAGCTGTACGAGGATCAATGATTGAGTTGTACCTGGATCAGTGAGTGAGCTGTACCGGGATCAGTGAGTGAGCTGTACCGGGATCAGTGAGCGAGCTGTATCAGGATCAGTGAGTGAGCTGTACCAGGATCAGTGAGTGAGCTGTACGAGGACCAGTGAGTGAGTTGTACCAGGATCAGTGAGTGAGCTGTACCGGGATCAGTGAGTGAGCTATACCGGGATCTGTGAGTGAGTTGTACCAGGATCAGTGAGTGAGCTGTACCGGTATCAGTGAGTGAGCTGTACCGGGATCAGTGAGTGAGTTGTACCAGGATCAGTGAGTGAGCTGTACCAGGATCAGTGAGTGAGCTGTACGAGGATCAGTGAGTGAGTTGTACCAGGATCAGTGAGTGAGCTGTACCGGGATCAGTGAGTGTGCTGTACCGGGATCAGTGAGTGAGCTGTACCGGGATCAGTGAGTGAGCTGTACCGGGATCAGTGAGTGAGCTGTACCAGTATCAGTGAGTGAGCTGTACCAGGATCAGTGAGTGAGCTGTACCAGGATCAGTGAGTGAGCTGTACCTGGATCAGTGAGTGAGCTGTCCCGTGATCAGTGAGTGAGCTGTACCGGGATCAGTGAGTGAGCTGTACCGGGATAAGTGAGTGAGCTGTACCGGGATCAGTGAGTGAGCTGTCCCGTGATCAGTGAGTGAGCTGAACCGGGATCAGTGAGTGAGCTGTCCCGTGATCAGTGAGTGAGCTGTACCGGGATCAGTGAGGGAGCTGTTCCAGGATCAGTGAGTGAGCTGTACCGTGATCAGTGAGTGAGCTCTACCGGGATCAGTGAGTGAGCTGTACCAGGATCAGTGAGTGAGCTGTATCAGGATCAGTGAGTGAGCTGTAGGAGGATCAGTGAGTGAGCTGTACCAGGATCAGTGAGTGAGCTGTAACGGGATCAGTGAGTGAGCTGTACCGGGATCAGTGAGTGAGCTGTACCGGGATCAGCGAGTGTGCTGTATCGGGATCAGTGAATGAGCTGTACTGGGATCAGTGAGTGAACAGTACGAGGATCAGTGAGTGAGCTGTACCAGGATCAGTGAGTGAGCTGTATCAGGATCAGTGAGTGAGCTGTATCGGGATCAGTGAGTGAGCTGGACTGGGATCAGTGAGCGAGCTGTACCGGGATCAGTGAGTGAGCTGTACCAGGATCAGTGAGTGAGCTGAACCAGTATCAGTGAGTGAGCTGTACCGGGATCAGTGAGTGAGCTGTACCGTGATCAGTGAGTGAGCTGTACAGGGATCAGTGTGTGAGCTGTACCAGGATCAGTGAGTGAGCTGTACCGGGATCAGTGAGTGAGCTGAACCGGGATCAGTGAGTGAGCTGTCCCGTGATCTGTGAGTGTGCTGTACCGGGATCAGTGAGTGAGCTGTCCCGTGATCAGTGAGTGAGCTGTACTGGGATCAGTGAGTGAACTGTACCGGGATCAGTGAGTGAGCTGTACCGGGATCAGTGAGTGAGCTGTACCAGGATCAGTGAGTGAGCTGTACCCGAATCAGTGAGTGAGCTGTACCAGGATCAGTGAGTGAGCTGCACCTGGATCAGTGAGTGAGCTGTACCGGGATCAGTGAGTGAGCTGTACCAGGATCAGTGAGTGAGCTGTACCAGTATCAGTGAGTGAGCTGTACCAGGATCAGTGAGTGAGCTGTACCAGGATCAGTGAGTGAGCTGTACCAGGATCAGTGAGTGAGCTGTACCAGGATCAGTGAGTGAGCTGTACCTGGATCAGTGAGTGAGCTGTCCCGTGATCAGTGAGTGAGCTCTACCGGGATCAGTGAGTGAGCTGTCCCGTGATCAGTGAGTGAGCTGAACCGGGATCAGTGAGTGAGCTGTCCCGTGATCAGTGAGTGAGCTGTACCGGGATCAGTGAGGGAGCTGTACCAGGATCAGTGAGTGAGCTGTACCGGGATCAGTGAGTGATCTGTACCGGGATCAGTGAGTGAGCTGTACCAGGATCAGTGAGCGAGCTGTATCAGGATCAGTGAGTGAGCTGTACCAGGATCAGTGAGTGAGCTGTACGAGGACCAGTGAGTGAGTTGTACCAGGATCAGTGAGGGAGCTGTACCAGGATCAGTGAGTGAGCTGTACCGGGATCAGTGAGTGAGCTGTACCGGGATCAGTGAGTGAGCTGTACCAGGATCAGTGAGTGAGCTCTATCAGGATCAGTGAGTGAGCTGTACGAAAATCAGTGAGTGAGCTGTACCAGGATCAGTGAGTGAGCTGTAACGGGATCAGTGAGTGAGTTGTACCTGGATCAGTGAGTGAGCTGTCCCGTGATCAGTGAGTGAGCTGTACCGGGATCAGTGAGTGAGCTGTACCGGGATAAGTGAGTGAGCTGTACCGGGATCAGTGAGTGAGCTGTCCCGTGATCAGTGAGTGAGCTGAACCGGGATCAGTGAGTGAGCTGTCCCGTGATCAGTGAGTGAGCTGTACCGGGATCAGTGAGGGAGCTGTTCCAGGATCAGTGAGTGAGCTGTACCGTGATCAGTGAGTGAGCTCTACCGGGATCAGTGAGTGAGCTGTACCAGGATCAGTGAGTGAGCTGTATCAGGATCAGTGAGTGAGCTGTAGGAGGATCAGTGAGTGAGCTGTACCAGGATCAGTGAGTGAGCTGTAACGGGATCAGTGAGTGAGCTGTACCGGGATCAGTGAGTGAGCTGTACCGGGATCAGTGAGTGTGCTGTATCGGGATCAGTGAGTGAGCTGTACTGGGATCAGTGAGTGAACAGTACGAGGATCAGTGAGTGAGCTGTACCAGGATCAGTGAGTGAGCTGTACCAGGATCAGTGAGTGAGCTGTATCGGGATCAGTGAGTGAGCTGGACTGGGATCAGTGAGCGAGCTGTACCGGGATCAGTGAGTGAGCTGTACCAGGATCAGTGAGTGAGCTGAACCAGGATCAGTGAGTGAGCTGTACCGGGATCAGTGAGTGAGCTGTACCGTGATCAGTGAGTGAGCTGTACCGGGATCAGTGTGTGAGCTGTACCAGGATCAGTGAGTGAGCTGTACCGGGATCAGTGAGTGAGCTGAACCGGGATCAGTGAGTGAGCTGTCCCGTGATCTGTGAGTGTGCTGTACCGGGATCAGTGAGTGAGCTGTCCCGTGATCAGTGAGTGAGCTGTACTGGGATCAGTGAGTGAACTGTACCGGGATCAGTGAGTGAGCTGTACCGGGATCAGTGAGTGAGCTGTACCAGGATCAGTGAGTGAGCTGTACCTGGATCAGTGAGTGAGCTGTACCGGGATCAGTGAGTGAGCTGTACCAGGATCAGTGAGTGAGCTGTATTAGGATCAGTGAGTGAGCTGTACCAGGATCAGTGAGTGAGCTGTACCGGGATGAGTGAGTGAGCTGTACCGGGATCAGTGAGTGAGCTGTACCAGGATCAGTGAGTGAGCTGTACCGGGATCAGTGATTGAGCTGTACCGGGATCAGTGAGTGAGCTGTACCGGGATCAGTGAGTGAGCTGTACCGGGATCAGTGAGTGAGCTGTACCGGGATCAGTGAGTGAGCTGTACCGGTATCAGTGAGTGAGCTGTACCAGGATCAGTGAGTGAGCTGTACCAGGATCAGTGAGTGAGCTGTACCAGGATCAGTGAGTGAGCTGTACCAGGATCAGTGAGTGAGCTGTACCTGGATCAGTGAGTGAGCTGTCCCGTGATCAGTGAGTGAGCTGTACCGGGATCAGTGAGTGAGCTGTACGAGGATCAGTGAGTGAGCTGTACGAGGATCAATGATTGAGTTGTCCCAGGATCAGTGAGTGAGCTGTACCGGGATCAGTGAGTGAGCTGTACCAGGATCAGTGAGCGAGCTGTATCAGGATCAGTGAGTGAGCTGTACCAGGATCAGTGAGTGAGCTGTACGAGGACCAGTGAGTGAGTTGTACCAGGATCAGTGAGTGAGCTGTACCGGGATCAGTGAGTGAGCTGTACCAGGATCAGTGAGTGAGCTGCACCAGGATCAGTGAGTGAGCTGTACCGGGATCAGTGAGTGAGCTGTACCGGGATCAGTGAGTGAGTTGTACCAGGATCAGTGAGTGAGCTGTACCGGGATCAGTGATTGAGCTGTACCGGGATCAGTGAGTGAGCTGTACCGGGATCAGTGAGTGAGCTGTACCGGGATCAGTGAGTGAGCTGTACCGGGATCAGTGAGTGAGCTGAACCGGGATCAGTGAGTGAGCTGTATCGGGATCAGTGAGTGAGCTGTACCAGGATCAATGAGTGAGCTGTACCAGGATCAGTGAGTGAGTTGTACCGGGATCAGTGAGTGAGCTGTATCGGGATCAGTGAGTGAGCTGTATGGGGATCAGTGAGTGAGCTGTATCGGGATCAGTGAATGAGCTGTACAAGGACCAGTGAGTGAGCTGTACCGGGATCAGTGAGTGAGCTGTACCGGGATCAGTGTGTGAGCTGTACCAGGATCAGTGAGTGAGCTGTACCAGGATCAGTGAGTGAACTGCACCAGGATCAGTGAGTGAGCTGTATCGGGATCAGTGAATGAGCTGTACCGGGATCAGTGAGTGAGCTGTACCGGGATCAGTGAGTGAGCTGTACGAGGATCAGTGAGTGAGCTGTACCAGGATCAGTGAGTGTGCTGTATCGGGATCAGTGAGTGTGCTGTATCGGGATCAGTGAGTGAGCTGGACTGGGATCAGTGAGCGAGCTGTACCGGGATCAGTGAGTGAGCTGTACCAGGATCAGTGAGTGAGCTGTACCGGGATCAGTGAGTGAGCTGTACCGGGATCAGTGAGTGAGCTGTATCGGGACCAGTGAGTGAGCTGTATCGGGATCAGTGAGTGAGCTGTATCGGGATCAGTGAGTGAGCTGTATCGGGATCAGTGAGTGAGCTGTACCGGGATCAGTGAGTGAGCTGTACCGGGATCAGTGAGTGTGCTGTATCGGGATCAGTGAGTGAGCTGTACTGGGATCAGTGAGTGAGCTGTACGAGGATCAGTGAGTGAGCTGTACCTGGATCAGTGAGTGAGCCCAACCGGGATCAGTGAGTGAGCTGTACGAGGATCAGTGAGTGAGCTGTACGAGGATCAATGATTGAGTTGTACCAGGATCAGTGAGTGAGCTGTACCGGGATCAGTGAGTGAGCTGTACCGGGATCAGTGAGCGAGCTGTATCAGGATCAGTGAGTGAGCTGTACCAGGATCAGTGAGTGAGCTGTACGAGGACCAGTGAGTGAGTTGTACCAGGATCAGAGAGTGAGCTGTACCGGGTTCAGTGAGTGAGCTGTACCAGGATCAGTGAGTGAGCTGTATCAGGATCAGTGAGTGTGCTGTATCGGGATCAGTGAGTGTGCTGTATCGGGATCAGTGAGTGAGCTGGACTGGGATCAGTGAGCGAGCTGTACCGGGATCAGTGAGTGAGCTGCACCAGGATCAGTGAGTGAGCTGTACCGGGATCAGTGAGTGAGCTGTACCGGGATCAGTGAGTGAGCTGTATCGGGACCAGTGAGTGAGCTGTATCGGGATCAGTGAGTGAGCTGTATCGGGATCAGTGAGTGAGCTGTATCGGGATCAGTGAGTGAGCTGTACCGGGATCAGTGAGTGAGCTGTACCGGGATCAGTGAGTGTGCTGTATCGGGATCAGTGAGTGAGCTGTACTGGGATCAGTGAGTGAGCTGTACGAGGATCAGTGAGTGAGCTGTACCTGGATCAGTGAGTGAGCCCAACCGGGATCAGTGAGTGAGCTGTACGAGGATCAGTGAGTGAGCTGTACGAGGATCAATGATTGAGTTGTACCAGGATCAGTGAGTGAGCTGTACCGGGATCAGTGAGTGAGCTGTACCGGGATCAGTGAGCGAGCTGTATCAGGATCAGTGAGTGAGCTGTACCAGGATCAGTGAGTGAGCTGTACGAGGACCAGTGAGTGAGTTGTACCAGGATCAGAGAGTGAGCTGTACCGGGTTCAGTGAGTGAGCTGTACCAGGATCAGTGAGTGAGCTGTATCAGGATCAGTGAGTGAGCTGTACCAGGATCAGTGAGTGAGCTGTACCGGGATGAGTGAGTGAGCTGTACCGGGATCAGTGAGTGAGCTGTACCAGGATCAGTGAGTGAGCTGTACCGGGATCAGTGATTGAGCTGTACCGGGATCAGTGAGTGAGCTGTACCGGGATCAGTGAGTGAGCTGTACCGGGATCAGTGAGTGAGCTGTACCGGGATCAGTGAGTGAGCTGTACCAGTATCAGTGAGTGAGCTGTACCAGGATCAGTGAGTGAGCTGTACCAGGATCAGTGAGTGAGCTGTACCAGGATCAGTGAGTGAGCTGTACCAGGATCAGTGAGTGAGCTGTACCAGGATCAGTGAGCGAGCTGTATCAGGATCAGTGAGTGAGCTGTACCAGGATCAGTGAGTGAGCTGTACGAGGACCAGTGAGTGAGTTGTACCAGGATCAGTGAGTGAGCTGTACCGGGATCAGTGAGTGAGCTGTACCAGGATCAGTGAGTGAGCTGTATCAGGATCAGTGAGTGAGCTGCACCAGGATCAGTGAGTGAGCTGTACCGGGATCAGTGAGTGAGCTGTACCGGGATCAGTGAGTGAGTTGTACCAGGATCAGTCAGTGAGCTGTACCGGGATCAGTGATTGAGCTGTACCGGGATCAGTGAGTGAGCTGTACCGGGATCAGTGAGTGAGCTGTACCGGGATCAGTGAGTGAGCTGTACCGGGATCAGTGAGTGAGCTGAACCGGGATCAGTGAGTGAGCTGTATCGGGATCAGTGAGTGAGCTGTACCAGGATCAATGAGTGAGCTGTACCAGGATCAGTGAGTGAGTTGTACCGGGATCAGTGAGTGAGCTGTATCGGGATCAGTGAGTGAGCTGTATGGGGATCAGTGAGTGAGCTGTATCGGGATCAGTGAATGAGCTGTACAAGGACCAGTGAGTGAGCTGTACCGGGATCAGTGAGTGAGCTGTACCGGGATCAGTGTGTGAGCTGTACCAGGAACAGTGAGTGAGCTGCACCAGGATCAGTGAGTGAGCTGCACCAGGATCAGTGAGTGAGCTGTATCGGGATCAGTGAATGAGCTGTACCGGGATCAGTGAGTGAGCTGTACCGGGATCAGTGAGTGAGCTGTACGAGGATCAGTGAGTGAGCTGTACCAGGATCAGTGAGTGTGCTGTATCGGGATCAGTGAGTGAGCTGGACTGGGATCAGTGAGCGAGCTGTACCGGATCAGTGAGTGAGCTGTACCAGGATCAGAGAGTGAGCTGTACCAGGATCAGTGAGTGAGCTGTACCGGGATCAGTGAGTGAGCTGTATCGGGACCAGTGAGTGAGCTGTATCGGGATCAGTGAGTGAGCTGTATTGGGATCAGTGAGTGAGCTGTATCGGGATCAGTGAGTGAGCTGTACCGGGATCAGTGAGTGAGCTGTACCGGGATCAGTGAGTGTGCTGTATCGGGATCAGTGAGTGAGCTGTACTGGGATCAGTGAGTGAGCTGTACGAGGATCAGTGAGTGAGCTGTACCAGGATCAGTGAGTGAGCTGTACCGGGATCAGTGAGTGAGCTGTACCGGGATCAGTGAGTGTGCTGTATCGGGATCAGTGAGTGAGCTGTACCAGGATCAGTGAGTGAGCTGTACCAGGTTCAGTGAGTGAGCTGTACCGGGATCAGTGAGTGAGCTGTACTGGGATCAGTGAGTGAGCAGTACGAGGATCAGTGAGTGAGCTGTACCAGGATCAGTGAGTGAGCTGTACCGGGATCAGTGAGTGAGCTGTACCGGGATCAGTGAGTGAGCTGTACCGGGATCAGTGAGTGTGCTGTATCGGGATCAGTGAGTGAGATGTACCAGGATCAGTGAGTGAGCTCTACCAGGATCAGTGAGTGAGCTGTACCGGGATCAGTGAGCGAGCTGTCCCGTGATCAGTGAGTGAGCTGTACCGGGATCAGTGAGTGAGCTGTACCAGGATCAGTGAGTGAGCTGTACCGGGATCAGTGAGTGAGCTGTACCGGGATCAGTGAGTGAGCTGTCCCGTGATCAGTGAGTGAGCTGTACTGGGATCAGTGAGTGAACTGTACCGGGATCAGTGAGTGAGCTGTACCGGGATCAGTGAGTGAGCTGTACCAGGATCAGTGAGTGAGCTGTACCTGGATCAGTGAGTGAGCTGTACCGGGATCAGTGAGTGAGCTGTACCAGCCTCAGTGAGTGTGCTGTACCAGTATCAGTGAGTGAGCTGTACTAGGATCAGTGAGTGAGCTGTACCAGGATCAGTGAGTGAGCTGTACCAGGATCAGTGAGTGAGCTGTACCAGGATCAGTGAGTGAGCTGTACCTGGATCAGTGAGTGAGCTATCCCGTGATCAGTGAGTGAGCTGTACCGGGATCAGTGAGTGAGCTGTACGAGGATCAGTGAGTGAGCTGTACGAGGATCAATGATTGAGTTGTACCAGGATCAGTGAGTGAGCTGTACCGGGATCAGTGAGTGAGCTGTACCGGGATCAGTGAACGAGCTGTATCAGGATCAGTGAGTGAGCTGTAACAGGATAGTGAGTGAGCTGTACGAGGACCAGTGAGTGAGTTGTACCAGGATCAGTGAGTGAGCTGTACCGGGATCAGTGAGTGAGCTGTACCAGGATCAGTGAGTGAGCTGTATCAGGATCAGTGAGTGAGCTGTACCAGGATCAGTGAGTGAGCTGTACCGGGATCAGTGAGTGAGCTGTACCGGGATCAGTGAGTGAGCTGTACCAGGATCAGTGAGTGAGCTGTACCGGGATCAGTGATTGAGCTGTACCGGGATCAGTGAGTGAGCTGTACCGGGATCAGTGAGTGAGCTGTACCAGGATCAGTGAGTGAGCTGTACCGGGATCAGTGAGTGAGCTGTCCCGTGATCAGTGAGTGAGCTGAACCGGGATCAGTGAGTGAGCTGTCCCGTGATCAGTGAGTGAGCTGTACCGGGATCAGTGAGGGAGCTGTACCAGGATCAGTGAGTGAGCTGCACCGGGATCAGTGAGTGAGCTGTACCGGGATCAGTGAGTGAGCTGTACCAGGATCAGTGAGTGAGCTCTATCAGGATCAGTGAGTGAGCTGTACGAAAATCAGTGAGTGAGCTGTACCAGGATCAGTGATTGAGCTGCAACGGGATCAGTGAGTGAGCTGTACCGGGATCAGTGAGTGAGCTGTACCGGGATCAGTGAGTGTGTTGTATCGGGATCAGTGAGTGAGCTGTACCAGGATCAGTGAGTGAGCTGTACCAGGATCAGTGAGTGACCTGTACCGGGATCAGTGAGTGTGCTGTATCGGGATCAGTGAGTGAGCTGTACCATGATCAGTGAGTGAGCTGTACCAGGATCAGTGAGTGAGCTGTACCGGGATCAGTGAGTGAGCTGTACTGGGATCAGTGAGTGAGCTGTACGAGGATCAGTGAGTGAGCTGTACCAGAATCAGTGAGTGAGCTGTACCGGGATCAGTGAGTGAGCTGTACCGGGATCAGTGAGTGTGCTGTATCGGGATCAGTGAGTGAGCTGTACCAGGATCAGTGAGTGAGCTGTACCAGGATCAGTGAGTGAGCTGTACCGGGATCAGTGAGTGAGCTGTACTGGGATCAGTGAGTGAGCAGTACGAGGATCAGTGAGTGAGCTGTACCAGGATCAGTGAGTGAGCTGTACCGGGATCAGTGAGTGAGCTGTACGAGGATCAATGATTGAGTTGTACCAGGATCAGTGAGTGAGCTGTACCGGGATCAGTGAGTGAGCTGTACCGGGATCAGTGAGCGAGCTGTATCAGGATCAGTGAGTGAGCTGTACCAGGATCAGTGAGTGAGCTGTACGAGGACCAGTGAGTGAGTTGTACCAGGATCAGAGAGTGAGCTGTACCGGGTTCAGTGAGTGAGCTGTACCAGGATCAGTGAGTGAGCTGTATCAGGATCAGTGAGTGAGCTGTACCAGGATCAGTGAGTGAGCTGTACCGGGATGAGTGAGTGAGCTGTACCGGGATCAGTGAGTGAGCTGTACCAGGATCAGTGAGTGAGCTGTACCGGGATCAGTGATTGAGCTGTACCGGGATCAGTGAGTGAGCTGTACCGGGATCAGTGAGTGAGCTGTACCGGGATCAGTGAGTGAGCTGTACCGGGATCAGTGAGTGAGCTGTACCAGTATCAGTGAGTGAGCTGTACCAGGATCAGTGAGTGAGCTGTACCAGGATCAGTGAGTGAGCTGTACCAGGATCAGTGAGTGAGCTGTACCAGGATCAGTGAGTGAGCTGTACCAGGATCAGTGAGCGAGCTGTATCAGGATCAGTGAGTGAGCTGTACCAGGATCAGTGAGTGAGCTGTACGAGGACCAGTGAGTGAGTTGTACCAGGATCAGTGAGTGAGCTGTACCGGGATCAGTGAGTGAGCTGTACCAGGATCAGTGAGTGAGCTGTATCAGGATCAGTGAGTGAGCTGCACCAGGATCAGTGAGTGAGCTGTACCGGGATCAGTGAGTGAGCTGTACCGGGATCAGTGAGTGAGTTGTACCAGGATCAGTCAGTGAGCTGTACCGGGATCAGTGATTGAGCTGTACCGGGATCAGTGAGTGAGCTGTACCGGGATCAGTGAGTGAGCTGTACCGGGATCAGTGAGTGAGCTGTACCGGGATCAGTGAGTGAGCTGAACCGGGATCAGTGAGTGAGCTGTATCGGGATCAGTGAGTGAGCTGTACCAGGATCAATGAGTGAGCTGTACCAGGATCAGTGAGTGAGTTGTACCGGGATCAGTGAGTGAGCTGTATCGGGATCAGTGAGTGAGCTGTATGGGGATCAGTGAGTGAGCTGTATCGGGATCAGTGAATGAGCTGTACAAGGACCAGTGAGTGAGCTGTACCGGGATCAGTGAGTGAGCTGTACCGGGATCAGTGTGTGAGCTGTACCAGGAACAGTGAGTGAGCTGCACCAGGATCAGTGAGTGAGCTGCACCAGGATCAGTGAGTGAGCTGTATCGGGATCAGTGAATGAGCTGTACCGGGATCAGTGAGTGAGCTGTACCGGGATCAGTGAGTGAGCTGTACGAGGATCAGTGAGTGAGCTGTACCAGGATCAGTGAGTGTGCTGTATCGGGATCAGTGAGTGAGCTGGACTGGGATCAGTGAGCGAGCTGTACCGGATCAGTGAGTGAGCTGTACCAGGATCAGAGAGTGAGCTGTACCAGGATCAGTGAGTGAGCTGTACCGGGATCAGTGAGTGAGCTGTATCGGGACCAGTGAGTGAGCTGTATCGGGATCAGTGAGTGAGCTGTATTGGGATCAGTGAGTGAGCTGTATCGGGATCAGTGAGTGAGCTGTACCGGGATCAGTGAGTGAGCTGTACCGGGATCAGTGAGTGTGCTGTATCGGGATCAGTGAGTGAGCTGTACTGGGATCAGTGAGTGAGCTGTACGAGGATCAGTGAGTGAGCTGTACCAGGATCAGTGAGTGAGCTGTACCGGGATCAGTGAGTGAGCTGTACCGGGATCAGTGAGTGTGCTGTATCGGGATCAGTGAGTGAGCTGTACCAGGATCAGTGAGTGAGCTGTACCAGGTTCAGTGAGTGAGCTGTACCGGGATCAGTGAGTGAGCTGTACTGGGATCAGTGAGTGAGCAGTACGAGGATCAGTGAGTGAGCTGTACCAGGATCAGTGAGTGAGCTGTACCGGGATCAGTGAGTGAGCTGTACCGGGATCAGTGAGTGAGCTGTACCGGGATCAGTGAGTGTGCTGTATCGGGATCAGTGAGTGAGATGTACCAGGATCAGTGAGTGAGCTCTACCAGGATCAGTGAGTGAGCTGTACCGGGATCAGTGAGCGAGCTGTCCCGTGATCAGTGAGTGAGCTGTACCGGGATCAGTGAGTGAGCTGTACCAGGATCAGTGAGTGAGCTGTACCGGGATCAGTGAGTGAGCTGTACCGGGATCAGTGAGTGAGCTGTCCCGTGATCAGTGAGTGAGCTGTACTGGGATCAGTGAGTGAACTGTACCGGGATCAGTGAGTGAGCTGTACCGGGATCAGTGAGTGAGCTGTACCAGGATCAGTGAGTGAGCTGTACCTGGATCAGTGAGTGAGCTGTACCGGGATCAGTGAGTGAGCTGTACCAGCCTCAGTGAGTGTGCTGTACCAGTATCAGTGAGTGAGCTGTACTAGGATCAGTGAGTGAGCTGTACCAGGATCAGTGAGTGAGCTGTACCAGGATCAGTGAGTGAGCTGTACCAGGATCAGTGAGTGAGCTGTACCTGGATCAGTGAGTGAGCTATCCCGTGATCAGTGAGTGAGCTGTACCGGGATCAGTGAGTGAGCTGTACGAGGATCAGTGAGTGAGCTGTACGAGGATCAATGATTGAGTTGTACCAGGATCAGTGAGTGAGCTGTACCGGGATCAGTGAGTGAGCTGTACCGGGATCAGTGAACGAGCTGTATCAGGATCAGTGAGTGAGCTGTAACAGGATAGTGAGTGAGCTGTACGAGGACCAGTGAGTGAGTTGTACCAGGATCAGTGAGTGAGCTGTACCGGGATCAGTGAGTGAGCTGTACCAGGATCAGTGAGTGAGCTGTATCAGGATCAGTGAGTGAGCTGTACCAGGATCAGTGAGTGAGCTGTACCGGGATCAGTGAGTGAGCTGTACCGGGATCAGTGAGTGAGCTGTACCAGGATCAGTGAGTGAGCTGTACCGGGATCAGTGATTGAGCTGTACCGGGATCAGTGAGTGAGCTGTACCGGGATCAGTGAGTGAGCTGTACCAGGATCAGTGAGTGAGCTGTACCGGGATCAGTGAGTGAGCTGTCCCGTGATCAGTGAGTGAGCTGAACCGGGATCAGTGAGTGAGCTGTCCCGTGATCAGTGAGTGAGCTGTACCGGGATCAGTGAGGGAGCTGTACCAGGATCAGTGAGTGAGCTGCACCGGGATCAGTGAGTGAGCTGTACCGGGATCAGTGAGTGAGCTGTACCAGGATCAGTGAGTGAGCTCTATCAGGATCAGTGAGTGAGCTGTACGAAAATCAGTGAGTGAGCTGTACCAGGATCAGTGATTGAGCTGCAACGGGATCAGTGAGTGAGCTGTACCGGGATCAGTGCGTGAGCTGTACCGGGATCAGTGAGTGTGTTGTATCGGGATCAGTGAGTGAGCTGTACCAGGATCAGTGAGTGAGCTGTACCAGGATCAGTGAGTGACCTGTACCGGGATCAGTGAGTGTGCTGTATCGGGATCAGTGAGTGAGCTGTACCATGATCAGTGAGTGAGCTGTACCAGGATCAGTGAGTGAGCTGTACCGGGATCAGTGAGTGAGCTGTACTGGGATCAGTGAGTGAGCTGTACGAGGATCAGTGAGTGAGCTGTACCAGAATCAGTGAGTGAGCTGTACCGGGATCAGTGAGTGAGCTGTACCGGGATCAGTGAGTGTGCTGTATCGGGATCAGTGAGTGAGCTGTACCAGGATCAGTGAGTGAGCTGTACCAGGATCAGTGAGTGAGCTGTACCGGGATCAGTGAGTGAGCTGTACTGGGATCAGTGAGTGAGCAGTACGAGGATCAGTGAGTGAGCTGTACCAGGATCAGTGAGTGAGCTGTACCGGGATCAGTGAGTGAGCTGTACCGGGATCAGTGAGTGAGCTGTACCGGGATCAGTGAGTGTGCTGTATCGGGATCAGTGAGTGAGCTGTACCAGGATCAGTGAGTGAGCTGTACCAGGATCAGTGAGTGACCTGTACCGGGATCAGTGAGTGAGCTGTCCCGTGATCAGTGAGTAATCTGTACCGGGATCAGTGAGTGAGCTGTACCAGGATCTGTGAGTGAGCTGTACCGGGATCAGTGAGTGAGCTGTACCGGGATCAGTGAGTGAGCTGTCCCGTGATCAGTGAGTGAGCTGTACCGGGATCAGTGAGTGAGCTGTCCCGTGATCAGTGAGTGAGCTGTACTGGGATCAGTGAGTGAACTGTACCGGGATCAGTGAATGAGCTGTACCGGGATCAGTGAGTGAGCTGTACCAGGATCAGTGAGTGAGCTGCACCTGGATCAGTGAGGGAGCTGTACCGGGATCAGTGAGTGAGCTGTACCAGGATCAGTGAGTGAGCTGTACCAGGATTAGTGAGTGAGCTGTACCTGGATCAGTGAGTGAGCTGTCCCGTGATCAGTGAGTGAGCTGTACCGGGATCAGTGAGTGAGCTGTACGAGGATCAGTGAGTGAGCTGTACGAGGATCAATGATTGAGTTGTACCAGGATCAGTGAGTGAGCTGTACCGGGATCAGTGAGTGAGCTGTACCGGGATCAGTGAGCGAGCTGTATCAGGATCAGTGAGTGAGCTGTACCAGGATCAGTGAGTGAGCTGTACGAGGACCAGTGAGTGAGTTGTACCAGGATCAGTGAGTGAGCTGTACCGGGTTCAGTGAGTGAGCTGTACCAGGATCAGTGAGTGAGCTGTATCAGGATCAGTGAGTGAGCTGTACCAGGATCAGTGAGTGAGCTGTACCGGGATGAGTGAGTGAGCTGTACCGGGATCAGTGAGTGAGCTGTACCAGGATCAGTGAGTGAGCTGTACCGGGATCAGTGATTGAGCTGTACCGGGATCAGTGAGTGAGCTGTACCGGGATCAGTGAGTGAGCTGTACCGGGATCAGTGAGTGAGCTGTACCGGGATCAGTGAGTGAGCTGTACCAGTATCAGTGAGTGAGCTGTACCAGGATCAGTGAGTGAGCTGTACCAGGATCAGTGAGTGAGCTGTACCAGGATCAGTGAGTGAGCTGTAACAGGATCAGTGAGTGAGCTGTACCTGGATCAGTGAGTGAGCTGTCCCGTGATCAGTGAGTGAGCTGTACCGGGATCAGTGAGTGAGCTGTACGAGGATCAGTGAGTGAGCTGTACGAGGATCAATGATTGAGTTGTCCCAGGATCAGTGAGTGAGCTGTACCGGGATCAGTGAGTGAGCTGTACCAGGATCAGTGAGCGAGCTGTATCAGGATCAGTGAGTGAGCTGTACCAGGATCAGTGAGTGAGCTGTACGAGGACCAGTGAGTGAGTTGTACCAGGATCAGTGAGTGAGCTGTACCGGGATCAGTGAGTGAGCTGTACCAGGATCAGTGAGTGAGCTGTATCAGGATCAGTGAGTGAGCTGCACCAGGATCAGTGAGTGAGCTGTACCGGGATCAGTGAGTGAGCTGTACCGGGATCAGTGAGTGAGTTGTACCAGGATCAGTGAGTGAGCTGTACCAGGATCAGTGATTGAGCTGTACCGGGATCAGTGAGTGAGCTGTACCGGGATCAGTGAGTGAGCTGTACCGGGATCAGTGAGTGAGCTGTACCGGGATCAGTGAGTGAGCTGAACCGGGATCAGTGAGTGAGCTGTATCGGGATCAGTGAGTGAGCTGTACCAGGATCAATGAGTGAGCTGTACCAGGATCAGTGAGTGAGTTGTACCGGGATCAGTGAGTGAGCTGTATCGGGATCAGTGAGTGAGCTGTATGGGGATCAGTGAGTGAGCTGTATCGGGATCAGTGAATGAGCTGTACAAGGACCAGTGAGTGAGCTGTACCGGGATCAGTGAGTGAGCTGTACCGGGATCAGTGTGTGAGCTGTACCAGGATCAGTGAGTGAGCTGTACCAGGATCAGTGAGTGAGCTGCACCAGGATCAGTGAGTGAGCTGTATCGGGATCAGTGAATGAGCTGTACCGGGATCAGTGAGTGAGCTGTACCGGGATCAGTGAGTGAGCTGTACGAGGATCAGTGAGTGAGCTGTACCAGGATCAGTGAGTGTGCTGTATCGGGATCAGTGAGTGAGCTGGACTGGGATCAGTGAGCGAGCTGTACCGGGATCAGTGAGTGAGCTGTACCAGGATCAGTGAGTGAGCTGTACCAGGATCAGTGAGTGAGCTGTACCGGGATCAGTGAGTGAGCTGTATCGGGACCAGTGAGTGAGCTGTATCGGGATCAGTGAGTGAGCTGTATTGGGATCAGTGAGTGAGCTGTATCGGGATCAGTGAGTGAGCTGTACCGGGATCAGTGAGTGAGCTGTACCGGGATCAGTGAGAGTGCTGTATCAGGATCAGTGAGTGAGCTGTACTGGGATCAGTGAGTGAGCTGTACGAGGATCAGTGAGTGAGCTGTACCTGGATCAGTGAGTGAGCTGTCCCGTGATCAGTGAGTGAGCTGTATCGGGATCAGTGAGTGAGCTGTACGAGGATCAGTGAGTGAGCTGTACGAGGATCAATGATTGAGTTGTACCAGGATCAGTGAGTGAGCTGTACCGGGATCAGTGAGTGAGCTGTACCGGGATCAGTGAGCGAGCTGTATCAGGATCAGTGAGTGAGCTGTACCAGGATCAGTGAGTGAGCTGTACGAGGACCAGTGAGTGAGTTGTACCAGGATCAGTGAGTGAGCTGTACCGGGTTCAGTGAGTGAGCTGTACCAGGATCAGTGAGTGAGCTGTATCAGGATCAGTGAGTGAGCTGTACCAGGATCAGTGAGTGAGCTGTACCGGGATGAGTGAGTGAGCTGTACCGGGATCAGTGAGTGAGCTGTACCAGGATCAGTGAGTGAGCTGTACCGGGATCAGTGATTGAGCTGTACCGGGATCAGTGAGTGAGCTGTACCGGGATCAGTGAGTGAGCTGTACCGGGATCAGTGAGTGAGCTGTACCGGGATCAGTGAGTGAGCTGTACCAGTATCAGTGAGTGAGCTGTACCAGGATCAGTGAGTGAGCTGTACCAGGATCAGTGAGTGAGCTGTACCAGGATCAGTGAGTGAGCTGTACCAGGATCAGTGAGTGAGCTGTACCTGGATCAGTGAGTGAGCTGTCCCGTGATCAGTGAGTGAGCTGTACCGGGATCAGTGAGTGAGCTGTACGAGGATCAGTGAGTGAGCTGTACGAGGATCAATGATTGAGTTGTCCCAGGATCAGTGAGTGAGCTGTACCGGGATCAGTGAGTGAGCTGTACCAGGATCAGTGAGCGAGCTGTATCAGGATCAGTGAGTGAGCTGTACCAGGATCAGTGAGTGAGCTGTACGAGGACCAGTGAGTGAGTTGTACCAGGATCAGTGAGTGAGCTGTACCGGGATCAGTGAGTGAGCTGTACCAGGATCAGTGAGTGAGCTGTATCAGGATCAGTGAGTGAGCTGCACCAGGATCAGTGAGTGAGCTGTACCGGGATCAGTGAGTGAGCTGTACCGGGATCAGTGAGTGAGTTGTACCAGGATCAGTCAGTGAGCTGTACCGGGATCAGTGATTGAGCTGTACCGGGATCAGTGAGTGAGCTGTACCGGGATCAGTGAGTGAGCTGTACCGGGATCAGTGAGTGAGCTGTACCGGGATCAGTGAGCGAGCTGAACCGGGATCAGTGAGTGAGCTGTATCGGGATCAGTGAGTGAGCTGTACCAGGATCAATGAGTGAGCTGTACCAGGATCAGTGAGTGAGTTGTACCGGGATCAGTGAGTGAGCTGTATCGGGATCAGTGAGTGAGCTGCATGGGGATCAGTGAGTGAGCTGTATCGGGATCAGTGAATGAGCTGTACAAGGACCAGTGAGTGAGCTGTACCGGGATCAGTGAGTGAGCTGTACCGGGATCAGTGTGTGAGCTGTACCAGGAACAGTGAGTGAGCTGTACCAGGATCAGTGAGTGAGCTGCACCAGGATGAGTGAGTGAGCTGTATCGGGATCAATGAATGAGCTGTACCGGGATCAGTGAGTGAGCTGTACCGGGATCAGTGAGTGAGCTGTACGAGGATCAGTGAGTGAGCTGTACCAGGATCAGTGAGTGTGCTGTATCGGGATCAGTGAGTGAGCTGGACTGGGATCAGTGAGCGAGCTGTACCGGATCAGTGAGTGAGCTGTACCAGGATCAGTGAGTGAGCTGTACCAGGATCAGTGAGTGAGCTGTACCGGGATCAGTGAGTGAGCTGTATCGGGACCAGTGAGTGAGCTGAATCGGGATCAGTGAGTGAGCTGTATTGGGATCAGTGAGTGAGCTGTATCGGGATCAGTGAGTGAGCTGTACCGGGATCAGTGAGTGAGCTGTACCGGGATCAGTGAGTGTGCTGTATCGGGATCAGTGAGTGAGCTGTACTGGGATCAGTGAGTGAGCTGTACGAGGATCAGTGAGTGAGCTGTACCAGGATCAGTGAGTGAGCTGTACCGGGATCAGTGAGTGAGCTGTACCGGGATCAATGAGTGTGCTGTATCGGGATCAGTGAGTGAGCTGTACCAGGATCAGTGAGTGAGCTGTACCAGGATCAGTGAGTGAGCTGTACCGGGATCAGTGAGTGAGCTGTACTGGGATCAGTGAGTGAGCAGTACGAGGATCAGTGAGTGAGCTGTACCAGGATCAGTGAGTGAGCTGTACCGGGATCAGTGAGTGAGCTGTACCGGGATCAGTGAGTGAGCTGTACCGGGATCAGTGAGTGTGCTGTATCGGGATCAGTGAGTGAGCTGTACCAGGATCAGTGAGTGAGCTCTACCAGGATCAGTGAGTGAGCTGTACCGGGATCAGTGAGCGAGCTGTCCCGTGATCAGTGAGTGAGCTGTACCGGGATCAGTGAGTGAGCTGTACCAGGATCAGTGAGTGAGCTGTACCGGGATCAGTGAGTGAGCTGTACCGGGATCAGTGAGTGAGCTGTCCCGTGATCAGTGAGTGAGCTGTACCGGGATCAGTGAGTGAGCTGTCCCGTGATCAGTGAGTGAGCTGTACTGGGATCAGTGAGTGAACTGTACCGGGATCAGTGAGTGAGCTGTACCGGGATCAGTGAGTGAGCTGTACCAGGATCAGTGAGTGAGCTGTACCTGGATCAGTGAGTGAGCTGTACCGGGATCAGTGAGTGAGCTGTACCAGCATCAGTGAGTGTGCTGTACCAGTATCAGTGAGTGAGCTGTACCAGGATCAGTGAGTGAGCTGTACCAGGATCAGTGAGTGAGCTGTACCAGGATCAATGAGTGAGCTGTACCAGGATCAGTGAGTGAGCTGTACCTGGATCAGTGAGTGAGCTGTCCCGTGATCAGTGAGTGAGCTGTACCGGGATCAGTGAGTGAGCTGTACGAGGATCAGTGAGTGAGCTGTACGAGGATCAATGATTGAGTTGTACCAGGATCAGTGAGTGAGCTGTACCGGGATCAGTGAGTGAGCTGTACCGGGATCAGTGAACGAGCTGTATCAGGATCAGTGAGTGAGCTGTACCAGGATAGTGAGTGAGCTGTACGAGGACCAGTGAGTGAGTTGTACCAGGATCAGTGAGTGAGCTGTACCGGGATCAGTGAGTGAGCTGTACCAGGATCAGTGAGTGAGCTGTATCAGGATCAGTGAGTGAGCTGTACCAGGATCAGTGAGTGAGCTGTACCGGGATCAGTGAGTGAGCTGTACCGGGATCAGTGAGTGAGCTGTACCAGGATCAGTGAGTGAGCTGTACCGGGATCAGTGATTGAGCTGTACCGGGATCAGTGAGTGAGCTGTACCGGGATCAGTGAGTGAGCTGTACCAGGATCAGTGAGTGAGCTGTACCGGGATCAGTGAGTGAGCTGTCCCGTGATCAGTGAGTGAGCTGAACCGGGATCAGTGAGTGAGCTGTCCCGTGATCAGTGAGTGAGCTGTACCGGGATCAGTGAGGGAGCTGTACCAGGATCAGTGAGTGAGCTGCACCGGGATCAGTGAGTGAGCTGTACCGGGATCAGTGAGTGAGCTGTACCAGGATCAGTGGGTGAGCTCTATCAGGATCAGTGAGTGAGCTGTACGAAAATCAGTGAGTGAGCTGTACCAGGATCAGTGAGTGAGCTGCAACGGGATCAGTGAGTGAGCTGTACCGGGATCAGTGAGTGAGCTGTACCGGGATCAGTGAGTGTGTTGTATCGGGATCAGTGAGTGAGCTGTACCAGGATCAGTGAGTGAGCTGTACCAGGATCAGTGAGTGACCTGTACCGGGATCAGTGAGTGAGCTGTACCGGGATCAGTGAGTGTGCTGTATCGGGATCAGTGAGTGAGCTGTACCAGGATCAGTGAGTGAGCTGTACCAGGATCAGTGAGTGAGCTGTACCGGGATCAGTGAGTGAGCTGTACTGGGATCAGTGAGTGAGCTGTACGAGGATCAGCGAGTGAGCAGTACCAGAATCAGTGAGTGAGCTGTACCGGGATCAGTGAGTGAGCTGTACCGGGATCAGTGAGTGTGCTGTATCGGGATCAGTGATTGAGCTGTACCAGGATCAGTGAGTGATCTGTACCAGGATCAGTGAGTGAGCTGTACCGGGATCAGTGAGTGAGCTGTACTGGGATCAGTGAGTGAGCAGTACGAGGATCAGTGAGTGAGCTGTACCAGGATCAGTGAGTGAGCTGTACCGGGATCAGTGAGTGAGCTGTACCGGGATCAGTGAGTGAGCTGTACCGGGATCAGTGAGTGTGCTGTATCGGGATCAGTGAGTGAGCTGTACCAGGATCAGTGAGTGAGCTGTACCAGGATCAGTGAGTGACCTGTACCGGGATCAGTGAGTGAGCTGTCCCGTGATCAGTGAGTAATCTGTACCGGGATCAGTGAGTGAGCTGTACCAGGATCTGTGAGTGAGCTGTACCGGGATCAGTGAGTGAGCTGTACCGGGATCAGTGAGTGAGCTGTCCCGTGATCAGTGAGTGAGCTGTACCGGGATCAGTGAGTGAGCTGTCCCGTGATCAGTGAGTGAGCTGTACTGGGATCAGTGAGTGAACTGTACCGGGATCAGTGAGTGAGCTGTACCGGGATCAGTGAGTGAGCTGTACCAGGATCAGTGAGTGAGCTGCACCTGGATCAGTGAGGGAGCTGTACCGGGATCAGTGAGTGAGCTGTACCAGGATCAGTGAGTGAGCTGTACCAGTATCAGTGAGTGAGCTGTACCAGGATCAGTGAGTGAGCTGTACCAGGATCAGTGAGTGAGCTGTACCAGGATCAGATAGTGAGCTGTACCAGGATCAGCGAGTGAGCTGTACCTGGATCAGTGAGTGAGCTGTCCCGTGATCAGTGAGTGAGCTGTACCGGGATCAGTGAGTGAGCTGTACGAGGATCAGTGTGTGAGCTGTACGAGGATCAATGATTGAGTTGTACCAGGATCAGTGAGTGAGCTGTACCGGGATCAGTGAGTGAGCTGTACCGGGATCAGTGAGCGAGCTGTATCAGGATCAGTGAGTGAGCTGTACCAGGATCAGTGAGTGAGCTGTACGAGGACCAGTGAGTGAGTTGTACCAGGATCAGTGAGTGAGCTGTACCGGGATCAGTGAGTGAGCTATACCGGGATCAGTGAGTGAGTTGTACCAGGATCAGTGAGTGAGCTGTACCGGTATCAGTGAGTGAGCTGTACCGGGATCAGTGAGTGAGTTGTACCAGGATCAGTGAGTGAGCTGTACCAGGATCAGTGAGTGAGCTGTACGAGGATCAGTGAGTGAGTTGTACCAGGATCAGTGAGTGAGCTGTACCGGGATCAGTGAGTGTGCTGTACCGGGATCAGTGAGTGAGCTGTACCGGGATCAGTGAGTGAGCTGTACCGGGATCAGTGATTGAGCTGTACCGGGATCAGTGAGTGAGCTGTACCGGGATCAGTGAGTGAGCTGTACCGGGATAAGTGAGTGAGCTGTACCGGGATCAGTGAGTGAGCTGTCCCGTGATCAGTGAGTGAGCTGAACCGGGATCAGTGAGTGAGCTGTCCCGTGATCAGTGAGTGAGCTGTACCGGGATCAGTGAGGGAGCTGTACCAGGATCAGTGAGTGAGCTGTACCGTGATCAGTGAGTGAGCTCTACCGGGATCAGTGAGTGAGCTGTACCAGGATCAGTGAGTGAGCTGTATCAGGATCAGTGAGTGAGCTGTACGAGGATCAGTGAGTGAGCTGTACCAGGATCAGTGAGTGAGCTGTAACGGGATCAGTGAGTGAGCTGTACCGGGATCAGTGAGTGAGCTGTACCGGGATCAGTGAGTGTGCTGTATCGGGATCAGTGAGTGAGCTGTACTGGCATCAGTGAGTGAGCTTTACGAGGATCAGTGAGTGAGCTGTACCAGGATCAGTGAGTGAGCTGTACCGGGATCAGTGAGTGAGCTGTACCGGGATTAGTGAGTGTGCTGTATCGGGATCAGTGAGTGAGCTGTACCAGGATCAGTGAGTGAGCTGTACCAGGATCAGTGAGTGAGCTGTACCGGGATCAGTGAGTGAGCTGTACTGGGATCAGTGAGTGAACAGTACGAGGATCAGTGAGTGAGCTGTACCAGGATCAGTGAGTGAGCTGTACCAGGATCAGTGAGTGAGCTGTATCGGGATCAGTGAGTGAGCTGGACTGGGATCAGTGAGCGAGCTGTACCGGGATCAGTGAGTGAGCTGTACCAGGATCAGTGAGTGAGCTGAACCAGGATCAGTGAGTGAGCTGTACCGGGATCAGTGAGTGAGCTGTACCGTGATCAGTGAGTGAGCTGTACCAGGATCAGTGAGTGAGCTGAACCAGGATCAGTGAGTGAGCTGTACTGGGATCAGTGAGTGAACAGTACGAGGATCAGTGAGTGAGCTGTACCAGGATCAGTGAGTGAGCTGTACCAGGATCAGTGAGTGAGCTGTATCGGGATCAGTGAGTGAGCTGGACTGGGATCAGTGAGCGAGCTGTACCGGGATCAGTGAGTGAGCTGTACCAGGATCAGTGAGTGAGCTGAACCAGGATCAGTGAGTGAGCTGTACCGCGATCAGTGAGTGAGCTGTACCGTGATCAGTGAGTGAGCTGTACCGGGATCAGTGAGTGAGCTGTACCAGGATCAGTGAGTGAGCTGTACCGGGATCAGTGAGTGAGCTGAACCGGGATCAGTGAGTGAGCTGTCCCGTGATCAGTGAGTGTGCTGTACCGGGATCAGTGAGTGAGCTGTCCCGTGATCAGTGAGTGAGCTGTACTGGGATCAGTGAGTGAACTGTACCGGGATCAGTGAGTGAGCTGTACCGGGATCAGTGAGTGAGCTGTACCAGGATCAGTGAGTGAGCTGTACCTGGATCAGTGAGTGAGCTGTACCGGGATCAGTGAGTGAGCTGTACCAGGATCAGTGAGTGAGCTGTACCAGTATCAGTGAGTGAGCTGTACCAGGATCAGTGAGTGAGCTGTACCAGGATCAGTGAATGAGCTGTACCAGGATCAGTGAGTGAGCTGTACCAGGATCAGTGAGTGAGCTGTACCTGGATCAGTGAGTGAGCTGTCCCGTGATCAGTGAGTGAGCTGTACCGGGATCAGTGAGTGAGCTGTACGAGGATCAGTGAGTGAGCTGTACGAGGATCAATGATTGAATTGTACCAGGATCAGTGAGTGAGCTGTACCGGGATCAGTGAGTGAGCTGTACCGGGATCAGTGAGCGAGCTGTATCAGGATCAGTGAGTGAGCTGTACCAGGATCAGTGAGTGAGCTGTACGAGGACCAGTGAGTGAGTTGTACCAGGATCAGTGAGTGAGCTGTACCGGGATCAGTGAGTGAGCTGTATCGGGATCAGTGAGTGAGCTGTACCAGGATCAGTGAGTGAGCTGTACCGGGATCAGTGATTGAGCTGTACCGGGATCAGTGAGTGAGCTGTACCAGGATCAGTGAGTGAGCTGTACCGGGATCAGTGATTGAGCTGTACCGGGATCAGTGAGTGAGCTGTACCGGGATCAGTGAGTGAGCTGTACCGGGATCAGTGAGTGAGCTGTACCAGGATCAGTGAGTGAGCTGTACCAGTATCAGTGAGTGAGCTGTACCAGGATCAGTGAGTGAGCTGTACCAGGATCAGTGAGTGAGCTGTACCAGGATCAGTGAGTGAGCTGTACCAGGATCAGTGAGTGAGCTGTACCTGGATCAGTGAGTGAGCTGTCCCGTGATCAGTGAGTGAGCTGTACCGGGATCAGTGAGTGAGCTGTACGAGGATCAGTGAGTGAGCTGTACGAGGATCAATGATTGAGTTGTCCCAGGATCAGTGAGTGAGCTGTACCGGGATCAGTGAGTGAGCTGTACCGGGATCAGTGAGCGAGCTGTATCAGGATCAGTGAGTGAGCTGTACCAGGATCAGTGAGTGAGCTGTACGAGGACCAGTGAGTGAGTTGTACCAGGATCAGTGAGTGAGCTGTACCGGGATCAGTGAGTGAGCTGTACCAGGATCAGTGAGTGAGCTGTATCAGGATCAGTGAGTGAGCTGCACCAGGATCAGTGAGTGAGCTGTACCGGGATCAGTGAGTGAGCTGTACCGGGATCAGTGAGTGAGTTGTACCAAGATCAGTGAGTGAGCTGTACCGGGATCAGTGATTGAGCTGTACCGGGATCAGTGAGTGAGCTGTACCGGGATCAGTGATTGAGCTGTACCGGGATCAGTGAGTGAGCTGTACCGGGATCAGTGAGTGAGCTGTCCCGTGATCAGTGAGTGAGCTGAACCGGGATCAGTGAGTGAGCTGTATCGGGATCAGTGAGTGAGCTGTACCAGGATCAATGAGTGAGCTGTACCAGGATCAGTGAGTGAGTTGTACCGGGATCAGTGAGTGAGCTGTATCGGGATCAGTGAGTGAGCTGTATGGGGATCAGTGAGTGAGCTGTACCGGGATCAGTGTGTGAGCTGTACCAGGATCAGTGAGTGAGCTGTACCAGGACCAGTGAGTGAGCTGTACCGGGATCAGTGAGTGAGCTGTACCGGGATCAGTGTGTGAGCTGTACCAGGATCAGTGAGTGAGCTGTACCAGGATCAGTGAGTGAGCTGCACCAGGATCAGTGATTGAGCTGTATCGGGATCAGTGAATGAGCTGTACCGGGATCAGTGAGTGAGCTGTACCGGGATCAGTGAATGAGCTGTACCGGGATCAGTGAGTGAGCTGTACCGGGATCAGTGAGTGAGCTGTACTGGGATCAGTGAGTGAACTGTACCGGGATCAGTGAGTGAGCTGTACCGGGATCAGTGAGTGAGCTGTACCAGGATCAGTGAGTGAGCTGCACCTGGATCAGTGAGTGAGCTGTACCGGGATCAGTGAGTGAGCTGTACCAGGATCAGTGAGTGAGCTGTACCAGTATCAGTGAGTGAGCTGTACCAGGATCAGTGAGTGAGCTGTACCAGGATCAGTGAGTGAGCTGTACCGGGATCAGTGAGTGAGCTATACCGGGATCAGTGAGTGAGTTGTACCAGGATCAGTGAGTGAGCTGTACCGGTATCAGTGAGTGAGCTGTACCGGGATCAGTGAGTGAGTTGTACCAGGATCAGTGAGTGAGCTGTACCAGGATCAGTGAGTGAGCTGTACGAGGATCAGTGAGTGAGTTGTACCAGGATCAGTGAGTGAGCTGTACCGGGATCAGTGAGTGTGCTGTACCGGGATCAGTGAGTGAGCTGTACCGGGATCAGTGAGTGAGCTGTACCGGGATCAGTGATTGAGCTGTACCGGGATCAGTGAGTGAGCTGTACCGGGATCAGTGAGTGAGCTGTACCGGGATAAGTGTGTGAGCTGTACCGGGATCAGTGAGTGAGCTGTCCCGTGATCAGTGAGTGAGCTGAACCGGGATCAGTGAGTGAGCTGTCCCGTGATCAGTGAGTGAGCTGTACCGGGATCAGTGAGGGAGCTGTACCAGGATCAGTGAGTGAGCTGTACCGTGATCAGTGAGTGAGCTCTACCGGGATCAGTGAGTGAGCTGTACCAGGATCAGTGAGTGAGCTGTATCAGGATCAGTGAGTGAGCTGTACGAGGATCAGTGAGTGAGCTGTACCAGGATCAGTGAGTGAGCTGTAATGGATCAGTGAGTGAGCTGTACCGGGATCAGTGAGTGAGCTGTACCGGGATCAGTGAGTGTGCTGTATCGGGATCAGTGAGTGAGCTGTACTGGGATCAGTGAGTGAGCTTTACGAGGATCAGTGAGTCAGCTGTACCAGGATCAGTGAGTGAGCTGTACGGGGATCAGTGAGTGAGCTGTACCGGGATCAGTGAGTGTGCTGTATCGGGATCAGTGAGTGAGCTGTACTGGGATAAGTGAGTGAACAGTACGAGGAACAGTGAGTGAGCTGTACCAGGATCAGTGAGTGAGCTGTACCAGGATCAGTGAGTGAGCTGTATCGGGATCAGTGAGTGAGCTGGACTGGGATCAGTGAGCGAGCTGTACCGGGATCAGTGAGTGAGCTGTACCAGGATCAGTGAGTGAGCTGAACCAGGATCAGTGAGTGAGCTGTACCGGGATCAGTGAGTGAGCTGTACCGTGATCAGTGAGTGAGCTGTACCGGGATCAGTGAGTGAGCTGTACCAGGATCAGTGAGTGAGCTGTACCGGGATCAGTGAGTGAGCTGAACCGGGATCAGTGAGTGAGCTGTCCCGTGATCAGTGAGTGTGCTGTACCGGGATCAGTGAGTGAGCTGTCCCGTGATCAGTGAGTGAGCTGTACTGGGATCAGTGAGTGAACTGTACCGGGATCAGTGAGTGAGCTGTACCGGGATCAGTGAGTGAGCTGTACCAGGATCAGTGAGTGAGCTGTACCTGGATCAGTGAGTGAGCTGTACCGGGATCAGTGAGTGAGCTGTACCAGGATCAGTGAGTGAACTGTACCAGTATCAGTGAGTGAGCTGTACCAGGATCAGTGAGTGAGCTGTACCAGGATCAGTGAATGAGCTGTACCAGGATCAGTGAGTGAGCTGTACCAGGATCAGTGAGTGAGCTGTACCTGGATCAGTGAGTGAGCTGTCCCGTGATCAGTGAGTGAGCTGTACCGGGATCAGTGAGTGAGCTGTACGAGGATCAGTGAGTGAGCTGTACGAGGATCAATGATTGAGTTGTACCAGGATCAGTGAGTGAGCTGTACCGGGATCAGTGAGTGAGCTGTACCGGGATCAGTGAGCGAGCTGTATCAGGATCAGTGAGTGAGCTGTACCAGGATCAGTGAGTGAGCTGTACGAGGACCAGTGAGTGAGTTGTACCAGGATCAGTGAGTGAGCTGTACCGGGATCAGTGAGTGAGCTGTATCGGGATCAGTGAGTGAGCTGTACCAGGATCAGTGAGTGAGCTGTACCGGGATCAGTGAGTGAGCTGTACCGGGATCAGTGAGTGAGCTGTACCAGGATCAGTGAGTGAGCTGTACCGGGATCAGTGATTGAGCTGTACCGGGATCAGTGAGTGAGCTGTACCGGGATCAGTGAGTGAGCTGTACCGGGATCAGTGAGTGAGCTGTACCAGGATCAGTGAGTGAGCTGTACGAGTATCAGTGAGTGAGCTGTACCAGGATCAGTGAGCGAGCTGTACCAGGATCAGTGAGTGAGCTGTACCAGGATCAGTGAGTGAGCTGTACCAGGATCAATGAGTGAGCTGTACCAGGATCAGTGAGTGAGTTGTACCGGGATCAGTGAGTGAGCTGTATCGGGATCAGTGAGTGAGCTGTATGGGGATCAGTGAGTGAGCTGTATCGGGATCAGTGAATGAGCTGTACCGGGATCAGTGAGTGAGCTGTACCGGGATCAGTGTGTGAGCTGTACCAGGATCAGTGAGTGAGCTTTACCAGGATCAGTGAGTGAGCTGCACAAGGATCAGTGAGTGAGCTGTATCGGGATCAGTGAATGAGCTGTACCGGGATCAGTGAGTGAGCTGTACCGGGATCAGTGAGTGAGCTGTACCAGGATCAGTGAGTGATCTGTACCAGGATCAGTGAGTGTGCTGTATCGGGATCAGTGAGTGAGCTGGACTGGGATCAGTGAGCGAGCTGTACCGGGATCAGTGAGCAAGCTGTACCAGGATCAGTGAGTGAGCTGTAACAGGATCAGTGAGTGAGCTGTACCGGGATCAGTGAGTGAGCTGTATCGGGATCAGTGAGTGAGCTGTACCGGGATCAGTGAGTGAGCTGTACCGGGATCAGTGAGCGAGCTGTATCAGGATCAGTGAGTGAGCTGTACCAGGATCAGTGAGTGAGCTGTACGAGGACCAGTGAGTGAGTTGTACCAGGATCAGTGAGTGAGCTGTACCGGGATCAGTGAGTGAGCTATACCGGGATCAGTGAGTGAGTTGTACCAGGATCAGTGAGTGAGCTGTACCGGTATCAGTGAGTGAGCTGTACCGGGATCAGTGAGTGAGTTGTACCAGGATCAGTGAGTGAGCTGTACCAGGATCAGTGAGTGAGCTGTACGAGGATCAGTGAGTGAGTTGTACCAGGATTAGTGAGTGAGCTGTACCGGGATCAGTGAGTGTGCTGTACCGGGATCAGTGAGTGAGCTGTACCGGGATCAGTGAGTGAGCTGTACCGGGATCAGTGATTGAGCTGTACCGGGATCAGTGAGTGAGCTGTACCGGGATCAGTGAGTGAGCTGTACCGGGATAAGTGAGTGAGCTGTACCGGGATCAGTGAGTGAGCTGTCCCGTGATCAGTGAGTGAGCTGAACCGGGATCAGTGAGTGAGCTGTCCCGTGATCAGTGAGTGAGCTGTACCGGGATCAGTGAGGGAGCTGTACCAGGATCAGTGAGTGAGCTGTACCGTGATCAGTGAGTGAGCTCTACCGGGATCAGTGAGTGAGCTGTACCAGGATCAGTGAGTGAGCTGTATCAGGATCAGTGAGTGAGCTGTACGAGGATCAGTGAGTGAGCTGTACCAGGATCAGTGAGTGAGCTGTAACGGGATCAGTGAGTGAGCTGTACCGGGATCAGTGAGTGAGCTGTACCGGGATCAGTGAGTGTGCTGTATCGGGATCAGTGAGTGAGCTGTACTGGGATCAGTGAGTGAGCTTTACGAGGATCAGTGAGTCAGCTGTACCAGGATCAGTGAGTGAGCTGTACCAGGATCAGTGAGTGAGCTGTACCAGGATCAGTGAGTGAGCTGTATCGGGATCAGTGAGTGAGCTGGACTGGAATCAGTGAGCGAGCTGTACCGGGATCAGTGAGTGAGCTGTACCAGGATCAGTGAGTGAGCTGAACCAGGATCAGTGAGTGAGCTATACCGGGATCAGTGAGTGAGCTGTACCGTGATCAGTGAGTGAGCTGTACCGGGATCAGTGAGTGAGCTGTACCAGGATCAGTGAGTGAGCTGTACCGGGATCAGTGAGTGAGCTGAACCGGGATCAGTGAGTGAGCTGTCCCGTGATCAGTGAGTGTGCTGTACCGGGATCAGTGAGTGAGCTGTCCCGTGATCAGTGAGTGAGCTGTACTGGGATCAGTGAGTGAACTGTACCGGGATCAGTGAGTGAGCTGTACCGGGATCAGTGAGTGAGCTGTACCAGGATCAGTGAGTGAGCTGTGCCTGGATCAGTGAGTGAGCTGTACCGGGATCAGTGAGTGAGCTGTACCAGGATCAGTGAGTGAGCTGTACCAGTATCAGTGAGTGAGCTGTACCAGGATCAGTGAGTGAGCTGTACCAGGATCAGTGAATGAGCTGTACCAGGATCAGTGAGTGAGCTGTACCAGGATCAGTGAGTGAGCTGTACCTGGATCAGTGAGTGAGCTGTCCCGTGATCAGTGAGTGAGCTGTACCGGGATCAGTGAGTGAGCTGTACGAGGATCAGTGAGTGAGCTGTACGAGGATTAATGATTGAGTTGTACCAGGATCAGTGAGTGAGCTGTACCGGGATCAGTGAGTGAGCTGTACCGGGATCAGTGAGCGAGCTGTATCAGGATCAGTGAGTGAGCTGTACCAGGATCAGTGAGTGAGCTGTACGAGGACCAGTGAGTGAGTTGTACCAGGATCAGTGAGTGAGCTGTACCGGGATCAGTGAGTGAGCTGTATCGGGATCAGTGAGTGAGCTGTACCAGGATCAGTGAGTGAGCTGTACCGGGATCAGTGAGTGAGCTGTACCGGGATCAGTGAGTGAGCTGTACCAGGATCAGTGAGTGAGCTGTACCGGGATCAGTGATTGAGCTGTACCGGGATCAGTGAGTGAGCTGTACCGGGATCAGTGAGTGAGCTGTACCGGGATCAGTGAGTGAGCTGTACCAGGATCAGTGAGTGAGCTGTACCAGTATCAGTGAGTGAGCTGTACCAGGATCAGTGAGTGAGCTGTACCAGGATCAGTGAGTGAGCTGTACCAGGATCAGTGAGTGAGCTGTACCAGGATCAGTGAGTGAGCTGTACCTGGATCAGTGAGTGAGCTGTCCCGTGATCAGTGAGTGAGCTGTACCGGGATCAGTGAGTGAGCTGTACGAGGATCAGTGAGTGAGCTGTACGAGGATCAATGATTGAGTTGTCCCAGGATCAGTGAGTGAGCTGTACCGGGATCAGTGAGTGAGCTGTACCGGGATCAGTGAGCGAGCTGTATGAGGATCAGTGAGTGAGCTGTACCAGGATCAGTGAGTGAGCTGTACGAGGACCAGTGAGTGAGTTGTACCAGGATCAGTGAGTGAGCTGTACCGGGATCAGTGAGTGAGCTGTACCAGGATCAGTGAGTGAGCTGTATCAGGATCAGTGAGTGAGCTGCACCAGGATCAGTGAGTGAGCTGTACCGGGATCAGTGAGTGAGCTGTACCGGGATCAGTGAGTGAGTTGTACCAAGATCAGTGAGTGAGCTGTACCGGGATCAGTGATTGAGCTGTACCGGGATCAGTGAGTGAGCTGTACCGGGATCAGTGATTGAGCTGTACCGGGATCAGTGAGTGTGCTGTACCGGGATCAGTGAGTGAGCTGTCCCGTGATCAGTGAGTCAGCTGAACCGGGATCAGTGAGTGAGCTGTATCGGGATCAGTGAGTGAGCTGTACCAGGATCAATGAGTGAGCTGTACCAGGATCAGTGAGTGAGTTGTACCGGGATCAGTGAGTGAGCTGTATCGGGATCAGTGAGTGAGCTGTATGGGGATCAGTGAGTGAGCTGTATCGGGATCAGTGAATGAGCTGTACAAGGACCAGTGAGTGAGCTGTACCGGGATCAGTGAGTGAGCTGTACCGGGATCAGTGTGTGAGCTGTACCAGGATCAGTGAGTGAGCTGTACCAGGATCAGTGAGTGAGCTGCACCAGGATCAGTGAGTGAGCTGTACCGGGATCAGTGAATGAGCTGTACCAGGATCAGTGAGTGAGCTGTACCAGGATCAGTGAGTGAGCTGTACCAGGATCAGTGAGTGAGCTGTATCGGGATCAGTGAATGAGCTGTACCGGGATCAGTGAGTGAGCTGTACCGGGATCAGTGAGTGAGCTGTACGAGGATCAGTGAGTGAGCTGTACCAGGATCAGTGAGTGTGCTGTATCGGGATCAGTGAGTGAGCTGGACTGGGATCAGTGAGCGAGCTGTACCGGGATCAGTGAGCGAGCTGTACCAGGATCAGTGAGTGAGCTGTAACAGGATCAGTGAGTGAGCTGTACCGGGATCAGTGAGTGAGCTGTATCGGGATCAGTGAGTGAGCTGTATTGGGATCAGTGAGTGAGCTGTATCGGGATCAGTGAGTGAGCTGTACCAGGATCAGTGAGTGAGTTGTACCGGGATCAGTGAGTGAGCTGTACCGGGATCAGTGAGTGAGCTGTACGAGGATCAGTGAGTGAGCTGTACGAGGATCAATGATTGAGTTGTCCCAGGATCAGTGAGTGAGCTGTACCGGGATCAGTGAGTGAGCTGTACCGGGATCAGTGAGCGAGCTGTATGAGGATCAGTGAGTGAGCTGTACCAGGATCAGTGAGTGAGCTGTACGAGGACCAGTGAGTGAGTTGTACCAGGATCAGTGAGTGAGCTGTACCGGGATCAGTGAGTGAGCTGTACCAGGATCAGTGAGTGAGCTGTATCAGGATCAGTGAGTGAGCTGCACCAGGATCAGTGAGTGAGCTGTACCGGGATCAGTGAGTGAGCTGTACCGGGATCAGTGAGTGAGTTGTACCAAGATCAGTGAGTGAGCTGTACCGGGATCAGTGATTGAGCTGTACCGGGATCAGTGAGTGAGCTGTACCGGGATCAGTGATTGAGCTGTACCGGGATCAGTGAGTGAGCTGTACCGGGATCAGTGAGTGAGCTGTCCCGTGATCAGTGAGTGAGCTGAACCGGGATCAGTGAGTGAGCTGTATCGGATTCAGTGAGTGAGCTGTACCAGGATCAATGAGTGAGCTGTACCAGGATCAGTGAGTGAGTTGCACCGGGATCAGTGAGTGAGCTGTATCGGGATCAGTGAGTGAGCTGTATGGGGATCAGTGAGTGAGCTGTATCGGGATCAGTGAATGAGCTGTACAAGGACCAGTGAGTGAGCTGTACCGGGATCAGTGAGTGAGCTGTACCGGGATCAGTGTGTGAGCTGTACCAGGATCAGTGAGTGAGCTGTACCAGGATCAGTGAGTGAGCTGCACCAGGATCAGTGAGTGAGCTGTATCGGGATCAGTGAATGAGCTGTACCGGGATCAGTGAGTGAGCTGTACCGGGATCAGTGAGTGAGCTGTACGAGGATCAGTGAGTGAGCTGTACCAGGATCAGTGAGTGTGCTGTGTCGGGATCAGTGAGTGAGCTGGACTGGGATCAGTGAGTGAGCTGTACCAGGATCAGTGAGTGAGCTGTACCGGGATCAGTGAGTGAGCTGAACCGGGATCAGTGAGTGAGCTGTCCCGTGATCAGTGAGTGTGCTGTACCGGGATCAGTGAGTGAGCTGTCCCGTGATCAGTGAGTGAGCTGTACTGGGATCAGTGAGTGAACTGTACCGGGATCAGTGAGTGAGCTGTACCGGGATCAGTGAGTGAGCTGTACCAGGATCAGTGATTGAGCTGTACCGGGATCAGTGAGTGAGCTGTACCGGGATCAGTGAGTGAGCTGTACCGGGATAAGTGAGTGAGCTGTACCGGGATCAGTGAGTGAGCTGTCCCGTGATCAGTGAGTGAGCTGAACCGGGATCAGTGAGTGAGCTGTCCCGTGATCAGTGAGTGAGCTGTACCGGGATCAGTGAGGGAGCTGTACCAGGATCAGTGAGTGAGCTGTACCGTGATCAGTGAGTGAGCTCTACCGGGATCAGTGAGTGAGCTGTACCAGGATCAGTGAGTGAGCTGTATCAGGATCAGTGAGTGAGCTGTACGAGGATCAGTGAGTGAGCTGTACCAGGATCAGTGAGTGAGCTGTAACGGGATCAGTGAGTGAGCTGTACCGGGATCAGTGAGTGAGCTGTACCGGGATCAGTGAGTGTGCTGTATCGGGATCAGTGAGTGAGCTGTACTGGGATCAGTGAGTGAGCTTTACGAGGATCAGTGAGTCAGCTGTACCAGGATCAGTGAGTGAGCTGTACGGGGATCAGTGAGTGAGCTGTACCGGGATCAGTGAGTGTGCTGTATCGGGATCAGTGAGTGAGCTGTACCAGGATCAGTGAGTGAGCTGTACCAGGATCAGTGAGTGAGCTGTACCGGGATCAGTGAGTGAGCTGTACTGGGATCAGTGAGTGAACAGTACGAGGAACAGTGAGTGAGCTGTACCAGGATCAGTGAGTGAGCTGTACCAGGATCAGTGAGTGAGCTGTATCGGGATCAGTGAGTGAGCTGGACTGGGATCAGTGAGCGAGCTGTACCGGGATCAGTGAGTGAGCTGTACCAGGATCAGTGAGTGAGCTGAACCAGGATCAGTGAGTGAGCTGTACCGGGATCAGTGAGTGAGCTGTACCGTGATCAGTGAGTGAGCTGTACCGGGATCAGTGAGTGAGCTGTACCAGGATCAGTGAGTGAGCTGTACCGGGATCAGTGAGTGAGCTGAACCGGGATCAGTGAGTGAGCTGTCCCGTGATCAGTGAGTGTGCTGTACCGGGATCAGTGAGTGAGCTGTCCCGTGATCAGTGAGTGAGCTGTACTGGGATCAGTGAGTGAACTGTACCGGGATCAGTGAGTGAGCTGTACCGGGATCAGTGAGTGAGCTGTACCAGGATCAGTGAGTGAGCTGTACCTGGATCAGTGAGTGAGCTGTACCGGGATCAGTGAGTGAGCTGTACCAGGATCAGTGAGTGAGCTGTACCAGTATCAGTGAGTGAGCTGTACCAGGATCAGTGAGTGAGCTGTACCAGGATCAGTGAATGAGCTGTACCAGGATCAGTGAGTGAGCTGTACCAGGATCAGTGAGTGAGCTGTACCTGGATCAGTGAGTGAGCTGTCCCGTGATCAGTGAGTGAGCTGTACCGGGATCAGTGAGTGAGCTGTACGAGGATCAGTGAGTGAGCTGTACGAGGATCAATGATTGAGTTGTACCAGGATCAGTGAGTGAGCTGTACCGGGATCAGTGAGTGAGCTGTACCGGGATCAGTGAGCGAGCTGTACCAGGATCAGTGAGTGAGCTGTAACAGGATCAGTGAGTGAGCTGTACAGGGATCAGTGAGTGAGCTGTATCGGGATCAGTGAGTGAGCTGTACCGGGATCAGTGAGTGAGCTGTACCGGGATCAGTGAGCGAGCTGTATCAGGATCAGTGAGTGAGCTGTACCAGGATCAGTGAGTGAGCTGTACGAGGACCAGTGAGTGAGTTGTACCAGGATCAGTGAGTGAGCTGTACCGGGATCAGTGAGTGAGCTATACCGGGATCAGTGAGTGAGTTGTACCAGGATCAGTGAGTGAGCTGTACCGGTATCAGTGAGTGAGCTGTACCGGGATCAGTGAGTGAGTTGTACCAGGATCAGTGAGTGAGCTGTACCAGGATCAGTGAGTGAGCTGTACGAGGATCAGTGAGTGAGTTGTACCAGGATTAGTGAGTGACCTGTACCGGGATCAGTGAGTGTGCTGTACCGGGATCAGTGAGTGAGCTGTACCGGGATCAGTGAGGGAGCTGTACCGGGATCAGTGATTGAGCTGTACCGGGATCAGTGAGTGAGCTGTACCGGGATCAGTGAGTGAGCTGTACCGGGATAAGTGAGTGAGCTGTACCGGGATCAGTGAGTGAGCTGTCCCGTGATCAGTGAGTGAGCTGAACCGGGATCAGTGAGTGAGCTGTCCCGTGATCAGTGAGTGAGCTGTACCGGGATCAGTGAGGGAGCTGTACCAGGATCAGTGAGTGAGCTGTACCGTGATCAGTGAGTGAGCTCTACCGGGATCAGTGAGTGAGCTGTACCAGGATCAGTGAGTGAGCTGTATCAGGATCAGTGAGTGAGCTGTACGAGGATCAGTGAGTGAGCTGTACCAGGATCAGTGAGTGAGCTGTAACGGGATCAGTGAGTGAGCTGTACCGGGATCAGTGAGTGAGCTGTACCGGGATCAGTGAGTGTGCTGTATCGGGATCAGTGAGTGAGCTGTACTGGGATCAGTGAGTGAGCTTTACGAGGATCAGTGAGTCAGCTGTACCAGGATCAGTGAGTGAGCTGTACGGGGATCAGTGAGTGAGCTGTACCGGGATCAGTGAGTGTGCTGTATCGGGATCAGTGAGTGAGCTGTCCCAGGATCAGTGAGTGAGCTGTACCAGGATCAGTGAGTGAGCTGTACCGGGATCAGTGAGTGAGCTGTACTGGGATCAGTGAGTGAACAGTACGAGGATCAGTGAGTGAGCTGTACCAGGATCAGTGAGTGAGCTGTACCAGGATCAGTGAGTGAGCTGTATCGGGATCAGTGAGTGAGCTGGACTGGGATCAGTGAGCGAGCTGTACCGGGATCAGTGAGTGAGCTGTTCCAGGATCAGTGAGTGAGCTGAACCAGGATCAGTGAGTGAGCTGAACCAGGATCAGTGAGTGAGCTGTACCGGGATCAGTGAGTGAGCTGTACCGTGATCAGTGAGTGAGCTGTACCGGGATCAGTGAGTGAGCTGTACCAGGATCAGTGAGTGAGCTGTACCGGGATCAGTGAGTGAGCTGAACCGGGATCAGTGAGTGAGCTGTCCCGTGATCAGTGAGTGTGCTGTACCGGGATCAGTGAGTGAGCTGTCCCGTGATCAGTGAGTGAGCTGTACTGGGATCAGTGAGTGAACTGTACCGGGATCAGTGAGTGAGCTGTACCGGGATCAGTGAGTGAGCTGTACCAGGATCAGTGAGTGAGCTGTGCCTGGATCAGTGAGTGAGCTGTACCGGGATCAGTGAGTGAGCTGTACCAGGATCAGTGAGTGAGCTGTACCAGTATCAGTGAGTGAGCTGTACCAGGATCAGTGAGTGAGCTGTACCAGGATCAGTGAATGAGCTGTACCAGGATCAGTGAGTGAGCTGTACCAGGATCAGTGAGTGAGCTGTACCTGGATCAGTGAGTGAGCTGTCCCGTGATCAGTGAGTGAGCTGTACCGGGATCAGTGAGTGAGCTGTACGAGGATCAGTGAGTGAGCTGTACGAGGATTAATGATTGAGTTGTACCAGGATCAGTGAGTGAGCTGTACCGGGATCAGTGAGTGAGCTGTACCGGGATCAGTGAGCGAGCTGTATCAGGATCAGTGAGTGAGCTGTACCAGGATCAGTGAGTGAGCTGTACGAGGACCAGTGAGTGAGTTGTACCAGGATCAGTGAGTGAGCTGTACCGGGATCAGTGAGTGAGCTGTATCGGGATCAGTGAGTGAGCTGTACCAGGATCAGCGAGTGAGCTGTACCGGGATCAGTGAGTGAGCTGTACCGGGATCAGTGAGTGAGCTGTACCAGGATCAGTGAGTGAGCTGTACCGGGATCAGTGATTGAGCTGTACCGGGATCAGTGAGTGAGCTGTACCGGGATCAGTGAGTGAGCTGTACCGGGATCAGTGAGTGAGCTGTACCAGGATCAGTGAGTGAGCTGTACCAGTATCAGTGAGTGAGCTGTACCAGGATCAGTGAGTGAGCTGTACCAGGATCAGTGAGTGAGCTGTACCAGGATCAGTGAGTGAGCTGTACCAGGATCAGTGAGTGAGCTGTACCTGGATCAGTGAGTGAGCTGTCCCGTGATCAGTGAGTGAGCTGTACCGGGATCAGTGAGTGAGCTGTACGAGGATCAGTGAGTGAGCTGTACGAGGATCAATGATTGAGTTGTCCCAGGATCAGTGAGTGAGCTGTACCGGGATCAGTGAGTGAGCTGTACCGGGATCAGTGAGCGAGCTGTATGAGGATCAGTGAGTGAGCTGTACCAGGATCAGTGAGTGAGCTGTACGAGGACCAGTGAGTGAGTTGTACCAGGATCAGTGAGTGAGCTGTACCGGGATCAGTGAGTGAGCTGTACCAGGATCAGTGAGTGAGCTGTATCAGGATCAGTGAGTGAGCTGCACCAGGATCAGTGAGTGAGCTGTACCGGGATCAGTGAGTGAGCTGTACCGGGATCAGTGAGTGAGTTGTACCAAGATCAGTGAGTGAGCTGTACCGGGATCAGTGATTGAGCTGTACCGGGATCAGTGAGTGAGCTGTACCGGGATCAGTGATTGAGCTGTACCGGGATCAGTGAGTGTGCTGTACCGGGATCAGTGAGTGAGCTGTCCCGTGATCAGTGAGTCAGCTGAACCGGGATCAGTGAGTGAGCTGTATCGGGATCAGTGAGTGAGCTGTACCAGGATCAATGAGTGAGCTGTACCAGGATCAGTGAGTGAGTTGTACCGGGATCAGTGAGTGAGCTGTATCGGGATCAGTGAGTGAGCTGTATGGGGATCAGTGAGTGAGCTGTATCGGGATCAGTGAATGAGCTGTACAAGGACCAGTGAGTGAGCTGTACCGGGATCAGTGAGTGAGCTGTACCGGGATCAGTGTGTGAGCTGTACCAGGATCAGTGAGTGAGCTGTACCAGGATCAGTGAGTGAGCTGCACCAGGATCAGTGAGTGAGCTGTACCGGGATCAGTGAATGAGCTGTACCAGGATCAGTGAGTGAGCTGTACCAGGATCAGTGAGTGAGCTGTACCAGGATCAGTGAGTGAGCTGTATCGGGATCAGTGAATGAGCTGTACCGGGATCAGTGAGTGAGCTGTACCGGGATCAGTGAGTGAGCTGTACGAGGATCAGTGAGTGAGCTGTACCAGGATCAGTGAGTGTGCTGTATCGGGATCAGTGAGTGAGCTGGACTGGGATCAGTGAGCGAGCTGTACCGGGATCAGTGAGCGAGCTGTACCAGGATCAGTGAGTGAGCTGTAACAGGATCAGTGAGTGAGCTGTACCGGGATCAGTGAGTGAGCTGTATCGGGATCAGTGAGTGAGCTGTATTGGGATCAGTGAGTGTGCTGTATCGGGATCAGTGAGTGAGCTGTACCAGGATCAGTGAGTGAGTTGTACCGGGATCAGTGAGTGAGCTGTACCGGGATCAGTGAGTGAGCTGTACGAGGATCAGTGAGTGAGCTGTACGAGGATCAATGATTGAGTTGTCCCAGGATCAGTGAGTGAGCTGTACCGGGATCAGTGAGTGAGCTGTACCGGGATCAGTGAGCGAGCTGTATGAGGATCAGTGAGTGAGCTGTACCAGGATCAGTGAGTGAGCTGTACGAGGACCAGTGAGTGAGTTGTACCAGGATCAGTGAGTGAGCTGTACCGGGATCAGTGAGTGAGCTGTACCAGGATCAGTGAGTGAGCTGTATCAGGATCAGTGAGTGAGCTGCACCAGGATCAGTGAGTGCGCTGTACCGGGATCAGTGAGTGAGCTGTACCGGGATCAGTGAGTGAGTTGTACCAAGATCAGTGAGTGAGCTGTACCGGGATCAGTGATTGAGCTGTACCGGGATCAGTGAGTGAGCTGTACCGGGATCAGTGATTGAGCTGTACCGGGATCAGTGAGTGAGCTGTACCGGGATCAGTGAGTGAGCTGTCCCGTGATCAGTGAGTGAGCTGAACCGGGATCAGTGAGTGAGCTGTATCGGATTCAGTGAGTGAGCTGTACCAGGATCAATGAGTGAGCTGTACCAGGATCAGTGAGTGAGTTGTACCGGGATCAGTGAGTGAGCTGTATCGGGATCAGTGAGTGAGCTGTATGGGGATCAGTGAGTGAGCTGTATCGGGATCAGTGAATGAGCTGTACAAGGACCAGTGAGTGAGCTGTACCAGGATCAGTGAGTGAGCTGTACCGGGATCAGTGTGTGAGCTGTACCAGGATCAGTGAGTGAGCTGTACCAGGATCAGTGAGTGAGCTGCACCAGGATCAGTGAGTGAGCTGTATCGGGATCAGTGAATGAGCTGTACCGGGATCAGTGAGTGAGTTGTATCGGGATCAGTGAGTGAGCTGTACCAGGATCAGTGAGTGAGCTGTACCGGGATCAGTGAGTGAGCTGTACGAGGATCAGTGAGTGAGCTGTACCAGGATCAGTGAGTGTGCTGTATCGGGATCAGTGAGTGAGCTGGACTGGGATCAGTGAGTGAGCTGTACCAGGATCAGTGAGTGAGCTGTACCGGGATCAGTGAGTGAGCTGAACCGGGATCAGTGAGTGAGCTGTCCCGTGATCAGTGAGTGTGCTGTACCGGGATCAGTGAGTGAGCTGTCCCGTGATCAGTGAGTGAGCTGTACTGGGATCAGTGAGTGAACTGTACCGGGATCAGTGAGTGAGCTGTACCGGGATCAGTGAGTGAGCTGTACCAGGATCAGTGAGTGAGCTGTGCCTGGATCAGTGAGTGAGCTGTACCGGGATCAGTGAGTGAGCTGTACCAGGAACAGTGAGTGAGCTGTACCAGTATCAGTGAGTGAGCTGTACCAGGATCAGTGAGTGAGCTGTACCAGGATCAGTGAATGAGCTGTACCAGGATCAGTGAGTGAGCTGTACCAGGATCAGTGAGTGAGCTGTACCTGGATCAGTGAGTGAGCTGTCCCGTGATCAGTGAGTGAGCTGTACCGGGATCAGTGAGTGAGCTGTACGAGGATCAGTGAGTGAGCTGTACGAGGATCAATGATTGAGTTGTACCAGGATCAGTGAGTGAGCTGTACCGGGATCAGTGAGTGAGCTGTACCGGGATCAGTGAGCGAGCTGTATCAGGATCAGTGAGTGAGCTGTACCAGGATCAGTGAGTGAGCTGTACGAAGACCAGTGAGTGAGTTGTACCAGGATCAGTGAGTGAGCTGTACCGGGATCAGTGAGTGAGCTGTATCGGGATCAGTGAGTGAGCTGTACCAGGATCAGTGAGTGAGCTGTACCGGGATCAGTGAGTGAGCTGTACCGGGATCAGTGAGTGAGCTGTACCAGGATCAGTGAGTGAGCTGTACCGGGATCAGTGATTGAGCTGTACCGGGATCAGTGAGTGAGCTGTACCGGGATCAGTGAGTGAGCTGTACCGGGATCAGTGAGTGAGCTGTACCGGGATCAGTGAGTGAGCTGTACCAGTATCAGTGAGTGAGCTGTACCAGGATCAGTGAGTGAGCTGTACCAGGATCAGTGAGTGAGCTGTACCAGGATCAGTGAGTGAGCTGTACCAGGATCAGTGAGTGAGCTGTACCTGGATCAGTGAGTGAGCTGTCCCGTGATCAGTGAGTGAGCTGTACCGGGATCAGTGAGTGAGCTGTACGAGGATCAGTGAGTGAGCTGTACGAGGATCAATGATTGAGTTGTCCCAGGATCAGTGAGTGAGCTGTACCGGGATCAGTGAGTGAGCTGTACCAGGATCAGTGAGTGAGCTGTATCAGGATCAGTGAGTGAGCTGCACCAGGATCAGTGAGTGAGCTGTACCGGGATCAGTGAGTGAGCTGTACCGGGATCAGTGAGTGAGTTGTACCAAGATCAGTGAGTGAGCTGTACCGGGATCAGTGATTGAGCTGTACCGGGATCAGTGAGTGAGCTGTACCGGGATCAGTGATTGAGCTGTACCGGGATCAGTGAGTGAGCTGTACCGGGATCAGTGAGTGAGCTGTCCCGTGATCAGTGAGTGAGCTGAACCGGGATCAGTGAGTGAGCTGTACCAGGATCAGTGAGTGAGTTGTACCGGGATCAGTGAGTGAGCTGTATCGGGATCAGTGAGTGAGCTGTATGGGGATCAGTGAGTGAGCTGTATCGGGATCAGTGAATGAGCTGTACAAGGACCAGTGAGTGAGCTGTACCGGGATCAGTGAGTGAGCTGTACCGGGATCAGTGTGTGAGCTGTACCAGGATCAGTGAGTGAGCTGTACCAGGATCAGTGAGTGAGCTGCACCAGGATCAGTGAGTGAGCTGTATCGGGATCAGTGAATGAGCTGTACCGGGATCAGTGAGTGAGCTGTACCGGGATCAGTGAGTGAGCTGTACGAGGATCAGTGAGTGAGCTGTACCAGGATCAGTGAGTGTGCTGTATCGGGATCAGTGAGTGAGCTGTATTGGGATCAGTGAGTGAGCTGTATCGGGATCAGTGAGTGAGCTGTACCAGGATCAGTGAGTGAGTTGTACCGGGATCAGTGAGTGAGCTGTACCGGGATCAGTGAGTGAGCTGTATCGGGCTCAGTGAGTGAGCTGTATTGGGATCAGTGAGTGAGCTGTATCGGGATCAGTGAGTGAGCTGTACCAGGATCAGTGAGTGAGTTGTACCGGGATCAGTGAGTGAGCTGTACCGGGATCAGTGAGTGAGCTGTACGAGGATCAGTGAGTGAGCTGTACGAGGATCAATGATTGAGTTGTCCCAGGATCAGTGAGTGAGCTGTACCGGGATCAGTGAGTGAGCTGTACCGGGATCAGGGAGCGAGCTGTATGAGGATCAGTGAGTGAGCTGTACCAGGATCAGTGAGTGAGCTGTACGAGGACCAGTGAGTGAGTTGTACCAGGATCAGTGAGTGAGCTGTACCGGGATCAGTGAGTGAGCTGTACCAGGATCAGTGAGTGAGCTGTATCAGGATCAGTGAGTGAGCTGCACCAGGATCAGTGAGTGAGCTGTACCGGGATCAGTGAGTGAGCTGTACCGGGATCAGTGAGTGAGTTGTACCAAGATCAGTGAGTGAGCTGTACCGGGATCAGTGATTGAGCTGTACCGGGATCAGTGAGTGAGCTGTACCGGGATCAGTGATTGAGCTGTACCGGGATCAGTGAGTGAGCTGTACCGGGATCAGTGAGTGAGCTGTCCCGTGATCAGTGAGTGAGCTGAACCGGGATCAGTGAGTGAGCTGTATCGGGATCAGTGAGTGAGCTGTACCAGGATCAATGAGTGAGCTGTACCAGGATCAGTGAGTGAGTTGTACCGGGATCAGTGAGTGAGCTGTATCGGGATCAGTGAGTGAGCTGTATGGGGATCAGTGAGTGAGCTGTATCGGGATCAGTGAATGAGCTGTACAAGGACCAGTGAGTGAGCTGTACCGGGATCAGTGAGTGAGCTGTACCGGGATCAGTGTGTGAGCTGTACCAGGATCAGTGAGTGAGCTGTACCAGGATCAGTGAGTGAGCTGCACCAGGATCAGTGAGTGAGCTGTATCGGGATCAGTGAATGAGCTGTACCGGGATCAGTGAGTGAGCTGTACCGGGATCAGTGAGTGAGCTGTACGAGGATCAGTGAGTGAGCTGTACCAGGATCAGTGAGTGTGCTGTATCGGGATCAGTGAGTGAGCTGGACTGGGATCAGTGAGCGAGCTGTACCGGCATCAGTGAGCGAGCTGTACCAGGATCAGTGAGTGAGCTGTAACAGGATCAGTGAGTGAGCTGTACCGGGATCAGTGAGTGAGCTGTATCGGGATCAGTGAGTGAGCTGTATTGGGATCAGTGAGTGAGCTGTATCGGGATCAGTGAGTGAGCTGTACCAGGATCAGTGAGTGAGTTGTACCGGGATCAGTGAGTGAGCTGTACCGCGATCAGTGAGTGAGCTGTACGAGGATCAGTGAGTGAGCTGTACGAGGATCAATGATTGAGTTGTCCCAGGATCAGTGAGTGAGCTGTACCGGGATCAGTGAGTGAGCTGTACCGGGATCAGTGAGCGAGCTGTATGAGGATCAGTGAGTGAGCTGTACCAGGATCAGTGAGTGAGCTGTACGAGGACCAGTGAGTGAGTTGTACCAGGATCAGTGAGTGAGCTGTACCGGGATCAGTGAGTGAGCTGTACCAGGATCAGTGAGTGAGCTGTATCAGGATCAGTGAGTGAGCTGCACCAGGATCAGTGAGTGAGCTGTACCGGGATCAGTGAGTGAGCTGTACCGGGATCAGTGAGTGAGTTGTACCAAGATCAGTGAGTGAGCTGTACCGGGATCAGTGATTGAGCTGTACCGGGATCAGTGAGTGAGCTGTACCGGGATCAGTGATTGAGCTGTACCGGGATCAGTGAGTGAGCTGTACCGGGATCAGTGAGTGAGCTGTCCCGTGATCAGTGAGTGAGCTGAACCGGGATCAGTGAGTGAGCTGTATCGGATTCAGTGAGTGAGCTGTACCAGGATCAATGAGTGAGCTGTACCAGGATCAGTGAGTGAGTTGTACCGGGATCAGTGAGTGAGCTGTATCGGGATCAGTGAGTGAGCTGTATGGGGATCAGTGAGTGAGCTGTATCGGGATCAGTGAATGAGCTGTACAAGGACCAGTGTGTGAGCTGTACCGGGATCAGTGAGTGAGCTGTACCGGGATCAGTGTGTGAGCTGTACCAGGATCAGTGAGTGAGCTGTACCAGGATCAGTGAGTGAGCTGCACCAGGATCAGTGAGTGAGCTGTATCGGGATCAGTGAATGAGCTGTACCGGGATCAGTGAGTGAGCTGTACCGGGATCAGTGAGTGAGCTGTACGAGGATCAGTGAGTGAGCTGTACCAGGATCAGTGAGTGTGCTGTATCGGGATCAGTGAGTGAGCTGGACTGGGATCAGTGAGTGAGCTGTACCAGGATCAGTGAGTGAGCTGTACCGGGATCAGTGAGTGAGCTGAACCGGGATCAGTGAGTGAGTTGTCCCGTGATCAGTGAGTGTGCTGTACCGGGATCAGTGAGTGAGCTGTCCCGTGATCAGTGAGTGAGCTGTACTGGGATCAGTGAGTGAACTGTACCGGGATCAGTGAGTGAGCTGTACCGGGATCAGTGAGTGAGCTGTACCAGGATCAGTGAGTGAGCTGTGCCTGGATCAGTGAGTGAGCTGTACCGGGATCAGTGAGTGAGCTGTACCAGGATCAGTGAGTGAGCTGTACCAGTATCAGTGAGTGAGCTGTACCAGGATCAGTGAGTGAGCTGTACCAGGATCAGTGAATGAGCTGTACCAGGATCAGTGAGTGAGCTGTACCAGGATCAGTGAGTGAGCTGTACCTGGATCAGTGAGTGAGCTGTCCCGTGATCAGTGAGTGAGCTGTACCGGGATCAGTGAGTGAGCTGTACGAGGATCAGTGAGTGAGCTGTACGAGGATCAATGATTGAGTTGTACCAGGATCAGTGAGTGAGCTGTACCGGGATCAGTGAGTGAGCTGTACCGGGATCAGTGAGCGAGCTGTATCAGGACCAGTGAGTGAGCTGTACCAGGATCAGTGAGTGAGCTGTACGAGGACCAGTGAGTGAGTTGTACCAGGATCAGTGAGTGAGCTGTACCGGGATCAGTGAGTGAGCTGTATCGGGATCAGTGAGTGAGCTGTACCAGGATCAGTGAGTGAGCTGTACCGGGATCAGTGAGTGAGCTGTACCGGGATCAGTGAGTGAGCTGTACCAGGATCAGTGAGTGAGCTGTACCGGGATCAGTGATTGAGCTGTACCGGGATCATTGAGTGAGCTGTACCGGGATCAGTGAGTGAGCTGTACCGGGATCAGTGAGTGAGCTGTACCAGGATCAGTGAGTGAGCTGTACCAGTATCAGTGAGTGAGCTGTACCAGGATCAGTGAGTGAGCTGTACCAGGATCAGTGAGTGAGCTGTACCAGGATCAGTGAGTGAGCTGTACCAGGATCAGTGAGTGAGCTGTACCTGGATCAGTGAGTGAGCTGTCCCGTGATCAGTGAGTGAGCTGTACCGGGATCAGTGAGTGAGCTGTACGAGGATCAGTGAGTGAGCTGTACGAGGATCAATGATTGAGTTGTCCCAGGATCAGTGAGTGAGCTGTACCGGGATCAGTGAGTGAGCTGTACCGGGATCAGTGAGCGAGCTGTATGAGGATCAGTGAGTGAGCTGTACCAGGATCAGTGAGTGAGCTGTATCAGGATCAGTGAGTGAGCTGCACCAGGATCAGTGAGTGAGCTGTACCGGGATCAGTGAGTGAGCTGTACCGGGATCAGTGAGTGAGTTGTACCAAGATCAGTGAGTGAGCTGTACCGGGATCAGTGATTGAGCTGTACCGGGATCAGTGAGTGAGCTGTACCGGGATCAGTGATTGAGCTGTACCGGGATCAGTGAGTGAGCTGTACCGGGATCAGTGAGCGAGCTGTCCCGTGATCAGTGAGTGAGCTGAACCGGGATCAGTGAGTGATCTGTATCGGGATCAGTGAGTGAGCTGTACCAGGATCAGTGAGTGAGCTGTACCAGGATCAGTGAGTGAGCTGCACCAGGATCAGTGAGTGAGCTGTATCGGGATCAGTGAATGAGCTGTACCGGGATCAGTGAGTGAGCTGTACCGGGATCAGTGAGTGAGCTGTACGAGGATCAGTGAGTGAGCTGTACCAGGATCAGTGAGTGTGCTGTATCGGGATCAGTGAGTGAGCTGTATTGGGATCAGTGAGTGAGCTGTATCGGGATCAGTGAGTGAGCTGTACCAGGATCAGTGAGTGAGCTGTATCGGGATCAGTGAGTGAGCTGTACCAGGATCAGTGAGTGAGTTGTACCGGGACCAGTGAGTGAGCTGTACCGGGATCAGTGAGTGAGCTGTACGAGGATCAGTGAGTGAGCTGTACGAGGATCAATGATTGAGTTGTCCCAGGATCAGTGAGTGAGCTGTACCGGGATCAGTGAGTGAGCTGTACCGGGATCAGTGAGCGAGCTGTATGAGGATCAGTGAGTGAGCTGTACCAGGATCAGTGAGTGAGCTGTACGAGGACCAGTGAGTGAGTTGTACCAGGATCAGTGAGTGAGCTGTACCGGGATCAGTGAGTGAGCTGTACCAGGATCAGTGAGTGAGCTGTATCAGGATCAGTGAGTGAGCTGCACCAGGATCAGTGAGTGAGCTGTACCGGGATCAGTGAGTGAGCTGTACCGGGATCAGTGAGTGAGTTGTACCAAGATCAGTGAGTGAGCTGTACCGGGATCAGTGATTGAGCTGTACCGGGATCAGTGAGTGAGCTGTACCGGGATCAGTGATTGAGCTGTACCGGGATCAGTGAGTGAGCTGTACCGGGATCAGTGAGTGAGCTGTCCCGTGATCAGTGAGTGAGCTGAACCGGGATCAGTGAGTGAGCTGTATCGGGATCAGTGAGTGAGCTGTACCAGGATCAATGAGTGAGCTGTACCAGGATCAGTGAGTGAGTTGTACCGGGATCAGTGAGTGAGCTGTATCGGGATCAGTGTGTGAGCTGTATGGGGATCAGTGAGTGAGCTGTATCGGGATCAGTGAATGAGCTGTACAAGGACCAGTGAGTGAGCTGTACCGGGATCAGTGAGTGAGCTGTACCGGGATCAGTGTGTGAGCTGTACCAGGATCAGTGAGTGAGCTGTACCAGGATCAGTGAGTGAGCTGCACCAGGATCAGTGAGTGAGCTGTATCGGGATCAGTGAATGAGCTGTACCGGGATCAGTGAGTGAGCTGTACCGGGATCAGTGAGTGAGCTGTATCGGGATCAGTGAGTGAGCTGGACTGGGATCAGTGAGCGAGCTGTACCGGGATCAGTGAGCGAGCTGTACCAGGATCAGTGAGTGAGCTGTAACAGGATCAGTGAGTGAGCTGTACCGGGATCAGTGAGTGAGCTGTATCGGGATCAGTGAGTGAGCTGTATTGGGATCAGTGAGTGAGCTGTATCGGGATCAGTGAGTGAGCTGTACCAGGATCAGTGAGTGAGTTGTACCGGGATCAGTGAGTGAGCTGTATCGGGATCAGTGAGTGAGCTGTATCGGGATCAGTGAGTGAGCTGTATGGGGATCAGTGAGTGAGCTGTATCGGGATCAGTGAATGAGCTGTACAAGGACCAGTGAGTGAGCTGTACCGGGATCAGTGAGTGAGCTGTACCGGGATCAGTGTGTGAGCTGTACCAGGATCAGTGAGTGAGCTGTACCAGGATCAGTGAGTGAGCTGCACCAGGATCAGTGAGTGAGCTGTATCGGGATCAGTGAATGAGCTGTACCGGGATCAGTGAGTGAGCTGTACCGGGATCAGTGAGTGAGCTGTACGAGGATCAGTGAGTGAGCTGTACCAGGATCAGTGAGTGTGCTGTATCGGGATCAGTGAGTGAGCTGGCCTGGGATCAGTGAGCGAGCTGTACCGGGATCAGTGAGCGAGCTGTACCAGGATCAGTGAGTGAGCTGTAACAGGATCAGTGAGTGAGCTGTACCGGGATCAGTGAGTGAGCTGTATCGGGATCAGTGAGTGAGCTGTATTGGGATCAGTGAGTGATCTGTATCGGGATCAGTGAGTGAGCTGTACCAGGATCAGTGAGTGAGTTGTACCGGGATCAGTGAGTGAGCTGTATCGGGATCAGTGAGTGAGCTGTATCGGGATCAGTGAGTGAGCTGTATCGGCATCAGTGAGTGAGCTGTACCAGGATCAGTGAGTGAGCTGTCCCGGGATCAGTGAGTGAGCTGTACCGGGATCAGTGAGTGAGCTGTACCAGGATCAGTGAGTGAGATGTACCGGGATCAGTGAGTGAGCTGTACCAGGATCAGTGAGTGAGCTGTACCAGGATCAGTGAGTGAGCTGTATCGGGATCAGTGAGTGAGCTGTACTGGGATCAGTGAGTGAGCTGTACCGGGATCAGTGAGAGAGCTGTACGAGGATCAGTGAGTGAGCTGAACCGGGATCAGTGAGTGAGCTGTACGAGGATCAGTGAGTGAGCTGTACCAGGATCAGTGAGTGTGCTGTATCGGGATCAGTGAGTGAGCTGGACTGGGATCAGTGAGCGAGCTGTACCGGGATCAGTGAGTGAGCTGTACCAGGATCAGTGAGTGAGCTGTACCAGGATCAGTGAGTGAGCTGTACCGGGATCAGTGAGGGAGCTGGACTGGTATCAGTGAGTGTGCTGTATCGGGATCAGTGAGTGAGCTGGACTGGGATCAGTGAGTGAGCTGTCCTGTGATCAGTGAGTGAGCTGTACCGGGATCAGTGAGTGAGCTGTACCGGGATCAGTGAGTGAGCTGTACCGGGATCAGTGAGTGTGCTGTACCGGGATCAGTGAGTGAGCTGTACCAGGATCAGTGAGTGATCTGTACTGGGATCAGTGAGTGAGCTGTACCGGGATCAGTGAGTGAGCTGTACCAGGATCAGTGAGTGAGCTGTACCGGGATCAGTGAGTGAGCTGTACTGGGATCAGTGTGTGAGCTGTACTGGGATCAGTGAGTGAGCTGTACCAGGATCAGTGAGTGAGCTGTACCAGGATCAGTGAGTGATCTGCACCAGGATCAGTGAGTGAGCTGTACCGGGATCAGTGAGTGAGCTGTACCAGGATCAGTGAGTGAGCTGTATCGGGATCAGTGAGTGAGCTGTACCAGGATCAGTGAGTGAGCTGTATCAGGATCAGTGAGTGAGCTGTACGAGGATCAGTGAGTGAGCTGTACCGGGATCAGTGAGTGAGCTGTACCGGGACCAGTGAGTGAGCTGTACCAGGATCAGTGAGTGAGCTGTACCGGGATCAGTGATTGAGCTGTACCGGTATCAGTGAGTGAGCTGTACCGGGATCAGTGAGTGAGCTGTACCGGGATCAGTGAGTGTGCTGTACCGGGGTCAGTGAGTGAGCTGTCCCGTGATCAGTGAGTGAGCTGAACCGGGATCAGTGAGTGAGCTGTCCCGTGATCAGTGAGTGAGCTGTACCGGGATCAGTGAGGGAGCTGTACCAGGATCAGTGAGTGAGCTGTACCGGGATCAGTGAGTGAGCTGTACCGGGATCAGTGAGTGAGCTGTACCAGGATCAGTGAGTGAGCTGTATCAGGATCAGTGAGTGAGCTGTACGAGGATCAGTGAGTGAGCTGTACCAGGATCAGTGAGTGAGCTGTAACGGGATCAGTGAGTGAGCTGTACCGGGATCAGTGAGTGAGCTGTACCGGGATCAGTGAGTGAGCTGTACCAGGATCAGTGAGTGAGCTGTACCGGGATCAGTGAGTGAGCTGTACCGGGATCAGTGAATGTGCTGTATCGGGATCAGTGAGTGAGCTGTACTGGGATCAGTGAGTGAACTGTACGAGGATCAGTGAGTGAGCTGTACGAGGATCAATGATTGAGTTGTACCAGGATCAGTGAGTGAGCTGTACCGGGATCAGTGAGTGAGCTGTACGAGGACCAGTGAGTGAGTTGTATCAGGATCAGTGAGTGAGCTGTACCGGGATCAGTGAGTGAGCTGTACCAGGATCAGTGAGTGAGCTGTATCAGGATCAGTGAGTGAGCTGTACCAGGATCAGTGAGTGAGCTGTACCGGGATCAGTGAGTGAGCTGTACCGGGATCAGTGAGTGAGATGTACGAGGATCAGTGAGTGAGCTGTACCAGGATCAGTGAGTGTGCTGTATCGGGATCAGTGAGTGAGCTGGACTGGGATCAGTGAGCGAGCTGTACCGGGATCAGTGAGCGAGCTGTACCAGGATCAGTGAGTGAGCTGTAACAGGATCTGTGAGTGAGCTGTACCGGGATCAGTGAGTGAGCTGTATCGGGATCAGTGAGTGAGCTGTATTGGGATAAGTGAGTGAGCTGTATCGGGATCAGTGAGTGAGCTGTACCAGGATCAGTGAGTGAGTTGTACCGGGATCAGTGAGTGAGCTGTATCGGGATCAGTGAGTGAGCTGTATCGGGATCAGTGAGTGAGCTGTATGGGGATCAGTGAGTGAGCTGTATCGGGATCAGTGAATGAGCTGTACAAGGACCAGTGAGTGAGCTGTACCGGGATCAGTGAGTGAGCTGTACCGGGATCAGTGTGTGAGCTGTACCAGGATCAGTGAGTGAGCTGTACCAGGATCAGTGAGTGAGCTGCACCAGGATCAGTGAGTGAGCTGTATCGGGATCAGTGAATGAGCTGTACCGGGATCAGTGAGTGAGCTGTACCGGGATCAGTGAGTGAGCTGTACGAGGATCAGTGAGTGAGCTGTACCAGGATCAGTGAGTGTGCTGTATCGGGATCAGTGAGTGAGCTGGACTGGGATCAGTGAGCGAGCTGTACCGGGATCAGTGAGCGAGCTGTACCAGGATCAGTGAGTGAGCTGTAACAGGATCAGTGAGTGAGCTGTACCGGGATCAGTGAGTGAGCTGTATCGGGATCAGTGAGTGAGCTGTATTGGGATCAGTGAGTGAGCTGTATCGGGATCAGTGAGTGAGCTGTACCAGGATCAGTGAGTGAGTTGTACCGGGATCAGTGAGTGAGCTGTATCGGGATCAGTGAGTGAGCTGTATCGGGATCAGTGAGTGAGCTGTATCGGCATCAGTGAGTGAGCTGTACCAGAATCAGTGAGTGAGCTGTCCCGGGATCAGTGAGTGAGCTGTACCGGGATCAGTGAGTGAGCTGTACCAGGATCAGTGAGTGAGATGTACCGGGATCAGTGAGTGAGCTGTACCAGGATCAGTGAGTGAGCTGTACCAGGATCAGTGAGTGAGCTGTATCGGGATCAGTGAGTGAGCTGTACCGGGATCAGTGAGTGAGCTGTACCGGGATCAGTGAGAGAGCTGTACGAGGATCAGTGAGTGAGCTGAACCGGGATCAGTGAGTGAGCTGTACGAGGATCAGTGAGTGAGCTGTACCAGGATCAGTGAGTGTGCTGTATCGGGATCAGTGAGTGAGCTGGACTGGGATCAGTGAGCGAGCTGTACCGGGATCAGTGAGTGAGCTGTACCAGGATCAGTGAGTGAGCTGTACCAGGATCAGTGAGTGAGCTGTACCGGGATCAGTGAGGGAGCTGGACTGGTATCAGTGAGTGTGCTGTATCGGGATCAGTGAGTGAGCTGGACTGGGATCAGTGAGTGAGCTGTCCTGTGATCAGTGAGTGAGCTGTACCGGGATCAGTGAGTGAGCTGTACCGGGATCAGTGAGTGAGCTGTACCGGGATCAGTGAGTGTGCTGTACCGGGATCAGTGAGTGAGCTGTACCAGGATCAGTGAGTGATCTGTACTGGGATCAGTGAGTGAGCTGTACCGGGATCAGTGAGTGAGCTGTACCAGGATCAGTGAGTGAGCTGTACCGGGATCAGTGAGTGAGCTGTACTGGGATCAGTGTGTGAGCTGTACTGGGATCAGTGAGTGAGCTGTACCAGGATCAGTGAGTGAGCTGTACCAGGATCAGTGAGTGATCTGCACCAGGATCAGTGAGTGAGCTGTACCGGGATCAGTGAGTGAGCTGTACCAGGATCAGTGAGTGAGCTGTATCGGGATCAGTGAGTGAGCTGTACCAGGATCAGTGAGTGAGCTGTATCAGGATCAGTGAGTGAGCTGTACGAGGATCAGTGAGTGAGCTGTACCGGGATCAGTGAGTGAGCTGTACCGGGACCAGTGAGTGAGCTGTACCAGGATCAGTGAGTGAGCTGTACCGGGATCAGTGATTGAGCTGTACCGGTATCAGTGAGTGAGCTGTACCGGGATCAGTGAGTGAGCTGTACCGGGATCAGTGAGTGTGCTGTACCGGGGTCAGTGAGTGAGCTGTCCCGTGATCAGTGAGTGAGCTGAACCGGGATCAGTGAGTGAGCTGTACCGGGATCAGTGAGGGAGCTGTACCAGGATCAGTGAGTGAGCTGTACCGGGATCAGTGAGTGAGCTGTACCGGGATCAGTGAGTGAGCTGTTCCAGGATCAGTGAGTGAGCTGTATCAGGATCAGTGAGTGAGCTGTACCGGGATCAGTGAGTGAGCTGTACCGGGATCAGTGAGTGAGCTGTACCAGGATCAGTGAGTGAGCTGTATCAGGATCAGTGAGTGAGCTGTACGAGGATCAGTGAGTGAGCTGTACCAGGATCAGTGAGTGAGCTGTAACGGGATCAGTGAGTGAGCTGTAACGGGATCAGTGAGTGAGCTGTACCGGGATCAGTGAGTGAGCTGTACCGGGATCAGTGAGTGTGCTGTATCGGGATCAGTGAGTGAGCTGTACTGGGATCAGTGAGTGAACTGTACGAGGATCAGTGAGTGAGCTGTACGAGGATCAATGATTGAGTTGTACCAGGATCAGTGAGTGAGCTGTACCGGGATCAGTGAGTGAGCTGTACGAGGACCAGTGAGTGAGTTGTATCAGGATCAGTGAGTGAGCTGTACCGGGATCAGTGAGTGAGCTGTACCAGGTTTCAGTGAGTGAGCTGTATCAGGATCAGTGAGTGAGCTGTACCAGGATCAGTGAGTGAGCTGTACCGGGATCAGTGAGTGAGCTGTACCGGGATCAGTGAGTGAGCTGTACCAGGATCAGTGAGTGAGCTGCACCGGGATCAGTGATTGAGCTGTACCGGGATCAGTGAGTGAGCTGTACCGGGATCAGTGAGTGAGCTGTACCGGGATCAGTGAGTGAGCTGTACCAGGATCAGTGAGTGAGCTGTACCAGGATCAGTGAGTGAGCTGTACCAGGATCAGTGAGTGAGCTGTACCAGGATCAGTGATTGAGCTGTACCGGGATCAGTGAGTGAGCTGTACCGGGATCAGTGAGTGAGCTGTCCCGTGATCAGTGAGTGAGCTGAACCGGGATCAGTGAGTGAGCTGTATCGGGATCAGTGAGTGAGCTGTACCAGGATCAATGAGTGAGCTGTACCAGGATCAGTGAGTGAGTTGTACCGGGATCAGTGAGTGAGCTGTATCGGGATCAGTGAGTGAGCTGTATGGGGATCAGTGAGTGAGCTGTATTGGGATCAGTGAATGAGCTGTACAAGGACCAGTGAGTGAGCTGTACCGGGATCAGTGAGTGAGCTGTACCGGGATCAGTGTGTGAGCTGTACCAGGATCAGTGAGTGAGCTGTACCAGGATCAGTGAGTGAGCTGCACCAGGATCAGTGAGTGAGCTGTATCGGGATCAGTGAATGAGCTGTACCGGGATCAGTGAGTGAGCTGTACCGGGATCAGTGAGTGAGCTGTACGAGGATCAGTGAGTGAGCTGTACCAGGATCAGTGAGTGTGCTGTATCGGGATCAGTGAGTGAGCTGGACTGGGATCAGTGAGCGAGCTGTACCGGGATCAGTGAGCGAGCTGTACCAGGATCAGTGAGTGAGCTGTAACAGGATCAGTGAGTGAGCTGTACCGGGATCAGTCAGTGAGCTGTATCGGGATCAGTGAGTGAGCTGTACTGGAATCAGTGAGTGAGCTGTATCGGGATCAGTGAGTGATCTGTACCAGGATCAGTGAGTGAGTTGTACCGGGATCAGTGAGTGAGCTGTATCGGGATCAGTGAGTGAGCTGTATCGGGATCAGTGAGTGAGCTGTATCGGCATCAGTGAGTGAGCTGTACCAGGATCAGTGAGTGAGCTGTCCCGGGATCAGTGAGTGAGCTGTACCGGGATCAGTGAGTGAGCTGTACCAGGATCAGTGAGTGAGATGTACCGGGATCAGTGAGTGAGCTGTACCAGGATCAGTGAGTGAGCTGTACCAGGATCAGTGAGTGAGCTGTATCGGGATCAGTGAGTGAGCTGTACCAGGATCAGTGAGTGAGATGTACCGGGATCAGTGAGTGAGCTGTACCAGGATCAGTGAGTGAGCTGTACCAGGATCAGTGAGTGAGCTGTACCAGGATCAGTGAGTGAGCTGTATCGGGATCAGTGAGTGAGCTGTACCAGGATCAGTGAGTGAGCTGTATCAGGATCAGTGAGTGAGCTGTACGAGGATCAGTGAGTGAGCTGTACCGGGATCAGTGAGTGAGCTGTACCGGGACCAGTGAGTGAGCTGTACCAGGATCAGTGAGTGAGCTGTACCGGGATCAGTGATTGAGCTGTACCGGTATCAGTGAGTGAGCTGTACCGGGATCAGTGAGTGAGCTGTACCGGGATCAGTGAGTGTGCTGTACCGGGGTCAGTGAGTGAGCTGTCCCGTGATCAGTGAGTGAGCTGAACCGGGATCAGTGAGTGAGCTGTACCGGGATCAGTGAGGGAGCTGTACCAGGATCAGTGAGTGAGCTGTACCGGGATCAGTGAGTGAGCTGTACCGGGATCAGTGAGTGAGCTGTTCCAGGATCAGTGAGTGAGCTGTATCAGGATCAGTGAGTGAGCTGTACCGGGATCAGTGAGTGAGCTGTACCGGGATCAGTGAGTGAGCTGTACCAGGATCAGTGAGTGAGCTGTATCAGGATCAGTGAGTGAGCTGTACGAGGATCAGTGAGTGAGCTGTACCAGGATCAGTGAGTGAGCTGTAACGGGATCAGTGAGTGAGCTGTAACGGGATCAGTGAGTGAGCTGTACCGGGATCAGTGAGTGAGCTGTACCGGGATCAGTGAGTGTGCTGTATCGGGATCAGTGAGTGAGCTGTACTGGGATCAGTGAGTGAACTGTACGAGGATCAGTGAGTGAGCTGTACGAGGATCAATGATTGAGTTGTACCAGGATCAGTGAGTGAGCTGTACCGGGATCAGTGAGTGAGCTGTACGAGGACCAGTGAGTGAGTTGTATCAGGATCAGTGAGTGAGCTGTACCGGGATCAGTGAGTGAGCTGTACCAGGTTTCAGTGAGTGAGCTGTATCAGGATCAGTGAGTGAGCTGTACCAGGATCAGTGAGTGAGCTGTACCGGGATCAGTGAGTGAGCTGTACCGGGATCAGTGAGTGAGCTGTACCAGGATCAGTGAGTGAGCTGCACCGGGATCAGTGATTGAGCTGTACCGGGATCAGTGAGTGAGCTGTACCGGGATCAGTGAGTGAGCTGTACCGGGATCAGTGAGTGAGCTGTACCAGGATCAGTGAGTAAGCTGTACCAGGATCAGTGAGTGAGCTGTACCAGGATCAGTGAGTGAGCTGTACCAGGATCAGTGATTGAGCTGTACCGGGATCAGTGAGTGAGCTGTACCGGGATCAGTGAGTGAGCTGTCCCGTGATCAGTGAGTGAGCTGAACCGGGATCAGTGAGTGAGCTGTATCGGGATCAGTGAGTGAGCTGTACCAGGATCAATGAGTGAGCTGTACCAGGATCAGTGAGTGAGTTGTACCGGGATCAGTGAGTGAGCTGTATCGGGATCAGTGAGTGAGCTGTATGGGGATCAGTGAGTGAGCTGTATCGGGATCAGTGAATGAGCTGTACAAGGACCAGTGAGTGAGCTGTACCGGGATCAGTGAGTGAGCTGTACCGGGATCAGTGTGTGAGCTGTACCAGGATCAGTGAGTGAGCTGTACCAGGATCAGTGAGTGAGCTGCACCAGGATCAGTGAGTGAGCTGTATCGGGATCAGTGAATGAGCTGTACCGGGATCAGTGAGTGAGCTGTACCGGGATCAGTGAGTGAGCTGTACGAGGATCAGTGAGTGAGCTGTACCAGGATCAGTGAGTGTGCTGTATCGGGATCAGTGAGTGAGCTGGACTGGGATCAGTGAGCGAGCTGTACCGGGATCAGTGAGCGAGCTGTACCAGGATCAGTGAGTGAGCTGTAACAGGATCAGTGAGTGAGCTGTACCGGGATCAGTCAGTGAGCTGTATCGGGATCAGTGAGTGAGCTGTATTGGGATCAGTGAGTGAGCTGTATCGGGATCAGTGAGTGATCTGTACCAGGATCAGTGAGTGAGTTGTACCGGGATCAGTGAGTGAGCTGTATCGGGATCAGTGAGTGAGCTGTATCGGGATCAGTGAGTGAGCTGTATCGGCATCAGTGAGTGAGCTGTACCAGGATCAGTGAGTGAGCTGTCCCGGGATCAGTGAGTGAGCTGTACCGGGATCAGTGAGTGAGCTGTACCAGGATCAGTGAGTGAGATGTACCAGTATCAGTGAGTGAGCTGTACCAGGATCAATGAGTGAGCTGTACCAGGATCAGTGAGTGAGCTGTACGAGGATCAGTGAGTGAGCTGTACCAGGATCAGTGAGTGAGCTGTAACGGGATCAGTGAGTGAGCTGTAACGGGATCAGTGAGTGAGCTGTACCGGGATCAGTGAGTGAGCTGTACCGGGATCAGTGAGTGTGCTGTATCGGGATCAGTGAGTGAGCTGTACTGGGATCAGTGAGTGAACTGTACGAGGATCAGTGAGTGAGCTGTACGAGGATCAATGATTGAGTTGTACCAGGATCAGTGAGTGAGCTGTACCGGGATCAGTGAGTGAGCTGTACGAGGACCAGTGAGTGAGTTGTATCAGGATCAGTGAGTGAGCTGTACCGGGATCAGTGAGTGAGCTGTACCAGGTTTCAGTGAGTGAGCTGTATCAGGATCAGTGAGTGAGCTGTACCAGGATCAGTGAGTGAGCTGTACCGGGATCAGTGAGTGAGCTGTACCGGGATCAGTGAGTGAGCTGTACCAGGATCAGTGAGTGAGCTGCACCGGGATCAGTGATTGAGCTGTACCGGGATCAGTGAGTGAGCTGTACCGGGATCAGTGAGTGAGCTGTACCGGGATCAGTGAGTGAGCTGTACCAGGATCAGTGAGTGAGCTGTACCAGGATCAGTGAGTGAGCTGTACCAGGATCAGTGAGTGAGCTGTACCAGGATCAGTGATTGAGCTGTACCGGGATCAGTGAGTGAGCTGTACCGGGATCAGTGAGTGAGCTGTCCCGTGATCAGTGAGTGAGCTGAACCGGGATCAGTGAGTGAGCTGTATCGGGATCAGTGAGTGAGCTGTACCAGGATCAATGAGTGAGCTGTACCAGGATCAGTGAGTGAGTTGTACCGGGATCAGTGAGTGAGCTGTATCGGGATCAGTGAGTGAGCTGTATGGGGATCAGTGAGTGAGCTGTATCGGGATCAGTGAATGAGCTGTACAAGGACCAGTGAGTGAGCTGTACCGGGATCAGTGAGTGAGCTGTACCGGGATCAGTGTGTGAGCTGTACCAGGATCAGTGAGTGAGCTGTACCAGGATCAGTGAGTGAGCTGCACCAGGATCAGTGAGTGAGCTGTATCGGGATCAGTGAATGAGCTGTACCGGGATCAGTGAGTGAGCTGTACCGGGATCAGTGAGTGAGCTGTACGAGGATCAGTGAGTGAGCTGTACCAGGATCAGTGAGTGTGCTGTATCGGGATCAGTGAGTGAGCTGGACTGGGATCAGTGAGCGAGCTGTACCGGGATCAGTGAGCGAGCTGTACCAGGATCAGTGAGTGAGCTGTAACAGGATCAGTGAGTGAGCTGTACCGGGATCAGTCAGTGAGCTGTATCGGGATCAGTGAGTGAGCTGTATTGGGATCAGTGAGTGAGCTGTATCGGGATCAGTGAGTGATCTGTACCAGGATCAGTGAGTGAGTTGTACCGGGATCAGTGAGTGAGCTGTATCGGGATCAGTGAGTGAGCTGTATCGGGATCAGTGAGTGAGCTGTATCGGCATCAGTGAGTGAGCTGTACCAGGATCAGTGAGTGAGCTGTCCCGGGATCAGTGAGTGAGCTGTACCGGGATCAGTGAGTGAGCTGTACCAGGATCAGTGAGTGAGATGTACCGGGATCAGTGAGTGAGCTGTACCAGGATCAGTGAGTGAGCTGTACCAGGATCAGTGAGTGAGCTGTATCGGGATCAGTGAGTGAGCTGTACCGGGATCAGTGAGTGAGCTGTACCGGGATCAGTGAGAGAGCTGTACGAGGATCAGTGAGTGAGCTGTACCGGGATCAGTGAGTGAGCTGTACGAGGATCAGTGAGTGAGCTGTACCAGGATCAGTGAGTGTGCTGTATCGGGATCAGTGAGTGAGCTGGACTGGGATCAGTGAGCGAGCTGTACCGGGATCAGTGAGTGAGCTGTACCAGGATCAGTGAGTGAGCTGTACCAGGATCAGTGAGTGAGCTGTACCGGGATCAGTGAGGGAGCTGGACTGGTATCAGTGAGTGTGCTGTATCGGGATCAGTGAGTGAGCTGGACTGGGATCAGTGAGTGAGCTGTCCTGTGATCAGTGAGTGAGCTGTACCGGGATCAGTGAGTGAGCTGTACCGGGATCAGTGAGTGAGCTGTACCGGGATCAGTGAGTGTGCTGTACCGGGATCAGTGAGTGAGCTGTACCAGGATCAGTGAGTGATCTGTACTGGGATCAGTGAGTGAGCTGTACCGGGATCAGTGAGTGAGCTGTACCAGGATCAGTGAGTGAGCTGTACCGGGATCAGTGAGTGAGCTGTACTGGGATCAGTGTGTGAGCTGTACTGGGATCAGTGAGTGAGCTGTACCAGGATCAGTGAGTGAGCTGTACCAGGATCAGTGAGTGATCTGCACCAGGATCAGTGAGTGAGCTGTACCGGGATCAGTGAGTGAGCTGTACCAGGATCAGTGAGTGAGCTGTATCGGGATCAGTGAGTGAGCTGTACCAGGATCAGTGTGTGAGCTGTACTGGGATCAGTGAGTGAGCTGTACCAGGATCAGTGAGTGAGCTGTACCAGGATCAGTGAGTGATCTGCACCAGGATCAGTGAGTGAGCTGTACCGGGATCAGTGAGTGAGCTGTACCAGGATCAGTGAGTGAGCTGTCCCGTGATCAGTGAGTGAGCTGTACCAGGATCAGTGAGTGAGCTGTACCGGGATCAGTGAGTGAGCTGTACCAGGATCAGTGAGTGAGCTGTACCAGGATCAGTGAGTGAGCTGTATCAGGATCAGTGAGTGAGCTGTACGAGGATCAGTGAGTGAGCTGTACCGGGATCAGTGAGTGAGCTGTACCGGGACCAGTGAGTGAGCTGTACCAGGATCAGTGAGTGAGCTGTACCGGGATCAGTGATTGAGCTGTACCGGTATCAGTGAGTGAGCTGTACCGGGATCAGTGAGTGTGCTGTACCGGGGTCAGTGAGTGAGCTGTCCCGTGATCAGTGAGTGAGCTGAACCGGGATCAGTGAGTGAGCTGTCCCGTGATCAGTGAGTGAGCTGTACCGGGATCAGTGAGGGAGCTCTACCAGGATCAGTGAGTGAGCTGTACCGGGATCAGTGAGTGAGCTGTACCGGGATCAGTGAGTGAGCTGTACCAGGATCAGTGAGTGAGCTGTATCAGGATCAGTGAGTGAGCTGTACGAGGATCAGTGAGTGAGCTGTACCAGGATCAGTGAGTTAGCTGTAACGGGATCAGTGAGTGAGCTGTACCGGGATCAGTGAGTGAGCTGTACCGGGATCAGTGAGTGTGCTGTATCGGGATCAGTGAGTGAGCTGTACTGGGATCAGTGAGTGAACTGTACGAGGATCAGTGAGTGAGCTGTACGAGGATCAATGATTGAGTTGTACCAGGATCAGTGAGTGAGCTGTACAGGGATCAGTGAGTGAGCTGTACCGGGATCAGTGATCGAGCTGTATCAGGATCAGTGAGTGAGCTGTACCAGGATCAGTGAGTGAGCTGTACGAGGACCAGTGAGTGAGTTGTATCAGGATCAGTGAGTGAGCTGTACCGGGATCAGTGAGTGAGCTGTACCAGGTTTCAGTGAGTGAGCTGTATCAGGATCAGTGAGTGAGCTGTACCAGGATCAGTGAGTGAGCTGTACCGGGATCAGTGAGTGAGCTGTACCGGGATCAGTGAGTGAGCTGTACCAGGATCAGTGAGTGAGCTGCACCGGGATCAGTGATTGAGCTGTACCGGGATCAGAGAGTGAGCTGTACCGGGATCAGTGAGTGAGCTGTACCGGGATCAGTGAGTGAGCTGTACCAGGATCAGTGAGTGAGCTGTACCAGGATCAGTGAGTGAGCTGTACCAGGATCAGTGAGTGAGCTGTACCAGGATCAGTGAGTGAGCTGTACCGGGATCAGTGAGTGAGCTGAACCGGGATCAGTGAGTGAGCTGTCCCGTGATCAGTGAGTGTGCTGTACCGGGATCAGTGAGTGAGCTGTCCCGTGATCAGTGAGTTAGCTGTACTGGGATCAGTGAGTGAACTGTACCGGGATCAGTGAGTGAGCTGTACCGGGATCAGTGAGTGAGCTGTACCAGGATCAGTGAGTGAGCTGTACCTAGATCAGTGAGTGAGCTGTACCGGGATCAGTGAGTGAGTTGTACCGGGATCAGTGAGTGAGCTGTATCGGGATCAGTGAGTGAGCTGTATCGGGATCAGTGAGTGAGCTGTATCGGGATCAGTGAGTGAGCTGTACCAGGATCAGTGAGTGAGCTGTACCGGGATCAGTGAGTGAGCTGTACCTGGATCAGTGAGTGAGCTGTACCAGGATCAGTGAGTGAGATGTACCGGGATCAGTGAGTGAGCTGTACCAGGATTAGTGAGTGAGCTGTACCAGGATCAGTGAGTGAGCTGTATCGGGATCAGTGAGTGAGCTGTACCGGGATCAGTGAGTGAGCTGTACCGGGATCAGTGAGAGAGCTGTACGAGGATCAGTGAGTGAGCTGTACCGGGATCAGTGAGTGTGCTGTATCGGGATCAGTGAGTGAGCTGGACTGGGATCAGTGAGCGAGCTGTACCGGGATCAGTGAGTGAGCTGTACCAGGATCAGTGAGTGAGCTGTACCAGGATCAGTGAGTGAGCTGTACCGGGATCAGTGAGGGAGCTGGACTGGTTTCAGTGAGTGTGCTGTATCGGGATCAGTGAGTGAGCTGGACTGGGATCAGTGAGTGAGCTGTCCTGTGATCAGTGAGTGAGCTGTACCGGGATCAGTGAGTGAGCTGTACCGGGATCAGTAAGTGAGCTGTACCGGGATCAGTGAGTGTGCTGTACCGGGATCAGTGAGTGAGCTGTACCAGGATCAGTGAGTGATCTGTACTGGGATCAGTGAGTGAGCTGTACCGGGATCAGTGAGTGAGCTGTACCGGGATCAGTGAGTGAGCTGTACCGGGATCAGTGAGTGAGCTGTACTGGGATCAGTGTGTGAGCTGTACTGGGATCAGTGAGTGAGCTGTACCAGGATCAGTGAGTGAGCTGTACCAGGATCAGTGAGTGATCTGCACCAGGATCAGTGAGTGAGCTGTACCGGGATCAGTGAGTGAGCTGTACCAGGATCAGTGAGTGAGCTGTATCGGGATCAGTGAGTGAGCTGTACCAGGATCAGTGAGTGAGCTGTATCAGGATCAGTGAGTGAGCTGTACGAGGATCAGTGAGTGAGCTGTACCGGGATCAGTGAGTGAGCTGTACCGGGATCAGTGAGTGAGCTGTACCAGGATCAGTGAGTGAGCTGTACCGGGATCAGTGATTGAGCTGTACCGGTATCAGTGAGTGAGCTGTACCGGGATCAGTGAGTGAGCTGTACCGGGGTCAGTGAGTGAGCTGTCCCGTGATCAGTGAGTGAGCTGAACCGGGATCAGTGAGTGAGCTGTCCCGTGATCAGTGAGTGAGCTGTACCGGGATCAGTGAGGGAGCTGTACCAGGATCAGTGAGTGAGCTGTACCGGGATCAGTGAGTGAGCTGTACCGGGATCAGTGAGTGAGTTGTACCAGGATCAGTGAGTGAGCTGTATCAGGATCAGTGAGTGAGCTGTACGAGGATCAGTGAGTGAGATGTACCAGGATCAGTGAGTGAGCTGTAACGGGATCAGTGAGTGAGCTGTACCGGGATCAGTGAGTGAGCTGTACCAGGATCAGTGAGTGTGCTGTATCGGGATCACTGAGTGAGCTGTACTGGGATCAGTGAGTGAACTGTACGAGGATCAGTGAGTGAGCTGTACGAGGATCAATGATTGAGTTGTACCAGGATCAGTGAGTGAGCTGTACCGGGATCAGTGAGTGAGCTGTACCGGGATCAGTGAGCGAGCTGTATCAGGATCAGTGAGTGAGCTGTACCAGGATCAGTGAGTGAGCTGTACGAGGACCAGTGAGTGAGTTGTATCAGGATCAGTGAGTGAGCTGTACCGGGATCAGTGAGTGAGCTGTACCAGGATCAGTGAGTGAGCTGTACCGGGATCAGTGAGTGAGCTGTACCGGGATCAGTGAGCGAGCTGTATCAGGATCAGTGAGTGAGCTGTACCAGGATCAGTGAGTGAGCTGTACGAGGACCAGTGAGTGAGTTGTATCAGGATCGGTGAGTGAGCTGTACCAGGATCAGTGAGTGAGCTGTATCAGGATCAGTGAGTGAGCTGTACCAGGATCAGTGAGTGAGCTGTACCGGGATCAGTGAGTGAGCTGTACCGGGATCAGTGAGTGAGCTGTACCAGGATCAGTGAGTGAGCTGTACCGGGATCAGTGATTGAGCTGTACCGGGATCAGTGAGTGAGCTGTACCGGGATCAGTGAGTGAGCTGTACCGGGATCAGTGAGTGAGCTGTACCGGGATCAGTGAGTGAGCTGTCCCGTGATCAGTGAGTGAGCTGAACCGGGATCAGTGAGTGAGCTGTATCGGGATTAGTGAGTGAGCTGTACCAGGATCAATGAGTGAGCTGTACCAGGATCAGTGAGTGAGTTGTACCGGGATCAGTGAGTGAGCTGTATCGGGATCAGTGAGTGAGCTGTATGGGGATCAGTGAGTGAGCTGTATCGGGATCAGTGAATGAGCTGTACAAGGACCAGTGAGTGAGCTGTACCGGGATCAGTGAGTGAGCTGTACCGGCATCAGTGTGTGAGCTGTACCAGGATCAGTGAGTGAGCTGTACCAGGATCAGTGAGTGAGCTGCACCAGGATCAGTGAGTGAGCTGTATCGGGATCAGTGAGTGAGCTGTACCGGGATCAGTGAGTGAGCTGTACCGGGATCAGTGAGTGAGCTGTACGAGGATCAGTGAGTGAGCTGTACCAGGATCAGTGAGTGTGCTGTATCGGGATCAGTGAGTGAGCTGGACTGGGATCAGTGAGTGAGCTGTCCTGTGATCAGTGAGTGAGCTGTACCGGGATCAGTGAGTGAGCTGTACCGGGATCAGTGAGTGAGCTGTACCGGGATCAGTGAGTGTGCTGTACCGGGATCAGTGAGTGAGCTGTACCAGGATCAGTGAGTGATCTGTACTGGGATCAGTGAGTGAGCTGTACCGGGATCAGTGAGTGAGCTGTACCAGGATCAGTGAGTGAGCTGTACCGGGATCAGTGAGTGAGCTGTACTGGGATCAGTGTGTGAGCTGTACTGGGATCAGTGAGTGAGCTGTACCAGGATCAGTGAATGAGCTGTACCAGGATCAGTGAGTGATCTGCACCAGGATCAGTGAGTGAGCTGTTCCGGGATCAGTGAGTGAGCTGTACCAGGATCAGTGAGTGAGCTGTATCGGGATCAGTGAGTGAGCTGTACCAGGATCAGTGAGTGAGCTGTATCAGGATCAGTGAGTGAGCTGTACGAGGATCAGTGAGTGAGCTGTACCGGGATCAGTGAGTGAGCTGTACCGGGACCAGTGAGTGAGCTGTACCAGGATCAGTGAGTGAGCTGTACCGGGATCAGTGATTGAGCTGTACCGGTATCAGTGAGTGAGCTGTACCTGGATCAGTGAGTGAGCTGTACCGGGATCAGTGAGTGTGCTGTACCGGGGTCAGTGAGTGAGCTGTCCCGTGATCAGTGAGTGAGCTGAACCGGGATCAGTGAGTGAGCTGTCCCGTGATCAGTGAGTGAGCTGTACCGGGATCAGTGAGGGAGCTGTACCAGGATCAGTGAGTGAGCTGTACCGGGATCAGTGAGTGAGCTGTACCGGGATCAGTGAGTGAGCTGTACCAGGATCAGTGAGTGAGCTGTATCAGGATCAGTGAGTGAGCTGTACGAGGATCAGTGAGTGAGCTGTACCAGGATCAGTGAGTGAGCTGTAACGGGATCAGTGAGTGAGCTGTACCGGGATCAGTGAGTGAGCTGTACCGGGATCAGTGAGTGTGCTGTATCGGGATCAGTGAGTGAGCTGTACAGGGATCAGTGAGTGAACTGTACGAGCATCAGTGAGTGAGCTGTACGAGGATCAATGATTGAGTTGTACCAGGATCAGTGAGTGAGCTGTACCGGGATCAGTGAATGAGCTGTACCGGGATCAGTGATCGAGCTGTATCAGGATCAGTGAGTGAGCTGTACCAGGATCAGTGAGTGAGCTGTACGAGGACCAGTGAGTGAGTTGTATCAGGATCAGTGAGTGAGCTGTACCGGGATCAGTGAGTGAGCTGTACCAGGTTTCAGTGAGTGAGCTGTATCAGGATCAGTGAGTGAGCTGTACCAGGATCAGTGAGTGAGCTGTACCGGGATCAGTGAGTGAGCTGTACCGGGATCAGTGAGTGAGCTGTACCAGGATCAGTGAGTGAGCTGTACCGGGATCAGTGATTGAGCTGGAACCGGGATCAGTGAGTGAGCTGTACCGGGATCAGTGAGTGAGCTGTACCGGGATCAGTGAGTGAGCTGTACCAGGATCAGTGAGTGAGCTGTACCAGGATCAGTGAGTGAGCTGTACCAGGATCAGTGAGTGAGCTGTACCAGGATCAGTGAGTGAGCTGTACCGGGATCAGTGAGTGAGCTGAACCGGGATCAGTGAGTGAGCTGTCCCGTGATCAGTGAGTGTGCTGTACCGGGATCAGTGAGTGAGCTGTCCCGTGATCAGTGAGTGAGCTGTACTGGGATCAGTGAGTGAACTGTACCGGGATCAGTGAGTGAGCTGTACCGGGATCAGTGAGTGAGCTGTACCAGGATCAGTGAGTGAGCTGTACCTGGATCAGTGAGTGAGCTGTACCGGGATCACTGAGTGAGCTGTACCAGGATCAGTGAGTGAGCTGTACCAGTATCAGTGAGTGAGTTGTACCGGGATCAGTGAGTGAGCTGTATCGGGATCAGTGAGTGAGCTGTATCGGGATCAGTGAGTGAGCTGTATCGGGATCAGTGAGTGAGCTGTACCAGGATCAGTGAGTGAGCTGTACCGGGATCAGTGAGTGAGCTGTACCGGGATCAGTGAGTGAGCTGTACCAGGATCAGTGAGTGAGATGTACCGGGATCAGTGAGTGAGCTGTACCAGGATTAGTGAGTGAGCTGTACCAGGATCAGTGAGTGAGCTGTATCGGGATCAGTGAGTGAGCTGTACCGGGATCAGTGAGTGAGCTGTACCGGGATCAGTGAGAGAGCTGTACGAGGATCAGTGAGTGAGCTGTACCGGGATCAGTGAGTGAGCTGTACGAGGATCAGTGAGTGAGCTGTACCAGGATCAGTGAGTGTGCTGTATCGGGATCAGTGAGTGAGCTGGACTGGGATCAGTGAGCGAGCTGTACCGCGATCAGTGAGTGAGCTGTACCAGGATCAGTGAGTGAGCTGTACCAGGATCAGTGAGTGAGCTGTACCGGGATCAGTGAGGGAGCTGGACTGGTATCAGTGTGTGTGCTGTATCGGGATCAGTGAGTGAGCTGGACTGGGATCAGTGAGTGAGCTGTCCTGTGATCAGTGAGTGAGCTGTACCGGGATCAGTGAGTGAGCTGTACCGGGATCAGTAAGTGAGCTGTACCGGGATCAGTGAGTGTGCTGTACGGGGATCAGTGAGTGAGCTGTACCAGGATCAGTGAGTGATCTGTACTGGGATCAGTGAGTGAGCTGTACCGGGATCAGTGAGTGAGCTGTACCGGGATCAGTGAGTGAGCTGTACCGGGATCAGTGAGTGAGCTGTACTGGGATCAGTGTGTGAGCTGTACTGGGATCAGTGAGTGAGCTGTACCAGGATCAGTGAGTGAGCTGTACCAGGATCAGTGAGTGATCTGCACCAGGATCAGTGAGTGAGCTGTACCGGGATCAGTGAGTGAGCTGTACCAGGATCAGTGAGTGAGCTGTATCGGGATCAGTGAGTGAGCTGTACCAGGATCAGTGAGTGAGCTGTATCAGGATCACTAAGTGAGCTGTACGAGGATCAGTGAGTGAGCTGTACCGGGATCAGTGAGTGAGCTGTACCGGGATCAGTGAGTGAGCTGTACCAGGATCAGTGAGTGAGCTGTATCAGGATCAGTGAGTGAGCTGTACCAGGATCAGTGAGTGAGCTGTACGAGGACCAGTGAGTGAGTTGTATCAGGATCAGTGAGTGAGCTGTACCGGGATCAGTGAGTGAGCTGTACCAGGATCAGTGAGTGAGCTGTATCAGGATCAGTGAGTGAGCTGTACCAGGATCAGTGAGTGAGCTGTACCGGGATCAGTGAGTGAGCTGTACCGGGATCAGTGAGTGAGCTGTACCAGGATCAGTGAGTGAGCTGTACCGGGATCAGTGATTGAGCTGTACTGGGATCAGTGAGTGAGCTGTACCGGGATCAGTGAGTGAGCTGTACCGGGATCAGTGAGTGAGCTGTACCGGGATCAGTGAGTGAGCTGTCCCGTGATCAGTGAGTGAGCTGAACCGGGATCAGTGAGTGAGCTGTATCGGGATCAGTGAGTGAGCTGTACCGGGATCAGTGAGTGAGCTGTACCGGGATCAGTGAGTGAGCTGTACTGGGATCAGTGTGTGAGCTGTACTGGGATCAGTGAGTGAGCTGTACCAGGATCAGTGAGTGAGCTGTACCAGGATCAGTGAGTGATCTGCACCAGGATCAGTGAGTGAGCTGTACCGGGATCAGTGAGTGAGCTGTACCAGGATCAGTGAGTGAGCTGTATCGGGATCAGTGAGTGAGCTGTACTGGGATCAGTGAGTGAACTGTACGAGGATCAGTGAGTGAGCTGTACGAGGATCAATGATTGAGTTGTACCAGGATCAGTGAGTGAGCTGTACCGGGATCAGTGAGTGAGCTGTACCGGGATCAGTGAGCGAGCTGTATCAGGATCAGTGAGTGAGCTGTACCAGGATCAGTGAGTGAGCTGTACGAGGACCAGTGAGTGAGTTGTATCAGGATCAGTGAGTGAGCTGTACCGGGATCAGTGAGTGAGCTGTACCAGGATCAGTGAGTGAGCTGTATCATGATCAGTGAGTGAGCTGTACCAGGATCAGTGAGTGAGCTGTACCGGGATCAGTGAGTGAGCTGTACCGGGATCAGTGAGTGAGCTGTACCAGGATCAGTGAGTGAGCTGTACCGGGATCAGTGATTGAGCTGTACCGGGATCAGTGAGTGAGCTGTACCGGGATCAGTGAGTGAGCTGTACCGGGATCAGTGAGTGAGCTGTACCGGGATCAGTGAGTGAGCTGTCCCGTGATCAGTGAGTGAGCTGAACCGGGATCAGTGAGTGAGCTGTATCGGGATCAGTGAGTGAGCTGTACCAGGATCAATGAGTGAGCTGTACCAGGATCAGTGAGTGAGTTGTACCGGGATCAGTGAGTGAGCTGTATCGGGATCAGTGAGTGAGCTGTATGGGGATCAGTGAGTGAGCTGTATCGGGATCAGTGAATGAGCTGTACAAGGACCAGTGAGTGAGCTGTACCGGGATCAGTGAGTGAGCTGTACCGGGATCAGTGTGTGAGCTGTACCAGGATCAGTGAGTGAGCTGTACCAGGATCAGTGAGTGAGCTGCACCAGGATCAGTGAGTGAGCTGTATCGGGATCAGTGAGTGAGCTGTACCGGGATCAGTGAGTGAGCTGTACCGGGATCAGTGAGTGAGCTGTACGAGGTTCAGTGAGTGAGCTGTACCAGGATCAGTGAGTGTGCTGTATCGGGATCAGTGAGTGAGCTGGACTGGGATCAGTGAGTGAGCTGTCCCGTGATCAGTGAGTGTGCTGTACCGGGATCAGTGAGTGAGCTGTCCCGTGATCAGTGAGTGAGCTGTACTGGGATCAGTGAGTGAACTGTACCGGGATCAGTGAGTGAGCTGTACCGGGATCAGTGAGTGAGCTGTACCAGGATCAGTGAGTGAGCTGTACCTGGATCAGTGAGTGAGCTGTACCGGGATCAGTGAGTGAGCTGTACCAGGATTAGTGAGTGAGCTGCACCAGGATCAGTGAGTGAGCTGTACCGGGATCAGTGAGTGAGCTGTACCGGGATCAGTGAGTGAGTTGTACCAGGATCAGTGAGTGAGCTGTACCGGGATCAGTGATTGAGCGGTACCGGGATCAGTGAGTGAGCTGTACCGGGATCAGTGAGTGAGCTGTACCGGGATCAGTGAGGGAGCTGTACCGGGATCAGTGAGTGAGCTGTCCCGTGATCAGTGAGTGATCTGAACCGGGATCAGTGAGTGAGCTGTATCGGGATCAGTGAGTGAGCTGTACCAGGATCAATGAGTGAGCTGTACCAGGATCAGTGAGTGAGTGTTACCGGGATCAGTGAGTGAGCTGTACCGGGATCAGTGAGTGAGCTGTATGGGGATCAGTGAGTGAGCTGTATCGGGATCAGTGAATGAGCTGTACAAGGACCAGTGAGTGAGCTGTACCGGGATCAGTGAGTGAGCTGTACCGGGATCAGTGTGTGAGCTGTACCAGGATCAGTGAGTGAGCTGTACCAGGATCAGTGATTGAGCTGTACCAGGATCAGTGAGTGAGCTACACCAGGATCAGTGAGTGAGCTGTACCGGGATCAGTGATTGAGCTGTACCAGGATCAGTGAGTGAGCTACACCAGGATCAGTGAGTGAGCTGTATCGGGATCAGTGAGTGAGCTGTACCGGGATCAGTGAGTGAGCTGTACCGGGATCAGTGAGTGAGCTGTACGAGGATCAGTGAGTGAGCTGTACCAGGATCAGTGAGTGTGCTGTATCGGGATCAGTGAGTGAGCTGGACTGGGATCAGTGAGCGAGCTGTACCGGGATCAGTGAGTGAGCTGTACCAGGATCAGTGAGTGAGCTGTACCAGGATCAGTGAGTGAGCTGTACGTGGATCAGTGAGTGAGCTGTATCGGGACCAGTGAGTGAGCTGTATCGGGATCAGTGAGTGAGCTGTATTGGGATCAGTGAGTGAGCTGTATCGGGATCAGTGAGTGAGCTGTACCAGGATCAGTGAGTGAGTTGTACCGGGATCAGTGAGTGAGCTGTATCGGGATCAGTGAGTGAGGTGTATCGGGAACAGTGAGTGAGCTGTATCGGGATCAGTGAGTGAGCTGTACCAGGATCAGTGAGTGAGCTGTACCGGGATCAGTGAGTGAGCTGTACCGGGATCAGTGAGTGAGCTGGACCAGGCTCAGTGAGTGAGATGTACCGGGATCAGTGAGTGAGCTGTACCAGGCTCAGTGAGTGAGCTGTACCAGGATCAGTGAGTGAGCTGTATCGGGATCAGTGAGTGAGCTGTACCGGGATCAGTGAGTGAGCTGTACCGGGATCAGTGAGAGAGCTGTACGAGGATCAGTGAGTGAGCTGTACCGGGATCAGTGAGTTAGCTGTACGAGGATCAGTGAGTGAGCTGTACCAGGATCAGTGAGTGTGCTGTATCGGGATCAGTGAGTGAGCTGGACTGGGATCAGTAAGCGAGCTGTACCGGGATCAGTGAGTGAGCTGTACCAGGATCAGTGAGTGAGCTCTACCAGGATCAGTGAGTGAGCTGTACCGGGATCAGTGAGGGAGCTGGACTGGTATCAGTGAGTGTGCTGTATCGGGATCAGTGAGTGAGCTGGACTGGGATCAGTGAGTGAGCTGTCCTGTGATCAGTGAGTGAGCTGTACCGGGATCAGTGAGTGAGCTGTACCGGGATCAGTGAGTGAGCTGTACCGGGATCAGTGAGTGTGCTGTACCGGGATCAGTGAGTGAGCTGTACCAGGATCAGTGAGTGATCTGTACTGGGATCAGTGAGTGAGCTGTACCGGGATCAGTGAGTGAGCTGTACGGGGATCAGTGAGTGAGCTGTACCGGGATCAGTGAGTGAGCTGTACTGGGATCAGTGTGTGAGCTGTACTGGGATCAGTGAGTGAGCTGTACCAGGATCAGTGAGTGAGCTGTACCAGGATCAGTGAGTGATCTGCACCAGGATCAGTGAGTGAGCTGTACCGGGATCAGTGAGTAAGCTGTACCAGGATCAGTGAGTGAGCTGTATCGGGATCAGTGAGTGAGCTGTACCAGGATCAGTGAGTGAGCTGTATCAGGATCAGTGAGTGAGCTGTATGAGGATCAGTGAGTGAGCTGTACCGGGATCAGTGAGTGAGCTGTACCGGGATCAGTGAGTGAGCTGTACCAGGATCAGTGAGTGAGCTGTACCGGGATCAGTGATTGAGCTGTACCGGTATCAGTGAGTGAGCTGTACCGGGATCAGTGAGTGAGCTGTACCGGGATCAGTGAGTGAGCTGTACCGGGGTCAGTGAGTGAGCTGTCCCGTGATCAGTGAGTGAGCTGAGCCGGGATCAGTGAGTGAGCTGTCCCGTGATCAGTGAGTGAGCTGTACCGGGATCAGTGAGGGAGCTGTACCAGGATCAGTGAGTGAGCTGTACCGGGATCAGTGAGTGAGCTGTACCGGGATCAGTGAGTGAGCTGTACCAGGATCAGTGAGTGAGATGTATCAGGATCAATGAGTGAGCTGTACGAGGATCAGTGAGTGTGCTGTACCAGGATCAGTGAGTGAGCTGTAACGGGATCAGTGAGTGAGCTGTACCGGGATCAGTGAGTGAGCTGTACCAGGATCAGTGAGTGTGCTGTATCGGGATCAGTGAGTGAGCTGTACTGGGATCAGTGAGTGAACTGTACGAGGATCAGTGAGTGAGCTGTACGAGGATCAATGATTGAGTTGTACCAGGATCAGTGAGTGAGCTGTACCGGGATCAGTGAGTGAGCTGTACCGGGATCAGTGAGCGAGCTGTATCAGGATCAGTGAGTGAGCTGTACCAGGATCAGTGAGTGAGCTGTACGAGGACCAGTGAGTGAGTTGTATCAGGATCAGTGAGTGAGCTGTACCGGGATCAGTGAGTGAGCTGTACCAGGATCAGTGAGTGAGCTGTATCAGGATCAGTGAGTGAGCTGTACCAGGATCAGTGAGTGAGCTGCACCGGGATCAGTGAGTGAGCTGTACCGGGATCAGTGAGTGAGCTGTACCAGGATCAGTGAGTGAGCTGTACCGGGATCAGTGATTGAGCTGTACCGGGATCAGTGAGTGAGCTGTACCGGGATCAGTGAGTGAGCTGTACCGGGATCAGTGAGTGAGCTGTACCAGGATCAGTCAGTGAGCTGTACCAGGATCAGTGAGTGAGCTGTACCAGGATCAGTGAGTGAGCTGTACCAGGATCAGTGAGTGAGCTGTACCGAGATCAGTGAGTGAGCTGAACCGGGATCACTGAGTGAGCTGTCCCGTGATCAGTGAGTGTGCTGTACCGGGATCAGTGAGTGAGCTGTCCCGTGATCAGTGAGTGAGCTGTACTGGGATCAGTGAGTGAACTGTACCGGGATCAGTGAGTGAGCTGTACCTGGATCAGTGAGTGAGCTGTACCAGGATCAGTGAGTGAGCTGTACCTGGATCAGTGAGTGAGCTGTACCGGGATCAGTGAGTGAGCTGTACCAGGATCAGTGAGTGAGCTGTACCAGTATCAGTGAGTGAGCTGTACCAGGATCTGTGAGTGAGCTCTACCAGGATCAGTGAATGAGCTGTACCAGGATCAGTGAGTGAGCTGTACCAGGATCAGTGAGTGAGCTGTACCTGGATCAGTGAGTGAGCTGTCCCTTGATCAGTGAGTGAGCTGTACCGGGATCAGTGAGTGAGCTGTACCGGGATCAGTGAGCGAGCTGTATCAGGATCAGTGAGTGAGCTGTACCAGGATCAGTGAGTGAGCTGTACGAGGACCAGTGAGTGAGTTGTACCAGGATCAGTGAGTGAGCTGTACCGGGATCAGTAAGTGAGCTGTACCAGGATCAGTGAGTGAGCTGTATCAGGATCAGTGAGTGAGCTGTACCAGGATCAGTGAGTGAGCTGTACCGGGATCAGTGAGTGAGCTGTACCGGGATCAGTGAGTGAGCTGTACCAGGATCAGTGAGTGAGCTGTACCGGGATCAGTGATTGAGCTGTACCGGGATCAGTGAGTGAGCTGTACCGGGATCAGTGAGTGAGCTGTACCGGGATCAGTGAGTGAGCTGTACCAGGATAAGTGAGTGAGCTGTACCAGTATCAGTGAGTGAGCTGTACCAGGATCAGTGAGTGAGCTGTACCAGGATCAGTGAGTGAGCTGTACCAGGATCAGTGAGTGAGCTGTACCTGGATCAGTGAGTGAGCTGTCCCGTGATCAGTGAGTGAGCTGTACCGGGATCAGTGAGTGAGCTGTACGAGGATCAGTGAGTGAGCTGTACGAGGATCAATGATTGAGTTGTCCCAGAATCAGTGAGTGAGCTGTACCGGGATCAGTGAGTGAGCTGTACCGGGATCAGTGAGCGAGCTGTATCAGGATCAGTGAGTGAGCTGTACCAGGATCAGTGAGTGAGCTGTACGAGGACCAGTGAGTGAGTTGTACCAGGATCAGTGAGTGAGCTGTACCGGGATCAGTGAGTGAGCTGTACCAGGATCAGTGAGTGAGCTGTATCAGGATCAGTGAGTGAGCTGTACCAGGATCAGTGAGTGAGCTGTACCGGGATCAGTGAGTGAGCTGTACCGGGATCAGTGAGTGAGTTGTACCAGGATCAGTGAGTGAGCTGTACCGGGATCAGTGATTGAGCTGTACCGGGATCAGTGAGTGAGCTGTACCGGGATCAGTGAGTGAGCTGTACCGGGATCAGTGAGTGAGCTGTACCGGGATCAGTGAGTGAGCTGTCCCGTGATCAGTGAGTGAGCTGAACCGGGATCAGTGAGTGAGCTGTATCGGGATCAGTGAGTGAGCTGTACCAGGATCAATGAGTGAGCTGTACCAGGATCAGTGAGTGAGTTGTACCGGGATCAGTGAGTGAGCTGTATCGGGATCAGTGAGTGAGCTGTATGGGGCTCAGTGAGTGAGCTGTATCGGGATCAGTGAATGAGCTGTACAAGGACCAGTGAGTGAGCTGTACCGGGATCAGTGAGTGAGCTGTACCGGGATCAGTGTGTGAGCTGTACCAGGATCAGTGAGTGAGCTGTACCAGGATCAGTGAGTGAGCTGCACCAGGATCAGTGAGTGAGCTGTATCAGGATCAGTGAGCGAGCTGTACCGGGATCAGTGAGTGAGCTGTACCGGGATCAGTGAGTGAGCTGTACGAGGATCAGTGAGTGAGCTGTACCAGGATCAGTGAGTGTGCTGTATCGGGATCAGTGAGTGAGATGGACTGGGATCAGTGAGCGAGCTGTACCGGGATCAGTGAGTGAGCTGTACCAGGATCAGTGAGTGAGCTGTACCAGGATCAGTGAGTGAGCTGTACCGGGATCAGTGAGTGAGCTGTATCGGGACCAGTGAGTGAGCTGTATTGGGATCAGTGAGTGAGCTGTATCGGGATCAGTGAGTGAGCTGTACCGGGATCAGTGAGTGAGTTGTACCGGGATCAGTGAGTGAGCTGTATCGGGATCAGTGAGTGAGCTGTATCGGGATCAGTGAGTGAGCTGTATCGGGATCAGTGATTGAGCTGTACCTGGATCAGTGAGTGAGCTGTACCGGGATCAGTGAGTGAGCTGTACCGGGATCAGTGAGTGAGCTGTACCGGGATCAGTGAGTGAGCTGTACCGGGATCAGTGAGTGAGCTGTACCGGGATCAGTGAGTGAGCTGTACAAGGATCAGTGAGTGAGCTGTATCGGGATCAGTGAGTGAGCTGTACCGGGATCAGTGAGTGAGCTGTAACGGGATCAGTGAGAGAGCTGTACGAGGATCAGTGAGTGAGCTGTACCGGGGTGAGTGAGCTGTACCGGGATCAGTGAGTGAGCTGTACGAGGATCAGTGAGTGAGCTGTACCAGGATCAGTGAGTGGGCTGTATCGGGATCAGTGAGTGAGCTGGACTGGGATCAGTGAGCGAGCTGTACCGGGATCAGTGAGTGAGCTGTACCAGGATCAGTGAGTGAGCTGTACCAGGATCAGTGAGTGAGCTGTACCGGGATCAGTGAGGGAGCTGGACTGGTATCAGTGAGTGTGCTGTATCGGGATCAGTGAGTGAGCTGGACTGGGATCAGTGAGTGAGCTGTCCTGTGATCAGTGAGTGAGCTGTACCGGGATCAGTGAGTGAGCTGTACCGGGATCAGTGAGTGAGCTGTACCGGGATCAGTGAGTGTGCTGTACCGGGATCAGTGAGTGAGCTGTACCAGGATCAGTGAGTGATCTGTACTGGGATCAGTGAGTGAGCTGTACCGGGATCAGTGAGTGAGCTGTACCGGGATCAGTGAGTGAGCTGTACCGGGATCAGTGAGTGAGCTGTACTGGGATCAGTGAGTGAGCTGTACGAGGATCAGTAAGTGAGCTGTACCGGGATCAGTGAGTGAGCTGTACCGGGATCAGTGAGTGAGCTGTACCAGGATCAGTGAGTGAGCTGTACCGGGATCAGTGATTGAGCTGTACCGGTATCAGTGAGTGAGCTGTACCGGGATCAGTGAGTGAGCTGTACCGGGATCAAAAAGTGAGCTGTACCGGGGTCAGTGAGTGAGCTGTCCCGTGATCAGTGAGTGAGCTGTACCGGGATCAGTGAGGGAGCTGTACCAGGATCAGTGAGTGAGCTGTACCGGGATCAGTGAGTGAGCTGTACCGGGATCAGTGAGTGAGCTGTTACAGGATCAGTGAGTGAGCTGTATCAGGATCAGTGAGTGAGCTGTACCGGGATCAGTGAGTGAGCTGTACCGGGATCAGTGATTGAGCTGTACCGGTATCAGTGAGTGAGCTGTACCGGGATCAGTGAGTGAGCTGTACCGGGATCAGTGAGTGAGCTGTACCGGGGTCAGTGAGTGAGCTGTCCCGTGATCAGTGAGTGAGCTGAGCCGGGATCAGTGAGTGAGCTGTCCCGTGATCAGTGAGTGAGCTGTACCGGGATCAGTGAGGGAGCTGTACCAGGATCAGTGAGTGAGCTGTACCGGGATCAGTGAGTGAGCTGTACCGGAATCAGTGAGTGAGCTGTACCAGGATCAGTGAGTGAGCTGTATCAGGATCAGTGAGTGAGCTGTACGAGGATCAGTGAGTGAGCTGTACCAGGATCAGTGAGTGAGCTGTAACGGGATCAGTGAGTGAGCTGTACCGGGATCAGTGAGTGAGCTGTACCAGGATCAGTGAGTGTGCTGTATCGGGATCAGTGAGTGAGCTGTACTGGGATCAGTGAGTGAACTGTACGAGGATCAGTGAGTGAGCTGTACGAGGATCAATGATTGAGTTGTACCAGGATCAGTGAGTGAGCTGTACCGGGATCAGTGAGTGAGCTGTACCGGGATCAGTGAGCGAGCTGTATCAGGATCAGTGAGTGAGCTGTACCAGGATCAGTGAGTGAGCTGTACGAGGACCAGTGAGTGAGTTGTATCAGGATCAGTGAGTGAGCTGTACCGGGATCAGTGAGTAAGCTGTACCAGGATCAGTGAGTGAGCTGTATCAGGATCAGTGAGTGAGCTGTACCAGGATCAGTGAGTGAGCTGTACCGGGATCAGTGAGTGAGCTGTACCGGGATCAGTGAGTGAGCTGTACCAGGATCAGTGAGTGAGCTGTACCGGGATCAGTGATTGAGCTGTACCGGGATCAGTGAGTGAGCTGTACCGGGATCAGTGAGTGAGCTGTACCGGGATCAGTGAGTGAGCTGTACCAGGATCAGTGAGTGAGCTGTACCGGGATCAGTGATTGAGCTGTACCGGGATCAGTGAGTGAGCTGTACCGGGATCAGTGAGTGAGCTGTACCGGGATCAGTGAGTGAGCTGTACCAGGATCAGTGAGTGAGCTGTACCAGGATCAGTGAGTGAGCTGTACCGAGATCAGTGAGTGAGCTGAACCGGGATCAGTGAGTGAGCTGTCCCGTGATCAGTGAGTGTGCTGTACCGGGATCAGTGAGGGAGCTGTCCCGTGATCAGTGAGTGAGCTGTACTGGGATCAGTGAGTGAACTGTACCGGGATCAGTGAGTGAGCTGTACCTGGATCAGTGAGTGAGCTGTACCAGGATCAGTGAGTGAGCTGTACCTGGATCAGTGAGTGAGCTGTACCGGGATCAGTGAGTGAGCTGTACCAGGATCAGTGAGTGAGCTGTACCAGTATCAGTGAGTGAGCTGTACCAGGTTCAGTGAGTGAGCTGTACCAGGATCAGTGAATGAGCTGTACCAGGATCAGTGAGTGAGCTGTACCAGGATCAGTGAGTGAGCTGTACCTGGATCAGTGAGTGAGCTGTCCCTTGATCAGTGAGTGAGCTGTACCTGGATCAGTGAGTGAGCTGTACGAGGATCAGTGAGTGAGGTGTACGAGGATCAATGAATGAGTTGTACCAGGATCAGTGAGTGAGCTGTACCGGGATCAGTGAGTGAGCTGTACCGGGATCAGTGAGCGAGCTGTATCAGGATCAGTGAGTGAGCTGTACCAGGATCAGTGAGTGAGCTGTACGAGGACCAGTGAGTGAGTTGTACCAGGATCAGTGAGTGAGCTGTACCGGGATCAGTGAGTGAGCTGTACCAGGATCAGTGAGTGAGCTGTATCAGGATCAGTGAGTGAGCTGTACCAGGATCAGTGAGTGAGCTGTACCGGGATCAGTGAGTGAGCTGTACCGGGATCAGTGAGTGAGCTGTACCAGGATCAGTGAGTGAGCTGTACCGGGATCAGTGATTGAGCTGTACCGGGATCAGTGAGTGAGCTGTACCGGGATCAGTGAGTGAGCTGTACCGGGATCAGTGAGTGAGCTGTACCAGGATAAGTGAGTGAGCTGTACCAGTATCAGTGAGTGAGCTGTACCAGGATCAGTGAGTGAGCTGTACCAGGATCAGTGAGTGAGCTGTACCAGGATCAGTGAGTGAGCTGTACCAGGATCAGTGAGTGAGCTGTACCTGGATCAGTGAGTGAGCTGTCCCGTGATCAGTGAGTGAGCTGTACCGGGATCAGTGAGTGAGCTGTACGAGGATCAGTGAGTGAGCTGTACGAGGATCAATGATTGAGTTGTCGCAGAATCAGTGAGTGAGCTGTACCGGGATCAGTGAGTGAGCTGTACCGGGATCAGTGAGCGAGCTGTACCGGGATCAGTGAGCGAGCTGTATCAGGATCAGTGAGTGAGCTGTACCGGGATCAGTGAGTGAGCTGTACCGGGATCAGTGAGTGAGTTGTACCGGGATCAGTGAGTGAGCTGTACCGGGATCAGTGAGTGAGCTGTACGAGGACCAGTGAGTGAGTTGTACCAGGATCAGTGAGTGAGCTGTACCGGGATCAGTGAGTGAGCTGTACCAGGATCAGTGAGTGAGCTGTACCGGGATCAGTGAGTGAGCTGTACCGGGATCAGTGAGTGAGTTGTACCAGGATCAGTGAGTGAGCTGTTCCGGGATCAGTGATTGAGCTGTACCGGGATCAGTGAGTGAGCTGTACCGGGATCAGTGAGTGAGCTGAACCGGGATCAGTGAGTGAGCTGTATCGGGATCAGTGAGTGAGCTGTACCAGGATCAATGAGTGAGCTGTACCAGGATCAGTGAGTGAGTTGTACCGGGATCAGTGAGTGAGCTGTATCGGGATCAGTGAGTGAGCTGTATGGTGCTCAGTGAGTGAGCTGTATCGGGATCAGTGAATGAGCTGTACAAGGACCAGTGAGTGAGCTGTACCGGGATCAGTGAGTGAGCTGTACCGGGATCAGTGTGTGAGCTGTACCAGGATCAGTGAGTGAGCTGTACCAGGATCAGTGAGTGAGCTGCACCAGGATCAGTGAGTGAGCTGTATCGGGATCAGTGAGTGAGCTGTACCGGGATCAGTGAGTGAGCTGTACCGGGATCAGTGAGTGAGCTGTACGAGGATCAGTGAGTGAGCTGTACCAGGATCAGTGAGTGTGCTGTATCGGGATCAGTGAGTGAGCTGGACTGGGATCAGTGAGCGAGCTGTACCGGGATCAGTGAGTGAGCTGTACCAGGATCAGTGAGTGAGCTGTACCAGGATCAGTGAGTGAGCTGTACCGGGATCAGTGAGTGAGCTGTATCGGGACCAGTGAGTGAGCTGTATTGGGATCAGTGAGTGAGCTGTATCGGGATCAGTGAGTGAGCTGTACCGGGATCAGTGAGTGAGTTGTACCGGGATCAGTGAGTGAGCTGTATCGGGATCAGTGAGTGAGCTGTATCGGGATCAGTGATTGAGCTGTATCGGGATCAGTGATTGAGCTGTACCTGGATCAGTGAGTGAGCAGTACCGGGATCAGTGAGTGAGCTGTACCGGGATCAGTGAGTGAGCTGTACCGGGATCAGTGAGTGAGCTGTACCAGGATCAGTGAGTGAGCTGTACCAGGATCAGTGAGTGAGCTGTATCGGGATCAGTGAGTGAGCTGTACCGGGATCAGTGAGTGAGCTGTACCGGGATCAGTGAGAGAGCTGTACGAGGATTTGTGAGTGAGCTGTACCGGGGTGAGTGAGCTGTACCGGGATCAGTGAGTGAGCTGTACGAGGATCAGTGAGTGAGCTGTACCAGGATCAGTGAGTGTGCTGTATCGGGATCAGTGAGTGAGCTGGACTGGGATCAGTGAGCGAGCTGTACCGGGATCAGTGAGTGAGCTGTACCAGGATCAGTGAGTGAGCTGTACCAGGATCAGTGAGTGAGCTGTACCGGGATCAGTGAGGGAGCTGGACTGGTATCAGTGAGTGTGCTGTATCGGGATCAGTGAGTGAGCTGGACTGGGATCAGTGAGTGAGCTGTCCTGTGATCAGTGAGTGAGCTGTACCGGGATCAGTGAGTGAGCTGTACCGGGATCAGTGAGTGTGCTGTACCGGGATCAGTGAGTGAGCTGTACCAGGATCAGTGAGTGATCTGTACTGGGATCAGTGAGTGAGCTGTACCGGGATCAGTGAGTGAGCTGCACCGGGATCAGTGAGTGAGCTGTACCGGGATCAGTGAGTGAGCTGTACTGGGATCAGTGAGTGAGCTGTACGAGGATCAGTGAGTGAGCTGTACCGGGATCAGTGAGTGAGCTGTACCAGGATCAGTGAGTGAGCTGTACCAGGATCAGTGAGTGAGCTGTACCGGGATCAGTGATTGAGCTGTACCGGTATCAGTGAGTGAGCTGTACCGGGATCAGTGAGTGAGCTGTACCGGGATCAGTGAGTGAGCTGTACCGGGGTCAGTGAGTGAGCTGTCCCGTGATCAGTGAGTGAGCTGAACCGGGATCAGTGAGTGAGCTGTCCCGTGATCAGTGAGTGAGCTGTACCGGGATCAGTGAGGGAGCTGTACCAGGATCAGTGAGTGAGCTGTACCGGGATCAGTGAGTGAGCTGTACCGGGATCAGTGAGTGAGCTGTTACAGGATCAGTGAGTGAGCTGTATCAGGATCAGTGAGTGAGCTGTACGAGGATCAGTGAGTGAGCTGTACCAGGATCAGTGAGTGAGCTGTAACGGTATCAGTGAGTGAGCTGTACCGGGATCAGTGAGTGAGCTCTACCGGGATCAGTGAGTGTGCTGTATCGGGATCAGTGAGTGAGCTGTACTGGGATCAGTGAGTGAACAGTACGAGGATCAGTGAGTGAGCTGTACGAGGATCAATGATTGAGTTGTACCAGGATCAGTGAGTGAGCTGTACCGGGATCAGTGAGTGAGCTGTACCGGGATCAGTGAGCGAGCTGTACCAGGATCAATGAGTGAGCTGTACCAGGATCAGTGAGTGAGTTGTACCGGGATCAGTGAGTGAGCTGTATCGGGATCAGTGAGTGAGCTGTATGGGGCTCAGTGAGTGAGCTGTATCGGGATCAGTGAATGAGCTGTACAAGGACCAGTGAGTGAGCTGTACCGGGATCAGTGAGTGAGCTGTACCGGGATCAGTGTGTGAGCTGTACCAGGATCAGTGAGTGAGCTGTACCAGGATCAGTGAGTGAGCTGCACCAGGATCAGTGAGTGAGCTGTATCAGGATCAGTGAGCGAGCTGTACCGGGATCAGTGAGTGAGCTGTACCGGGATCAGTGAGTGAGCTGTACGAGGATCAGTGAGTGAGCTGTACCAGGATCAGTGAGTGTGCTGTATCGGGATCAGTGAGTGAGATGGACTGGGATCAGTGAGCGAGCTGTACCGGGATCAGTGAGTGAGCTGTACCAGGATCAGTGAGTGAGCTGTACCAGGATCAGTGAGTGAGCTGTACCGGGATCAGTGAGTGAGCTGTATCGGGACCAGTGAGTGAGCTGTATTGGGATCAGTGAGTGAGCTGTATCGGGATCAGTGAGTGAGCTGTACCGGGATCAGTGAGTGAGTTGTACCGGGATCAGTGAGTGAGCTGTATCGGGATCAGTGAGTGAGCTGTATCGGGATCAGTGAGTGAGCTGTATCGGGATCAGTGATTGAGCTGTACCTGGATCAGTGAGTGAGCTGTACCGGGATCAGTGAGTGAGCTGTACCGGGATCAGTGAGTGAGCTGTACCGGGATCAGTGAGTGAGCTGTACCGGGATCAGTGAGTGAGCTGTACCGGGATCAGTGAGTGAGCTGTACAAGGATCAGTGAGTGAGCTGTATCGGGATCAGTGAGTGAGCTGTACCGGGATCAGTGAGTGAGCTGTAACGGGATCAGTGAGAGAGCTGTACGAGGATCAGTGAGTGAGCTGTACCGGGGTGAGTGAGCTGTACCGGGATCAGTGAGTGAGCTGTACGAGGATCAGTGAGTGAGCTGTACCAGGATCAGTGAGTGGGCTGTATCGGGATCAGTGAGTGAGCTGGACTGGGATCAGTGAGCGAGCTGTACCGGGATCAGTGAGTGAGCTGTACCAGGATCAGTGAGTGAGCTGTACCAGGATCAGTGAGTGAGCTGTACCGGGATCAGTGAGGGAGCTGGACTGGTATCAGTGAGTGTGCTGTATCGGGATCAGTGAGTGAGCTGGACTGGGATCAGTGAGTGAGCTGTCCTGTGATCAGTGAGTGAGCTGTACCGGGATCAGTGAGTGAGCTGTACCGGGATCAGTGAGTGAGCTGTACCGGGATCAGTGAGTGTGCTGTACCGGGATCAGTGAGTGAGCTGTACCAGGATCAGTGAGTGATCTGTACTGGGATCAGTGAGTGAGCTGTACCGGGATCAGTGAGTGAGCTGTACCGGGATCAGTGAGTGAGCTGTACCGGGATCAGTGAGTGAGCTGTACTGGGATCAGTGAGTGAGCTGTACGAGGATCAGTAAGTGAGCTGTACCGGGATCAGTGAGTGAGCTGTACCGGGATCAGTGAGTGAGCTGTACCAGGATCAGTGAGTGAGCTGTACCGGGATCAGTGATTGAGCTGTACCGGTATCAGTGAGTGAGCTGTACCGGGATCAGTGAGTGAGCTGTACCGGGATCAGTGAGTGAGCTGTACCGGGGTCAGTGAGTGAGCTGTCCCGTGATCAGTGAGTGAGCTGTACCGGGATCAGTGAGGGAGCTGTACCAGGATCAGTGAGTGAGCTGTACCGGGATCAGTGAGTGAGCTGTACCGGGATCAGTGAGTGAGCTGTTACAGGATCAGTGAGTGAGCTGTATCAGGATCAGTGAGTGAGCTGTACCGGGATCAGTGAGTGAGCTGTACCGGGATCAGTGATTGAGCTGTACCGGTATCAGTGAGTGAGCTGTACCGGGATCAGTGAGTGAGCTGTACCGGGATCAGTGAGTGAGCTGTACCGGGGTCAGTGAGTGAGCTGTCCCGTGATCAGTGAGTGAGCTGAGCCGGGATCAGTGAGTGAGCTGTCCCGTGATCAGTGAGTGAGCTGTACCGGGATCAGTGAGGGAGCTGTACCAGGATCAGTGAGTGAGCTGTACCGGGATCAGTGAGTGAGCTGTACCGGAATCAGTGAGTGAGCTGTACCAGGATCAGTGAGTGAGCTGTATCAGGATCAGTGAGTGAGCTGTACGAGGATCAGTGAGTGAGCTGTACCAGGATCAGTGAGTGAGCTGTAACGGGATCAGTGAGTGAGCTGTACCGGGATCAGTGAGTGAGCTGTACCAGGATCAGTGAGTGTGCTGTATCGGGATCAGTGAGTGAGCTGTACTGGGATCAGTGAGTGAACTGTACGAGGATCAGTGAGTGAGCTGTACGAGGATCAATGATTGAGTTGTACCAGGATCAGTGAGTGAGCTGTACCGGGATCAGTGAGTGAGCTGTACCGGGATCAGTGAGCGAGCTGTATCAGGATCAGTGAGTGAGCTGTACCAGGATCAGTGAGTGAGCTGTACGAGGACCAGTGAGTGAGTTGTATCAGGATCAGTGAGTGAGCTGTACCGGGATCAGTGAGTAAGCTGTACCAGGATCAGTGAGTGAGCTGTATCAGGATCAGTGAGTGAGCTGTACCAGGATCAGTGAGTGAGCTGTACCGGGATCAGTGAGTGAGCTGTACCGGGATCAGTGAGTGAGCTGTACCAGGATCAGTGAGTGAGCTGTACCGGGATCAGTGATTGAGCTGTACCGGGATCAGTGAGTGAGCTGTACCGGGATCAGTGAGTGAGCTGTACCGGGATCAGTGAGTGAGCTGTACCAGGATCAGTGAGTGAGCTGTACCGGGATCAGTGATTGAGCTGTACCGGGATCAGTGAGTGAGCTGTACCGGGATCAGTGAGTGAGCTGTACCGGGATCAGTGAGTGAGCTGTACCAGGATCAGTGAGTGAGCTGTACCAGGATCAGTGAGTGAGCTGTACCGAGATCAGTGAGTGAGCTGAACCGGGATCAGTGAGTGAGCTGTCCCGTGATCAGTGAGTGTGCTGTACCGGGATCAGTGAGGGAGCTGTCCCGTGATCAGTGAGTGAGCTGTACTGGGATCAGTGAGTGAACTGTACCGGGATCAGTGAGTGAGCTGTACCTGGATCAGTGAGTGAGCTGTACCAGGATCAGTGAGTGAGCTGTACCTGGATCAGTGAGTGAGCTGTACCGGGATCAGTGAGTGAGCTGTACCAGGATCAGTGAGTGAGCTGTACCAGTATCAGTGAGTGAGCTGTACCAGGTTCAGTGAGTGAGCTGTACCAGGATCAGTGAATGAGCTGTACCAGGATCAGTGAGTGAGCTGTACCAGGATCAGTGAGTGAGCTGTACCTGGATCAGTGAGTGAGCTGTCCCTTGATCAGTGAGTGAGCTGTACCTGGATCAGTGAGTGAGCTGTACGAGGATCAGTGAGTGAGGTGTACGAGGATCAATGAATGAGTTGTACCAGGATCAGTGAGTGAGCTGTACCGGGATCAGTGAGTGAGCTGTACCGGGATCAGTGAGCGAGCTGTATCAGGATCAGTGAGTGAGCTGTACCAGGATCAGTGAGTGAGCTGTACGAGGACCAGTGAGTGAGTTGTACCAGGATCAGTGAGTGAGCTGTACCGGGATCAGTGAGTGAGCTGTACCAGGATCAGTGAGTGAGCTGTATCAGGATCAGTGAGTGAGCTGTACCAGGATCAGTGAGTGAGCTGTACCGGGATCAGTGAGTGAGCTGTACCGGGATCAGTGAGTGAGCTGTACCAGGATCAGTGAGTGAGCTGTACCGGGATCAGTGATTGAGCTGTACCGGGATCAGTGAGTGAGCTGTACCGGGATCAGTGAGTGAGCTGTACCGGGATCAGTGAGTGAGCTGTACCAGGATAAGTGAGTGAGCTGTACCAGTATCAGTGAGTGAGCTGTACCAGGATCAGTGAGTGAGCTGTACCAGGATCAGTGAGTGAGCTGTACCAGGATCAGTGAGTGAGCTGTACCAGGATCAGTGAGTGAGCTGTACCTGGATCAGTGAGTGAGCTGTCCCGTGATCAGTGAGTGAGCTGTACCGGGATCAGTGAGTGAGCTGTACGAGGATCAGTGAGTGAGCTGTACGAGGATCAATGATTGAGTTGTCGCAGAATCAGTGAGTGAGCTGTACCGGGATCAGTGAGTGAGCTGTACCGGGATCAGTGAGCGAGCTGTACCGGGATCAGTGAGCGAGCTGTATCAGGATCAGTGAGTGAGCTGTACCGGGATCAGTGAGTGAGCTGTACCGGGATCAGTGAGTGAGTTGTACCGGGATCAGTGAGTGAGCTGTACCGGGATCAGTGAGTGAGCTGTACGAGGACCAGTGAGTGAGTTGTACCAGGATCAGTGAGTGAGCTGTACCGGGATCAGTGAGTGAGCTGTACCAGGATCAGTGAGTGAGCTGTACCGGGATCAGTGAGTGAGCTGTACCGGGATCAGTGAGTGAGTTGTACCAGGATCAGTGAGTGAGCTGTTCCGGGATCAGTGATTGAGCTGTACCGGGATCAGTGAGTGAGCTGTACCGGGATCAGTGAGTGAGCTGAACCGGGATCAGTGAGTGAGCTGTATCGGGATCAGTGAGTGAGCTGTACCAGGATCAATGAGTGAGCTGTACCAGGATCAGTGAGTGAGTTGTACCGGGATCAGTGAGTGAGCTGTATCGGGATCAGTGAGTGAGCTGTATGGTGCTCAGTGAGTGAGCTGTATCGGGATCAGTGAATGAGCTGTACAAGGACCAGTGAGTGAGCTGTACCGGGATCAGTGAGTGAGCTGTACCGGGATCAGTGTGTGAGCTGTACCAGGATCAGTGAGTGAGCTGTACCAGGATCAGTGAGTGAGCTGCACCAGGATCAGTGAGTGAGCTGTATCGGGATCAGTGAGTGAGCTGTACCGGGATCAGTGAGTGAGCTGTACCGGGATCAGTGAGTGAGCTGTACGAGGATCAGTGAGTGAGCTGTACCAGGATCAGTGAGTGTGCTGTATCGGGATCAGTGAGTGAGCTGGACTGGGATCAGTGAGCGAGCTGTACCGGGATCAGTGAGTGAGCTGTACCAGGATCAGTGAGTGAGCTGTACCAGGATCAGTGAGTGAGCTGTACCGGGATCAGTGAGTGAGCTGTATCGGGACCAGTGAGTGAGCTGTATTGGGATCAGTGAGTGAGCTGTATCGGGATCAGTGAGTGAGCTGTACCGGGATCAGTGAGTGAGTTGTACCGGGATCAGTGAGTGAGCTGTATCGGGATCAGTGAGTGAGCTGTATCGGGATCAGTGATTGAGCTGTATCGGGATCAGTGATTGAGCTGTACCTGGATCAGTGAGTGAGCAGTACCGGGATCAGTGAGTGAGCTGTACCGGGATCAGTGAGTGAGCTGTACCGGGATCAGTGAGTGAGCTGTACCAGGATCAGTGAGTGAGCTGTACCAGGATCAGTGAGTGAGCTGTATCGGGATCAGTGAGTGAGCTGTACCGGGATCAGTGAGTGAGCTGTACCGGGATCAGTGAGAGAGCTGTACGAGGATTTGTGAGTGAGCTGTACCGGGGTGAGTGAGCTGTACCGGGATCAGTGAGTGAGCTGTACGAGGATCAGTGAGTGAGCTGTACCAGGATCAGTGAGTGTGCTGTATCGGGATCAGTGAGTGAGCTGGACTGGGATCAGTGAGCGAGCTGTACCGGGATCAGTGAGTGAGCTGTACCAGGATCAGTGAGTGAGCTGTACCAGGATCAGTGAGTGAGCTGTACCGGGATCAGTGAGGGAGCTGGACTGGTATCAGTGAGTGTGCTGTATCGGGATCAGTGAGTGAGCTGGACTGGGATCAGTGAGTGAGCTGTCCTGTGATCAGTGAGTGAGCTGTACCGGGATCAGTGAGTGAGCTGTACCGGGATCAGTGAGTGTGCTGTACCGGGATCAGTGAGTGAGCTGTACCAGGATCAGTGAGTGATCTGTACTGGGATCAGTGAGTGAGCTGTACCGGGATCAGTGAGTGAGCTGCACCGGGATCAGTGAGTGAGCTGTACCGGGATCAGTGAGTGAGCTGTACTGGGATCAGTGAGTGAGCTGTACGAGGATCAGTGAGTGAGCTGTACCGGGATCAGTGAGTGAGCTGTACCAGGATCAGTGAGTGAGCTGTACCAGGATCAGTGAGTGAGCTGTACCGGGATCAGTGATTGAGCTGTACCGGTATCAGTGAGTGAGCTGTACCGGGATCAGTGAGTGAGCTGTACCGGGATCAGTGAGTGAGCTGTACCGGGGTCAGTGAGTGAGCTGTCCCGTGATCAGTGAGTGAGCTGAACCGGGATCAGTGAGTGAGCTGTCCCGTGATCAGTGAGTGAGCTGTACCGGGATCAGTGAGGGAGCTGTACCAGGATCAGTGAGTGAGCTGTACCGGGATCAGTGAGTGAGCTGTACCGGGATCAGTGAGTGAGCTGTTACAGGATCAGTGAGTGAGCTGTATCAGGATCAGTGAGTGAGCTGTACGAGGATCAGTGAGTGAGCTGTACCAGGATCAGTGAGTGAGCTGTAACGGTATCAGTGAGTGAGCTGTACCGGGATCAGTGAGTGAGCTCTACCGGGATCAGTGAGTGTGCTGTATCGGGATCAGTGAGTGAGCTGTACTGGGATCAGTGAGTGAACAGTACGAGGATCAGTGAGTGAGCTGTACGAGGATCAATGATTGAGTTGTACCAGGATCAGTGAGTGAGCTGTACCGGGATCAGTGAGTGAGCTGTACCGGGATCAGTGAGCGAGCTGTATCAGGATCAGTGAGTGAGCTGTATCAGGATCAGTGAGTGAGCTGTACGAGGGCCAGTGAGTGAGTTGTATCAGGATCAGTGAGTGAGCTGTAAAGGGATCAGTGAGTGAGCTGTACCAGGATCAGTGAGTGAGCTGTATCAGGATCAGTGAGTGAGCTGTACCAGGATCAGTGAGTGAGCTGTACCGGGATCAGTGAGTGAGCTGTACCGGGATCAGTGAGTGAGCTGTATCGGGATCAGTGAGTGAGCTTTACCAGGATCAGTGAGTGAGCTGTACCGGGATCAGTGATTGAGCTGTACCGGGATCAGTGAGTGAGCTGTACCGGGATCAGTGAGTGAGCTGTACCGGGATCAGTGAGTGAGCTGTACCAGGATCAGTGAGTGAGCTGTACCAGGATCAGTGAGTGAGCTGTACCAGGATCAGTGAGTGAGCTGTACCAGGATCAGTGAGTGAGCTGTACCAGGATCAGTGAGTGAGCTGTACCTGGATCAGTGAGTGAGCTGTCCCGTGATCAGTGAGTGAGCTGTACCGGGATCAGTGAGTGAGCTGTACGAGGATCAGTGAGTGAGCTGTACGAGGATCAATGATTGAGTTGTACCAGGATCAGTGAGTGAGCTGTACCGGGATCAGTGAGTGAGCTGTACCGGGATCAGTCAGCGAGCTGTATCAGGATCAGTGAGTGAGCTGTACCAGGATCAGTGAGTGAGCTGTACGAGGACCAGTGAGTGAGTTGTACCAGGATCAGTGAGTGAGCTGTACCGGGATCAGTGAGTGAGCTGTACCAGGATCAGTGAGTGAGCTGTATCAGGATCAGTGAGTGAGCTGTACCAGGATCAGTGAGTGAGCTGTACCGGGATCAGTGAGTGAGCTGTACCGGGATCAGTGAGTGAGCTGTACCAGGATCAGTGAGTGAGCTGTACCGGGATCAGTGATTGAGCTGTACCGGGATCAGTGAGTGAGATATACCGGGATCAGTAAGTGAGCTGTACCGGGATCAGTGAGTGAGCTGTACCGGGATCAGTGAGTGAGCTGTCCCGTGATCAGTGAGTGAGCTGAACCGGGATCAGTGAGTGAGCTGTATCGGGATCAGTGAGTGAGCTGTACCAGGATCAATAAGTGAGCTGTACCAGGATCAGTGAGTGAGTTGTACCGGGATCAGTGAGTGAGCTGTATCGGGATCAGTGAGTGAGCTGTATGGGGATCAGTGAGTGAGCTGTATCGGGATCAGTGAATGAGCTGTACAAGGACCAGTGAGTGAGCTGTACCGGGATCAGTGAGTGAGCTGTACCGGGATCAGTGAGTGAGCTGTACCAGGATCAGTGAGTGAGCTGTACCAGGATCAGTGAGTGAGCTGTACCAGGATCAGTGAGTGAGCTGTATCGGGATCAGTGAGTGAGCTGTACCGGGATCAGTGAGTGAGCTGTACCAGGATCAGTGAGTGAGCTGTACCAGGATCAGTGAGTGAGCTGTACCGGGATCAGTGAGTGAGCTGTACCGGGATCAGTGAGTGAGCTTTACCAGGATCAGTGAGTGAGCTGTACCGGGATCAGTGATTGAGCTGTATCGGGATCAGTGATTGAGCTGTACCTGGATCAGTGAGTGAGCTGTACCGGGATCAGTGAGTGAGCTGTACCGGGATCAGTGAGTGAGCTGTACCGGGATCAGTGAGTGAGCTGTACCAGGATCAGTGAGTGAGCTGTACCAGGATCAGTGAGTGAGCTGTATCGGGATCAGTGAGTGAGCTGTACCGGGATCAGTGAGTGAGCTGTACCGGGATCAGTGAGAGAGCTGTACGAGGATTTGTGAGTGAGCTGTACCGGGGTGAGTGAGCTGTACCGGGATCAGTGAGTGAGCTGTACGAGGATCAGTGAGTGAGCTGTACCAGGATCAGTGAGTGTGCTGTATCGGGATCAGTGAGTGAGCTGGACTGGGATCAGTGAGCGAGCTGTACCGGGATCAGTGAGTGAGCTGTACCAGGATCAGTGAGTGAGCTGTACCAGGATCAGTGAGTGAGCTGTACCGGGATCAGTGAGGGAGCTGGACTGGTATCAGTGAGTGTGCTGTATCGGGATCAGTGAGTGAGCTGGACTGGGATCAGTGAGTGAGCTGTCCTGTGATCAGTGAGTGAGCTGTACCGGGATCAGTGAGTGAGCTGTACCGGGATCAGTGAGTGTGCTGTACCGGGATCAGTGAGTGAGCTGTACCAGGATCAGTGAGTGATCTGTACTGGGATCAGTGAGTGAGCTGTACCGGGATCAGTGAGTGAGCTGTACCGGGATCAGTGAGTGAGCTGTACCGGGATCAGTGAGAGAGCTGTACGAGGATTTGTGAGTGAGCTGTACCGGGGTGAGTGAGCTGTACCGGGATCAGTGAGTGAGCTGTACGAGGATCAGTGAGTGAGCTGTACCAGGATCAGTGAGTGTGCTGTATCGGGATCAGTGAGTGAGCTGGACTGGGATCAGTGAGCGAGCTGTACCGGGATCAGTGAGTGAGCTGTACCAGGATCAGTGAGTGAGCTGTACCAGGATCAGTGAGTGAGCTGTACCGGGATCAGTGAGGGAGCTGGACTGGTATCAGTGAGTGTGCTGTATCGGGATCAGTGAGTGAGCTGGACTGGGATCAGTGAGTGAGCTGTCCTGTGATCAGTGAGTGAGCTGTACCGGGATCAGTGAGTGAGCTGTACCGGGATCAGTGAGTGTGCTGTACCGGGATCAGTGAGTGAGCTGTACCAGGATCAGTGAGTGATCTGTACTGGGATCAGTGAGTGAGCTGTACCGGGATCAGTGAGTGAGCTGTACCGGGATCAGTGAGTGAGCTGTACCGGGATCAGTGAGTGAGCTGTACTGGGATCAGTGAGTGAGCTGTACGAGGATCAGTGAGTGAGCTGTACCGGGATCAGTGAGTGAGCTGTACCGGGATCAGTGAGTGAGCTGTACCAGGATCAGTGAGTGAGCTGTACCGGGATCAGTGATTGAGCTGTACCGGTATCAGTGAGTGAGCTGTACCGGGATCAGTGAGTGAGCTGTACCGGGATCAGTGAGTGAGCTGTACCGGGGTCAGTGAGTGAGCTGTCCCGTGATCAGTGAGTGAGCTGAACCGGGATCAGTGAGTGAGCTGTCCCGTGATCAGTGAGTGAGCTGTACCGGGATCAGTGAGGGAGCTGTACCAGGATCAGTGAGTGAGCTGTACCGGGATCAGTGAGTGAGCTGTACCGGGATCAGTGAGTGAGCTGTTACAGGATCAGTGAGTGAGCTGTATCAGGATCAGTGAGTGAGCTGTACGAGGATCAGTGAGTGAGCTGTACCAGGATCAGTGAGTGAGCTGTAACGGTATCAGTGAGTGAGCTGTACCGGGATCAGTGAGTGAGCTCTACCGGGATCAGTGAGTGTGCTGTATCGGGATCAGTGAGTGAGCTGTACTGGGATCAGTGAGTGAACAGTACGAGGATCAGTGAGTGAGCTGTACGAGGATCAATGATTGAGTTGTACCAGGATCAGTGAGTGAGCTGTACCGGGATCAGTGAGTGAGCTGTACCGGGATCAGTGAGCGAGCTGTATCAGGATCAGTGAGTGAGCTGTATCAGGATCAGTGAGTGAGCTGTACGAGGGCCAGTGAGTGAGCTGTACCAGGATCAGTGAGTGAGCTGTATCAGGATCAGTGAGTGAGCTGTACCAGGATCAGTGAGTGAGCTGTACCGGGATCAGTGAGTGAGCTGTACCGGGATCAGTGAGTGAGCTTTACCAGGATCAGTGAGTGAGCTGTACCGGGATCAGTGATTGAGCTGTACCGGGATCAGTGAGTGAGCTGTACCGGGATCAGTGAGTGAGCTGTACCGGGATCAGTGAGTGAGCTGTACCAGGATCAGTGAGTGAGCTGTACCAGGATCAGTGAGTGAGCTGTACCAGGATCAGTGAGTGAGCTGTACCAGGATCAGTGAGTGAGCTGTACCAGGATCAGTGAGTGAGCTGTACCTGGATCAGTGAGTGAGCTGTCCCGTGATCAGTGAGTGAGCTGTACCGGGATCAGTGAGTGAGCTGTACGAGGATCAGTGAGTGAGCTGTACGAGGATCAATGATTGAGTTGTACCAGGATCAGTGACTGAGCTGTACCGGGATCAGTGAGTGAGCTGTACCGGGATCAGTCAGCGAGCTGTATCAGGATCAGTGAGTGAGCTGTACCAGGATCAGTGAGTGAGCTGTACGAGGACCAGTGAGTGAGTTGTACCAGGATCAGTGAGTGAGCTGTACCGGGATCAGTGAGTGAGCTGTACCAGGATCAGTGAGTGAGCTGTATCAGGATCAGTGAGTGAGCTGTACCGGGATCAGTGAGTGAGCTGTACCGGGATCAGTGAGTGAGCTGTACCGGGATCAGTGAGTGAGCTGTACCAGGATCAGTGAGTGAGCTGTACCGGGATCAGTGATTGAGCTGTACCGGGATCAGTGAGTGAGATATACCGGGATCAGTGAGTGAGCTGTACCGGGATCAGTGAGTGAGCTGTACCGGGATCAGTGAGTGAGCTGTCCCGTGATCAGTGAGTGAGCTGAACCGGGATCAGTGAGTGAGCTGTATCGGGATCAGTGAGTGAGCTGTACCAGGATCAATAAGTGAGCTGTACCAGGATCAGTGAGTGAGTTGTACCGGGATCAGTGAGTGAGCTGTATCGGGATCAGTGAGTGAGCTGTATGGGGATCAGTGAGTGAGCTGTATCGGGATCAGTGAATGAGCTGTACAAGGACCAGTGAGTGAGCTGTACCGGGATCAGTGAGTGAGCTGTACCGGGATCAGTGAGTGAGCTGTACCAGGATCAGTGAGTGAGCTGTACCAGGATCAGTGAGTGAGCTGTACCAGGATCAGTGAGTGAGCTGTATCGGGATCAGTGAGTGAGCTGTACCGGGATCAGTGAGTGAGCTGTACCAGGATCAGTGAGTGAGCTGTACGAGGATCAGTGAGTGAGCTGTACGAGGATCAATGATTGAGTTGTACCAGGATCAGTGAGTGAGCTGTACCAGGATCAGTGAGTGAGCTGTACCAGGATCAGTGAGTGAGCTGTATCGGGATCAGTGAGTGAGATATACCGGGATCAGTGAGTGAGCTGTACCGGGATCAGTGAGTGAGCTGTACCGGGATCAGTGAGTGAGCTGTCCCGTGATCAGTGAGTGAGCTGAACCGGGATCAGTGAGTGAGCTGTATCGGGATCAGTGAGTGAGCTGTACCAGGATCAATAAGTGAGCTGTACCAGGATCAGTGAGTGAGTTGTATCGGGATCAGTGAGTGAGCTGTACCGGGATCAGTGAGTGAGCTGTATCGGGATCAGTGAGTGAGCTGTACCGGGATCAGTGAGTGAGCTGTATCGGGATCAGTGAGTGAGCTGTATGGGGATCAGTGAGTGAGCTGTATCGGGATCAGTGAATGAGCTGTACAAGGACCAGTGAGTGAGCTGTACCGGGATCAGTGAGTGAGCTGTACCGGGATCAGTGAGTGAGCTGTACCAGGATCAGTGAGTGAGCTGTACCAGGATCAGTGAGTGAGCTGTACCAGGATCAGTGAGTGAGCTGTATCGGGATCAGTGAGTGAGCTGTACCGGGATCAGTGAGTGAGCTGTACCAGGATCAGTGAGTGAGCTGTATCGGGATCAGTGAGTGAGCTGTACCAGGATCAGTGAGTGAGCTGTACCAGGATCAGTGAGTGAGCTGTACCGGGATCAGTGAGTGAGCTGTACCGGGATCAGTGAGTGAGCTTTACCAGGATCAGTGAGTGAGCTGTACCGGGATCAGTGATTGAGCTGTACCGGGATCAGTGAGTGAGCTGTACCGGGATCAGTGAGTGAGCTGTACCGGGATCAGTGAGTGAGCTGTACCAGGATCAGTGAGTGAGCTGTACCAGGATCAGTGAGTGAGCTGTACCAGGATCAGTGAGTGAGCTGTACCAGGATCAGTGAGTGAGCTGTACCAGGATCAGTGAGTGAGCTGTACCTGGATCAGTGAGTGAGCTGTCCCGTGATCAGTGAGTGAGCTGTACCGGGATCAGTGAGTGAGCTGTACGAGGATCAGTGAGTGAGCTGTACGAGGATCAATGATTGAGTTGTACCAGGATCAGTGAGTGAGCTGTACCAGGATCAGTGAGTGAGCTGTATCGGGATCAGTGAGTGAGCTGTACCGGGATCAGTGAGTGAGCTGTACCAGGATCAGTGAGTGAGCTGTACGAGGATCAGTGAGTGAGCTGTACGAGGATCAATGATTGAGTTGTACCAGGATCAGTGAGTGAGCTGTACCAGGATCAGTGAGTGAGCTGTACCAGGATCAGTGAGTGAGCTGTATCGGGATCAGTGAGTGAGATATACCGGGATCAGTGAGTGAGCTGTACCGGGATCAGTGAGTGAGCTGTACCGGGATCAGTGAGTGAGCTGTCCCGTGATCAGTGAGTGAGCTGAACCGGGATCAGTGAGTGAGCTGTATCGGGATCAGTGAGTGAGCTGTACCAGGATCAATAAGTGAGCTGTACCAGGATCAGTGAGTGAGTTGTATCGGGATCAGTGAGTGAGCTGTACCGGGATCAGTGAGTGAGCTGTATCGGGATCAGTGAGTGAGCTGTACCGGGATCAGTGAGTGAGCTGTATCGGGATCAGTGAGTGAGCTGTATGGGGATCAGTGAGTGAGCTGTATCGGGATCAGTGAATGAGCTGTACAAGGACCAGTGAGTGAGCTGTACCGGGATCAGTGAGTGAGCTGTACCGGGATCAGTGAGTGAGCTGTACCAGGATCAGTGAGTGAGCTGTACCAGGATCAGTGAGTGAGCTGTACCAGGATCAGTGAGTGAGCTGTATCGGGATCAGTGAGTGAGCTGTACCGGGATCAGTGAGTGAGCTGTACCAGGATCAGTGAGTGAGCTGTATCGGGATCAGTGAGTGAGCTGTACCAGGATCAGTGAGTGAGCTGTACCAGGATCAGTGAGTGAGCTGTACCGGGATCAGTGAGTGAGCTGTACCGGGATCAGTGAGTGAGCTTTACCAGGATCAGTGAGTGAGCTGTACCGGGATCAGTGATTGAGCTGTACCGGGATCAGTGAGTGAGCTGTACCGGGATCAGTGAGTGAGCTGTACCGGGATCAGTGAGTGAGCTGTACCAGGATCAGTGAGTGAGCTGTACCAGGATCAGTGAGTGAGCTGTACCAGGATCAGTGAGTGAGCTGTACCAGGATCAGTGAGTGAGCTGTACCAGGATCAGTGAGTGAGCTGTACCTGGATCAGTGAGTGAGCTGTCCCGTGATCAGTGAGTGAGCTGTACCGGGATCAGTGAGTGAGCTGTACGAGGATCAGTGAGTGAGCTGTACGAGGATCAATGATTGAGTTGTACCAGGATCAGTGAGTGAGCTGTACCGGGATCAGTGAGTGAGCTGTACCGGGATCAGTCAGCGAGCTGTATCAGGATCAGTGAGTGAGCTGTACCAGGATCAGTGAGTGAGCTGTACGAGGACCAGTGAGTGAGTTGTACCAGGATCAGTGAGTGAGCTGTACCGGGATCAGTGAGTGAGCTGTACCAGGATCAGTGAGTGAGCTGTATCAGGATCAGTGAGTGAGCTGTACCAGGATCAGTGAGTGAGCTGTACCGGGATCAGTGAGTGAGCTGTACCGGGATCAGTGAGTGAGCTGTACCAGGATCAGTGAGTGAGCTGTACCGGGATCAGTGATTGAGCTGTACCGGGATCAGTGAGTGAGATATACCGGGATCAGTGAGTGAGCTGTACCGGGATCAGTGAGTGAGCTGTACCGGGATCAGTGAGTGAGCTGTCCCGTGATCAGTGAGTGAGCTGAACCGGGATCAGTGAGTGAGCTGTATCGGGATCAGTGAGTGAGCTGTACCAGGATCAATAAGTGAGCTGTACCAGGATCAGTGAGTGAGTTGTACCGGGATCAGTGAGTGAGCTGTATCGGGATCAGTGAGTGAGCTGTATGGGGATCAGTGAGTGAGCTGTATCGGGATCAGTGAATGAGCTGTACAAGGACCAGTGAGTGAGCTGTACCGGGATCAGTGAGTGAGCTGTACCGGGATCAGTGAGTGAGCTGTACCAGGATCAGTGAGTGAGCTGTACCAGGATCAGTGAGTGAGCTGTACCAGGATCAGTGAGTGAGCTGTATCGGGATCAGTGAGTGAGCTGTACCGGGATCAGTGAGTGAGCTGTACCAGGATCAGTGAGTGAGCTGTATCGGGATCAGTGAGTGAGCTGTACCAGGATCAGTGAGTGAGCTGTACCAGGATCAGTGAGTGAGCTGTATCGGGATCAGTGAGTGAGCTGTACCGGGATCAGTGAGTGAGCTGTACCGGGATCAGTGAGTGAGCTGTACGAGGATCAGTGAGTGAGCTGTACCAGGATCAGTGAGTGAGCTGTATCGGGATCAGTGAGTGAGCTGGACTGGGATCAGTGAGCGAGCTGTACCGGGATCAGGGAGTGAGCTGTACCAGGATCAGTGAGTGAGCTGTACCAGGATCAGTGAGTGAGCTGTACCGGGATCAGTGAGTGAGCTGTATCGGGACCAGTGAGTGAGCTGTATCGGGATCAGTGAGTGAGCTGTATTGGGATCAGTGAGTGAGCTGTATCGGGATCAGTGAGTGAGCTGTACCACGATCAGTGAGTGAGTTGTACCGGGATCAGTGAGTGAGCTGTATCGGGATCAGTGAGTGAGCTGTATCGGGATCAGTGAGTGAGCTGTATCGGGATCAGTGAGTGAGCTGTACCAGGATCAGTGAGTGAGCTGTACCGGGATCAGTGAGTGCGCTGTACCGGGATCAGTGAGTGAGCTGTACCAGGATCAGTGAGTGAGCTGTACCGGGATCAGTGAGTGAGCTGTACCAGGATCAGTGAGTGAGCTGTACCAGGATCAGTGAGTGAGCTGTATCGGGATCAGTGAGTGAGCTGTACCGGGATCAGTGAGTGAGCTGTACCGGGATCAGTGAGAGAGCTGTACCGGGATCAGTGAGTGAGCTGTACGAGGATCAGTGAGTGAGCTGTACCAGGATCAGTGAGTGTGCTGTATCGGGATCAGTGAGTGAGCTGGACTGGGATCAGTGAGCGAGCTGTACCGGGATCAGTGAGTGAGCTGTACCAGGATCAGTGAGTGAGCTGTACCAGGATCAGTGAGTGAGCTGTACCGGGATCAGTGAGGGAGCTGGACTGGGATCAGTGAGTGTGCTGTATCGGGATCAGTGAGTGAGCTTTACTGGGATCAGTGAGTGAGCTGTCCTGTGATCAGTGAGTGAGCTGTACAGGATCAGTGAGTGAGCTGTACCGGGATCAGTGAGTGAGATGTACCGGGATCAGTGAGTGTGCTGTACCGGGATCAGTGAGTGAGCTGTACCAGTAACAGTGAGTGATCTGTACTGGGATCAGTGAGTGAGCTGTACCGGGATCAGTGAGTGAGCTGTACCGGGATCAGTGAGTGAGATGTACCGGGATCAGTGAGTGAGCTGTACCGGGATCAGTAAGTGAGCTGTACCGGGATAAGTGAGTGAGCTCTCCCGTGATCAGTGAGTGAGCTGAACCGGGATCAGTGAGTGAGCTGTATCGGGATCAGTGAGTGAGCTGTACCAGGATCAATAAGTGAGCTGTACCAGGATCAGTGAGTGAGTTGTACCGGGATCAGTGAGTGAGCTGTATCGGGATCAGTGAGTGAGCTGTATGGGGATCAGTGAGTGAGCTGTATCGGGATCAGTGAATGAGCTGTACAAGGACCAGTGAGTGAGCTGTACCGGGATCAGTGAGTGAGCTGTACCGGGATCAGTGAGTGAGCTGTACCAGGATCAGTGAGTGAGCTGTACCAGGATCAGTGAGTGAGCTGTACCAGGATCAGTGAGTGAGCTGTACCGGGATCAGTGAGTGAGCTGTATCGGGACCAGTGAGTGAGCTGTATCGGGATCAGTGAGTGAGCTGTATTGGGATTAGTGAGTGAGCTGTATCGGGATCAGTGAGTGAGCTGTACCACGATCAGTGAGTGAGTTGTACCGGGATCAGTGAGTGAGCTGTATCGGGATCAGTGAGTGAGCTGTATTGGGATCAGTGAGTGAGCTGTATCGGGATCAGTGAGTGAGCTGTACCAGGATCAGTGAGTGAGCTGTACCGGGATCAGTGAGTGCGCTGTACCGGGATCAGTGAGTGAGCTGTACCAGGATCAGTGAGTGAGCTGTACCGGGATCAGTGAGTGAGCTGTACCAGGATCAGTGAGTGAGCTGTACCAGGATCAGTGAGTGAGCTGTATCGGGATCAGTGAGTGAGCTGTACCGGGATCAGTGAGTGAGCTGTACCGGGATCAGTGAGAGAGCTGTACGAGGATCAGTGAGTGAGCTGTACTGGGATCAGTGAGTGAGCTGTACGAGGATCAGTGAGTGAGCTGTACCAGGATCAGTGAGTGTGCTGTATCGGGATCAGTGAGTGAGCTGGACTGGGATCAGTGAGCGAGCTGTACCGGGATCAGTGAGTGAGCTGTACCAGGATCAGTGAGTGAGCTGTACCAGGATCAGTGAGTGAGCTGTACCGGGATCAGTGAGGGAGCTGGACTGGGATCAGTGAGTGTGCTGTATCGGGATCAGTGAGTGAGCTGGACTGGGATCAGTGAGTGAGCTGTCCTGTGATCAGTGAGTGAGCTGTACCGGGATCAGTGAGTGAGCTGTACCGGGATCAGTGAGTGAGATGTACCGGGATCAGTGAGTGTGCTGTACCGGGATCAGTGAGTGAGCTGTACCGGGATCAGTGAGTGAGCTGTACCGGGATCAGTGAGTGAGCTGTACTGGGATCAGTGTGTGAGCTGTACTGGGATCAGTGAGTGAGCTGTACCAGGATCAGTGAGTGAGCTGTACCAGGATCAGTGAGTGATCTGTACCAGGATCAGTGAGTGAGCTGTACCGGGATCAGTGAGTGAGCTGTACCAGGATCAGTGAGTGAGCTGTATCGGGATCAGTGAGTGAGCTGTACCAGGATCAGTGAGTGAGCTGTATCAGGATCAGTGAGTGAGCTGTACGAGGATCAGTGAGTGAGCTGTACCGGGATCAGTAAGTGAGCTGTAGCGGGATCAGTGAGTGAGCTGTACCAGGATCAGTGAGTCAGCTGTACCGGGATCAGTGATTGAGCTGTACCGGGATCAGTGAGTGAGCTGTACCGGGATCAGTGAGTGAGCTGTACCGGGATCAGTGAGTGAGCTGTACCGGGATCAGTGAGTGAGCTGTCCCGTGATCAGTGAGTGAGCTGAACCGGGATCAGTGAGTGAGCTGTCCCGTGATCAGTGAGTGAGCTGTACCGGGATCAGTGAGGGAGCTGTACCAGGATCAGTGAGTGAGCTGTACCGGGATCAGTGAGTGAGCTGTACCGGGATCAGTGAGTGAGCTGTACCAGGATCAGTGAGTGAGCTGTATCAGGATCAGTGAGTGAGCTGTACGAGGATCAGTGAGTGAGCTGTACCAGGATCACTGAGTGAGCTGTAACGGTATCAGTGAGTGAGCTGTACCGGGATCAGTGAGTGAGCTGTACCGGGATCAGTGAGTGTGCTGTATCGGGATCAGTGAGTGAGCTGTACTGGGATCAGTGAGTGAGCTCTACGAGGATCAGTGAGTGAGCTGTACCAGGATCAGTGAGTGAGCTGTACCGGGATCAGTGAGTGAGCTGTACCGGGATCAGTGAGTGTGCTGTATCGGGATCAGTGAGTGAGCTGTACCAGGATCAGTGAGTGAGCTGTACCAGGATCCTTGAGTGAGCTGTACCGGGATCAGTGAGTGAGCTGTACCGGGATCAGTGAGTGTGCTGTATCGGGATCAGTGAGTGAGCTGTACCAGGATCAGTGAGTGAGCTGTACCAGGATCAGTGAGTGAGCTGTACCGGGATCAGTGAGTGAGCTGTCCCGTGATCAGTGAGTGAGCTGTACCGGGATCAGTGAGTGAGCTGTACCAGGATCAGTGAGTGAGCTGTACCGGGATCAGTGAGTGAGCTGTACCGGGATCAGTGAGTGAGCTGTCCCGTGATCAGTGAGTGAGCTGTACCGGGATCAGTGAGTGAGCTGTCCCGTGATCAGTGAGTGAGCTGTACTGGGATCAGTGAGTGAACTGTACCGGGATCAGTGAGTGAGCTGTACCGGGATCAGTGAGTGAGCTGTACCAGGATCAGTGAGTGAGCTGTACCTGGATCAGTGAGTGAGCTGTACCGGGATCAGTGAGTGAGCTGTACCAGGATCAGTGAGTGTGCTGTACCAGTATCAGTGAGTGAGCTGTACCAGAATCAGTGAGTGAGCTGTACCAGGATCAGTGAGTGAGCTGTACCAGGATCAGTGAATGAGCTGTACAAGGATCAGTGAGTGAGCTGTACCTGGATCAGTGAGTGAGCTGTCCCGTGATCAGTGAGTGAGCTGTACCGGGATCAGTGAGTGAGCTGTACGAGGATCAGTGAGTGAGCTGTACGAGGATCACTGATTGAGTTGTACCAGGATCAGTGAGTGAGCTGTACCGGGATCAGTGAGTGAGCTGTACCGGGATCAGGGAGCGAGCTGTATCAGGATCAGTGAGTGAGCTGTACCAGGATCAGTGAGTGAGCTGTACGAGGACCAGTGAGTGAGTTGTACCAGGATCAGTGAGTGAGCTGTACCGGGATCAGTGAGTGAGCTGTACCAGGATCAGTGAGTGAGCTGTATCAGGATCAGTGAGTGAGCTGTACCAGGATCAGTGAGTGAGTTGTACCGGGATCAGTGAGTGAGCTGTACCGGGATCAGTGAGTGAGCTGTACCAGGATCAGTGAGTGAGCTGTACCGGGATCAGTGATTGAGCTGTACCGGGATCAGTGAGTGAGCTGTACCGGGATCAGTGAGTGAGCTGTACCGTGATCAGTGAGTGAGCTGTACCGGGATCAGTTAGTGAGCTGACCCGTGATCAGTGAGTGAGCTGAACCGGGATCAGTGAGTGAGCTGTCCCGTGATCAGTGAGTGAGCTGTACCGGGATCAGTGAGGGAGCTGTACCAGGATCAGTGAGTGTGCTGTACCGGGATCAGTGAGTGAGCTGTACCGGGATCAGTGAGTAAGCTGTACCCGGATCAGTGAGTGAGCTCTATCAGGATCAGTGAGTGAGCTGTACGAGGATCAGTGAGTGAGCTGTACCAGGATCAGTGAGTGAGCTGTAACGGGATCAGTGAGTGAGCTGTACCGGGATCAGTGAGTGAGCTGTACCGGGATCAGTGAGTGTGTTGTATCGGGATCAGTGAGTGAGCTGTACTGGGATCAGTGAGTGAGCTGTACGAGGATCAGTGAGTGAGCTGTACCAGGATCAGTGAGTGAGCTGTACCGGGATCAGTGAGTGAGCTGTACCGGGATCAGTGAGTGTGCTGTATCGGGATCAGTGAGTGAGCTGTACCAGGATCAGTGAGTGAGCTGTACCAGGATCAGTGAGTGAGCTGTACCGGGATCAGTGAGTGAGCTGTACTGGGATCAGTGAGTGAGCAGTACGAGGATCAGTGAGTGAGCTGTACCAGGATCAGTGAGTGAGCTGTACCGGGATCAGTGAGTGAGCTGTACCGGGATCAGTGAGTGAGCTGTAGCAGGATCAGTGAGTGTGCTGTATCGGGATCAGTGTGTGAGCTGTACCAGGATCAGGAGTGAGCTGTACCAGGATCAGTGAGTGACCTGTACCGGGATCAGTGAGTGAGCTGTCCCGGGATCAGTGAGTGAGCTGTCCCGTGATCAGTGAGTGAGCTGTAGCGGGATCAGTGAGTGAGCTGTACCAGGATCTGTGAGTGAGCTGTACCGGGATCAGTGAGTGAGCTGTACCGGGATCAGTGAGTGAGCTATCCCGTGATCAGTGAGTGAGCTGTACCGGGATCAGTGAGCGAGCTGTATCAGAATCAGTGAGTGAGCTGTACCAGGATCAGTGAGTGAGCTGTACGAGGACCAGTGAGTGAGTTGTACCAGGATCAGTGACTGAGCTGTACCGGGATCAGTGAGTGAGCTGTACCAGGATCAGTAAGTGAGCTGTATCAGGATCAGTGAGTGAGCTGTACCAGGATCAGTGAGTGAGCTGTACCGGGATCAGTGAGTGAGCTGTACCGGGATCAGTGAGTTAGCTGTACCAGGATCAGTGAGTGAGCTGTACCGGGATCAGTGATTGAGCTGTACCGGGATCAGTGAGTGAGCTGTACCGGGATCAGTGAGTGAGCTGTACCGGGATCAGTGAGTGAGCTGTACCGGGAACAGTGAGTGAGCTGACCCGTGATCAGTGAGTGAGCTGAACCGGGATCAGTGAGTGAGCTGTCCCGTGATCAGTGAGTGAGCTGTACCGGGATCAGTGAGGGAGCTGTACCAGGATCAGTGAGTGAGCTGTACCGGGATCAGTGAGTGAGCAGTACCGGGATCAGTGAGTGAGCTGTACCCGGATCAGTGAGTGAGCTCTATCAGGATCAGTGAGTGAGCTGTACGAGGATCAGTGAGTGAGCTGTACCAGGATCAGTGAGTGAGCTGTAATGGGATCAGTGAGTGAGCTGTACCGGGATCAGTGAGTGAGCTGTACCGGGATCAGTGAGTGTGCTGTATCGGGATCAGTGAGTGAGCTGTACTGGGATCAGTGAGTGAGCTGTACGAGGATCAGTGAGTGAGCTGTACCAGGATCAGTGAGTGAGCTGTACCGGGATCAGTGAGTGAGCTGTACCGGGATCAGTGAGTGTGCTGTATCGGGATCAGTGAGTGAGCTGTACCAGGATCAGTGAGTGAGCTGTACCAGGATCAGTGAGTGAGCTGTACTGGGATCAGTGAGTGAGCTGTACTGGGATCAGTGAGTGAGCAGTACGAGGATCAGTGAGTGAGCTGTACCAGGATCAGTGAGTGAGCTGTACCGGGATCAGTGAGTGAGCTGTACCGGGATCAGTGAGTGAGCTGTACCGGGATCAGTGAGTGTGCTGTATCGGGATCAGTGAGTGAGCTGTACCAGGATCAGGGAGTGAGCTGTACCAGGATCAGTGAGTGACCTGTACCGGGATCAGTGAGTGAATGTCCCGTGATCAGTGAGTGAGCTGTACCGGGATCAGTGAGTGAGCTGTACCAGGATCTGTGAATGAGCTGTACCGGGATCAGTGAGTGAGCTGTACCGGGATCAGTGAGTGAGCTGTCCCGTGATCAGTGAGTGAGCTGTACCGGGATCAGTGAGTGAGCTGTCCCGTGATCAGTGAGTGAGCTGTACTGGGATCAGTGAGTGAACTGTACCGGGATCAGTGAGTGAGCTGTACCGGGATCAGTGAGTGAGCTGTACCAGGATCAGTGAGTGAGCTGCACCTGGATCAGTGAGTGAGCTGTACCGGGATCATTGAGTGAGCTGTACCAGGATCAGTGAGTGAGCTGTACCAGTATCAGTGAGTGAGCTGTACCAGGATCAGTGAGTGAGCTGTACCAGGATCAGTGAGTGAGCTGTACCAGGATCAGTGAATGAGCTGTACCAGGATAAGTGAGTGAGCTGTACCTGGATCAGTGAGTGAGCTGTCCCGTGATCAGTGAGTGAGCTGTACCGGGATCAGTGAGTGAGCTGCACGAGGATCAATGATTGAGTTGTACCAGGATCAGTGAGTGAGCTGTACCGGGATCAGTGAGTGAGCTGTACCGGGATCAGTGAGCGAGCTGTATCAGGATCAGTGAGTGAGCTGTACCAGGATCATTGAGTGAGCTGTACGAGGACCAGTGATTGAGTTGTACCAGGATCAGTGAGTGAGCTATACCGGGATCAGTGAGTGAGCTATACCGGGATCAGTGAGTGAGTTGTACCAGGATCAGGGAGTGAGCTGTACCGGGATCAGTGAGTGAGCTGTACCGGGATCAGTGAGTGAGCTGTACCGGGATCAGTGAGTGAGCTGTACCGGGATCAGTGATTGAGCTGTACCGGGATCAGTGAGTGAGCTGTACCGGGATCAGTGAGTGAGCTGTACCGGGATAAGTGAGTGAGCTGTACCGGGATCAGTGAGTGAGCTGTCCCGTGATCAGTGAGTGAGCTGAACCGGGATCAGTGAGTGAGCTGTCCCGTGATCAGTGAGTGAGCTGTACCGGGATCAGTGAGTGAGCTGTACCAGGATTAGTGAGTGAGCTGTACCGGGATCAGTGAGTGAGCTGTACCGGGATCAGTGAGTGAGCTGTACCAGGATCAGTGAGTGAGCTGTATCAGGATCAGTGAGTGAGCTGCACGAGGATCAGTGAGTGAGCTGTACCAGGATCAGTGAGTGAGCTGTAACGGGATCAGTGAGTGAGCTGTACCGGGATCAGTGAGTGAGCTGTACCGGGATCAGTGAGTGTGCTGTATCGGGATCAGTGAGTGAGCTGTACTGGGATCAGTGAGTGAGCTGTACGAGGATCAGTGAGTGAGCTGTACCAGGATCAGTGAGTGAGCTGTACCGGGATCAGTGAGTGTGCTGTATCGGGATCAGTGAGTGATCTGTACCAGGATCATTGAGTGAGCTGTACCAGGATCAGTGAGTGAGCTGTATCGGGATCATTGAGTGAGCTGGACTGGGATCAGTGAGCGAGCTGTACCGGGATCAGTGAGTGAGCTGTACCAGGATCAGTGAGTGAGCTGAACCAGGATCAGTGAGTGAGCTGTACCGGGATCAGTGAGTGAGCTGTACCGTGATCAGTGAGTGAGCTGTACCGGGATCAGTGAGTGAGCTGTAACAGGATCAGTGAGTGAGCTGTACCGGGATCAGTGAGTGAGCTGTACCAGGATCAGTGAGTGTGCTGTATCGGGATCAGTGAGTGAGCTGGACTGGGATCAGTGAGTGAGCTGTCCTGTGATCAGTGAGTGAGCTGTACCGGGATCAGTGAGTGAGCTGTACCGGGATCAGTGAGTGAGCTGTACCGGGATCAGTGAGTGTGCTGTACCGGGATCAGTGAGTGAGCTGTACCAGGATCAGTGAGTGATCTGTACTGGGATCAGTGAGTGAGCTGTACCGGGATCAGTGAGTGAGCTGTACCGGGATCAGTGAGTGAGCTGTACCGGGATCAGTGAGTGAGCTGTACTGGGATCAGTGTGTGAGCTGTACTGGGATCAGTGAGTGAGCTGTATCGGGATCAGTGAGTGAGCTGTACCAGGATCAGTGAGTGAGCTGTATCAGGATCAGTGAGTGAGCTGTACGAGGATCAGTGAGTGAGCTGTACCGGGATCAGTAAGTGAGCTGTAGCGGGATCAGTGAGTGAGCTGTACCAGGATCAGTGAGTGAGCTGTACCGGGATCAGTGATTGAGCTGTACCGGGATCAGTGAGTGAGCTGTACTGGGATCAGTGAGTGAGCTGTACCGGGATCAGTGAGTGAGCTGTCCCGTGATCAGTGAGTGAGCTGAACCGGGATCAGTGAGTGAGCTGTCCCGTGATCAGTGAGTGAGCTGTACCGGGATCAGTGAGGGAGCTGTACCAGGATCAGTGAGTGAGCTGTACCGGGATCAGTGAGTGAGCTGTACCGGGATCAGTGAGTGAGCTGTACCAGGATCAGTGAGTGAGCTGTATCAGGATCAGTGAGTGAGCTGTACGAGGATCAGTGAGTGAGCTGTACCAGGATCACTGAGTGAGCTGTAACGGGATCAGTGAGTGAGCTGTACCGGGATCAGTGAGTGAGCTGTACCGGGATCAGTGAGTGTGCTGTATCGGGATCAGTGAGTGAGCTGTACTGAGATCAGTGAGTGAGCTCTACGAGGATCAGTGAGTGAGCTGTACCAGGATCAGTGAGTGAGCTGTACCGGGATCAGTGAGTGAGCTGTACCGGGATCAGTGAGTGTGCTGTATCGGGATCAGTGAGTGAGCTGTACCAGGATCAGTGAGTGAGCTGTACCAGGATCCTTGAGTGAGCTGTACCGGGATCAGTGAGTGAGCTGTACCGGGATCAGTGAGTGTGCTGTATCGGGATCAGTGAGTGAGCTGTACCGGGATCAGTGAGTGAGCTGTACCAGGATCAGTGAGTGAGCTGTACCGGGATCAATGAGTGAGCTGTCCCGTGATCAGTGAGTGAGCTGTACCGGGATCAGTGAGTGAGCTGTACCAGGATCAGTGAGTGAGCTGTACCGGGATCAGTAAGTGAGCTGTACCGGGATCAGTGAGTGAGCTGTCCCGTGATCAGTGAGTGAGCTGTACCGGGATCAGTGAGTGAGCTGTCCCGTGATCAGTGAGTGAGCTGTACTGGGATCAGTGAGTGAACTGTACCGGGATCAGTGAGTGAGCTGTACCGGGATCAGTGAGTGAGCTGTACCAGGATCAGTGAGTGAGCTGTACCTTGATCAGTGAGTGAGCTGTACCGGGATCAGTGAGTGAGCTGTACCAGGATCAGTGAGTGTGCTGTACCAGTATCAGTGAGTGAGCTGTACCAGAATCAGTGAGTGAGCTGTACCAGGATCAGTGAGTGAGCTGTACCAGGATCAGTGAATGAGCTGTACAAGGATCAGTGAGTGAGCTGTACCTGGATCAGTGAGTGAGCTGTCCCGTGATCAGTGAGTGAGCTGTACCGGGAACAGTGAGTGAGCTGACCCGTGATCAGTGAGTGAGCTGAACCGGGATCAGTGAGTGAGCTGTCCCGTGATCAGTGAGTGAGCTGTACCGGGATCAGTGAGGGAGCTGTACCAGGATCAGTGAGTGAGCTGTACCGGGATCAGTGAGTGAGCAGTACCGGGATCAGTGAGTGAGCTGTACCCAGATCAGTGAGTGAGCTCTATCAGGATCAGTGAGTGAGCTGTACGAGGATCAGTGAGTGAGCTGTACCAGGATCAGTGAGTGAGCTGTAACGGGATCAGTGAGTGAGCTGTACCGGGATCAGTGAGTGAGCTGTACCGGGATCAGTGAGTGTGCTGTATCGGGATCAGTGAGTGAGCTGTACTGGGATCAGTGAGTGAGCTGTACGAGGATCAGTGAGTGAGCTGTACCAGGATCAGTGAGTGAGCTGTACCGGGATCAGTGAGTGAGCTGTACCGGGATCAGTGAGTGTGCTGTATCGGGATCAGTGAGTGAGCTGTACCAGGATCAGTGAGTGAGCTGTACCAGGATCAGTGAGTGAGCTGTACTGGGATCAGTGAGTGAGCTGTACTGGGATCAGTGAGTGAGCAGTACGAGGATCAGTGAGTGAGCTGTACCAGGATCAGTGAGTGAGCTGTACCGGGATCAGTGAGTGAGCTGTACCGGGATCAGTGAGTGAGCTGTACCGGGATCAGTGAGTGTGCTGTTTCGGGATCAGTGAGTGAGCTGTACCAGGATCAGTGAGTGAGCTGTACCAGGATCAGTGAGTGACCTGTACCGGGATCAGTGAGTGAATGTCCCGTGATCAGTGAGTGAGCTGTACCGGGATCAGTGAGTGAGCTGTACCAGGACCTGTGAGTGAGCTGTACCGGGATCAGTGAGTGAGCTGTACCGGGATCAGTGAGTGAGCTGTCCCGTGATCAGTGAGTGAGCTGTACCGGGATCAGTGAGTGAGCTGTCCCGTGATCAGTGAGTGAGCTGTACTGGGATCAGTGAGTGAACTGTACCGGGATCAGTGAGTGAGCTGTACCGGGATCAGTGAGTGAGCTGTACCAGGATCAGTGAGTGAGCTGCACCTGGATCAGTGAGTGAGCTGTACCGGGATCAGTGAGTGAGCTGTACCAGGATCAGTGAGTGAGCTGTACCAGTATCAGTGAGTGAGCTGTACCAGGATCAGTGAGTGAGCTGTACCAGGATCAGTGAGTGAGCTGTACCAGGATCAGTGAATGAGCTGTACCAGGATAAGTGAGTGAGCTGTACCTGGATCAGTGAGTGAGCTGTCCCGTGATCAGTGAGTGAGCTGTACCGGGCTCAGTGAGTGAGCTGTACGAGGATCAGTGAGTGAGCTGCACGAGGATCAATGATTGAGTTGTACCAGGATCAGTGAGTGAGCTGTACCGGGGTCAGTGAGTGAGCTGTACCGGGATCAGTGAGCGAGCTGTATCAGGATCAGTGAGTGAGCTGTACCAGGATCAGTGAGTGAGCTGTACGAGGACCAGTGATTGAGTTGTACCAGGATCAGTGAGTGAGCTGTACCGGGATCAGTGAGTGAGCTATACCGGGATCAGTGAGTGAGTTGTACCAGGATCAGGGAGTGAGCTGTACCGGGATCAGTGAGTGAGCTGTACCGGGATCAGTGAGTGAGTTGTACCAGGATCAATGAGTGAGCTGTACCAGGATCAGTGAGTGAGCTGTACGAGGATCAGTGAGTGAGTTGTACCAGGATCAGTGAGTGAGCTGTACCGGGATCAGTGAGTGAGCTGTACCGGGATCAGTGAGTGAGCTGTACCGGGATCAGTGAGTGAGCTGTACCGGGATCAGTGATTGAGCTGTACCGGGATCAGTGAGTGAGCTGTACCGGGATCAGTGAGTGAGCTGTACCGGGATAAGTGAGTGAGCTGTACCGGGATCAGTGAGTGAGCTGTCCCGTGATCAGTGAGTGAGCTGAACCGGGATCAGTGAGTGAGCTGTCCCGTGATCAGTGAGTGAGCTGTACCGGGATCAGTGAGGGAGCTGTACCAGGATCAGTGAGTGAGCTGTACCGGGATCAGTGAGTGAGCTGTACCGGGATCAGTGAGTGAGCTGTACCAGGATCAGTGAGTGAGCTGTATCAGGATCAGTGAGTGAGCTGCACGAGGATCAGTGAGTGAGCTGTACCAGGATCAGTGAGTGAGCTGTAACGGGATCAGTGAGTGAGCTGTACCGGGATCAGTGAGTGAGCTGTACCGGGATCAGTGAGTGTGCTGTATCGGGATCAGTGAGTGAGCTGTACTGGAATCAGTGAGTGAGCTGTACGAGGATCAGTGAGTGAGCTGTACCAGGAACAGTGAGTGAGCTGTACCGGGATCAGTGAGTGAGCTGTACCGGGATCAGTGAGTGTGCTGTATCGGGATCAGTGAGTGATCTGTACCAGGATCATTGAGTGAGCTGTACCAGGATCAGTGAGTGAGCTGTACCGGGATCAGTGAGTGAGCTGTACTGGGATCAGTGAGTGAGCAGTACGAGGATCAGTGAGTGAGCTTTACCAGGATCAGTGAGTGAGCTGTACCAGGATCAGTGAGTGAGCTGTATCGGGATCATTGAGTGAGCTGGACTGGGATCAGTGAGCGAGCTGTACCGGGATCAGTGAGTGAGCTGTACCAGGATCAGTGAGTGAGCTGAACCAGGATCAGTGAGTGAGCTGTACCGGGATCAGTGAGTGAGCTGTACCGTGATCAGCGAGTGAGCTGTACCGGGATCAGTGAGTGAGCTGTAACAGGATCAGTGAGTGAGCTGTACCGGGATCAGTGAGTGAGCTGTACCAGGATTAGTGAGTGTGCTGTATCGGGATCAGTGAGTGAGCTGGACTGGGATCAGTGAGTGAGCTGTCCTGTGATCAGTGAGTGAGCTGTACCGGGATCAGTGAGTGAGCTGTACCGGGATCAGTGAGTGAGCTGTACCGGGATCAGTGAGTGTGCTGTACCGGGATCAGTGAGTGAGCTGTACCAGGATCAGTGAGTGATCTGTACTGGGATCAGTGAGTGAGCTGTACCGGGATCAGTGAGTGAGCTGTACCGGGATCAGTGAGTGAGCTGTACCGGGATCAGTGAGTGAGCTGTACTGGGATCAGTGTGTGAGCTGTACTGGGATCATTGAGTGAGCTGTACCAGGATCAGTGAGTGAGCTGTACCAGGATCAGTGAGTGATCTGTACCAGGATCAGTGAGTGAGCTGTACCGGGATCAGTGAGTGAGCTGTACCAGGATCAGTGAGTGAGCTGTATCGGGATCAGTGAGTGAGCTGTACCAGGATCAGTGAGTGAGCTGTATCAGGATCAGTGAGTGAGCTGTACGAGGATCAGTGAGTGAGCTGTACCGGGATCAGTAAGTGAGCTGTAGCGGGATCAGTGAGTGAGCTGTACCAGGATCAGTGAGTGAGCTGTACCGGGATCAGTGATTGAGCTGTACCGGGATCAGTGAGTGAGCTGTACCGGGATCAGTGAGTGAGCTGTACCGGGATCAGTGAGTGAGCTGTACCGGGATCAGTGAGTGAGCTGTCCCGTGATCAGTGAGTGAGCTGTACCGGGATCAGTGAGTGAGCTGTACCAGGATCAGTGAGTGAGCTGTATCAGGATCAGTGAGTGAGCTGTACGAGGATCAGTGAGTGAGCTGTACCAGGATCACTGAGTGAGCTGTAACGGGATCAGTGAGTGAGCTGTACCGGGATCAGTGAGTGAGCTGTACCGGGATCAGTGAGTGTGCTGTATCGGGATCAGTGAGTGAGCTGTACTGGGATCAGTGAGTGAGCTCTACGAGGATCAGTGAGTGAGCTGTACCAGGATCAGTGAGTGAGCTGTACCGGGATCAGTGAGTGAGCTGTACCGGGATCAGTGAGTGTGCTGTATCGGGATCAGTGAGTGAGCTGTACCAGGATCAGTGAGTGAGCTGTACCAGGATCCTTGAGTGAGCTGTACCGGGATCAGTGAGTGAGCTGTACCGGGATCAGTGAGTGTGCTGTATCGGGATCAGTGAGTGAGCTGTACCAGGATCAGTGAGTGAGCTGTACCAGGATCAGTGAGTGAGCTGTACCGGGATCAGTGAGTGAGCTGTCCCGTGATCAGTGAGTGAGCTGTACCGGGATCAGTGAGTGAGCTGTACCAGGATCAGTGAGTGAGCTGTACCGGGATCAGTGAGTGAGCTGTACCGGGATCAGTGAGTGAGCTGTCCCGTGATCAGTGAGTGAGCTGTACCGGGATCAGTGAGTGAGCTGTCCCGTGATCAGTGAGTGAGCTGTACTGGGATCAGTGAGTGAACTGTACCGGGATCAGTGAGTGAGCTGTACCGGGATCAGTGAGTGAGCTGTACCAGGATCAGTGAGTGAGCTGTACCTGGATCAGTGAGTGAGCTGTACCGGGATCAGTGAGTGAGCTGTACCAGGATCAGTGAGTGTGCTGTACCAGTATCAGTGAGTGAGCTGTACCAGAATCAGTGAGTGAGCTGTACCAGGATCAGTGAGTGAGCTGTACCACGATCAGTGAATGAGCTGTACAAGGATCAGTGAGTGAGCTGTACCTGGATCAGTGAGTGAGCTGTCCCGTGATCAGTGAGTGAGCTGTACCGGGATCAGTGAGTGAGCTGTACGAGGATCAGTGAGTGAGCTGTACGAGGATCACTGATTGAGTTGTACCAGGATCAGTGAGTGAGCTGTACCGGGTTCAGTGAGTGAGCTGTACCGGGATCAGTGAGGGAGCTGTATCAGGATCAGTGAGTGAGCTGTACCAGGATCAGTGAGTGAGCTGTACGAGGACCAGTGAGTGAGTTGTACCAGGATCAGTGAGTGAGCTGTACCGGGATCAGTGAGTGAGCTGTACCAGGATCAGTGAGTGAGCTGTATCAGGATCAGTCAGTGAGCTGTACCAGGATCAGTGAGTGAGTTGTACCGGGATCAGTGAGTGAGCTGTACCGGGATCAGTGAGTGAGCTGTACCAGGATCAGTGAGTGAGCTGTACCGGGATCAGTGATTGAGCTGTACCGGGATCAGTGAGTGAGCTGTACCGGGATCAGTGAGTGAGCTGTACCGGGATCAGTGAGTGAGCTGTACCGGGATCAGTGAGTGAGCTGACCCGTGATCAGTGAGTGAGCTGAACCGGGATCAGTGAGTGAGCTGTCCCGTGATCAGTGAGTGAGCTGTACCGGGATCAGTGAGGGAGCTGTACCAGGATCAGTGAGTGAGCTGTACCGGGATCAGTGAGTGAGCTGTACCGGGATCAGTGAGTGAGCTGTACCCGGATCAGTGAGTGAGCTCTATCAGGGTCAGTGAGTGAGCTGTACGAGGATCAGTGAGTGAGCTGTACCAGGATCAGTGCGTGAGCAGTAACGGGATCAGTGAGTGAGCTGTACCGGGATCAGTGAGTGAGCTGTACCTGGATCAGTGAGTGTGTTGTATCGGGATCAGTGAGTGAGCTGTACTGGGATCAGTGAGTGAGCTGTACGAGGATCAGTGAGTGAGCTGTACCAGGATCAGTGAGTGAGCTGTACCGGGATCAGTGAGTGAGCTGTACCGGGATCAGTGAGTGTGCTGTATCGGGATCAGTGAGTGAGCTGTACCAGGATCAGTGAGTGAGCTGTACCAGGATCAGTGAGTGAGCTGTACCGGGATCAGTGAGTGAGCTGTACTGGGATCAGTGAGTGAGCAGTACGAGGATCAGTGAGTGAGCTGTACCAGGATCAGTGAGTGAGCTGTACCGGGATCAGTGAGTGAGCTGTACCGGGATCAGTGAGTGAGCTGTATCGGGATCAGTGTGTGAGCTGTACCAGGATCAGGAGTGAGCTGTACCAGGATCAGTGAGTGACCTGTACCGGGATCAGTGAGTGAGCTGTCCCGTGATCAGTGAGTGAGCTGTACCGGGATCAGTGAGTGAGCTGTACCAGGATCTGTGAGTGAGCTGTACCGGGATCAGTGAGTGAGCTGTACCGGGATCAGTGAGTGAGCTGTCCCGTGATCAGTGAGTGAGCTGTACCGGGATCAGTGAGCGAGCTGTATCAGAATCAGTGAGAGAGCTGTACGAGGACCAGTGAGTGAGCTGTACCGGGATCAGTGAGTGAGCTGTACCGGGATCAGTGAGTGAGCTGTACCAGGATCAGTGAGTGAGCTGTACCGGGATCAGTGAGTGAGCTGTACCGGGATCAGTGAGTTAGCTGTACCAGGATCAGTGAGTGAGCTGTACTGGAATCAGTGATTGAGCTGTACCGGGATCAGTGAGTGAGCTGTACCGGGATCAGTGATTGAGCTGTACCGGGAACAGTGAGTGAGCTGTACCGGGAACAGTGAGTGAGCTGACCCGTGATCAGTGAGTGAGCTGAACTGGGATCAGTGAGTGAGCTGTCCCGTGATCAGTGAGTGAGCTGTACCGGGATCAGTGAGGGAGCTGTACCAGGATCAGTGAGTGAGCTCTACCGGGATCAGTGAGTGAGCAGTACCGGGATCAGTGAGTGAGCTGTACCCGGATCAGTGAGTGAGCTCTATCAGGATCAGTGAGTGAGCTGTACGAGGATCAGTGAGTGAGCTGTACCAGGATCAGTGAGTGAGCTGACCCGTGATCAGTGAGTGAGCTGAACTGGGATCAGTGAGTGAGCTGTCCCGTGATCAGTGAGTGAGCTGTACCGGGATCAGTGAGGGAGCTGTACCAGGATCAGTGAGTGAGCTCTACCGGGATCAGTGAGTGAGCAGTACCGGGATCAGTGAGTGAGCTGTACCCGGATCAGTGAGTGAGCTCTATCAGGATCAGTGAGTGAGCTGTACGAGGATCAGTGAGTGAGCAGTACGAGGATCAGTGAGTGAGCTGTACCAGGATCAGTGAGTGAGCTGTACCGGGATCAGTGAGTGAGCTGTACCGGGATCAGTGAGTGAGCTGTATCGGGATCAGTGTGTGAGCTGTACCAGGATCAGGAGTGAGCTGTACCAGGATCAGTGAGTGACCTGTACCGGGATCAGTGAGTGAGCTGTCCCGTGATCAGTGAGTGAGCTGTACCGGGATCAGTGAGTGAGCTGTACCAGGATCTGTGAGTGAGCTGTACCGGGATCAGTGAGTGAGCTGTACCGGGATCAGTGAGTGAGCTGTCCCGTGATCAGTGAGTGAGCTGTACCGGGATCAGTGAGCGAGCTGTATCAGAATCAGTGAGAGAGCTGTACGAGGACCAGTGAGTGAGCTGTACCGGGATCAGTGAGTGAGCTGTACCGGGATCAGTGAGTGAGCTGTACCAGGATCAGTGAGTGAGCTGTACCGGGATCAGTGAGTGAGCTGTACCGGGATCAGTGAGTTAGCTGTACCAGGATCAGTGAGTGAGCTGTACTGGAATCAGTGATTGAGCTGTACCGGGATCAGTGAGTGAGCTGTACCGGGATCAGTGATTGAGCTGTACCGGGAACAGTGAGTGAGCTGTACCGGGAACAGTGAGTGAGCTGACCCGTGATCAGTGAGTGAGCTGAACTGGGATCAGTGAGTGAGCTGTCCCGTGATCAGTGAGTGAGCTGTACCGGGATCAGTGAGGGAGCTGTACCAGGATCAGTGAGTGAGCTCTACCGGGATCAGTGAGTGAGCAGTACCGGGATCAGTGAGTGAGCTGTACCCGGATCAGTGAGTGAGCTCTATCAGGATCAGTGAGTGAGCTGTACGAGGATCAGTGAGTGAGCTGTACCAGGATCAGTGAGTGAGCTGTAACGGGATCAGTGAGTGAGCTGTACCGGGATCAGTGAGTGAGCTGTACCGGGATCAGTGAGTGTGTTGTATCGGGATCAGTGAGTGAGCTGTACTGGGATCAGTGAGTGAGCTGTACGAGGATCAGTGAGTGAGCTGTACCAGGATCAGTGGATGAGCTGTACCGGGATCAGTGAGTGAGCTGTACCGGGATCAGTGAGTGTGCTGTATCGGGATCAGTGAGTGAGCTGTACCAGGATCAGTGAGTGAGCTGTACCAGGATCAGTGAGTGAGCTGTACTGGGATCAGTGAGTGAGCTGTACTGGGATCAGTGAGTGAGCAGTACGAGGATCAGTGAGTGAGCTGTACGAGGACCAGTGAGTGTGTTGTACCAGGATCAGTGAGTGAGCTGTACCGGGATCAGTGAGGGAGCTGTACCAGGATCAGTGAGTGAGCTGTACCGGAATCAGTGAGTGAGCAGTACCGGGATCAGTGAGTGAGCTGTACCCGGATCAGTGAGTGAGCTCTATCAGGATCAGTGAGTGAGCTGTACGAGGATCAGTGAGTGAGCTGTACCAGGATCAGTGAGTGAGCTGTACCGGGATCAGTGAGTGAGCTGTACCGGGATCAGTGAGTGAGCTGTACCAGGATCAGTGAGTGTGCTGTATCGGGATCAGTATGTGAGCTGTACCAGGATCAGGAGTGAGCTGTACCAGGATCAGTGAGTGACCTGTACCGGGATCAGTGAGTGAGCTGTAGCGGGATCAGTGAGTGAGCTGTACCAGGATCAGTGAGTGAGCTGTACCGGGATCAGTGATTGAGCTGTACCGGGATCAGTGAGTGAGCTGTACCGGGATCAGTGAGTGAGCTGTACCTGGATCAGTGAGTGAGCTGTACCGGGATCAGTGAGTGAGCTGTACCAGGATCAGTGAGTGTGCTGTACCAGTATCAGTGAGTGAGCTGTACCAGAATCAGTGAGTGAGCTGTACCAGGATCAGTGAGTGAGCTGTACAAGGATCAGTGAGTGAGCTGTACCTGGATCAGTGAGTGAGCTGTCCCGTGATCAGTGAGTGAGCTGTACCGGGAACAGTGAGTGAGCTGACCCGTGATCAGTGAGTGAGCTGAACCGGGATCAGTGAGTGAGCTGTCCCGTGATCAGTGAGTGAACTGTACCGGGATCAGTGAGGGAGCTGTACCAGGATCAGTGAGTGAGCTGTACCGGGATCAGTGAGTGAGCAGTACCGGGATCAGTGAGTGAGCTGTACCCGGATCAGTGAGTGAGCTCTATCAGGATCAGTGATTGAGCTGTACGAGGATCAGTGAGTGAGCTGTACCAGGATCAGTGAGTGAGCTGTAACGGGATCAGTGAGTGAGCTGTACCGGGATCAGTGAGTGAGCTGTACCGGGATCAGTGAGTGTGCTGTATCGGGATCAGTGAGTGAGCTGTACTGGGATCAGTGAGTGAGCTGTACGAGGATCAGTGAGTGAGCTGTACCAGGATCAGTGAGTGAGCTGTACCGGGATCAGTGAGTGAGCTGTACCGGGATCAGTGAGTGTGCTGTATCGGGATCAGTGAGTGAGCTGTACCAGGATCAGTGAGTGAGCTGTACCAGGATCAGTGAGTGAGCTGTACTGGGATCAGTGAGTGAGCTGTACTGGGATCAGTGAGTGAGCAGTACGAGGATCAGTGAGTGAGCTGTACCAGGATCAGTGAGTGAGCTGTACCGGGATCAGTGAGTGAGCTGTACCGGGATCAGTGAGTGAGCTGTACCGGGATCAGTGAGTGTGCTGTATCGGGATCAGTGAGTGAGCTGTACCAGGATCAGTGAGTGAGCTGTACCAGGATCAGTGAGTGACCTGTACCGGGATCAGTGAGTGAATGTCCCGTGATCAGTGAGTGAGCTGTACCGGGATCAGTGAGTGAGCTGTACCAGGACCTGTGAGTGAGCTGTACCGGGATCAGTGAGTGAGCTGTACCGGGATCAGTGAGTGAGCTGTCCCGTGATCAGTGAGTGAGCTGTACCGGGATCAGTGAGTGAGCTGTCCCGTGATCAGTGAGTGAGCTGTACTGGGATCAGTGAGTGAACTGTACCGGGATCAGTGAGTGAGCTGTACCGGGATCAGTGAGTGAGCTGTACCAGGATCAGTGAGTGAGCTGCACCTGGATCAGTGAGTGAGCTGTACCGGGATCAGTGAGTGAGCTGTACCAGGATCAGTGAGTGAGCTGTACCAGTATCAGTGAGTGAGCTGTACCAGGATCAGTGAGTGAGCTGTACCAGGATCAGTGAGTGAGCTGTACCAGGATCAGTGAATGAGCTGTACCAGGATAAGTGAGTGAGCTGTACCTGGATCAGTGAGTGAGCTCTCCCGTGATCAGTGAGTGAGCTGTACCGGGCTCAGTGAGTGAGCTGTACGAGGATCAGTGAGTGAGCTGCACGAGGATCAATGATTGAGTTGTACCAGGATCAGTGAGTGAGCTGTACCGGGATCAGTGAGTGAGCTGTACCGGGATCAGTGAGCGAGCTGTATCAGGATCAGTGAGTGAGCTGTACCAGGATCAGTGAGTGAGCTGTACGAGGACCAGTGATTGAGTTGTACCAGGATCAGTGAGTGAGCTGTACCGGGATCAGTGAGTGAGCTATACCGGGATCAGTGAGTGAGTTGTACCAGGATCAGGGAGTGAGCTGTACCGGGATCAGTGAGTGAGCTGTACCGGGATCAGTGAGTGAGTTGTACCAGGATCAATGAGTGAGCTGTACCAAGATCAGTGAGTGAGCTGTACGAGGATCAGTGAGTGAGTTGTACCAGGATCAGTGAGTGAGCTGTACCGGGATCAGTGAGTGAGCTGTACCGGGATCAGTGAGTGAGCTGTACCGGGATCAGTGAGTGAGCTGTACCGGGATCAGTGATTGAGCTGTACCGGGATCAGTGAGTGAGCTGTACCGAGATCAGTGAGTGAGCTGTACCGGGATAAGTGAGTGAGCTGCACCGGGATCAGTGAGTGAGCTGTCCCGTGATCAGTGAGTGAGCTGAACCGGGATCAGTGAGTGAGCTGTCCCGTGATCAGTGAGTGAGCTGTACCGGGATCAGTGAGGGAGCTGTACCAGGATCAGTGAGTGAGCTGTACCGGGATCAGTGAGTGAGCTGTACCGGGATCAGTGAGTGAGCTGTACCAGGATCAGTGAGTGAGCTGTATCAGGATCAGTGAGTGAGCTGCACGAGGATCAGTGAGTGAGCTGTACCAGGATCAGTGAGTGAGCTGTAACAGGATCAGTGAGTGAGCTGTACCGGGATCAGTGAGTGAGCTGTACCGGGATCAGTGAGTGTGCTGTATCGGGATCAGTGAGTGAGCTGTACTGGAATCAGTGAGTGAGCTGTACGAGGATCAGTGAGTGAGCTGTACCAGGAACAGTGAGTGAGCTGTACCGGGATCAGTGAGTGAGCTGTACCGGGATCAGTGAGTGTGCTGTATCGGGATCAGTGAGTGATCTGTACCAGGATCATTGAGTGAGCTGTACCAGGATCAGTGAGTGAGCTGTACCGGGATCAGTGAGTGAGCTGTACTGGGATCAGTGAGTGAGCAGTACGAGGATCAGTGAGTGAGCTTTACCAGGATCAGTGAGTGAGCTGTACCAGGATCAGTGAGTGAGCTGTATCGGGATCATTGAGTGAGCTGGACTGGGATCAGTGAGCGAGCTGTACCGGGATCAGTGAATGAGCTGTACCAGGATCAGTGAGTGAGCTGAACCAGGATCAGTGAGTGAGCTGTACCGGGATCAGTGAGTGAGCTGTACCGTGATCAGTGAGTGAGCTGTACCGGGATCAGTGAGTGAGCTGTAACAGGATCAGTGAGTGAGCTGTACCGGGATCAGTGAGTGAGCTGTACCAGGATCAGTGAGTGTGCTGTATCGGGATCAGTGAGTGAGCTGGACTGGGATCATTGAGTGAGCTGTCCTGTGATCAGTGAGTGAGCTGTACCGGGATCAGTGAGTGAGCTGTACCGGGATCAGTGAGTGAGCTGTACCGGGATCAGTGAGTGTGCTGTACCGGGATCAGTGAGTGAGCTGTACCAGGATCAGTGAGTGATCTGTACTGGGATCAGTGAGTGAGCTGTACCGGGATCAGTGAGTGAGCTGTACCGGGATCAGTGAGTGAGCTGTACCGGGATCAGTGAGTGAGCTGTACTGGGATCAGTGTGTGAGCTGTACTGGGATCAGTGAGTGAGCTGTACCAGGATCAGTGAGTGAGCTGTACCAGGATCAGTGAGTGATCTGTACCAGGATCAGTGAGTGAGCTGTACCGGGATCAGTGAGTGAGCTGTACCAGGATCAGTGAGTGAGCTGTATCGGGATCAGTGAGTGAGCTGTACCAGGATCAGTGAGTGAGCTGTATCAGGATCAGTGAGTGAGCTGTACGAGGATCAGTGAGTGAGCTGTACCGGGATCAGTAAGTGAGCTGTAGCGGGATCAGTGAGTGAGCTGTACCAGGATCAGTGAGTGAGCTGTACCGGGATCAGTGATTGAGCTGTACCGGGATCAGTGAGTGAGCTGTACCGGGATCAGTGAGTGAGCTGTACCGGGATCAGTGAGTGAGCTGTACCGGGATCAGTGAGTGAGCTGTCCCGTGATCAGTGAGTGAGCTGAACCGGGATCAGTGAGTGAGCTGTCCCGTGATCAGTGAGTGAGCTGTACCGGGATCAGTGAGGGAGCTGTACCAGGATCAGTGAGTGAGCTGTACCGGGATCAGTGAGTGAGCTGTACCGGGATCAGTGAGTGAGCTGTACCAGGATCAGTGAGTGAGCTGTATCAGGATCAGTGAGTGAACTGTACCGGGATCAGTGAGTGAGCTGTACCGGGATCAGTGAGTGAGCTGTACCAGGATCAGTGAGTGAGCTGTACCTGGATCAGTGAGTGAGCTGTACCGGGATCAGTGAGTGAGCTGTACCAGGATCAGTGAGTGTGCTGTACCAGTATCAGTGAGTGAGCTGTACCAGAATCAGTGAGTGAGCTGTACCAGGATCAGTGAGTGAGCTGTACCAGGATCAGTGAATGAGCTGTACAAGGATCAGTGAGTGAGCTGTACCTGGATCAGTTAGTGAGCTGTCCCGTGATCAGTGAGTGAGCTGTACCGGGATCAGTGAGTGAGCTGTACGAGGATCAGTGAGTGAGCTGTACGAGGATCACTGATTGAGTTGTACCAGGATCAGTGAGTGAGCTGTACCGGGTTCAGTGAGTGAGCTGTACCGGGATCAGTGAGCGAGCTGTATCAGGATCAGTGAGTGAGCTGTACCAGGATCAGTGAGTGAGCTGTACGAGGACCAGTGAGTGAGTTGTACCAGGATCAGTGAGTGAGCTGTACTGGGATCAGTGAGTGAGCTGTACCAGGATCAGTGAGTGAGCTGTATCAGGATCAGTGAGTGAGCTGTACCAGGATCAGTGAGTGAGTTGTACCGGGATCAGTGAGTGAGCTGTACCGGGATCAGTGAGTGAGCTGTACCAGGATCAGTGAGTGAGCTGTACCGGGATCAGTGATTGAGCTGTACCGGGATCAGTGAGTGAGCTGTACCGGGATCAGTGAGTGAGCTGTACCGGGATCAGTGAGTGAGCTGTACCGGGATCAGTGAGTGAGCTGACCCGTGATCAGTGAGTGAGCTGAACCGGGATCAGTGAGTGAGCTGTCCCGTGATCAGTGAGTGAGCTGTACCGGGATCAGTGAGGGAGCTGTACCAGGATCAGTGAGTGAGCTGTACCGGGATCAGTGAGTGAGCTGTACCGGGATCAGTGAGTGAGCTGTACCCGGATCAGTGAGTGAGCTCTATCAGGGTCAGTGAGTGAGCTGTACGAGGATCAGTGAGTGAGCTGTACCAGGATCAGTGAGTGAGCTGTAACGGGATCAGTGAGTGAGCTGTACCGGGATCAGTGAGTGAGCTGTACCTGGATCAGTGAGTGTGTTGTATCGGGATCAGTGAGTGAGCTGTACTGGGATCAGTGAGTGAGCTGTACGAGGATCAGTGAGTGAGCTGTACCAGGATCAGTGAGTGAGCTGTACCGGGATCAGTGAGTGAGCTGTACCGGGATCAGTGAGTGTGCTGTATCGGGATCAGTGAGTGAGCTGTACCCGGATCAGTGAGTGAGCTGTACCAGGATCAGTGAGTGAGCTGTACCGGGATCAGTGAGTGAGCTGTACTGGGATCAGTGAGTGAGCAGTACGAGGATCAGTGAGTGAGCTGTACCAGGATCAGTGAGTGAGCTGTACCGGGATCAGTGAGTGAGCTGTACCGGGATCAGTGAGTGAGCTGTACCAGGATCAGTGAGTGTGCTGTATCGGGATCAGTGTGTGAGCTGTACCAGGATCAGGAGTGAGCTGTACCAGGATCAGTGAGTGACCTGTACCGGGATCAGTGAGTGAGCTGTCCCGTGATCAGTGAGTGAGCTGTACCGGGATCAGTGAGTGAGCTGTACCAGGATCTGTGAGTGAGCTGTACCGGGATCAGTGAGTGAGCTGTACCGGGATCAGTGAGTGAGCTGTCCCGTGATCAGTGAGTGAGCTGTACCGGGATCAGAGAGCGAGCTGTATCAGAATCAGTGAGTGAGCTGTACGAGGACCAGTGAGTGAGTTTACCAGGATCAGTGACTGAGCTGTACCGGGATCAGTGAGTGAGCTGTACCAGGATCAGTAAGTGAGCTGTATCAGGATCAGTGAGTGAGCTGTACCAGGATCAGTGAGTGAGCTGTACCGGGATCAGTGAGTGAGCTGTACCGGGATCAGTGAGTTAGCTGTACCAGGATCAGTGAGTGAGCTGTACCGGGATCAGTGATTGAGCTGTACCGGGATCAGTGAGTGAGCTGTACCGGGATCAGTGAGTGAGCTGTACCGGGATCAGTGAGTGAGCTGTACCGGGAACAGTGAGTGAGCTGACCCGTGATCAGTGAGTGAGCTGAACTGGGATCAGTGAGTGAGCTGTCCCGTGATCAGTGAGTGAGCTGTACCGGGATCAGTGAGGGAGCTGTACCAGGATCAGTTAGTGAGCTGTACCGGGATCAGTGAGTGAGCAGTACCGGGATCAGTGAGTGAGCTGTACCCGGATCAGTGAGTGAGCTCTATCAGGATCAGTGAGTGAGCTGTACGAGGATCAGTGAGTGAGCTGTACCAGGATCAGTGAGTGAGCTGTAACGGGATCAGTGAGTGAGCTGTACCGGGATCAGTGAGTGAGCTGTACCGGGATCAGTGAGTGTGTTGTATCGGGATCAGTGAGTGAGCTGTACTGGGATCAGTGAGTGAGCTGTACGAGGATCAGTGAGTGAGCTGTACCAGGATCAGTGGATGAGCTGTACCGGGATCAGTGAGTGAGCTGTACCGGGATCAGTGAGTGTGCTGTATCGGGATCAGTGAGTGAGCTGTACCAGGATCAGTGAGTGAGCTGTACCAGGATCAGTGAGTGAGCTGTACTGGGATCAGTGAGTGAGCTGTACTGGGATCAGTGAGTGAGCAGTACGAGGATCAGTGAGTGAGCTGTACGAGGACCAGTGAGTGTGTTGTACCAGGATCAGTGAGTGAGCTGTACCGGGATCAGTGAGGGAGCTGTACCAGGATCAGTGAGTGAGCTGTACCGGGATCAGTGAGTGAGCAGTACCGGGATCAGTGAGTGAGCTGTACCCGGATCAGTGAGTGAGCTCTATCAGGATCAGTGAGTGAGCTGTACGAGGATCAGTGAGTGAGCTGTACCAGGATCAGTGAGTGAGCTGTACCGGGATCAGTGAGTGAGCTGTACCGGGATCAGTGAGTGAGCTGTACCAGGATCATTGAGTGTGCTGTATCGGGATCAGTATGTGAGCTGTACCAGGATCAGGAGTGAGCTGTACCAGGATCAGTGAGTGACCTGTACCGGGATCAGTGAGTGAGCTGTCCCGTGATCAGTGAGTGAGCTGTACCGGGATCAGTGAGTGAGCTGTACCAGGATCTGTGAGTGAGCTGTACCGGGATCAGTGAGTGAGCTGTACCGGGATCAGTGAGTGAGCTGTCCCGTGATCAGTGAGTGAGCTGTACCGGGATCAGTGAGCGAGCTGTATCAGAATCAGTGAGTGAGCTGTACGAGGACCAGTGAGTGAGTTGTACCAGGATCAGTGACTGAGCTGTACCGGGATCAGTGAGTGAGCTGTACCAGGATCAGTAAGTGAGCTGTATCAGGATCAGTGAGTGAGCTGTACCAGGATCAGTGAGTGAGCTGTACCGGGATCAGTGAGTGAGCTGTACCGGGATCAGTGAGTTAGCTGTACCAGGATCAGTGAGTGAGCTGTACCGGGATCAGTGATTGAGCTGTCCCGGGATCAGTGAGTGAGCTGTACCGGGATCAGTGAGTGAGCTGTACCGGGATCAGTGAGTGAGCTGTACCGGGAACAGTGAGTGAGCTGACCCGTGATCAGTGAGTGAGCTGAACTGGGATCAGTGAGTGAGCTGTCCCGTGATCAGTGAGTGAGCTGTACCGGGATCAGTGAGGGAGCTGTACCAGGATCAGTGAGTGAGCTGTACCGGGATCAGTGAGTGAGCAGTACCGGTATCAGTGAGTGAGCTGTACCCGGATCAGTGAGTGAGCTCTATCAGGATCAGTGAGTGAGCTGTACGAGGATCAGTGAGTGAGCTGTACCAGGATCAGTGAGTGAGCTGTAACGGGATCAGTGAGTGAGCTGTACCGGGATCAGTGAGTGAGCTGTACCGGGATCAATGAGTGTGTTGTATCGGGATCAGTGAGTGAGCTGTACTGGGATCAGTGAGTGAGCTGTACGAGGATCAGTGAGTGAGCTGTACCAGGATCAGTGAGTGAGCTGTACCGGGATCAGTGAGTGAGCTGTACCGGGATCAGTGAGTGTGCTGTATCGGGATCAGTGAGTGAGCTGTACCAGGATCAGTGAGTGAGCTGTACCAGGATCAGTGAGTGAGCTGTACTGGGATCAGTGAGTGAGCTGTACTGGGATCAGTGAGTGAGCAGTACGAGGATCAGTGAGTGAGCTGTACCAGGATCAGTGAGTGAGCTGTACCGGGATCAGTGAGTGAGCTGTACCGGGATCAGTGAGTGAGCTGTACCGGGATCAGTGAGTGTGCTGTATCGGGATCAGTGAGTGAGCTGTACCAGGATAAGTGAGTGAGCTGTACCAGGATCAGTGAGTGACCTGTACCGGGATCAGTGAGTGAATGTCCCGTGATCAGTGAGTGAGCTGTACCGGGATCAGTGAGTGAGCTGTACCAGGATCTGTGAGTGAGCTGTACCGGGATCAGTGAGTGAGCTGTACCGGGATCAGTGAGTGAGCTGTCCCGTGATCAGTGAGTGAGCTGTACCGGGATCAGTGAGTGAGCTGTCCCGTGATCAGTGAGTGAGCTGTACTGGGATCAGTGAGTGAACTGTACTGGGATCAGTGAGTGAGCTGTACCGGGATCAGTGAGTGAGCTGTACCAGGATCAGTGAGTGAGCTGCACCTGGATCAGTGAGTGAGCTGTACCGGGATCAGTGAGTGAGCTGTACCAGGATCAGTGAGTGAGCTGTACCAGTATCAGTGAGTGAGCTGTACCAGGATCAGTGAGTGAGCTGTACCAGGATCAGTGAGTGAGCTGTACCAGGATCAGTGAATGAGCTGTACCAGGATAAGTGAGTGAGCTGTACGTGGATCAGTGAGTGAGCTGTCCCGTGATCAGTGAGTGAGCTGTATCGGGATCAGTGAGTGAGCTGTACGAGGATCAGTGAGTGAGCTGCACGAGGATCAATGATTGAGTTGTACCAGGATCAGTGAGTGAGCTGTACCGGGATCAGTGAGTGAGCTGTACCGGGATCAGTGAGCGAGCTGTATCCGGATCAGTGAGTGAGCTGTACCAGGATCAGTGAGTGAGCTGTACGAGGACTAGTGAGTGAGTTGTACCAGGATCAGGGAGTGAGCCGTACCGGGATCAGTGAGTGAGCTGTACCGGGATCAGTGAGTGAGTTGTACCAGGATCAATGAGTGAGCTGTACCAGGATCAGTGAGTGAGCTGTACGAGGATCAGTGAGTGAGTTGTACCAGGATCAGTGAGTGAGCTGTACCGGGATCAGTGAGTGAGCTGTACCGGGATCAGTGAGTGAGCTGTACCAGGATCAGTGAGTGAGCTGTACCGGGATCAGTGATTGAGCTGTACCGGGATCAGTGAGTGAGCTGTACCGGGATCAGTGAGTGAGCTGTACCGGGATCAGTGAGTGAGCTGTACCGGGATCAGTGAGTGAGCTGACCCGTGATCAGTGAGTGAGCTGAACCGGGATCAGTGAGTGAGCTGTCCCGTGATCAGTGAGTGAGCTGTACCGGGATCAGTGAGGGAGCTGTACCAGGATCAGTGAGTGAGCTGTACCGGGATCAATGAGTGAGCTGTACCGGGATCAGTGAGTGAGCTGTAACCGGATCAGTGAGTGAGCTCTATCAGGATCAGTGAGTGAGCTGTACGAGGATCAGTGAGTGAGCTGTACCAGGATCAGTGAGTGAGCTGTAACGGGATCAGTGAGTGAGCTGTACCGGGATCAGTGAGTGAGCTGTACCTGGATCAGTGAGTGTGTTGTATCGGGATCAGTGAGTGAGCTGTACTGGGATCAGTGAGTGAGCTGTACGAGGATCAGTGAGTGAGCTGTACCAGGATCAGTGAGTGAGCTGTACCGGGATCAGTGAGTGAGCTGTACCGGGATCAGTGAGTGTGCTGTATCGGGATCAGTGAGTGAGCTGTACCAGGCTCAGTGAGTGAGCTGTACCAGGATTCATGAGTGAGCTGTACCGGGATCAGTGAGTGAGCTGTACTGGGATCAGTGAGTGAGCAGTACGAGGATCAGTGAGTGAGCTGTACCAGGATCAGTGAGTGAGCTGTACCGGGATCAGTGAGTGAGCTGTACCGGGATCAGTGAGTGAGCTGTACCAGGATCAGTGAGTGTGCTGAATCGGGATCAGTGTGTGAGCTGTACCAGGATCAGGAGTGAGCTGTACCAGGATCAGTGAGTGACCTGTACCGGGATCAGTGAGTGAGCTGTCCCGTGATCAGTGAGTGAGCTGTACCGGGATCAGTGAGTGAGCTGTACCAGGATCAGTGAGTGTGCTGTATCGGGATCAGTGTGTGAGCTGTACCAGGATCAGGAGTGAGCTGTACCAGGATCAGTGAGTGAGCTGTAACGGGATCAGTGAGTGAGCTGTACCGGGATCAGTGAGTGAGCTGTACCGGGATCAATGAGTGTGTTGTATCGGGATCAGTGAGTGAGCTGTACTGGGATCAGTGAGTGAGCTGTACGAGGATCAGTGAGTGAGCTGTACCAGGATCAGTGAGTGAGCTGTACCGGGATCAGTGAGTGAGCTGTACCGGGATCAGTGAGTGTGCTGTATCGGGATCAGTGAGTGAGCTGTACCAGGATCAGTGAGTGAGCTGTACCAGGATCAGTGAGTGAGCTGTACTGGGATCAGTGAGTGAGCTGTACTGGGATCAGTGAGTGAGCAGTACGAGGATCAGTGAGTGAGCTGTACCAGGATCAGTGAGTGAGCTGTACCGGGATCAGTGAGTGAGCTGTACCGGGATCAGTGAGTGAGCTGTACCGGGATCAGTGAGTGTGCTGTATCGGGATCAGTGAGTGAGCTGTACCAGGATAAGTGAGTGAGCTGTACCAGGATCAGTGAGTGACCTGTACCGGGATCAGTGAGTGAATGTCCCGTGATCAGTGAGTGAGCTGTACCGGGATCAGTGAGTGAGCTGTACCAGGATCTGTGAGTGAGCTGTACCGGGATCAGTGAGTGAGCTGTACCGGGATCAGTGAGTGAGCTGTCCCGTGATCAGTGAGTGAGCTGTACCGGGATCAGTGAGTGAGCTGTCCCGTGATCAGTGAGTGAGCTGTACTGGGATCAGTGAGTGAACTGTACCGGGATCAGTGAGTGAGCTGTACCGGGATCAGTGAGTGAGCTGTACCAGGATCAGTGAGTGAGCTGCACCTGGATCAGTGAGTGAGCTGTACCGGGATCAGTGAGTGAGCTGTACCAGGATCAGTGAGTGAGCTGTACCAGTATCAGTGAGTGAGCTGTACCAGGATCAGTGAGTGAGCTGTACCAGGATCAGTGAGTGAGCTGTACCAGGATCAGTGAATGAGCTGTACCAGGATAAGTGAGTGAGCTGTACGTGGATCAGTGAGTGAGCTGTCCCGTGATCAGTGAGTGAGCTGTACCGGGATCAGTGAGTGAGCTGTACGAGGATCAGTGAGTGAGCTGCACGAGGATCAATGATTGAGTTGTACCAGGATCAGTGAGTGAGCTGTACCGGGATCAGTGAGTGAGCTGTACCGGGATCAGTGAGCGAGCTGTATCCGGATCAGTGAGTGAGCTGTACCAGGATCAGTGAGTGAGCTGTACGAGGACCAGTGAGTGAGTTGTACCAGGATCAGGGAGTGAGCCGTACCGGGATCAGTGAGTGAGCTGTACCGGGATCAGTGAGTGAGTTGTACCAGGATCAATGAGTGAGCTGTACCAGGATCAGTGAGTGAGCTGTACGAGGATCAGTGAGTGAGTTGTACCAGGATCAGTGAGTGAGCTGTACCGGGATCAGTGAGTGAGCTGTACCGGGATCAGTGAGTGAGCTGTACCAGGATCAGTGAGTGAGCTGTACCGGGATCAGTGATTGAGCTGTACCGGGATCAGTGAGTGAGCTGTACCGGGATCAGTGAGTGAGCTGTACCGGGATCAGTGAGTGAGCTGTACCGGGATCAGTGAGTGAGCTGACCCGTGATCAGTGAGTGAGCTGAACCGGGATCAGTGAGTGAGCTGTCCCGTGATCAGTGAGTGAGCTGTACCGGGATCAGTGAGGGAGCTGTACCAGGATCAGTGAGTGAGCTGTACCGGGATCAATGAGTGAGCTGTACCGGGATCAGTGAGTGAGCTGTAACCGGATCAGTGAGTGAGCTCTATCAGGATCAGTGAGTGAGCTGTACGAGGATCAGTGAGTGAGCTGTACCAGGATCAGTGAGTGAGCTGTAACGGGATCAGTGAGTGAGCTGTACCGGGATCAGTGAGTGAGCTGTACCTGGATCAGTGAGTGTGTTGTATCGGGATCAGTGAGTGAGCTGTACTGGGATCAGTGAGTGAGCTGTACGAGGATCAGTGAGTGAGCTGTACCAGGATCAGTGAGTGAGCTGTACCGGGATCAGTGAGTGAGCTGTACCGGGATCAGTGAGTGTGCTGTATCGGGATCAGTGAGTGAGCTGTACCAGGCTCAGTGAGTGAGCTGTACCAGGATTCATGAGTGAGCTGTACCGGGATCAGTGAGTGAGCTGTACTGGGATCAGTGAGTGAGCAGTACGAGGATCAGTGAGTGAGCTGTACCAGGATCAGTGAGTGAGCTGTACCGGGATCAGTGAGTGAGCTGTACCGGGATCAGTGAGTGAGCTGTACCAGGATCAGTGAGTGTGCTGTATCGGGATCAGTGTGTGAGCTGTACCAGGATCAGGAGTGAGCTGTACCAGGATCAGTGAGTGACCTGTACCGGGATCAGTGAGTGAGCTGTCCCGTGATCAGTGAGTGAGCTGTACCGGGATCAGTGAGTGAGCTGTAGCAGGATCTGTGAGTGAGCTGTACCGGGATCAGTGAGTGAGCTGTACCGGGATCAGTGAGTGAGCTGTCCCGTGATCAGTGAGTGAGCTGTATCAGGATCAGTGAGTGTGCTGTACCGGGATCAGTGAGCGAGCTGTATCAGAATCAGTGAGTGAGCTGTACGAGGACCAGTGAGTGAGTTGTACCAGGATCAGTGACTGAGCTGTACCGGGATCACTGAGTGAGCTGTACCAGGATCAGTAAGTGAGCTGTATCAGGATCAGTGAGTGAGCTGTACCAGGATCAGTGAGTGAGCTGTACCGGGATCAGTGAGTGAGCTGTACCGGGATCAGTGAGTTAGCTGTACCAGGATCAGTGAGTGAGCTGTACCGGGATCAGTGATTGAGCTGTACAGGGATCAGTGAGTGAGCTGTACCGGGATCAGTGAGTGAGCTGTACCGGGATCAGTGAGTGAGCTGTACCGGGAACAGTGAGTGAGCTGACCCGTGATCAGTGAGTGAGCTGAACTGGGATCAGTGAGTGAGCTGTCCCGTGATCAGTGAGTGAGCTGTACCGGGATCAGTGAGGGAGCTGTACCAGGATCAGTGAGTGAGCTGTACCGGGATCAGTGAGTGAGCAGTACCGGGATCAGTGAGTGAGCTGTACCCGGATCAGTGAGTGAGCTCTATCAGGATCAGTGAGTGAGCTGTACGAGGATCAGTGAGTGAGCTGTACCAGGATCAGTGAGTGAGCTGTAACGGGATCAGTGAGTGAGCTCTACCGGGATCAGTGAGTGAGCTGTACCGGGATCAGTGAGTGTGTTGTATCGGGATCAGTGAGTGAGCTGTACTGGGATCAGTGAGTGAGCTGTACGAGGATCAGTGAGTGAGCTGTACCAGGATCAGTGAGTGAGCTGTACCGGGATCAGTGAGTGAGCTGTACCGGGATCAGTGAGTGTGCTGTATCGGGATCAGTGAGTGAGCTGTACCAGGATCAGTGAGTGAGCTGTACCAGGATCAGTGAGTGAGCTGTACTGGGATCAGTGAGTGAGCTGTACTGGGATCAGTGAGTGAGCAGTACGAGGATCAGTGAGTGAGCTGTACCAGGATCAGTGAGTGAGCTGTACCGGGATCAGTCAGTGAGCTGTACCGGGATCAGTGAGTGAGCTGTACCGGGATCAGTGAGTGTGCTGTATCGGGATCAGTGAGTGAGCTGTACCAGGATCAGTGAGTGAGCTGTACCAGGATCAGTGAGTGACCTGTACCGGGATCAGTGAGTGAATGTCCCGTGATCAGTGAGTGAGCTGTACCGGGATCAGTGAGTGAGCTGTACCAGGATCTGTGAGTGAGCTGTACCGGGATCAGTGAGTGAGCTGTACCGGGATCAGTGAGTGAGCTGTCCCGTGATCAGTGAGTGAGCTGTACCGGGATCAGTGAGTGAGCTGTCCCGTGATCAGTGAGTGAGCTGTACTGGGATCAGTGAGTGAACTGTACCGGGATCAGTGAGTGAGCTGTACCGGGATCAGTGAGTGAGCTGTACCAGGATCAGTGAGTGAGCTGCACCTGGATCAGTGAGTGAGCTGTACCGGGATCAGTGAGTGAGCTGTACCAGGATCAGTGAGTGAGCTGTACCAGTATCAGTGAGTGAGCTGTACCAGGATCAGTGAGTGAGCTGTACCAGGATCAGTGAGTGAGCTGTACCAGGATCAGTGAATGAGCTGTACCAGGATAAGTGAGTGAGCTGTACCTGGATCAGTGAGTGAGCTGTCCCGTGATCAGTGAGTGAGCTGTACCGGGATCAGTGAGTGAGCTGTACGAGGATCAGTGAGTGAGCTGCACGAGGATCAATGATTGAGTTGTACCAGGATCAGTGAGTGAGCTGTACCGGGATCAGTGAGTGAGCTGTACCGGGATCAGTGAGAGAGCTGTATCAGGATCAGTGAGTGAGCTGTACCAGGATCAGTGAGTGAGCTGTACGAGGACCAGTGAGTGAGTTGTACCAGGATCAGGGAGTGAGCTGTACCGGGATCAGTGAGTGAGCTGTACCGGGATCAGTGAGTGAGTTGTACCAGGATCAATGAGTGAGCTGTACCAGGATCAGTGAGTGAGCTGTACGAGGATCAGTGAGTGAGTTGTACCAGGATCAGTGAGTGAGCTGTACCGGGATCAGTGAGTGAGCTGTACCGGGATCAGTGAGTGAGCTGTACCGGGATCAGTGAGTGAGCTGTACCGGGATCAGTGATTGAGCTGTACCGGGATCAGTGAGTGAGCTGTACCGGGATCAGTGAGTGAGCTGTACCGGGATAAGTGAGTGAGCTGTACCGGGATCAGTGAGTGAGCTGTCCCGTGATCAGTGAGTGAGCTGAACCGGGATCAGTGAGTGAGCTGTCCCGTGATCAGTGAGTGAGCTGTACCGGGATCAGTGAGGGAGCTGTACCAGGATCAGTGAGTGAGCTGTACCGGGATCAGTGAGTGAGCTGTACCGGGATCAGTGAGTGAGCTGTACCAGGATCAGTGAGTGAGCTGTATCAGGATCAGTGAGTGAGCTGCACGAGGATCAGTGAGTGAGCTGTACCAGGATCAGTGAGTGAGCTGTAACGGGATCAGTGAGTGAGCTGTACCGGGATCAGTGAGTGTGCTGTATCGGAATCAGTGAGTGAGCTGTACTGGGATCAGTGAGTGAGCTGTACGAGGATCAGTGAGTGAGCTGTACCAGGAACAGTGAGTGAGCTGTACCGGGATCAGTGAGTGAGCTGTACCGGGATCAGTGAGTGTGCTGTATCGGGATCAGTGAGTGATCTGTACCAGGATCATTGAGTGAGCTGTACCAGGATCAGTGAGTGAGCTGTACTGGGATCAGTGAGTGAGCTGTACTGGGATCAGTGAGTGAGCAGTACGAGGATCAGTGAGTGAGCTTTACCAGGATCAGTGAGTGAGCTGTACCAGGATCAGTGAGTGAGCTGTATCGGGATCATTGAGTGAGCTGGACTGGGATCAGTGAGCGAGCTGTACCGGGATCAGTGAGTGAGCTGTACCAGGATCAGTGAGTGAGCTGAACCAGGATCAGTGAGTGAGCTGTACCGGGATCAGTGAGTGAGCTGTACCGTGATCAGTGAGTGAGCTGTACCGGGATCAGTGAGTGAGCTGTAACAGGATCAGTGAGTGAGCTGTACCGGGATCAGTGAGTGAGCTGTACCGGGATCAGTGAGTGAGCTGTCCCGTGATCAGTGAGTGACCTGTACCGGGATCAGTGAGTGAGCTGTCCCGTGATCAGTGAGTGAGCTGTACTGGGATCAGTGAGTGAACTGTACCGGGATCAGTGAGTGAGCTGTACCGGGATCAGTGAGTGAGCTGTACCAGGATCAGTGAGTGAGCTGTACCTGGATCAGTGAGTGAGCTGTACCGGGATCAGTGAGTGAGCTGTACCAGGATCAGTGAGTGAGCTGTACCAGTATCAGTGAGTGAGCTGTACCAGGATCAGTGAGTGAGCTGTACCAGGATCAGTGAGTGAGCTGTACCAGGATCAGTGAGTGAGCTGTACCAGGATCAGTGAGTGAGCTGTACGTGGATCAGTGAGTGAGCTGTCCCGTGATCAGTGAGTGAGCTGTACCGGGATCAGTGAGTGAGCTGTACGAGGATCAGTGAGTGAGCTGTACGAGGATCAATGATTGAGTTGTACCAGGATCAGTGAGTGAGCTGTACCGGGATCAGTGAGTGAGCTGTACCAGGATCAGTGAGTGAGCTGTACCAGGATCAGTGAGTGAGCTATACCGGGATCAGTGAGTGAGCTGTACCGGGATCAGTGAGTGTGCTGTATCGGGATCAGTGAGTGAGCTGTACCAGGATCAGTGAGTTAGCTGTACCGGGATCAGTGAGTGAGCTGTACCGGGATCAGTGAGTGAGCTGTACCAGGATCAGTGAGTGAGCTGTACCGGGATCAGTGAGTGAGCTGTACCGGGATCAGTGAGTGTGCTGTATCGGGATCAGTGAGTGAGCTGTACCAGGATCAGTGAGTGAGCTGTACCAGGATCAGTGAGTGAGCTGTACCGGGATCAGTGAGTGAGCTGTACCGGGATCAGTGACTGTGCTGTATCGGGAACAGTGAGTGAGCTGTACCGGGATCAGTGAGTGAGCTGTACCAGGATCAGTGAGTGAGCTGTACCGGGATCAGTGAGTGAGCTGTCCCGTGATCAGTGAGTGAGCTGTACCGGGATCAGTGAGTGAGCTGTACCAGGATCAGTGAGTGAGCTGTACCGGGATCAGTGAGTGAGCTGTACCGGGATCAGTGAGTGAGCTGTCCCGTGATCAGTGAGTGAGCTGTACCGGGATCAGTGAGTGAGCTGTCCCGTGATCAGTGAATGAGCTGTACCAGGATCAGTGAGTGAGCTGTACCTGGATCAGTGAGTGAGCTGTCCCGTGATCAGTGAGTGAGCTGTACCGGGATCAGTGAGTGAGCTGTACGAGGATCAGTGAGTGAGCTGCACGAGGATCACTGATTGAGTTGTACCAGGATCAGTGAGTGAGCTGTACCGGGATCAGTGAGTGAGCTGTACCGGGATCAGTGAGCGAGCTGTATCAGGATCAGTGAGTGAGCTGTACCAGGATCAGTGAGTGAGCTGTAAGAGGACCAGTGAGTGAGTTGTACCAGGATCAGTGAGTGAGCTGTACCGGGATCAGTGAGTGAGCTGTACCAGGATCAGTGAGTGAGCTGTATCAGGATCAGTGAGTGAGCTGTACCAGGATCAGTGAGTGAGCTGTACCGGGATCAGTGAGTGAGCTGTACCAGGATCAGTGAGTGAGCTGTACCGGGATCAGTGATTGAGCTGTACCGGGATCAGTGAGTGAGCTGTACCGGGATCAGTGAGTGAGCTGTACCGGGATCAGTGAGTGAGCTGTACCGGGATCAGTGAGTGAGCTGTACCGGGATCAGTGAGTGAGCTGAACCGGGATCAGTGAGTGAGCTGTCCCGTGATCAGTGAGTGAGCTGTACCGGGTTCAGTGAGGGAGCTGTACCAGGATCAGTGAGTGAGCTGTACCGGGATCAGTGAGTGAGCTGTACCGGGATCAGTGAGTGAGCTGTACCCGGATCAGTGAGTGAGCTCTATCAGGATCAGTGAGTGAGCTGTACGAGGATCAGTGAGTGAGCTGTACCAGGATCAGTGAGTGAGCTGTAACGGGATCAGTGAGTGAGCTGTACCGGGATCAGTGAGTGAGCTGTACCGGGATCAGTGAGTGTGTTGTATCGGGATCAGTGAGTGAGCTGTACTGGGATCAGTGAGTGAGCTGTACGAGGATCAGTGAGTGAGCTGTTCCAGGATCAGTGAGTGAGCTGTACCGGGATCAGTGAGTGAGCTGTACCGGGATAAGTGAGTGTGCTGTATCGGGATCAGTGAGTGAGCTGTACCAGGATCAGTGAGTGAGCTGTACCAGGATCAGTGAGTGAGCTGTACCGGGATCAGTGAGTGAGCTGTACTGGGATCAGTGAGTGAGCAGTACGAGGATCAGTGAGTGAGCTGTACCAGGATCAGTGAGTGAGCTGTACCGGGATCAGTGAGTGAGCTGTACCGGGATCAGTGAGTGAGCTGTACCAGGATCAGTGAGTGTGCTGTATCGGGATCAGTGTGTGAGCTGTACCAGGATCAGGAGTGAGCTGTACCAGGATCAGTGAGTGACCTGTACCGGGATCAGTGAGTGAGCTGTCCCGTGATCAGTGAGTGAGCTGTACCGGGATCAGTGAGTGAGCTGTACCAGAATCTGTGAGTGAGCTGTACCGGGATCAGTGAGTGAGCTGTACCGGGATCAGTGAGTGAGCTGTCCCGTGATCAGTGAGTGAGCTGTACCGGGATCAGTGAGCGAGCTGTATCAGAATCAGTGAGTGAGCTGTACCAGGATCAGTGAGTGAGCTGTACGAGGACCAGTGAGTGAGTTGTACCAGGATCAGTGACTGAGCTGTACCGGGATCAGTGAGTGAGCTGTACCAGGATCAGTGAGTGAGCTGTATCAGGATCAGTGAGTGAGCTGTACCAGGATCAGTGAGTGAGCTGTACCGGGATCAGTGAGTGAGCTGTACCGGGATCAGTGAGTGAGCTGTACCAGGATCAGTGAGTGAGCTGTACCGGGATCAGTGATTGAGCTGTACCGGGATCAGTGAGTGAGCTGTACCGGGATCAGTGAGTGAGCTGTACCGGGATCAGTAAGTGAGCTGTACCGGGAACAGTGAGTGAGCTGACCCGTGATCAGTGAGTGAGCTGTACCGTGATCAGTGAGTGAGCTGTACCGGGATCAGTGAGTGAGCTGTAACAGGATCAGTGAGTGAGCTGTACCGGGATCAGTGAGTGAGCTGTACCGGGATCAGTGAGTGAGCTGTCCCGTGATCAGTGAGTGACCTGTACCGGGATCAGTGAGTGAGCTGTCCCGTGATCAGTGAGTGAGCTGTACTGGGATCAGTGAGTGAACTGTACCGGGATCAGTGAGTGAGCTGTACCGGGATCAGTGAGTGAGCTGTACCAGGATCAGTGAGTGAGCTGTACCTGGATCAGTGAGTGAGCTGTACCGGGATCAGTGAGTGAGCTGTACCAGGATCAGTGAGTGAGCAGTACCAGTATCAGTGAGTGAGCTGTACCAGGATCAGTGAGTGAGCTGTACCAGGATCAGTGAGTGAGCTGTACCAGGATCAGTGAGTGAGCTGTACCAGGATCAGTGAGTGAGCTGTACCTGGATCAGTGAGTGAGCTGTCCCGTGATCAGTGAGTGTGCTGTATCGGGATCAGTGAGTGAGCTGTACTGGGATCAGTGAGTGAGCTGTACGAGGATCAGTGAGTGAGCTGTACCAGGATCAGTGAGTGAGCTGTACCGGGATCAGTGAGTGTGCTGTATCGGGATCAGTGAGTGAGCTGTACCAGGATCAGTGAGTGAGCTGTACCAGGATCAGTGAGTGAGCTGTACCGGGATTAGTGAGTGAGCTGTACCGGGATCAGTGAGTGTGCTGTATCGGGATCAGTGAGTGAGCTGTACCAGGATCAGTGAGTGAGCTGTACCAGGATCAGTGAGTGAGCTGTACCGGGATCAGTGAGTGAGCTGTCCCGTGATCAGTGAGTGAGCTGTACCGGGATCAGTGAGTGAGCTGTACCTGGATCAGTGAGTGAGCTGTACCGGGATCAGTGAGTGAGCTGTACCGGGATCAGTGAGTGAGCTGTCTCGTGATCAGTGAGTGAGCTGTACCGGGATCAGTGAGTGAGCTGTCCCGTGATCAGTGACTGAGCTGTACTGGGATCAGTGAGTGAACTGTACCGGCATCAGTGAGTGAGCTGTACCGGGATCAGTGAGTGAGCTGTACCAGGATCAGTGAGTGAGCTGTACCTGGATCAGTGAGCGAGCTGTACCAGGATCAGTGAATGAGCTGTACCAGGATCAGTGAGTGAGCTGTACCTGGATCAGTGAGTGAGCTGTCCCGTGATCAGTGAGTGAGCTGTACCGGGATCAGTGAGTGAGCTGTACGAGGATCAGTGAGTGAGCTGTACGAGGATCACTGATTGAGTTGTACCAGGATCAGTGAGTGAGCTGTACCGGGATCAGTGAGTGAGCTGTACCGGGATCAGTGAGCGAGCTGTATCAGGATCAGTGAGTGATCTGTACCAGGATCAGTGAGTGAGCTGTACGAGGATCACTGATTGAGTTGTACCAGGATCAGTGAGTGAGCTGTACCGGGATCAGTGAGTGAGCTGTACCGGAATCAGTGAGCGAGCTGTATCAGGATCAGTGAGCGAGCTGTACCAGGATCAGTGAATGAGCTGTACCAGGATCAGTGAGTGAGCTGTACCTGGATCAGTGAGTGAGCTGTCCCGTGATCAGTGAGTGAGCTGTACCGGGATCAGTGAGTGAGCTGTACCAGGATCAGTGAGTGAGCTGTACCGGGATCAGTGAGTGAGCTGTACCGGGATCAGTGAGTGAGCTGTGCCGGGATCAGTGAGTGTGCTGTATCGGGATCAGTGAGTGAGCTGTAACAGGATCAGTGAGTGAGCTGTACCAGGATCAGTGAGTGACCTGTACCGGGATCAGTGAGTGAGCTGTCCCGTGATCAGTGAGTGAGCTGTACCGGGATCAGTGAGTGAGCTGTACCAGGATCTGTGAGTGAGCTGTACCGGGATCAGTGAGTGAGCTGTACCGGGATCAGTGAGTGAGCTGTCCCGTGATCAGTGAGTGAGCTGTACCGGGATCAGTGAGTGAGCTGTCCCGTGATCAGTGAGTGAGCTGTACTGGGATCAGTGAGTGAACTGTACCGGGATCAGTGAGTGAGCTGTACCGGGATCAGTGAGTGAGCTGTACCAGGATCAGTGAGTGAGCTGCACCTGGATCAGTGAGTGAGCTGTACCGGGATCAGTGAGTGAGCTGTACCAGGAACAGTGAGTGAGCTGTACCAGTATCAGTGAGTGAGCTGTACCAGGATAAGTGAGTGAGCTGTACCAGGATCAGTGAGTGAGCTGTACCAGGATCAGTGAATGAGCTGTACCAGGATAAGTGAGTGAGCTGTACCTGGATCAGTGAGTGAGCTGTCCCGTGATCAGTGAGTGAGCTGTACCGGGATCAGTGAGTGAGCTGTACGAGGATCAGTGAGTGAGCTGCACGAGGATCAATGATTGAGTTGTACCAGGATCAGTGAATGAGCTGTACCGGGATCAGTGAGTGAGCTGTACCGGGATCAGTGAGCGAGCTGTATCAGGATCAGTGAGTGAGCTGTACCAGGATCAGTGAGTGAGCTGTACGAGGACCAGTGAGTGAGTTGTACCAGGATCAGTGAGTGAGCTGTACCGGGATCAGTGAGTGAGCTATACCGGGATCAGTGAGTGAGTTGTACCAGGATCAGGGAGTGAGCTGTACCGGGATCAGTGAGTGAGCTGTACCGGGATCAGTGAGTGAGTTGTACCAGGATCAGTGAGTGAGCTGTACCAGGATCAGTGAGTGAGCTGTACGAGGATCAGTGAGTGAGTTGTACCAGGATCAGTGAGTGAGCTGTACCGGGATCAGTGAGTGAGCTGTACCGAGATCAGTGAGTGAGCTGTACCGGGATCAGTGAGTGAGCTGTACCGGGATCAGTTATTGAGCTGTACCGGGATCAGTGAGTGAGCTGTACCGGGATCAGTGAGTGAGCTGTACCGGGATAAGTGAGTGAGCTGTACCGGGATCAGTGAGTGAGCTGTCCCGTGATCAGTGAGTGAGCTGAACCGGGATCAGTGAGTGAGCTGTCCCGTGATCAGTGAGTGAGCTGTACCGGGATCAGTGAGGGAGCTGTACCAGGATCAGTGAGTGAGCTGTACCGGGATCAGTGAGTGAGCTGTACCGGGATCAGTGAGTGAGCTGTACCAGGATCAGTGAGTGAGCTGTATCAGGATCAGTGAGTGAGCTGCACGAGGATCAGTGAGTGAGCTGTACCAGGATCAGTGAGTGAGCTGTAACGGGATCAGTGAGTGAGCTGTACCGGGATCAGTGAGTGAGCTGTACCGGGATCAGTGAGTGTGCTGTATCGGGATCAGTGAGTGAGCTGTACTGGGATCAGTGAGTGAGCTGTACGAGGATCAGTGAGTGAGCTGTACCAGGAACAGTGAGTGAGCTGTACCGGGATCAGTGAGTGAGCTGTACCGGGATCAGTGAGTGTGCTGTATCGGGATCAGTGAGTGATCTGTACCAGGAACATTGAGTGAGCTGTACCAGGATCAGTGAGTGAGCTGTACCGGGATCAGTGAGTGAGCTGTACTGGGATCAGTGAGTGAGCAGTACGAGGATCAGTGAGTGAGCTTTACCAGGATCAGTGAGTGAGCTGTACCAGGATCAGTGAGTGAGCTGTATCGGGATCATTGAGTGAGCTGGACTGGGATCAGTGAGCGAGCTGTACCGGGATCAGTGAGTGAGCTGTACCAGGATCAGTGAGTGAGCTGAACCAGGATCAGTGAGTGAGCTGTACCGGGATCAGTGAGTGAGCTGTACCGTGATCAGTGAGTGAGCTGTGCCGGGATCAGTGAGTGAGCTGTAACAGGATCAGTGAGTGAGCTGTACCGGGATCAGTGAGTGAGCTGTACCGGGATCAGTGAGTGAGCTGTCCCGTGATCAGTGAGTGACCTGTACCGGGATCAGTGAGTGAGCTGTCCCGTGATCAGTGAGTGAGCTGTACTGGGATCAGTGAGTGAACTGTACCGGGATCAGTGAGTGAGCTGTACCGGGATCAGTGAGTGAGCTGTACCAGGATCAGTGAGTGAGCTGTACCTGGATCAGTGAGTGAGCTGTACCGGGATCAGTGAGTGAGCTGTACCAGGATCAGTGAGTGAGCTGTACCAGTATCAGTGAGTGAGCTGTACCAGGATCAGTGAGTGAGCTGTACCAGGATCAGTGAGTGAGCTGTACCAGGATCAGTGAGTCAGCTGTACCAGGATCAGTGAGTGAGCTGTACCTGGATCAGTGAGTGAGCTGTCCCGTGATCAGTGAGTGAGCTGTACCGGGATCAGTGAGTGAGCTGTACGAGGATCAGTGAGTGAGCTGTACGAGGATCAATGATTGAGTTGTACCAGGATCAGTGAGTGAGCTGTACCGGGATCAGTGAGTGAGCTGAACCACGATCAGTGAGCGAGCTGTATCAGGATCAGTGAGTGAGCTGTACCAGGATCAGTGAGTGAGCTGTACGAGGACCAGTGAGTGAGTTGTACCAGGATCAGTGAGTGAGCTGTACCGGGATCAGTGAGTGAGCTGTACCAGGATCAGTGAGTGAGCTGTATCAGGATCAGTGAGTGAGCTGTACCAGGATCAGTGAGTGAGCTGTACCGGGATCAGTGAGTGAGCTGTACCGGGATCAGTGAGTGAGCTGTACCAGGATCAGTGAGTGAGGTGTACCGGGATCAGTGATTGAGCTGTACCGGGATCAGTGAGTAAGCTGTACCGGGATCAGTGAGTGAGCTGTGCCGGGATCAGGGAGTGAGCTGTACCAGGATCAGTGAGTGAGCTGTACCAGTATCAGTGAGTGAGCTGTACCAGGATCAGTGAGTGAGCTGTACCAGGATCAGTGAGTGAGCTGTACCAGGATCAGTGAGTGAGCTGTACCAGGATCAGTGAGTGAGCTGTACCTGGATCAGTGAGTGAGCTGTCCCGTGATCAGTGAGTGAGCTGTACCGGGATCAGTGAGTGAGCTGTACGAGGATCAGTGAGTGAGCTGTACGAGGATCAATGATTGAGTTGTACCAGGATCAGTGAGTGAGCTGTACCGGGATCAGTGAGTGAGCTGTACCGGGATCAGTGAGCGAGCTGTATCAGGATCAGTGAGTGAGCTGTACCAGGATCAGTGAGTGAGCTGTACGAGGACCAGTGAGTGAGTTGTACCAGGATCAGTGAGTGAGCTGCACCGGGATCAGTGAGTGAGCTGTACCAGGATCAGTGAGTGAGCTGTATCAGGATCAGTGAGTGAGCTAAACCAGGATCAGTGAGTGAGCTGTACCGGGATCAGTGAGTGAGCTGTACCGGGATCAGTGAGTGAGCTGTACCAGGATCAGTGAGTGAGCTGTACCGGGATCAGTGATTGAGCTCTACCGGGATCAGTGAGTGAGCTGTACCGGGATCAGTGAGTGAGCTGTACCGGGATCAGTGAGTGAGCTGTACCGGGATCAGTGAGTGAGCTGTCCCGTGATCAGTGAGTGAGCTGAACCGGGATCAGTGAGTGAGCTGTCCCGTGATCAGTGAGTGAGCTGTACCGGGATCAGTGAGGGAGCTGTACCAGGATCAGTGAGTGAGCTGTACCGGGATCAGTGAGTGAGCTGTACCGGGATCAGTGAGTGAGCTGTACCAGGATCAGTGAGTGAGCTCTATCAGGATCAGTGAGTGAGCTGTACGAGGATCAGTGAGTGAGCTGTACCAGGATCAGTGAGTGAGCTGTAACGGGATCAGTGAGTGAGCTGTACCGGGATCAGTGAGTGAGCTGTACCGGGATCAGTGAGTGTGTTGTATCGGGATCAGTGAGTGAGCTGTACTGGGATCAGTGAGTGAGCTGTACGAGGATCAGTGAGTGAGCTGTACCAGGATCAGTGAATGAGCTGTACCGGGATCAGTGAGTGAGCTGTACCGGGATCAGTGAGTGTGCTGTATCGGGATCAGTGAGTGATCTGTACCAGGATCAGTGAGTGAGCTGTACCAGGATCAGTGAGTGAGCTGTACCGGGATCAGTGAGTGAGCTGTACTGGGATCAGTGAGTGAGCAGTACGAGGATCAGTGAGTGAGCTGTACCAGGATCAGTGAGTGAGCTGTACCGGGATCAGTGAGTGAGCTGTACCGGGATCAGTGAGTGAGCTGTACCGGGATGAGTGAGTGTGCTGTATCGGGATCAGTGAGTGAGCTGTACCAGGATCAGTGAGTGAGCTGTACCAGGATCAGTGAGTGACCTGTACCGGGATCAGTGAGTGAGCTGTCCCGTGATCAGTGAGTGAGCTGTACCGGGATCAGTGAGGGAGCTGTACCAGGATCTGTGAGTGAGCTGTACCGGGATCAGTGAGTGAGCTGTCCCGTGATCAGTGAGTGAGCTGTACCGGGATCAGTGAGTGAGCTGTCCCGTGATCAGTGAGTGAGCTGTACCGGGATCAGTGAGTGAACTGTACCGGGATCAGTGAGTGAGCTGTACCGGGATCAGTGAGTGAGCTGTACCAGGATCAGTGAGTGAGCTGCACCTGGATCATTGAGTGAGCTGTACCGGGATCAGTGAGTGAGCTGTACCAGGATCAGTGAGTGAGCTGTACCAGTATCAGTGAGTGAGCTGTTCCAGGATCAGTGAGTGAGCTGTACCAGGATCAGTGAGTGAGCTGTACCAGGATCAGTGAGTGAGCTGTACCAGGATCAGTGAGTGAGCTGTACCGGGATCAGTGAGTGTGCTGTATCGGGATCAGTGAGTGATCTGTACCAGGAACATTGAGTGAGCTGTACCAGGATCAGTGAGTGAGCTGTACCGGGATCAGTGAGTGAGCTGTACTGGGATCAGTGAGTGAGCAGTACGAGGATCAGTGAGTGAGCTTTACCAGGATCAGTGAGTGAGCTGTACCAGGATCAGTGAGTGAGCTGTATCGGGATCATTGAGTGAGCTGGACTGGGATCAGTGAGCGAGCTGTACCGGGATCAGTGAGTGAGCTGTACCAGGATCAGTGAGTGAGCTGAACCAGGATCAGTGAGTGAGCTGTACCGGGATCAGTGAGTGAGCTGTACCGTGATCAGTGAGTGAGCTGTGCCGGGATCAGTGAGTGAGCTGTAACAGGATCAGTGAGTGAGCTGTACCGGGATCAGTGAGTGAGCTGTACCGGGATCAGTGAGTGAGCTGTCCCGTGATCAGTGAGTGACCTGTACCGGGATCAGTGAGTGAGCTGTCCCGTGATCAGTGAGTGAGCTGTACTGGGATCAGTGAGTGAACTGTACCGGGATCAGTGAGTGAGCTGTACCGGGATCAGTGAGTGAGCTGTACCAGGATCAGTGAGTGAGCTGTACCTGGATCAGTGAGTGAGCTGTACCGGGATCAGTGAGTGAGCTGTACCAGGATCAGTGAGTGAGCTGTACCAGTATCAGTGAGAGAGCTGTACCAGGATCAGTGAGTGAGCTGTACCAGGATCAGTGAGTGAGCTGTACCAGGATCAGTGAGTGAGCTGTACCAGGATCAGTGAGTGAGCTGTACCTGGATCAGTGAGTGAGCTGTCCCGTGATCAGTGAGTGAGCTGTACCGGGATCAGTGAGTGAGCTGTACGAGGATCAGTGAGTGAGCTGTACGAGGATCAATGATTGAGTTGTACCAGGATCAGTGAGTGAGCTGTACCGGGATCAGTGAGTGAGCTGAACCACGATCAGTGAGCGAGCTGTATCAGGATCAGTGAGTGAGCTGTACCAGGATCAGTGAGTGAGCTGTACGAGGACCAGTGAGTGAGTTGTACCAGGATCAGTGAGTGAGCTGTACCGGGATCAGTGAGTGAGCTGTACCAGGATCAGTGAGTGAGCTGTATCAGGATCAGTGAGTGAGCTGTACCAGGATCAGTGAGTGAGCTGTACCGGGATCAGTGAGTGAGCTGTACCGGGATCAGTGAGTGAGCTGTACCAGGATCAGTGAGTGAGGTGTACCGGGATCAGTGATTGAGCTGTACCGGGATCAGTGAGTAAGCTGTACCGGGATCAGTGAGTGAGCTGTGCCGGGATCAGTGAGTGAGCTGTACCAGGATCAGTGAGTGAGCTGTACCAGTATCAGTGAGTGAGCTGTACCAGGATCAGTGAGTGAGCTGTACCAGGATCAGTGAGTGAGCTGTACCAGGATCAGTGAGTGAGCTGTACCAGGATCAGTGAGTGAGCTGTACCTGGATCAGTGAGTGAGCTGTACCGGGATCAGTGAGTGAGCTGTACCGGGATCAGTGAGCGAGCTGTACCAGGATCAGTGAGTGAGCTGTACCGGGATCAGTGAGTGTGCTGTATCGGGATCAGTGAGTGATCTGTACCAGGAACATTGAGTGAGCTGTACCAGGATCAGTGAGTGAGCTGTACCGGGATCAGTGAGTGAGCTGTACCAGGATCAGTGAGTGAGCTGTACCGGGATCAGTGATTGAGCTGTACCGGGATCAGTGAGTGAGCTGTACCGGGATCAGTGAGTGAGCTGTACCGGGATCAGTAAGTGAGCTGTACCGGGAACAGTGAGTGAGCTGACCCGTGATCAGTGAGTGAGCTGTACCGTGATCAGTGAGTGAGCTGTACCGGGATCAGTGAGTGAGCTGTAACAGGATCAGTGAGTGAGCTGTACCGGGATCAGTGAGTGAGCTGTACCGGGATCAGTGAGTGAGCTGTCCCGTGATCAGTGAGTGACCTGTACCGGGATCAGTGAGTGAGCTGTCCCGTGATCAGTGAGTGAGCTGTACTGGGATCAGTGAGTGAACTGTACCGGGATCAGTGAGTGAGCTGTACCGGGATCAGTGAGTGAGCTGTACCAGGATCAGTGAGTGAGCTGTACCTGGATCAGTGAGTGAGCTGTACCGGGATCAGTGAGTGAGCTGTACCAGGATCAGTGAGTGAGCAGTACCAGTATCAGTGAGTGAGCTGTACCAGGATCAGTGAGTGAGCTGTACCAGGATCAGTGAGTGAGCTGTACCAGGATCAGTGAGTGAGCTGTACCAGGATCAGTGAGTGAGCTGTACCTGGATCAGTGAGTGAGCTGTCCCGTGATCAGTGAGTGTGCTGTATCGGGATCAGTGAGTGAGCTGTACTGGGATCAGTGAGTGAGCTGTACGAGGATCAGTGAGTGAGCTGTACCAGGATCAGTGAGTGAGCTGTACCGGGATCAGTGAGTGTGCTGTATCGGGATCAGTGAGTGAGCTGTACCAGGATCAGTGAGTGAGCTGTACCAGGATCAGTGAGTGAGCTGTACCGGGATTAGTGAGTGAGCTGTACCGGGATCAGTGAGTGTGCTGTATCGGGATCAGTGAGTGAGCTGTACCAGGATCAGTGAGTGAGCTGTACCAGGATCAGTGAGTGAGCTGTACCGGGATCAGTGAGTGAGCTGTCCCGTGATCAGTGAGTGAGCTGTACCGGGATCAGTGAGTGAGCTGTACCAGGATCAGTGAGTGAGCTGTACCGGGATCAGTGAGTGAGCTGTACCGGGATCAGTGAGTGAGCTGTCTCGTGATCAGTGAGTGAGCTGTACCGGGATCAGTGAGTGAGCTGTCCCGTGATCAGTGACTGAGCTGTACTGGGATCAGTGAGTGAACTGTACCGGCATCAGTGAGTGAGCTGTACCGGGATCAGTGAGTGAGCTGTACCAGGATCAGTGAGTGAGCTGTACCTGGATCAGTGAGCGAGCTGTACCAGGATCAGTGAATGAGCTGTACCAGGATCAGTGAGTGAGCTGTACCTGGATCAGTGAGTGAGCTGTCCCGTGATCAGTGAGTGAGCTGTACCGGGATCAGTGAGTGAGCTGTACGAGGATCAGTGAGTGAGCTGTACGAGGATCACTGATTGAGTTGTACCAGGATCAGTGAGTGAGCTGTACCGGGATCAGTGAGTGAGCTGTACCGGGATCAGTGAGCGAGCTGTATCAGGATCAGTGAGTGAGCTGTACCAGGATCAGTGAGTGAGCTGTACGAGGATCACTGATTGAGTTGTACCAGGATCAGTGAGTGAGCTGTACCGGGATCAGTGAGTGAGCTGTACCGGAATCAGTGAGCGAGCTGTATCAGGATCAGTGAGCGAGCTGTACCAGGATCAGTGAATGAGCTGTACCAGGATCAGTGAGTGAGCTGTACCTGGATCAGTGAGTGAGCTGTCCCGTGATCAGTGAGTGAGCTGTACCGGGATCAGTGAGTGAGCTGTACCAGGATCAGTGAGTGAGCTGTACCGGGATCAGTGAGTGAGCTGTACCGGGATCAGTGAGTGAGCTGTGCCGGGATCAGTGAGTGTGCTGTATCGGGATCAGTGAGTGAGCTGTAACAGGATCAGTGAGTGAGCTGTACCAGGATCAGTGAGTGACCTGTACCGGGATCAGTGAGTGAGCTGTCCCGTGATCAGTGAGTGAGCTGTACCGGGATCAGTGAGTGAGCTGTACCAGGATCTGTGAGTGAGCTGTACCGGGATCAGTGAGTGAGCTGTACCGGGATCAGTGAGTGAGCTGTCCCGTGATCAGTGAGTGAGCTGTACCGGGATCAGTGAGTGAGCTGTCCCGTGATCAGTGAGTGAGCTGTACTGGGATCAGTGAGTGAACTGTACCGGGATCAGTGAGTGAGCTGTACCGGGATCAGTGAGTGAGCTGTACCAGGATCAGTGAGTGAGCTGCACCTGGATCAGTGAGTGAGCTGTACCGGGATCAGTGAGTGAGCTGTACCAGGAACAGTGAGTGAGCTGTACCAGTATCAGTGAGTGAGCTGCACCAGGATCAGTGAGTGAGCTGTACCAGGATCAGTGAGTGAGCTGTACCAGGATCAGTGAATGAGCTGTACCAGGATAAGTGAGTGAGCTGTACCTGGATCAGTGAGTGAGCTGTCCCGTGATCAGTGAGTGAGCTGTACCGGGATCAGTGAGTGAGCTGTACGAGGATCAGTGAGTGAGCTGCACGAGGATCAATGATTGAGTTGTACCAGGATCAGTGAGTGAGCTGTACCGGGATCAGTGAGTGAGCTGTACCGGGATCAGTGAGCGAGCTGTATCAGGATCAGTGAGTGAGCTGTACCAGGATCAGTGAGTGAGCTGTACGAGGACCAGTGAGTGAGTTGTACCAGGATCAGTGAGTGAGCTGTACCGGGATCAGTGAGTGAGCTATACCGGGATCAGTGAGTGAGTTGTACCAGGATCAGGGAGTGAGCTGTACCGGGATCAGTGAGTGAGCTGTACCGGGATCAGTGAGTGAGTTGTACCAGGATCAGTGAGTGAGCTGTACCAGGATCAGTGAGTGAGCTGTACGAGGATCAGTGAGTGAGTTGTACCAGGATCAGTGAGTGAGCTGTACCGGGATCAGTGAGTGAGCTGTACCGAGATCAGTGAGTGAGCTGTACCGGGATCAGTGAGTGAGCTGTACCGGGATCAGTTATTGAGCTGTACCGGGATCAGTGAGTGAGCTGTACCGGGATCAGTGAGTGAGCTGTACCGGGATAAGTGAGTGAGCTGTACCGGGATCAGTGAGTGAGCTGTCCCGTGATCAGTGAGTGAGCTGAACCGGGATCAGTGAGTGAGCTGTCCCGTGATCAGTGAGTGAGCTGTACCGGGATCAGTGAGGGAGCTGTACCAGGATCAGTGAGTGAGCTGTACCGGGATCAGTGAGTGAGCTGTACCGGGATCAGTGAGTGAGCTGTACCAGGATCAGTGAGTGAGCTGTATCAGGATCAGTGAGTGAGCTGCACGAGGATCAGTGAGTGAGCTGTACCAGGATCAGTGAGTGAGCTGTAACGGGATCAGTGAGTGAGCTGTACCGGGATCAGTGAGTGAGCTGTACCGGGATCAGTGAGTGTGCTGTATCGGGATCAGTGAGTGAGCTGTACTGGGATCAGTGAGTGAGCTGTACGAGGATCAGTGAGTGAGCTGTACCAGGAACAGTGAGTGAGCTGTACCGGGATCAGTGAGTGAGCTGTACCGGGATCAGTGAGTGTGCTGTATCGGGATCAGTGAGTGATCTGTACCAGGAACATTGAGTGAGCTGTACCAGGATCAGTGAGTGAGCTGTACCGGGATCAGTGAGTGAGCTGTACTGGGATCAGTGAGTGAGCAGTACGAGGATCAGTGAGTGAGCTTTACCAGGATCAGTGAGTGAGCTGTACCAGGATCAGTGAGTGAGCTGTATCGGGATCATTGAGTGAGCTGGACTGGGATCAGTGAGCGAGCTGTACCGGGATCAGTGAGTGAGCTGTACCAGGATCAGTGAGTGAGCTGAACCAGGATCAGTGAGTGAGCTGTACCGGGATCAGTGAGTGAGCTGTACCGTGATCAGTGAGTGAGCTGTGCCGGGATCAGTGAGTGAGCTGTAACAGGATCAGTGAGTGAGCTGTACCGGGATCAGTGAGTGAGCTGTACCGGGATCAGTGAGTGAGCTGTCCCGTGATCAGTGAGTGACCTGTACCGGGATCAGTGAGTGAGCTGTCCCGTGATCAGTGAGTGAGCTGTACTGGGATCAGTGAGTGAACTGTACCGGGATCAGTGAGTGAGCTGTACCGGGATCAGTGAGTGAGCTGTACCAGGATCAGTGAGTGAGCTGTACCTGGATCAGTGAGTGAGCTGTACCGGGATCAGTGAGTGAGCTGTACCAGGATCAGTGAGTGAGCTGTACCAGTATCAGTGAGTGAGCTGTACCAGGATCAGTGAGTGAGCTGTACCAGGATCAGTGAGTGAGCTGTACCAGGATCAGTGAGTCAGCTGTACCAGGATCAGTGAGTGAGCTGTACCTGGATCAGTGAGTGAGCTGTCCCGTGATCAGTGAGTGAGCTGTACCGGGATCAGTGAGTGAGCTGTACGAGGATCAGTGAGTGAGCTGTACGAGGATCAATGATTGAGTTGTACCAGGATCAGTGAGTGAGCTGTACCGGGATCAGTGAGTGAGCTGAACCACGATCAGTGAGCGAGCTGTATCAGGATCAGTGAGTGAGCTGTACCAGGATCAGTGAGTGAGCTGTACGAGGACCAGTGAGTGAGTTGTACCAGGATCAGTGAGTGAGCTGTACCGGGATCAGTGAGTGAGCTGTACCAGGATCAGTGAGTGAGCTGTATCAGGATCAGTGAGTGAGCTGTACCAGGATCAGTGAGTGAGCTGTACCGGGATCAGTGAGTGAGCTGTACCGGGATCAGTGAGTGAGCTGTACCAGGATCAGTGAGTGAGGTGTACCGGGATCAGTGATTGAGCTGTACCGGGATCAGTGAGTAAGCTGTACCGGGATCAGTGAGTGAGCTGTGCCGGGATCAGGGAGTGAGCTGTACCAGGATCAGTGAGTGAGCTGTACCAGTATCAGTGAGTGAGCTGTACCAGGATCAGTGAGTGAGCTGTACCAGGATCAGTGAGTGAGCTGTACCAGGATCAGTGAGTGAGCTGTACCAGGATCAGTGAGTGAGCTGTACCTGGATCAGTGAGTGAGCTGTCCCGTGATCAGTGAGTGAGCTGTACCGGGATCAGTGAGTGAGCTGTACGAGGATCAGTGAGTGAGCTGTACGAGGATCAATGATTGAGTTGTACCAGGATCAGTGAGTGAGCTGTACCGGGATCAGTGAGTGAGCTGTACCGGGATCAGTGAGCGAGCTGTATCAGGATCAGTGAGTGAGCTGTACCAGGATCAGTGAGTGAGCTGTACGAGGACCAGTGAGTGAGTTGTACCAGGATCAGTGAGTGAGCTGCACCGGGATCAGTGAGTGAGCTGTACCAGGATCAGTGAGTGAGCTGTATCAGGATCAGTGAGTGAGCTAAACCAGGATCAGTGAGTGAGCTGTACCGGGATCAGTGAGTGAGCTGTACCGGGATCAGTGAGTGAGCTGTACCAGGATCAGTGAGTGAGCTGTACCGGGATCAGTGATTGAGCTCTACCGGGATCAGTGAGTGAGCTGTACCGGGATCAGTGAGTGAGCTGTACCGGGATCAGTGAGTGAGCTGTACCGGGATCAGTGAGTGAGCTGTCCCGTGATCAGTGAGTGAGCTGAACCGGGATCAGTGAGTGAGCTGTCCCGTGATCAGTGAGTGAGCTGTACCGGGATCAGTGAGGGAGCTGTACCAGGATCAGTGAGTGAGCTGTACCGGGATCAGTGAGTGAGCTGTACCGGGATCAGTGAGTGAGCTGTACCAGGATCAGTGAGTGAGCTCTATCAGGATCAGTGAGTGAGCTGTACGAGGATCAGTGAGTGAGCTGTACCAGGATCAGTGAGTGAGCTGTAACGGGATCAGTGAGTGAGCTGTACCGGGATCAGTGAGTGAGCTGTACCGGGATCAGTGAGTGTGTTGTATCGGGATCAGTGAGTGAGCTGTACTGGGATCAGTGAGTGAGCTGTACGAGGATCAGTGAGTGAGCTGTACCAGGATCAGTGAATGAGCTGTACCGGGATCAGTGAGTGAGCTGTACCGGGATCAGTGAGTGTGCTGTATCGGGATCAGTGAGTGATCTGTACCAGGATCAGTGAGTGAGCTGTACCAGGATCAGTGAGTGAGCTGTACCGGGATCAGTGAGTGAGCTGTACTGGGATCAGTGAGTGAGCAGTACGAGGATCAGTGAGTGAGCTGTACCAGGATCAGTGAGTGAGCTGTACCGGGATCAGTGAGTGAGCTGTACCGGGATCAGTGAGTGAGCTGTACCGGGATGAGTGAGTGTGCTGTATCGGGATCAGTGAGTGAGCTGTACCAGGATCAGTGAGTGAGCTGTACCAGGATCAGTGAGTGACCTGTACCGGGATCAGTGAGTGAGCTGTCCCGTGATCAGTGAGTGAGCTGTACCGGGATCAGTGAGGGAGCTGTACCAGGATCTGTGAGTGAGCTGTACCGGGATCAGTGAGTGAGCTGTCCCGTGATCAGTGAGTGAGCTGTACCGGGATCAGTGAGTGAGCTGTCCCGTGATCAGTGAGTGAGCTGTACCGGGATCAGTGAGTGAACTGTACCGGGATCAGTGAGTGAGCTGTACCGGGATCAGTGAGTGAGCTGTACCAGGATCAGTGAGTGAGCTGCACCTGGATCATTGAGTGAGCTGTACCGGGATCAGTGAGTGAGCTGTACCAGGATCAGTGAGTGAGCTGTACCAGTATCAGTGAGTGAGCTGTTCCAGGATCAGTGAGTGAGCTGCACCAGGATCAGTGAGTGAGCTGTACCAGGATCAGTGAGTGAGCTGTACCAGGATCAGTGAGTGAGCTGTACCGGGATCAGTGAGTGTGCTGTATCGGGATCAGTGAGTGATCTGTACCAGGAACATTGAGTGAGCTGTACCAGGATCAGTGAGTGAGCTGTACCGGGATCAGTGAGTGAGCTGTACTGGGATCAGTGAGTGAGCAGTACGAGGATCAGTGAGTGAGCTTTACCAGGATCAGTGAGTGAGCTGTACCAGGATCAGTGAGTGAGCTGTATCGGGATCATTGAGTGAGCTGGACTGGGATCAGTGAGCGAGCTGTACCGGGATCAGTGAGTGAGCTGTACCAGGATCAGTGAGTGAGCTGAACCAGGATCAGTGAGTGAGCTGTACCGGGATCAGTGAGTGAGCTGTACCGTGATCAGTGAGTGAGCTGTGCCGGGATCAGTGAGTGAGCTGTAACAGGATCAGTGAGTGAGCTGTACCGGGATCAGTGAGTGAGCTGTACCGGGATCAGTGAGTGAGCTGTCCCGTGATCAGTGAGTGACCTGTACCGGGATCAGTGAGTGAGCTGTCCCGTGATCAGTGAGTGAGCTGTACTGGGATCAGTGAGTGAACTGTACCGGGATCAGTGAGTGAGCTGTACCGGGATCAGTGAGTGAGCTGTACCAGGATCAGTGAGTGAGCTGTACCTGGATCAGTGAGTGAGCTGTACCGGGATCAGTGAGTGAGCTGTACCAGGATCAGTGAGTGAGCTGTACCAGTATCAGTGAGAGAGCTGTACCAGGATCAGTGAGTGAGCTGTACCAGGATCAGTGAGTGAGCTGTACCAGGATCAGTGAGTGAGCTGTACCAGGATCAGTGAGTGAGCTGTACCTGGATCAGTGAGTGAGCTGTCCCGTGATCAGTGAGTGAGCTGTACCGGGATCAGTGAGTGAGCTGTACGAGGATCAGTGAGTGAGCTGTACGAGGATCAATGATTGAGTTGTACCAGGATCAGTGAGTGAGCTGTACCGGGATCAGTGAGTGAGCTGAACCACGATCAGTGAGCGAGCTGTATCAGGATCAGTGAGTGAGCTGTACCAGGATCAGTGAGTGAGCTGTACGAGGACCAGTGAGTGAGTTGTACCAGGATCAGTGAGTGAGCTGTACCGGGATCAGTGAGTGAGGTGTACCGGGATCAGTGATTGAGCTGTACCGGGATCAGTGAGTAAGCTGTACCGGGATCAGTGAGTGAGCTGTGCCGGGATCAGTGAGTGAGCTGTACCAGGATCAGTGAGTGAGCTGTACCAGTATCAGTGAGTGAGCTGTACCAGGATCAGTGAGTGAGCTGTACCAGGATCAGTGAGTGAGCTGTACCAGGATCAGTGAGTGAGCTGTACCAGGATCAGTGAGTGAGCTGTACCTGGATCAGTGAGTGAGCTGTACCGGGATCAGTGAGTGAGCTGTACCGGGATCAGTGAGCGAGCTGTACCAGGATCAGTGAGTGAGCTGTACCGGGATCAGTGAGTGTGCTGTATCGGGATCAGTGAGTGATCTGTACCAGGAACATTGAGTGAGCTGTACCAGGATCAGTGAGTGAGCTGTACCGGGATCAGTGAGTGAGCTGTACTGGGATCAGTGAGTGAGCAGTACGAGGATCAGTGAGTGAGCTTTACCAGGATCAGTGAGTGAGCTGTACCAGGATCAGTGAGTGAGCTGTATCGGGATCATTGAGTGAGCTGGACTGGGATCAGTGAGCGAGCTGTACCGGGATCAGTGAGTGAGCTGTACCAGGATCAGTGAGTGAGGTGAACCAGGATCAGTGAGTGAGCTGTACCGGGATCAGTGAGTGAGCTGTACCGTGATCAGTGAGTGAGCTGTGCCGGGATCAGTGAGTGAGCTGTAACAGGATCAGTGAGTGAGCTGTACCGGGATCAGTGAGTGAGCTGTACCGGGATCAGTGAGTGAGCTGTCCCGTGATCAGTGAGTGACCTGTACCGGGATCAGTGAGTGAGCTGTCCCGTGATCAGTGAGTGAGCTGTACTGGGATCAGTGAGTGAACTGTACCGGGATCAGTGAGTGAGCTGTACCGGGATCAGTGAGTGAGCTGTACCAGGATCAGTGAGTGAGCTGTACCTGGATCAGTGAGTGAGCTGTACCGGGATCAGTGAGTGAGCTGTACCAGGATCAGTGAGTGAGCTGTACCAGTATCAGTGAGAGAGCTGTACCAGGATCAGTGAGTGAGCTGTACCAGGATCAGTGAGTGAGCTGTACCAGGATCAGTGAGTGAGCTGTACCAGGATCAGTGAGTGAGCTGTACCTGGATCAGTGAGTGAGCTGTCCCGTGATCAGTGAGTGAGCTGTACCGGGATCAGTGAGTGAGCTGTACGAGGATCAGTGAGTGAGCTGTACGAGGATCAATGATTGAGTTGTACCAGGATCAGTGAGTGAGCTGTACCGGGATCAGTGAGTGAGCTGAACCACGATCAGTGAGCGAGCTGTATCAGGATCAGTGAGTGAGCTGTACCAGGATCAGTGAGTGAGCTGTACCGGGATCAGTGAGTGAGCTGTATCAGGATCAGTGAGTGAGCTGTACGAGGACCAGTGAGTGAGTTGTACCAGGATCAGTGAGTGAGCTGTACCGGGATCAGTGAGTGAGCTGTACCAGGATCAGTGAGTGAGCTGTATCAGGATCAGTGAGTGAGCTGTACCAGGATCAGTGAGTGAGCTGTACCGGGATCAGTGAGTGAGCTGTACCGGGATCAGTGAGTGAGCTGTACCAGGATCAGTGAGTGAGGTGTACCGGGATCAGTGATTGAGCTGTACCGGGATCAGTGAGTAAGCTGTACCGGGATCAGTGAGTGAGCTGTGCCGGGATCAGTGAGTGAGCTGTACCAGGATCAGTGAGTGAGCTGTACCAGTATCAGTGAGTGAGCTGTACCAGGATCAGTGAGTGAGCTGTACCAGGATCAGTGAGTGAGCTGTACCAGGATCAGTGAGTGAGCTGTACCAGGATCAGTGAGTGAGCTGTACCTGGATCAGTGAGTGAGCTGTACCGGGATCAGTGAGTGAGCTGTACCGGGATCAGTGAGCGAGCTGTATCAGGATCAGTGAGTGAGCTGTACCAGGATCAGTGAGTGAGCTGTACGAGGACCAGTGAGTGAGTTGTACCAGGATCAGTGAGTGAGCTGCACCGGGATCAGTGAGTGAGCTGTACCAGGATCAGTGAGTGAGCTGTATCAGGATCAGTGAGTGAGCTAAACCAGGATCAGTGAGTGAGCTGTACCGGGATCAGTGAGTGAGCTGTACCGGGATCAGTGAGTGAGCTGTACCAGGATCAGTGAGTGAGCTGTACCGGGATCAGTGATTGAGCTCTACCGGGATCAGTGAGTGAGCTGTACCGGGATCAGTGAGTGAGCTGTACCGGGATCAGTGAGTGAGCTGTACCGGGATCAGTGAGTGAGCTGTCCCGTGATCAGTGAGTGAGCTGAACCGGGATCAGTGAGTGAGCTGTCCCGTGATCAGTGAGTGAGCTGTACCGGGATCAGTGAGGGAGCTGTACCAGGATCAGTGAGTGAGCTGTACCGGGATCAGTGAGTGAGCTGTACCGGGATCAGTGAGTGAGCTGTACCAGGATCAGTGAGTGAGCTCTATCAGGATCAGTGAGTGAGCTGTACGAGGATCAGTGAGTGAGCTGTACCAGGATCAGTGAGTGAGCTGTAACGGGATCAGTGAGTGAGCTGTACCGGGATCAGTGAGTGAGCTGTACCGGGATCAGTGAGTGTGTTGTATCGGGATCAGTGAGTGAGCTGTACTGGGATCAGTGAGTGAGCTGTACGAGGATCAGTGAGTGAGCTGTACCAGGATCAGTGAATGAGCTGTACCGGGATCAGTGAGTGAGCTGTACCGGGATCAGTGAGTGTGCTGTATCGGGATCAGTGAGTGATCTGTACCAGGATCAGTGAGTGAGCTGTACCAGGATCAGTGAGTGAGCTGTACCGGGATCAGTGAGTGAGCTGTACTGGGATCAGTGAGTGAGCAGTACGAGGATCAGTGAGTGAGCTGTACCAGGATCAGTGAGTGAGCTGTACCGGGATCAGTGAGTGAGCTGTACCGGGATCAGTGAGTGAGCTGTACCGGGATGAGTGAGTGTGCTGTATCGGGATCAGTGAGTGAGCTGTACCAGGATCAGTGAGTGAGCTGTACCAGGATCAGTGAGTGACCTGTACCGGGATCAGTGAGTGAGCTGTCCCGTGATCAGTGAGTGAGCTGTACCGGGATCAGTGAGGGAGCTGTACCAGGATCTGTGAGTGAGCTGTACCGGGATCAGTGAGTGAGCTGTCCCGTGATCAGTGAGTGAGCTGTACCGGGATCAGTGAGTGAGCTGTCCCGTGATCAGTGAGTGAGCTGTACCGGGATCAGTGAGTGAACTGTACCGGGATCAGTGAGTGAGCTGTACCGGGATCAGTGAGTGAGCTGTACCAGGATCAGTGAGTGAGCTGCACCTGGATCATTGAGTGAGCTGTACCGGGATCAGTGAGTGAGCTGTACCAGGATCAGTGAGTGAGCTGTACCAGTATCAGTGAGTGAGCTGTTCCAGGATCAGTGAGTGAGCTGTACCAGGATCAGTGAGTGAGCTGTACCAGGATCAGTGAGTGAGCTGTACCAGGATCAGTGAGTGAGCTGTACCTGGATCAGTGAGTGAGCTGTCCCGTGATCAGTGAGTGAGCTGTACCGGGATCAGTGAGTGAGCTGTACGAGGATCAGTGAGTGAGCTGTACGAGGATCAATGATTGAGTTGTACCAGGATCAGTGAGTGAGCTTTACCGGGATCAGTGAGTGAGCTGTACCGGGATCAGTGAGCGAGCTGTATCAGGATCAGTAAGTGAGCTGTACCAGGATCAGTGAGTGAGCTGTACCAGGATCAGTGAGTGAGCTGTACCAGGATCAGTGAGTGAGCTGTACCGGGATTAGTGAGTGAGCTGTACCGGGATCAGTGAGTGTGCTGTATCGGGATCAGTGAGTGAGCTGTACCAGGATCAGTGAGTGAGCTGTACCAGGAACAGTGAGTGAGCTGTACCGGGATCAGTGAGTGAGCTGTCCCGTGATCAGTGAGTGAGCTGTACCGGGATCAGTGAGTGAGCTGTACCAGGATCAGTGAGTGAGCTGTACCGGGATCAGTGAGTGAGCTGTACCGGGATCAGTGAGTGAGCTGTCTCGTGATCAGTGAGTGAGCTGTACCGGGATCAGTGAGTGAGCTGTCCCGTGATCAGTGACTGAGCTGTACTGGGATCAGTGAGTGAACTGTACCGGCATCAGTGAGTGAGCTGTACCGGGATCAGTGAGTGAGCTGTACCAGGATCAGTGAGTGAGCTGTACCTGGATCAGTGAGTGAGCTGTACCGGGATCAGTAAGTGAGCTGTACCAGGATCAGTGAGTGTGCTGTACCAGTATCAGTGAGTGAGCTGTACCAGAATCATTGAGTGAGCTGTACCAGGATCAGTGAGTGAGCTGTACCAGGATCAGTGAGCGAGCTGTACCAGGATCAGTGAATGAGCTGTACCAGGATCAGTGAGTGAGCTGTACCGGGATCAGTGAGTGAGCTGTACGAGGATCAGTGAGTGAGCTGTACGAGGATCACTGATTGAGTTGTACCAGGATCAGTGAGTGAGCTGTACCGGGATCAGTGAGTGAGCTGTACCGGGATCAGTGAGCGAGCTGTATCAGGATCAGTGAGTGAGCTGTACCAGGATCAGTGAGTGAGCTGTACGAGGATCACTGATTGAGTTGTACCAGGATCAGTGAGTGAGCTGTACCGGGATCAGTGAGTGAGCTGTACCGGGATCAGTGTGCGAGCTGTATCAGGATCAGTGAGCGAGCTGTACCAGGATCAGTGAATGAGCTGTACCGGGATCAGTGAGTGAGCTGTACCAGGATCAGTGAGTGAGCTGTACCGGGATCAGTGAGTGAGCTGTACCGGGATCAGTGAGTGAGCTGTACCGGGATCAGTGAGTGTGCTGTATCGGGATCAGTGAGTGAGCTGTAACAGGATCAGTGAGTGAGCTGTACCAGGATCAGTGAGTGACCTGTACCGGGATCAGTGAGTGAGCTGTCCCGTGATCAGTGAGTGAGCTGTACCGGGATCAGAGAGTGAGCTGTACCAGGATCTGTGAGTGAGCTGTACCGGGATCAGTGAGTGAGCTGTACCGGGATCAGTGAGTGAGCTGTCCCGTGATCAGTGAGTGAGCTGTACCGGGATCAGTGAGTGAGCTGTCCCGTGATCAGTGAGTGAGCTGTACTGGGATCAGTGAGTGAACTGTACCAGGATCAGTGAGTGAGCTGTACCGGGATCAGTGAGTGAGCTGTACCAGGATCAGTGAGTGAGCTGCACCTGGATCAGTGAGTGAGCTGTACCGGGATCAGTGAGTGAGCTGTACCAGGAACAGTGAGTGAGCTGTACCAGTATCAGTGAGTGAGCTGTACCAGGATCAGTGAGTGAGCTGTACCAGGATCAGTGAGTGAGCTGTACCAGGATCAGTGAATGAGCTGTACCAGGATAAGTGAGTGAGCTGTACCTGGATCAGTGAGTGAGCTGTCCCGTGATCAGTGAGTGAGCTGTACCGGGATCAGTGAGTGAGCTGTACGAGGATCAGTGAGTGAGCTGCACGAGGATCAATGATTGAGTTGTACCAGGATCAGTGAGTGAGCTGTACCGGGATCAGTGAGTGAGCTGTACCGGGATCAGTGAGCGAGCTGTATCAGGATCAGTGAGTGAGCTGTACCAGGATCAGTGAGTGAGCTGTACGAGGACCAGTGAGTGAGTTGTACCAGGATCAGTGAGTGACCTGTACCAGGATCAGTGAGTGAGCTGTACGAGGATCAGTGAGTGAGTTGTACCAGGATCAGTGAGTGAGCTGTACCGGGATCAGTGAGTGAGCTGTACCGGGATCAGTGAGTGAGCTGTACCGGGATCAGTGAGTGAGCTGTACCGGGATGAGTTATTGAGCTGTACCGGGATCAGTGAGTGAGCTGTACCGGGATCAGTGAGTGAGCTGTACCGGGATAAGTGAGTGAGCTGTACCGGGATCAGTGAGTGAGCTGTCCCGTGATCAGTGAGTGAGCTGAACCGGGATCAGTGAGTGAGCTGTCCCATGATCAGTGAGTGAGCTGTACCGGGATCAGTGAGGGAGCTGTACCAGGATCAGTGAGTGAGCTGTACCGGGATCAGTGAGTGAGCTGTACCGGGATCAGTGAGTGAGCTGTACCAGGATCAGTGAGTGAGCTGTATCAGGATCAGTGAGTGAGCTGCACGAGGATCAGTGAGTGAGCTGTACCAGGATCAGTGAGTGAGCTGTAACGGGATCAGTGAGTGAGCTGTACCGGGATCAGTGAGTGAGCTGTACCGGGATCAGTGAGTGTGCTGTATCGGGATCAGTGAGTGAGCTGTACTGGGATCAGTGAGGGAGCTGTACGAGGATCAGTGAGTGAGCTGTACCAGGAACAGTGAGTGAGCTGTACCGGGATCAGTGAGTGAGCTGTACCGGGATCAGTGAGTGTGCTGTATCGGGATCAGTGAGTGATCTGTACCAGGAACATTGAGTGAGCTGTACCAGGATCAGTGAGTGAGCTGTACCGGGATCAGTGAGTGAGCTGTACTGGGATCAGTGAGTGAGCAGTACGAGGATCAGTGAGTGAGCTTTACCAGGATCAGTGAGTGAGCTGTACCAGGATCAGTGAGTGAGCTGTATCGGGATCATTGAGTGAGCTGGACTGGGATCAGTGAGCGAGCTGTACCGGGATCAGTGAGTGAGCTGTACCAGGATCAGTGAGTGAGCTGAACCAGGATCAGTGAGTGAGCTGTACCGGGATCAGTGAGTGAGCTGTACCGTGATCAGTGAGTGAGCTGTGCCGGGATCAGTGAGTGAGCTGTAACAGGATCAGTGAGTGAGCTGTAACGGGATCAGTGAGTGAGCTGTACCGGGATCAGTGAATGAGCTGTCCCGTGATCAGTGAGTGACCTGTACCGGGATCAGTGAGTGAGCTGTCCCGTGATCAGTGAGTGAGCTGTACTGGGATCAGTGAGTGAACTGTACCGGGATCAGTGAGTGAGCTGTACCGGGATCAGTGAGTGAGCTGTACCAGGATCAGTGAGTGAGCTGTACCTGGATCAGTGAGTGAGCTGTACCGGGATCAGTGAGTGAGCTGTACCAGGATCAGTGAGTGAGCTGTACCAGTATCAGTGAGTGAGCTGTACCAGGATCAGTGAGTGAGCTGTACCAGTATCAGTGAGTGAGCTGTACCAGGATCAGTGAGTGAGCTGTACCAGGATCAGTGAGTGAGCTGTACCTGGATCAGTGAGTGAGCTGTCCCGTGATCAGTGAGTGAGCTGTACCGGGATCAGTGAGTGAGCTGTACGAGGATCAGTGAGTGAGCTGTACGAGGATCAATGATTGAGTTGTACCAGGATCAGTGAGTGAGCTGTACCGGGATCAGTGAGTGAGCTGAACCACGATCAGTGAGCGAGCTGTATCAGGATCAGTGAGTGAGCTGTACCAGGATCAGTGAGTGAGCTGTACCGGGATCAGTGAGTGAGCTGTACCAGGATCAGTGAGTGAGCTGTACGAGGACCAGTGAGTGAGTTGTACCAGGATCAGTGAGTGAGCTGTACCGGGATCAGTGAGTGAGCTGTACCAGGATCAGTGAGTGAGCTGTATCAGGATCAGTGAGTGAGCTGTACCAGGATCAGTGAGTGAGCTGTACCGGGATCAGTGAGTGAGCTGTACCGGGATCAGTGAGTGAGCTGTACCAGGATCAGTGAGTGAGCTGTACCGGGATCAGTGATTGAGCTGTACCGGGATCAGTGAGTAAGCTGTACCAGGATCAGTGAGTGAGCTGTACCAGGATCAGTGAGTGAGCTGTACCAGGATCAGTGAGTGAGCTGTACCTGGATCAGTGAGTGAGCTGTCCCGTGATCAGTGAGTGAGCTGTACCTGGATCAGTGAGTGAGCTGTCCCGTGATCAGTGAGTGAGCTGTACCGGGATCAGTGAGTGAGCTGTCCCGTGATCAGTGAGTGAGCTGTACCAGGATCAGTGAGTGAGCTGTACCTGGATCAGTGAGTGAGCTGTACCGGGATCAGTGAGTGAGCTCTCCCGTGATCAGTGAGTGAGCTGTACCAGGATCAGTGAGTGAGCTGTACCAGGATCAGTGAGTGAGCTGTACCAGGATCAGTGAGTGAGCTGTACCTGGATCAGTGAGTGAGCTGTCCCGTGATCAGTGAGTGAGCTGTACCAGGATCAGTGAGTGAGCTGTACCTGGATCAGTGAGTGAGCTGTCCCGTGATCAGTGAGTGAGCTGTACCGGGATCAGTGAGTGAGCTGTACGAGGATCAGTGAGTGAGCTGTACGAGGATCAATGATTGAGTTGTACCAGGATCAGTGAGTGAGCTGTACCGGGATCAGTGAGTGAGCTGTACCGGGATCAGTGAGCGAGCTGTATCAGGATCAGTGAGTGAGCTGTACCAGGATCAGTGAGTGAGCTGTACGAAGACCAGTGAGTGAGTTGTACCAGGATCAGTGAGTGAGCTGCACCGGGATCAGTGAGTGAGCTGTACCAGGATCAGTGAGTGAGCTGTATCAGGATCAGTGAGTGAGCTGTACCAGGATCAGTGAGTGAGCTGTAGCGGGATCAGTGAGTGAGCTGTACCGGGATCAGTGAGTGAGCTGTACCAGGATCAGTGAGTGAGCTGTACCGGGATCAGTGATTGAGCTGTACCGGGATCAGTGAGTGAGCTGTACCGGGATCAGTGAGTGAGCTGTACCGGGATCAGTGAGTGAGCTGTACCGGGATCAGTGAGTGAGCTGTCCCGTGATCAGTGAGTGAGCTGAACCGGGATCAGTGAGTGAGCTGTCCCGTGATCAGTGAGTGAGCTGTACCGGGATCAGTGAGGGAGCTGTACCAGGATCAGTGAGTGAGCTGTACCGGGATCAGTGAGTGAGCTGTACCGGGATCAGTGAGTGAGCTGTACCAGGATCAGTGAGTGAGCTCTATCAGGATCAGTGAGTGAGCTGTACGAGGATCAGTGAGTGAGCTGTACCAGGATCAGTGAGTGAGCTGTAACGGGATCAGTGAGTGAGCTGTACCGGGATCAGTGAGTGAGCTGTACCGGGATCAGTGAGTGTGTTGTATCGGGATCAGTGAGTGAGCTGTACCGGGATCAGTGAGTGAGCTGTACCGGGATGAGTGAGTGTGCTGTATCGGGATCAGTGAGTGAGCTGTACCAGGATCAGTGAGTGAGCTGTACCAGGATCAGTGAGTGACCTGTACCGGGATCAGTGAGTGAGCTGTCCCGTGATCAGTGAGTGAGCTGTACCGGGATCAGTGAGGGAGCTGTACCAGGATCTGTGAGTGAGCTGTACCGGGATCAGTGAGTGAGCTGTCCCGTGATCAGTGAGTGAGCTGTACCGGGATCAGTGAGTGAGCTGTCCCGTGATCAGTGAGTGAGCTGTACTGGGATCAGTGAGTGAACTGTACCGGGATCAGTGAGTGAGCTGTACCGGGATCAGTGAGTGAGCTGTACCAGGATCAGTGAGTGAGCTGCACCTGGATCAGTGAGTGAGCTGTACCGGGATCAGTGAGTGAGCTGTACCAGGATCAGTGAGTGAGCTGTACCAGTATCAGTGAGTGAGCTGTTCCAGGATCAGTGAGTGAGCTGTACCAGGATCAGTGAGTGAGCTGTACCAGGATCAGTGAGTGAGCTGTACCAGGATCAGTGAGTGAGCTGTACCTGGATCAGTGAGTGAGCTGTCCCGTGATCAGTGAGTGAGCTGTACCGGGATCAGTGAGTGAGCTGTACGAGGATCAGTGAGTGAGCTGTACGAGGATCAATGATTGAGTTGTACCAGGATCAGTGAGTGAGCTGTACCGGGATCAGTGAGTGAGCTGTACCGGGATCAGTGAGCGAGCTGTATCAGGATCAGTAAGTGAGCTGTACCAGGATCAGTGAGTGAGCTGTACGAGGACCAGTGAGTGAGTTGTACCAGGATCAGTGAGTGAGCTGTACCGGGATCAGTGAGTGAGCTATACCGGGATCAGTGAGTGAGTTGTACCAGGATCAGTGAGTGAGCTGTACCGGGATCAGTGAGTGAGCTATACTGGGATCAGTGAGTGAGTTGTACCAGGATCAGTGAGTGAGCTGTACCGGGATCAGTGAGTGAGCTGTACCGGGATCAGTGAGTGAGCTGTACCGGGATAAGTGAGTGAGCTGTACCGGGATCAGTGAGTGAGCTGTACCGGGATCAGTGATTGAGCTGTACCGGGATCAGTGAGTGAGCTGTACCGGGATCAGTGAGTGAGCTGTACCGGGATAAGTGAGTGAGCTGTACCGGGATCAGTGAGTGAGCTGTCCCGTGATCAGTGAGTGAGCTGAACCGGGATCAGTGAGTGAGCTGTCCCGTGATCAGTGAGTGAGCTGTACCGGGATCAGTGAGTGTGCTGTATCGGGATCAGTGAGTGAGCTGTACTGGGATCAGTGAGTGAGCTGTACGAGGATCAGTGAGTGAGCTGTACCAGGATCAGTGAGTGAGCTGTACCGGAATCAGTGAGTGAGCTGTACCGGGATCAGTGAGTGTGCTGTATCGGGATCAGTGAGTGAGCTGTACCAGGATCAGTGAGTGAGCTGTACCAGGATCAGTGAGTGAGCTGTACCAGGTTCAGTGAGTGAGCTGTACCGGATCAGTGAGTGAGCTGTACCGGGATCAGTGATTGAGCTGTACCGGGATCAGTGAGTGAGCTGTACCGGGATCAGTGAGTGAGCTGTACCGGGATCAGTGAGTGAGCTGTCCCGTGATCAGTGAATGAGCTGTACCGGGATCAGTGAGTGAGCTGTCCCGTGATCAGTGAGTGAGCTGTACTGGGATCAGTGAGTGAACTGTACCGGGATCAGTGAGTGAGCTGTACCGGGATCAGTGAGTGAGCTGTACCAGGATCTGTGAGTGAGCTGTACCAGGATCAGTGAGTCAGCTGTACCAGGATCAGTGAGTGAGCTGTACCAGGATCAGTGAGTGAGCTGTATCGGGATCAGTGAGTGAGCTGTACCGGGATCAGTGAGTGAGCTGTACCGGGATCAGTGAGTGAGCTGTACCAGGATCTGTGAGTGAGCTGTACCGGGATCAGTGAGTGTGCTGTATCGGGATCAGTGAGTGAGCTGTACCAGGATCAGTGAGTGAGCTGTACCAGGATCAGTGAGTGAGCTGTACCAGGTTCAGTGAGTGAGCTGTACCGGATCAGTGAGTGAGCTGTACCGGGATCAGTGATTGAGCTGTACCGGGATCAGTGAGTGAGCTGTACCGGGATCAGTGAGTGAGCTGTACCGGGATCAGTGAGTGAGCTGTCCCGTGATCAGTGAGTGAGCTGTACCGGGATCAGTGAGTGAGCTGTCCCGTGATCAGTGAGTGAGCTGTACTGGGATCAGTGAGTGAACTGTACCGGGATCAGTGAGTGAGCTGTACCGGGATCAGTGAGTGAGCTGTACCAGGATCTGTGAGTGAGCTGTACCAGGATCAGTGAGTCAGCTGTACCAGGATCAGTGAGTGAGCTGTACCAGGATCAGTGAGTGAGCTGTATCGGGATCAGTGAGTGAGCTGTACCGGGATCAGTGAGTGAGCTGTACCGGGATCAGTGAGTGAGCTGTACCAGGATCTGTGAGTGAGCTGTACCAGAATCAGTGAGTGAGCTGTACCAGGATCAGTGAGTGAGCTGTACCAGGATCAGTGAGTGAGCTGTATCGGGATCAGTGAGTGAGCTGTACCGGGATCAGTGAGTGAGCTGTACCGGGATCAGTGAGTGAGCTGTACGAGGATCAGTGAGTGAGTTGTACCGGGATCAGTGAGTGAGCTGTACCGGGATCAGTGAGTGAGCTGTACCAGGATCAGTGAGTGAGCTGTACCAGGATCTGTGAGTGAGCTGTACCAGGATCAGTGAGTGAGCTGTACCAGGATCAGTGAGTGAGCTGTACCAGTATCAGTGAGTGAGCAGTATCGGGATCAGTGAGTGAGCTGTACCGGGATCAGTGAGTGAGCTGTCCCGTGATCAGTGAGTGAGCTGTATCGGGACCAGTGAGTGAGCTGTATCGGGATCAGTGAGTGAGCTGTATTGGGATCAGTGAGTGAGCTGTATCGGGATCAGTGAGTGAGCTGTACCGGGATCAGTCAGTTCGTTGTACCGGGATCAGTGAGTGAGCTGTATCGGGATCAGTGAGTGAGCTGTATCGGGATCAGTGAGTGAGCTGTTTCGGGATCAGTGAGTGAGCTGTACCGGCATCAGTGAGTGACCTGTACCGGGATCAGTGAGTGAGCTGTACCGGGATCAGTGAGTGAGCTGTACCAGGATCTGTGAGTGAGCTGTACCAGGATCAGTGAGTGAGCTGGACCAGGATCAGTGAGTGAGCTGTACCAGGATCAGTGAGTGAGCTGTATCGGGATCAGTGAGTGAGCTGTACCGGGATCAGTGAGTGAGCTGTACCGGGATCAGTGAGTGAGCTGTACGAGGATCAGTGAGTGAGTTGTACCGGGATCAGTGAGTGAGCTGTACGAGGATCAGTGAGTGAGCTGTACCGGGATCAGTGAGTGAGCTGGACTGGGATCAGTGAGTGTGCTGTATAGGGATCAGTGAGTGAGCTGGACTGGGATCAGTGAGTGAGCTGTACCGGGATCAGTGAGTGAGCTGTACCAGGATCTGTGAGTGAGCTGTACCAGGATCAGTGAGTCAGCTGTACCAGGATCAGTGAGTGAGCTGTACCAGGATCAGTGAGTGAGCTGTATCGGGATCAGTGAGTGAGCTGTACCGGGATCAGTGAGTGAGCTGTACCGGGATCAGTGAGTGAGCTGTACCAGGATCTGTGAGTGAGCTGTACCAGAATCAGTGAGTGAGCTGTACCAGGATCAGTGAGTGAGCTGTACCAGGATCAGTGAGTGAGCTGTATCGGGATCAGTGAGTGAGCTGTACCGGGATCAGTGAGTGAGCTGTACCGGGATCAGTGAGTGAGCTGTACGAGGATCAGTGAGTGAGTTGTACCGGGATCAGTGAGTGAGCTGTACCGGGATCAGTGAGTGAGCTGTACCAGGATCAGTGAGTGAGCTGTACCAGGATCTGTGAGTGAGCTGTACCAGGATCAGTGAGTGAGCTGTACCAGGATCAGTGAGTGAGCTGTACCAGTATCAGTGAGTGAGCAGTATCGGGATCAGTGAGTGAGCTGTACCGGGATCAGTGAGTGAGCTGTCCCGTGATCAGTGAGTGAGCTGTATCGGGACCAGTGAGTGAGCTGTATCGGGATCAGTGAGTGAGATGTATTGGGATCAGTGAGTGAGCTGTATCGGGATCAGTGAGTGAGCTGTACGGGGATCAGTCAGTTCGTTGTACCGGGATCAGTGAGTGAGCTGTATCGGGATCAGTGAGTGAGCTGTATCGGGATCAGTGAGTGAGCTGTTTCGGGATCAGTGAGTGAGCTGTACCGGCATCAGTGAGTGACCTGTACCGGGATCAGTGAGTGAGCTGTACCGGGATCAGTGAGTGAGCTGTACCAGGATCTGTGAGTGAGCTGTACCAGGATCAGTGAGTGAGCTGTACCAGGATCAGTGAGTGAGCTGTACCAGGATCAGTGAGTGAGCTGTATCGGGATCAGTGAGTGAGCTGTACCGGGATCAGTGAGTGAGCTGTACCGGGATCAGTGAGTGAGCTGTACGAGGATCAGTGAGTGAGTTGTACCGGGATCAGTGAGTGAGCTGTACGAGGATCAGTGAGTGAGCTGTACCGGGATCAGTGAGTGAGCTGGACTGGGATCAGTGAGTGTGCTGTATAGGGATCAGTGAGTGAGCTGGACTGGGATCAGTGAGTGAGCTGTACGAGGATCAGTGAGTGAGTTGTACCAGGATCAGTGAGTGAGCTGTACCAGGATCAGTGAGTGAGCTGTACCGGGATCAGTGAGTGAGCTGGACTGGGATCAGTGAGTGTGCTGTATAGGGATCAGTGAGTGAGCTGGACTGGGATCAGTGAGTGAGCTGTCCCGTGATCAGTGAGTGAGCTGTACCGGGATCAGTGAGTGAGCTGTACCGGGATCAGTGAGTGAGCTGTACCGGGATCAGTGAGTGAGCTGTACCAGGATCAGTGAGTGAGCTGTATCAGGATCAGTGAGTGAGCTGTACGAGGATCAGTGAGTGAGCTGTACCAGGATCAGTGAGTGAGCTGTAACGGGATCAGTGAGTGAGCTGTACCGGGATCAGTGAGTGAGCTGTACCGGGATCAGTGAGTGTGCAGTATCGGGATGAGTGAGTGAGCTGTACTGGGATCAGTGAGTGAGCTGTACGAGGATCAGTGAGTGAACTGTACCAGGATCAGTGAGTGAGCTGTACCGGGATCAGTGAGTGAGCTGTACCGGGATCAGTGAGTGTGCTGTATCGGGATCAATGAGTGAGCTGTACCAGGATCAGTGAGTAAGCTGTACCAGGATCAGTGAGGGAGCTGTATCGGGATCAGTGAGTGAGCTGTACTGGGATCAGTGAGTGAGCAGTACGAGGATCAGTGAGTGAGCTGTACCAGGATCAGTGAGTGAGCTGTACCGGGATCAGTGAGTGAGCTGTACCGGGATCAGTGAGTGAGCTGTACCGGGATCAGTGAGTGTGCTGTATCGGGATCAGTGAGTGAGCTGTACCAGGATCAGTGAGTGAGCTGTACCGGGATCAGTGAGTGAGCTGTACCGGGATCAGTGAGTGATCTGTACCGGGATCAGTGAGTGAGCTGTCCCATGATCAGTGAGTGAGCTGTACCGGGATCAGTGAGTGAGCTGTACCGGGATCAGTGAGTGAGCTGTCCCGTGATCAGTGAGTGAGCTGTACCGGGATCAGTGAGTGAGCTGTCCCGTGATCAGTGAGTGAGCTGTACCGGGATCAGTGAGTGAGCTGTACCAGGATCAGTGAATGAGCTGTACCGGGATCAGTGAGTGAGCTGTATCAGGATCAGTGAGTGAGCTGTACTGGGATCAGTGAGTGAGCTGTACCGGGATCAGTGAGTGAGATGTACCAGGATCAGTGAGTGAGCTGTACCTGGTTCAGTGAGTGAGCTGTACCGGGATCAGTGAGTGAGCTGTACCAGGATCAGTGAGTGAGCTGTACCAGTATCAGTGAGTGAGCTGTACCAGGATCAGTGAGTGAGCTGTACCAGGATCAGTGAGTGAGCTGTACCAGGATCAGTGAGTGAGCTGTACCAGGATCAGTGAGTGAGCTGTACCTGGATCAGTGAGTGAGCTGTCCCGTGATCAGTGAGAGAGCTGTACCGGGATCAGTGGGTGAGCTGTATCAGGATCAGTGAGTGAGCTGTACCGGGATTAGTGAGTGAGCTGTACCGGGATCAGTGAGTGAGCTGTACGAGGATCAGTGAGTGAGTTGTACCTGGATCAGTGAGTGAGCGGTACCGGGATCAGTGAGTGACCTGAACCGGGATCAGTGAGTGAGCTGTATCGGGATCAGTGAGTGAGCTGTCCGGGATCAGTGAGTGAGCTGTACCCGGATCAGTGAGCGAGCTGTCCCGGGATCAGTGAGCGAGCAGTATCAGGATCAGTGAGAGAGGTGTACCAGGATCAGTGAGTGAGCTGTACGAGGATCAGTGAGTGAGCTGTATCGGGATCATTGAGTGAGCTGGACTGGGATCAGTGAGCGAGCTGTACCGGGATCAGTGAGTGAGCTGTACCAGGATCAGTGAGTGAGGTGAACCAGGATCAGTGAGTGAGCTGTACCGGGATCAGTGAGTGAGCTGTACCGTGATCAGTGAGTGAGCTGTGCCGGGATCAGTGAGTGAGCTGTAACAGGATCAGTGAGTGAGCTGTACCGGGATCAGTGAGTGAGCTGTACCGGGATCAGTGAGTGAGCTGTCCCGTGATCAGTGAGTGACCTGTACCGGGATCAGTGAGTGAGCTGTCCCGTGATCAGTGAGTGAGCTGTACTGGGATCAGTGAGTGAACTGTACCGGGATCAGTGAGTGAGCTGTACCGGGATCAGTGAGTGAGCTGTACCAGGATCAGTGAGTGAGCTGTACCTGGATCAGTGAGTGAGCTGTACCGGGATCAGTGAGTGAGCTGTACCAGGATCAGTGAGTGAGCTGTACCAGTATCAGTGAGAGAGCTGTACCAGGATCAGTGAGTGAGCTGTACCAGGATCAGTGAGTGAGCTGTACCAGGATCAGTGAGTGAGCTGTACCAGGATCAGTGAGTGAGCTGTACCTGGATCAGTGAGTGAGCTGTCCCGTGATCAGTGAGTGAGCTGTACCGGGATCAGTGAGTGAGCTGTACGAGGATCAGTGAGTGAGCTGTACGAGGATCAATGATTGAGTTGTACCAGGATCAGTGAGTGAGCTGTACCGGGATCAGTGAGTGAGCTGAACCACGATCAGTGAGCGAGCTGTATCAGGATCAGTGAGTGAGCTGTACCAGGATCAGTGAGTGAGCTGTACCGGGATCAGTGAGTGAGCTGTATCAGGATCAGTGAGTGAGCTGTACGAGGACCAGTGAGTGAGTTGTACCAGGATCAGTGAGTGAGCTGTACCGGGATCAGTGAGTGAGCTGTACCAGGATCAGTGAGTGAGCTGTATCAGGATCAGTGAGTGAGCTGTACCAGGATCAGTGAGTGAGCTGTACCGGGATCAGTGAGTGAGCTGTACCGGGATCAGTGAGTGAGCTGTACCAGGATCAGTGAGTGAGGTGTACCGGGATCAGTGATTGAGCTGTACCGGGATCAGTGAGTAAGCTGTACCGGGATCAGTGAGTGAGCTGTGCCGGGATCAGTGAGTGAGCTGTACCAGGATCAGTGAGTGAGCTGTACCAGTATCAGTGAGTGAGCTGTACCAGGATCAGTGAGTGAGCTGTACCAGGATCAGTGAGTGAGCTGTACCAGGATCAGTGAGTGAGCTGTACCAGGATCAGTGAGTGAGCTGTACCTGGATCAGTGAGTGAGCTGTACCGGGATCAGTGAGTGAGCTGTACCGGGATCAGTGAGCGAGCTGTATCAGGATCAGTGAGTGAGCTGTACCAGGATCAGTGAGTGAGCTGTACGAGGACCAGTGAGTGAGTTGTACCAGGATCAGTGAGTGAGCTGCACCGGGATCAGTGAGTGAGCTGTACCAGGATCAGTGAGTGAGCTGTATCAGGATCAGTGAGTGAGCTAAACCAGGATCAGTGAGTGAGCTGTACCGGGATCAGTGAGTGAGCTGTACCGGGATCAGTGAGTGAGCTGTACCAGGATCAGTGAGTGAGCTGTACCGGGATCAGTGATTGAGCTCTACCGGGATCAGTGAGTGAGCTGTACCGGGATCAGTGAGTGAGCTGTACCGGGATCAGTGAGTGAGCTGTACCGGGATCAGTGAGTGAGCTGTCCCGTGATCAGTGAGTGAGCTGAACCGGGATCAGTGAGTGAGCTGTCCCGTGATCAGTGAGTGAGCTGTACCGGGATCAGTGAGGGAGCTGTACCAGGATCAGTGAGTGAGCTGTACCGGGATCAGTGAGTGAGCTGTACCGGGATCAGTGAGTGAGCTGTACCAGGATCAGTGAGTGAGCTCTATCAGGATCAGTGAGTGAGCTGTACGAGGATCAGTGAGTGAGCTGTACCAGGATCAGTGAGTGAGCTGTAACGGGATCAGTGAGTGAGCTGTACCGGGATCAGTGAGTGAGCTGTACCGGGATCAGTGAGTGTGTTGTATCGGGATCAGTGAGTGAGCTGTACTGGGATCAGTGAGTGAGCTGTACGAGGATCAGTGAGTGAGCTGTACCAGGATCAGTGAATGAGCTGTACCGGGATCAGTGAGTGAGCTGTACCGGGATCAGTGAGTGTGCTGTATCGGGATCAGTGAGTGATCTGTACCAGGATCAGTGAGTGAGCTGTACCAGGATCAGTGAGTGAGCTGTACCGGGATCAGTGAGTGAGCTGTACTGGGATCAGTGAGTGAGCAGTACGAGGATCAGTGAGTGAGCTGTACCAGGATCAGTGAGTGAGCTGTACCGGGATCAGTGAGTGAGCTGTACCGGGATCAGTGAGTGAGCTGTACCGGGATGAGTGAGTGTGCTGTATCGGGATCAGTGAGTGAGCTGTACCAGGATCAGTGAGTGAGCTGTACCAGGATCAGTGAGTGACCTGTACCGGGATCAGTGAGTGAGCTGTCCCGTGATCAGTGAGTGAGCTGTACCGGGATCAGTGAGGGAGCTGTACCAGGATCTGTGAGTGAGCTGTACCGGGATCAGTGAGTGAGCTGTCCCGTGATCAGTGAGTGAGCTGTACCGGGATCAGTGAGTGAGCTGTCCCGTGATCAGTGAGTGAGCTGTACCGGGATCAGTGAGTGAACTGTACCGGGATCAGTGAGTGAGCTGTACCGGGATCAGTGAGTGAGCTGTACCAGGATCAGTGAGTGAGCTGCACCTGGATCATTGAGTGAGCTGTACCGGGATCAGTGAGTGAGCTGTACCAGGATCAGTGAGTGAGCTGTACCAGTATCAGTGAGTGAGCTGTTCCAGGATCAGTGAGTGAGCTGTACCAGGATCAGTGAGTGAGCTGTACCAGGATCAGTGAGTGAGCTGTACCAGGATCAGTGAGTGAGCTGTACCTGGATCAGTGAGTGAGCTGTCCCGTGATCAGTGAGTGAGCTGTACCGGGATCAGTGAGTGAGCTGTACGAGGATCAGTGAGTGAGCTGTACGAGGATCAATGATTGAGTTGTACCAGGATCAGTGAGTGAGCTTTACCGGGATCAGTGAGTGAGCTGTACCGGGATCAGTGAGCGAGCTGTATCAGGATCAGTAAGTGAGCTGTACCAGGATCAGTGAGTGAGCTGTACCAGGATCAGTGAGTGAGCTGTACCAGGATCAGTGAGTGAGCTGTACCGGGATTAGTGAGTGAGCTGTACCGGGATCAGTGAGTGTGCTGTATCGGGATCAGTGAGTGAGCTGTACCAGGATCAGTGAGTGAGCTGTACCAGGAACAGTGAGTGAGCTGTACCGGGATCAGTGAGTGAGCTGTCCCGTGATCAGTGAGTGAGCTGTACCGGGATCAGTGAGTGAGCTGTACCAGGATCAGTGAGTGAGCTGTACCGGGATCAGTGAGTGAGCTGTACCGGGATCAGTGAGTGAGCTGTCTCGTGATCAGTGAGTGAGCTGTACCGGGATCAGTGAGTGAGCTGTCCCGTGATCAGTGACTGAGCTGTACTGGGATCAGTGAGTGAACTGTACCGGCATCAGTGAGTGAGCTGTACCGGGATCAGTGAGTGAGCTGTACCAGGATCAGTGAGTGAGCTGTACCTGGATCAGTGAGTGAGCTGTACCGGGATCAGTAAGTGAGCTGTACCAGGATCAGTGAGTGTGCTGTACCAGTATCAGTGAGTGAGCTGTACCAGAATCATTGAGTGAGCTGTACCAGGATCAGTGAGTGAGCTGTACCAGGATCAGTGAGCGAGCTGTACCAGGATCAGTGAATGAGCTGTACCAGGATCAGTGAGTGAGCTGTACCGGGATCAGTGAGTGAGCTGTACGAGGATCAGTGAGTGAGCTGTACGAGGATCACTGATTGAGTTGTACCAGGATCAGTGAGTGAGCTGTACCGGGATCAGTGAGTGAGCTGTACCGGGATCAGTGAGCGAGCTGTATCAGGATCAGTGAGTGAGCTGTACCAGGATCAGTGAGTGAGCTGTACGAGGATCACTGATTGAGTTGTACCAGGATCAGTGAGTGAGCTGTACCGGGATCAGTGAGTGAGCTGTACCGGGATCAGTGTGCGAGCTGTATCAGGATCAGTGAGCGAGCTGTACCAGGATCAGTGAATGAGCTGTACCGGGATCAGTGAGTGAGCTGTACCAGGATCAGTGAGTGAGCTGTACCGGGATCAGTGAGTGAGCTGTACCGGGATCAGTGAGTGAGCTGTACCGGGATCAGTGAGTGTGCTGTATCGGGATCAGTGAGTGAGCTGTAACAGGATCAGTGAGTGAGCTGTACCAGGATCAGTGAGTGACCTGTACCGGGATCAGTGAGTGAGCTGTCCCGTGATCAGTGAGTGAGCTGTACCGGGATCAGAGAGTGAGCTGTACCAGGATCTGTGAGTGAGCTGTACCGGGATCAGTGAGTGAGCTGTACCGGGATCAGTGAGTGAGCTGTCCCGTGATCAGTGAGTGAGCTGTACCGGGATCAGTGAGTGAGCTGTCCCGTGATCAGTGAGTGAGCTGTACTGGGATCAGTGAGTGAACTGTACCAGGATCAGTGAGTGAGCTGTACCGGGATCAGTGAGTGAGCTGTACCAGGATCAGTGAGTGAGCTGCACCTGGATCAGTGAGTGAGCTGTACCGGGATCAGTGAGTGAGCTGTACCAGGAACAGTGAGTGAGCTGTACCAGTATCAGTGAGTGAGCTGTACCAGGATCAGTGAGTGAGCTGTACCAGGATCAGTGAGTGAGCTGTACCAGGATCAGTGAATGAGCTGTACCAGGATAAGTGAGTGAGCTGTACCTGGATCAGTGAGTGAGCTGTCCCGTGATCAGTGAGTGAGCTGTACCGGGATCAGTGAGTGAGCTGTACGAGGATCAGTGAGTGAGCTGCACGAGGATCAATGATTGAGTTGTACCAGGATCAGTGAGTGAGCTGTACCGGGATCAGTGAGTGAGCTGTACCGGGATCAGTGAGCGAGCTGTATCAGGATCAGTGAGTGAGCTGTACCAGGATCAGTGAGTGAGCTGTACGAGGACCAGTGAGTGAGTTGTACCAGGATCAGTGAGTGACCTGTACCAGGATCAGTGAGTGAGCTGTACGAGGATCAGTGAGTGAGTTGTACCAGGATCAGTGAGTGAGCTGTACCGGGATCAGTGAGTGAGCTGTACCGGGATCAGTGAGTGAGCTGTACCGGGATCAGTGAGTGAGCTGTACCGGGATGAGTTATTGAGCTGTACCGGGATCAGTGAGTGAGCTGTACCGGGATCAGTGAGTGAGCTGTACCGGGATAAGTGAGTGAGCTGTACCGGGATCAGTGAGTGAGCTGTCCCGTGATCAGTGAGTGAGCTGAACCGGGATCAGTGAGTGAGCTGTCCCATGATCAGTGAGTGAGCTGTACCGGGATCAGTGAGGGAGCTGTACCAGGATCAGTGAGTGAGCTGTACCGGGATCAGTGAGTGAGCTGTACCGGGATCAGTGAGTGAGCTGTACCAGGATCAGTGAGTGAGCTGTATCAGGATCAGTGAGTGAGCTGCACGAGGATCAGTGAGTGAGCTGTACCAGGATCAGTGAGTGAGCTGTAACGGGATCAGTGAGTGAGCTGTACCGGGATCAGTGAGTGAGCTGTACCGGGATCAGTGAGTGTGCTGTATCGGGATCAGTGAGTGAGCTGTACTGGGATCAGTGAGGGAGCTGTACGAGGATCAGTGAGTGAGCTGTACCAGGAACAGTGAGTGAGCTGTACCGGGATCAGTGAGTGAGCTGTACCGGGATCAGTGAGTGTGCTGTATCGGGATCAGTGAGTGATCTGTACCAGGAACATTGAGTGAGCTGTACCAGGATCAGTGAGTGAGCTGTACCGGGATCAGTGAGTGAGCTGTACTGGGATCAGTGAGTGAGCAGTACGAGGATCAGTGAGTGAGCTTTACCAGGATCAGTGAGTGAGCTGTACCAGGATCAGTGAGTGAGCTGTATCGGGATCATTGAGTGAGCTGGACTGGGATCAGTGAGCGAGCTGTACCGGGATCAGTGAGTGAGCTGTACCAGGATCAGTGAGTGAGCTGAACCAGGATCAGTGAGTGAGCTGTACCGGGATCAGTGAGTGAGCTGTACCGTGATCAGTGAGTGAGCTGTGCCGGGATCAGTGAGTGAGCTGTAACAGGATCAGTGAGTGAGCTGTAACGGGATCAGTGAGTGAGCTGTACCGGGATCAGTGAATGAGCTGTCCCGTGATCAGTGAGTGACCTGTACCGGGATCAGTGAGTGAGCTGTCCCGTGATCAGTGAGTGAGCTGTACTGGGATCAGTGAGTGAACTGTACCGGGATCAGTGAGTGAGCTGTACCGGGATCAGTGAGTGAGCTGTACCAGGATCAGTGAGTGAGCTGTACCTGGATCAGTGAGTGAGCTGTACCGGGATCAGTGAGTGAGCTGTACCAGGATCAGTGAGTGAGCTGTACCAGTATCAGTGAGTGAGCTGTACCAGGATCAGTGAGTGAGCTGTACCAGTATCAGTGAGTGAGCTGTACCAGGATCAGTGAGTGAGCTGTACCAGGATCAGTGAGTGAGCTGTACCTGGATCAGTGAGTGAGCTGTCCCGTGATCAGTGAGTGAGCTGTACCGGGATCAGTGAGTGAGCTGTACGAGGATCAGTGAGTGAGCTGTACGAGGATCAATGATTGAGTTGTACCAGGATCAGTGAGTGAGCTGTACCGGGATCAGTGAGTGAGCTGAACCACGATCAGTGAGCGAGCTGTATCAGGATCAGTGAGTGAGCTGTACCAGGATCAGTGAGTGAGCTGTACCGGGATCAGTGAGTGAGCTGTACCAGGATCAGTGAGTGAGCTGTACGAGGACCAGTGAGTGAGTTGTACCAGGATCAGTGAGTGAGCTGTACCGGGATCAGTGAGTGAGCTGTACCAGGATCAGTGAGTGAGCTGTATCAGGATCAGTGAGTGAGCTGTACCAGGATCAGTGAGTGAGCTGTACCGGGATCAGTGAGTGAGCTGTACCGGGATCAGTGAGTGAGCTGTACCAGGATCAGTGAGTGAGCTGTACCGGGATCAGTGATTGAGCTGTACCGGGATCAGTGAGTAAGCTGTACCAGGATCAGTGAGTGAGCTGTACCAGGATCAGTGAGTGAGCTGTACCAGGATCAGTGAGTGAGCTGTACCTGGATCAGTGAGTGAGCTGTCCCGTGATCAGTGAGTGAGCTGTACCTGGATCAGTGAGTGAGCTGTCCCGTGATCAGTGAGTGAGCTGTACCGGGATCAGTGAGTGAGCTGTCCCGTGATCAGTGAGTGAGCTGTACCAGGATCAGTGAGTGAGCTGTACCTGGATCAGTGAGTGAGCTGTACCGGGATCAGTGAGTGAGCTCTCCCGTGATCAGTGAGTGAGCTGTACCAGGATCAGTGAGTGAGCTGTACCAGGATCAGTGAGTGAGCTGTACCAGGATCAGTGAGTGAGCTGTACCTGGATCAGTGAGTGAGCTGTCCCGTGATCAGTGAGTGAGCTGTACCAGGATCAGTGAGTGAGCTGTACCTGGATCAGTGAGTGAGCTGTCCCGTGATCAGTGAGTGAGCTGTACCGGGATCAGTGAGTGAGCTGTACGAGGATCAGTGAGTGAGCTGTACGAGGATCAATGATTGAGTTGTACCAGGATCAGTGAGTGAGCTGTACCGGGATCAGTGAGTGAGCTGTACCGGGATCAGTGAGCGAGCTGTATCAGGATCAGTGAGTGAGCTGTACCAGGATCAGTGAGTGAGCTGTACGAAGACCAGTGAGTGAGTTGTACCAGGATCAGTGAGTGAGCTGCACCGGGATCAGTGAGTGAGCTGTACCAGGATCAGTGAGTGAGCTGTATCAGGATCAGTGAGTGAGCTGTACCAGGATCAGTGAGTGAGCTGTAGCGGGATCAGTGAGTGAGCTGTACCGGGATCAGTGAGTGAGCTGTACCAGGATCAGTGAGTGAGCTGTACCGGGATCAGTGATTGAGCTGTACCGGGATCAGTGAGTGAGCTGTACCGGGATCAGTGAGTGAGCTGTACCGGGATCAGTGAGTGAGCTGTACCGGGATCAGTGAGTGAGCTGTCCCGTGATCAGTGAGTGAGCTGAACCGGGATCAGTGAGTGAGCTGTCCCGTGATCAGTGAGTGAGCTGTACCGGGATCAGTGAGGGAGCTGTACCAGGATCAGTGAGTGAGCTGTACCGGGATCAGTGAGTGAGCTGTACCGGGATCAGTGAGTGAGCTGTACCAGGATCAGTGAGTGAGCTCTATCAGGATCAGTGAGTGAGCTGTACGAGGATCAGTGAGTGAGCTGTACCAGGATCAGTGAGTGAGCTGTAACGGGATCAGTGAGTGAGCTGTACCGGGATCAGTGAGTGAGCTGTACCGGGATCAGTGAGTGTGTTGTATCGGGATCAGTGAGTGAGCTGTACCGGGATCAGTGAGTGAGCTGTACCGGGATGAGTGAGTGTGCTGTATCGGGATCAGTGAGTGAGCTGTACCAGGATCAGTGAGTGAGCTGTACCAGGATCAGTGAGTGACCTGTACCGGGATCAGTGAGTGAGCTGTCCCGTGATCAGTGAGTGAGCTGTACCGGGATCAGTGAGGGAGCTGTACCAGGATCTGTGAGTGAGCTGTACCGGGATCAGTGAGTGAGCTGTCCCGTGATCAGTGAGTGAGCTGTACCGGGATCAGTGAGTGAGCTGTCCCGTGATCAGTGAGTGAGCTGTACTGGGATCAGTGAGTGAACTGTACCGGGATCAGTGAGTGAGCTGTACCGGGATCAGTGAGTGAGCTGTACCAGGATCAGTGAGTGAGCTGCACCTGGATCAGTGAGTGAGCTGTACCGGGATCAGTGAGTGAGCTGTACCAGGATCAGTGAGTGAGCTGTACCAGTATCAGTGAGTGAGCTGTTCCAGGATCAGTGAGTGAGCTGTACCAGGATCAGTGAGTGAGCTGTACCAGGATCAGTGAGTGAGCTGTACCAGGATCAGTGAGTGAGCTGTACCTGGATCAGTGAGTGAGCTGTCCCGTGATCAGTGAGTGAGCTGTACCGGGATCAGTGAGTGAGCTGTACGAGGATCAGTGAGTGAGCTGTACGAGGATCAATGATTGAGTTGTACCAGGATCAGTGAGTGAGCTGTACCGGGATCAGTGAGTGAGCTGTACCGGGATCAGTGAGCGAGCTGTATCAGGATCAGTAAGTGAGCTGTACCAGGATCAGTGAGTGAGCTGTACGAGGACCAGTGAGTGAGTTGTACCAGGATCAGTGAGTGAGCTGTACCGGGATCAGTGAGTGAGCTATACCGGGATCAGTGAGTGAGTTGTACCAGGATCAGTGAGTGAGCTGTACCGGGATCAGTGAGTGAGCTATACTGGGATCAGTGAGTGAGTTGTACCAGGATCAGTGAGTGAGCTGTACCGGGATCAGTGAGTGAGCTGTACCGGGATCAGTGAGTGAGCTGTACCGGGATAAGTGAGTGAGCTGTACCGGGATCAGTGAGTGAGCTGTACCGGGATCAGTGATTGAGCTGTACCGGGATCAGTGAGTGAGCTGTACCGGGATCAGTGAGTGAGCTGTACCGGGATAAGTGAGTGAGCTGTACCGGGATCAGTGAGTGAGCTGTCCCGTGATCAGTGAGTGAGCTGAACCGGGATCAGTGAGTGAGCTGTCCCGTGATCAGTGAGTGAGCTGTACCGGGATCAGTGAGTGTGCTGTATCGGGATCAGTGAGTGAGCTGTACTGGGATCAGTGAGTGAGCTGTACGAGGATCAGTGAGTGAGCTGTACCAGGATCAGTGAGTGAGCTGTACCGGAATCAGTGAGTGAGCTGTACCGGGATCAGTGAGTGTGCTGTATCGGGATCAGTGAGTGAGCTGTACCAGGATCAGTGAGTGAGCTGTACCAGGATCAGTGAGTGAGCTGTACCAGGTTCAGTGAGTGAGCTGTACCGGATCAGTGAGTGAGCTGTACCGGGATCAGTGATTGAGCTGTACCGGGATCAGTGAGTGAGCTGTACCGGGATCAGTGAGTGAGCTGTACCGGGATCAGTGAGTGAGCTGTCCCGTGATCAGTGAATGAGCTGTACCGGGATCAGTGAGTGAGCTGTCCCGTGATCAGTGAGTGAGCTGTACTGGGATCAGTGAGTGAACTGTACCGGGATCAGTGAGTGAGCTGTACCGGGATCAGTGAGTGAGCTGTACCAGGATCTGTGAGTGAGCTGTACCAGGATCAGTGAGTCAGCTGTACCAGGATCAGTGAGTGAGCTGTACCAGGATCAGTGAGTGAGCTGTATCGGGATCAGTGAGTGAGCTGTACCGGGATCAGTGAGTGAGCTGTACCGGGATCAGTGAGTGAGCTGTACCAGGATCTGTGAGTGAGCTGTACCGGGATCAGTGAGTGTGCTGTATCGGGATCAGTGAGTGAGCTGTACCAGGATCAGTGAGTGAGCTGTACCAGGATCAGTGAGTGAGCTGTACCAGGTTCAGTGAGTGAGCTGTACCGGATCAGTGAGTGAGCTGTACCGGGATCAGTGATTGAGCTGTACCGGGATCAGTGAGTGAGCTGTACCGGGATCAGTGAGTGAGCTGTACCGGGATCAGTGAGTGAGCTGTCCCGTGATCAGTGAGTGAGCTGTACCGGGATCAGTGAGTGAGCTGTCCCGTGATCAGTGAGTGAGCTGTACTGGGATCAGTGAGTGAACTGTACCGGGATCAGTGAGTGAGCTGTACCGGGATCAGTGAGTGAGCTGTACCAGGATCTGTGAGTGAGCTGTACCAGGATCAGTGAGTCAGCTGTACCAGGATCAGTGAGTGAGCTGTACCAGGATCAGTGAGTGAGCTGTATCGGGATCAGTGAGTGAGCTGTACCGGGATCAGTGAGTGAGCTGTACCGGGATCAGTGAGTGAGCTGTACCAGGATCTGTGAGTGAGCTGTACCAGAATCAGTGAGTGAGCTGTACCAGGATCAGTGAGTGAGCTGTACCAGGATCAGTGAGTGAGCTGTATCGGGATCAGTGAGTGAGCTGTACCGGGATCAGTGAGTGAGCTGTACCGGGATCAGTGAGTGAGCTGTACGAGGATCAGTGAGTGAGTTGTACCGGGATCAGTGAGTGAGCTGTACCGGGATCAGTGAGTGAGCTGTACCAGGATCAGTGAGTGAGCTGTACCAGGATCTGTGAGTGAGCTGTACCAGGATCAGTGAGTGAGCTGTACCAGGATCAGTGAGTGAGCTGTACCAGTATCAGTGAGTGAGCAGTATCGGGATCAGTGAGTGAGCTGTACCGGGATCAGTGAGTGAGCTGTCCCGTGATCAGTGAGTGAGCTGTATCGGGACCAGTGAGTGAGCTGTATCGGGATCAGTGAGTGAGCTGTATTGGGATCAGTGAGTGAGCTGTATCGGGATCAGTGAGTGAGCTGTACCGGGATCAGTCAGTTCGTTGTACCGGGATCAGTGAGTGAGCTGTATCGGGATCAGTGAGTGAGCTGTATCGGGATCAGTGAGTGAGCTGTTTCGGGATCAGTGAGTGAGCTGTACCGGCATCAGTGAGTGACCTGTACCGGGATCAGTGAGTGAGCTGTACCGGGATCAGTGAGTGAGCTGTACCAGGATCTGTGAGTGAGCTGTACCAGGATCAGTGAGTGAGTTGGACCAGGATCAGTGAGTGAGCTGTACCAGGATCAGTGAGTGAGCTGTATCGGGATCAGTGAGTGAGCTGTACCGGGATCAGTGAGTGAGCTGTACCGGGATCAGTGAGTGAGCTGTACGAGGATCAGTGAGTGAGTTGTACCGGGATCAGTGAGTGAGCTGTACGAGGATCAGTGAGTGAGCTGTACCGGGATCAGTGAGTGAGCTGGACTGGGATCAGTGAGTGTGCTGTATAGGGATCAGTGAGTGAGCTGGACTGGGATCAGTGAGTGAGCTGTACCGGGATCAGTGAGTGAGCTGTACCAGGATCTGTGAGTGAGCTGTACCAGGATCAGTGAGTCAGCTGTACCAGGATCAGTGAGTGAGCTGTACCAGGATCAGTGAGTGAGCTGTATCGGGATCAGTGAGTGAGCTGTACCGGGATCAGTGAGTGAGCTGTACCGGGATCAGTGAGTGAGCTGTACCAGGATCTGTGAGTGAGCTGTACCAGAATCAGTGAGTGAGCTGTACCAGGATCAGTGAGTGAGCTGTACCAGGATCAGTGAGTGAGCTGTATCGGGATCAGTGAGTGAGCTGTACCGGGATCAGTGAGTGAGCTGTACCGGGATCAGTGAGTGAGCTGTACGAGGATCAGTGAGTGAGTTGTACCGGGATCAGTGAGTGAGCTGTACCGGGATCAGTGAGTGAGCTGTACCAGGATCAGTGAGTGAGCTGTACCAGGATCTGTGAGTGAGCTGTACCAGGATCAGTGAGTGAGCTGTACCAGGATCAGTGAGTGAGCTGTACCAGTATCAGTGAGTGAGCAGTATCGGGATCAGTGAGTGAGCTGTACCGGGATCAGTGAGTGAGCTGTCCCGTGATCAGTGAGTGAGCTGTATCGGGACCAGTGAGTGAGCTGTATCGGGATCAGTGAGTGAGATGTATTGGGATCAGTGAGTGAGCTGTATCGGGATCAGTGAGTGAGCTGTACGGGGATCAGTCAGTTCGTTGTACCGGGATCAGTGAGTGAGCTGTATCGGGATCAGTGAGTGAGCTGTATCGGGATCAGTGAGTGAGCTGTTTCGGGATCAGTGAGTGAGCTGTACCGGCATCAGTGAGTGACCTGTACCGGGATCAGTGAGTGAGCTGTACCGGGATCAGTGAGTGAGCTGTACCAGGATCTGTGAGTGAGCTGTACCAGGATCAGTGAGTGAGCTGTACCAGGATCAGTGAGTGAGCTGTACCAGGATCAGTGAGTGAGCTGTATCGGGATCAGTGAGTGAGCTGTACCGGGATCAGTGAGTGAGCTGTACCGGGATCAGTGAGTGAGCTGTACGAGGATCAGTGAGTGAGTTGTACCGGGATCAGTGAGTGAGCTGTACGAGGATCAGTGAGTGAGCTGTACCGGGATCAGTGAGTGAGCTGGACTGGGATCAGTGAGTGTGCTGTATAGGGATCAGTGAGTGAGCTGGACTGGGATCAGTGAGTGAGCTGTACGAGGATCAGTGAGTGAGTTGTACCAGGATCAGTGAGTGAGCTGTACCAGGATCAGTGAGTGAGCTGTACCGGGATCAGTGAGTGAGCTGGACTGGGATCAGTGAGTGTGCTGTATAGGGATCAGTGAGTGAGCTGGACTGGGATCAGTGAGTGAGCTGTCCCGTGATCAGTGAGTGAGCTGTACCGGGATCAGTGAGTGAGCTGTACCGGGATCAGTGAGTGAGCTGTACCGGGATCAGTGAGTGAGCTGTACCAGGATCAGTGAGTGAGCTGTATCAGGATCAGTGAGTGAGCTGTACGAGGATCAGTGAGTGAGCTGTACCAGGATCAGTGAGTGAGCTGTAACGGGATCAGTGAGTGAGCTGTACCGGGATCAGTGAGTGAGCTGTACCGGGATCAGTGAGTGTGCAGTATCGGGATGAGTGAGTGAGCTGTACTGGGATCAGTGAGTGAGCTGTACGAGGATCAGTGAGTGAACTGTACCAGGATCAGTGAGTGAGCTGTACCGGGATCAGTGAGTGAGCTGTACCGGGATCAGTGAGTGTGCTGTATCGGGATCAATGAGTGAGCTGTACCAGGATCAGTGAGTAAGCTGTACCAGGATCAGTGAGGGAGCTGTATCGGGATCAGTGAGTGAGCTGTACTGGGATCAGTGAGTGAGCAGTACGAGGATCAGTGAGTGAGCTGTACCAGGATCAGTGAGTGAGCTGTACCGGGATCAGTGAGTGAGCTGTACCGGGATCAGTGAGTGAGCTGTACCGGGATCAGTGAGTGTGCTGTATCGGGATCAGTGAGTGAGCTGTACCAGGATCAGTGAGTGAGCTGTACCGGGATCAGTGAGTGAGCTGTACCGGGATCAGTGAGTGATCTGTACCGGGATCAGTGAGTGAGCTGTCCCATGATCAGTGAGTGAGCTGTACCGGGATCAGTGAGTGAGCTGTACCGGGATCAGTGAGTGAGCTGTCCCGTGATCAGTGAGTGAGCTGTACCGGGATCAGTGAGTGAGCTGTCCCGTGATCAGTGAGTGAGCTGTACCGGGATCAGTGAGTGAGCTGTACCAGGATCAGTGAATGAGCTGTACCGGGATCAGTGAGTGAGCTGTATCAGGATCAGTGAGTGAGCTGTACTGGGATCAGTGAGTGAGCTGTACCGGGATCAGTGAGTGAGATGTACCAGGATCAGTGAGTGAGCTGTACCTGGTTCAGTGAGTGAGCTGTACCGGGATCAGTGAGTGAGCTGTACCAGGATCAGTGAGTGAGCTGTACCAGTATCAGTGAGTGAGCTGTACCAGGATCAGTGAGTGAGCTGTACCAGGATCAGTGAGTGAGCTGTACCAGGATCAGTGAGTGAGCTGTACCAGGATCAGTGAGTGAGCTGTACCTGGATCAGTGAGTGAGCTGTCCCGTGATCAGTGAGAGAGCTGTACCGGGATCAGTGGGTGAGCTGTATCAGGATCAGTGAGTGAGCTGTACCGGGATTAGTGAGTGAGCTGTACCGGGATCAGTGAGTGAGCTGTACGAGGATCAGTGAGTGAGTTGTACCTGGATCAGTGAGTGAGCGGTACCGGGATCAGTGAGTGACCTGAACCGGGATCAGTGAGTGAGCTGTATCGGGATCAGTGAGTGAGCTGTCCGGGATCAGTGAGTGAGCTGTACCCGGATCAGTGAGCGAGCTGTCCCGGGATCAGTGAGCGAGCAGTATCAGGATCAGTGAGAGAGGTGTACCAGGATCAGTGAGTGAGCTGTACGAGGATCAGTGAGTGAGTTGTACCAGGATCAGTGAGTGAGCTGTACCGGGATCAGTGAGCGAGCTGTACCGGGATCAGTGAGCGAGCTGTATCAGGATCAGTGAGTGAGCTGTACCGGGATCAGTGAGTGAGCTGTACCAGGATCAGTGAGTGAGCTGTACGAGGATCAGTGAGTGAGTTGTACCAGGATCAGTGAGTGAGCTGTACGGGTTCAGTGAGTGAGCTGTACCGGGATCCGTGAGTGAGTTGTACCAGGATCAGTGAGTGAGCTATACCGGGATCAGTGAGTGAGCTGTACCGGGATCAGTGAGTGAGTTGTTCCAGGATCAGTGAGTGAGCTGTACCAGGATCAGTGAGTGAGTTGTACCAGGATCAGTGAGTGAGCTGTACCGGGATCAGTGAGTGAGCTGTACCGGGATCAGTGAGTGAGCTGTACCGGGATCAGTGAGTGAGCTGTACCAGGATCAGTGAGTGAGCTGTACCGGGATCAGTGAGTGAGCTGTACCGGGTTCAGTGAGCGAGCTGTACCGGGATCAGTGAGTGAGCTGTACCGGGATCAGTGAGTGAGCTGTACGAGGATCAGTGAGTGAGCTGTACCGGGATCAGTGAGTGAGCTGTATCGGGATCAGTGAGTGAGCTGTACCGGGATCAGTGAGTGAGCTGTTCCAGGATCAGTGAGTGAGCTGTACCGGGATCAGTGAGTGAGCTGTACCAGGATCAGTGAGCGAGCTGTACTGGGATCAGTGAGTGAGCTGCACCGGGATCAGTGAGTGAGCTGTACCGGGATCAGTGAGTGAGCTGTACCGGGATCAGTTAGTGAGCTGTACCGGGATAAGTGAGTGAGCTGTACCGGGATCAGTGAGTGAGCTGTACCAGGATCAGTGAGTGTGCTGTACCGGGATCAGTGAGTGAGCTGTACCGGGATCAGTGAGTGAGCTGTACCGGGATCAGTGAGTGAGCTGTACCGGGATCAGTGAGTGAGCTGTACCGGGATCAGTGAGTGAGCTGTACCGGGTTCAGTGAGTGAGCTGTACCGGGATCAGTGAGTGAGCTGTACCGGGATCAGTGAGTGAGCTGTACCGGGATCAGTGAGTGAGCTGTACCGGGATCAGTGTGTGAGCTGTACCGGGATCAGTGAGTGAGCTGTACCGGGATCAGTGAGTGAGCTGTACCGGGATCAGTGAGTGAGCTGTACCGGGATCAGTGAGTGAGCTGTACCGGGATCAGTGAGTGAGCTGTATCGGGATCAGTGAGTGAGCTGTACCGGGATCAGTGAGTGAGCTGTACCGGGATCAGTGAGTGAGCTGTCCCGGGATCAGTGAGCGAGCTGTATCAGGATCAGTGAGTGAGCTGTACCAGGATCAGTGAGTGAGTTGTACCAGGATCAGTGAGTGAGCTGTACCAGGATCAGAGGGTGTGCTGTACCGGGATCAGTGAGTGAGTTGTACCAGGATCAGTGAGTGAGTTGTACCGGGATCAGTGAGTGAGTTGTACCGGGATCAGTGAGTGAGCTGTACCAGGATCAGTGAGTGAGCTGTACCAGGATCAGTGAGTGAGCTGTACCAGGATCAGTGAATGAGCTGTACCGGGATCAGTGAGTGTGCTTTACCGGGATCAGTGAGTGAGCTGTACCGGGATCAGTGAGTGAGCTGTACCAGGGTCAGTGAGTGAGCTGTGCCAGGATCAGTGAGTGAGCTGTACCGGGATCAGTGAGTGAGCTGTACCGGGATCAGTGAGTGAGCTGTACCGGGATCAGTGAGTGAGCTGTACCGGGATCAGTGAGTGAGCTGTACCGGGATCAGTGAGTGAGCTGTACAGGGATCAGTGAGTGAGCTATATCGGGATCAGTGAGTGAGCTGTACCGGGATCAGTGAGTGAGCTGTACCGGGATCAGTGAGTGAGCTGTCCCGGGATCAGTGAGCGAGCTGTATCAGGATCAGTGAGTGAGCTGTACCAGGATCAGTGAGTGAGTTGTACCGGGATCAGTGAGTGAGCTGTACCGGGATCAGTGAGTGAGCTGTACGAGGATCAGTGAGTGAGTTGTACCGGGATCAGTGAGTGAGCTGTACGAGGATCAGTGAGTGAGCTGTACCGGGATCAGTGAGTGAGCTGGACTGGGATCAGTGAGTGTGCTGTATAGGGATCAGTGAGTGAGCTGGACTGGGATCAGTGAGTGAGCTGTACGAGGATCAGTGAGTGAGTTGTACCAGGATCAGTGAGTGAGCTGTACCAGGATCAGTGAGTGAGCTGTACCGGGATCAGTGAGTGAGCTGGACTGGGATCAGTGAGTGTGCTGTATAGGGATCAGTGAGTGAGCTGGACTGGAATCAGTGAGTGAGCTGTCCCGTGATCAGTGAGTGAGCTGTACCGGGATCAGTGAGTGAGCTGTACCGGGATCAGTGAGTGAGCTGTACCGGGTTCAGTGAGTGAGCTGTACCAGGATCAGTGAGTGAGCTGTATCAGGATCAGTGAGTGAGCTGTACGAGGATCAGTGATTGAGCTGTACCAGGATCAGTGAGTGAGCTGTAACGGGATCAGTGAGTGAGCTGTACCGGGATCAGTGAGTGAGCTGTACCGGGATCAGTGAGTGTGCAGTATCGGGATCAGTGAGTGAGCTGTACTGGGATCAGTGAGTGAGCTGTACGAGGATCAGTGAGTGAACTGTACCAGGATCAGTGAGTGAGCTGTACCGGGATCAGTGAGTGAGCTGTACCGGGATCAGTGAGTGTGCTGTATCGGGATCAATGAGTGAGCTGTACCAGGATCAGTGAGTAAGCTGTACCAGGATCAGTGAGTGAGCTGTATCGGGATCAGTGAGTGAGCTGTACTGGGATCAGTGAGTGAGCAGTACGAGGATAAGTGAGTGAGCTGTACCAGGATCAGTGAGTGAGCTGTACCGGGATCAGTGAGTGAGCTGTACCGGGATCAGTGAGTGAGCTGTACCGGGATCAGTGAGTGTGCTGTATCGGGATCAGTGAGTGAGCTGTACCTGGATCAGTGAGTGAGCTGTACCGGGATCAGTGAGTGAGCTGTACCGGGATCAGTGAGTGATCAGTACCGGGATCAGTGAGTGAGCTGTCCCATGATCAGTGAGTGAGCTGTACCGGGATCAGTGAGTGAGCTGTACCGGGATCAGTGAGTGAGCTGTCCCGTGATCAGTGAGTGAGCTGTACCGGGATCAGTGAGTGAGCTGTCCCGTGATCAGTGAGTGAGCTGTACCGGGATCAGTGAGTGAGCTGTACCAGGATCAGTGAATGAGCTGTACCGGGATCAGTGAGTGAGCTGTATCAGGATCAGTGAGTGAGCTGTACTGGGATCAGTGAGTGAGCTTTACCGGGATCAGTGAGTGAGATGTACCAGGATCAGTGAGTGAGCTGTACCTGGTTCAGTGAGTGAGCTGTACCGGGATCAGTGAGTGAGCTGTACCAGGATCAGTGAGTGAGCTGTACCAGTATCAGTGAGTGAGCTGTACCAGGATCAGTGAGTGAGCTGTACCAGGATCAGTGAGTGAGCTGTACCAGGATCAGTGAGTGAGCTGTACCTGGATCAGTGAGTGAGCTGTCCCGTGATCAGTGAGAGAGCTGTACCGGGATCAGTGGGTGAGCTGTATCAGGATCAGTGAGTGAGCTGTACCGGGATTATTGAGTGAGCTGTACCGGGATCAGTGAGTGAGCTGTACGAGGATCAGTGAGTGAGTTGTACCTGGATCAGTGAGTGAGCGGTACCGGGATCAGTGAGTGACCTGAACCGGGATCAGTGAGTGAGCTGTATCGGGATCAGTGAGTGAGCTGTCCGGGATCAGTGAGTGAGCTGTACCAGGGTCAGTGAGTTAGCTGTGCCAGGATCAGTGAGTGAGCTGTACCGGGATCAGTGAGTGAGCTGTACCGGGATCAGTGAGTGAGCTGTACCGGGATCAGTGAGTGAGCTGTACCGGGATCAGTGAGTGAGCTGTACCAGGATCAGTGAGTGAGCTGTACAGGGATCAGTGAGTGAGCTATATCGGGATCAGTGAGTGAGCTGTACCGGGATCAGTGAGTGAGCTGTACCGGGATCAGTGAGTGAGCTGTCCCGGGATCAGTGAGCGAGCTGTATCAGGATCAGTGAGTGAGCTGTACCAGGATCAGTGAGTGAGTTGTACCGGGATCAGTGAGTGAGCTGTACCGGGATCAGTGAGTGAGCTGTACGAGGATCAGTGAGTGAGTTGTACCGGGATCAGTGAGTGAGCTGTACGAGGATCAGTGAGTGAGCTGTACCGGGATCAGTGAGTGAGCTGGACTGGGATCAGTGAGTGTGCTGTATAGGGATCAGTGAGTGAGCTGGACTGGATCAGTGAGTGAGCTGTACGAGGATCAGTGAGTGAGTTGTACCAGGATCAGTGAGTGAGCTGTACCAGGATCAGTGAGTGAGCTGTACCGGGATCAGTGAGTGAGCTGGACTGGGATCAGTGAGTGTGCTGTATAGGGATCAGTGAGTGAGCTGGACTGGAATCAGTGAGTGAGCTGTCCCGTGATCAGTGAGTGAGCTGTACCGGGATCAGTGAGTGAGCTGTACCGGGATCAGTGAGTGAGCTGTACCGGGATCAGTGAGTGAGCTGTACCAGGATCAGTGAGTGAGCTGTATCAGGATCAGTGAGTGAGCTGTACGAGGATCAGTGATTGAGCTGTACCAGGATCAGTGAGTGAGCTGTAACGGGATCAGTGAGTGAGCTGTACCGGGATCAGTGAGTGAGCTGTACCGGGATCAGTGAGTGTGCAGTATCGGGATCAGTGAGTGAGCTGTACTGGGATCAGTGAGTGAGCTGTACGAGGATCAGTGAGTGAACTGTACCAGGATCAGTGAGTGAGCTGTACCGGGATCAGTGAGTGAGCTGTACCGGGATCAGTGAGTGTGCTGTATCGGGATCAATGAGTGAGCTGTACCAGGATCAGTGAGTAAGCTGTACCAGGATCAGTGAGTGAGCTGTATCGGGATCAGTGAGTGAGCTGTACTGGGATCAGTGAGTGAGCAGTACGAGGATAAGTGAGTGAGCTGTACCAGGATCAGTGAGTGAGCTGTACCGGGATCAGTGAGTGAGCTGTACCGGGATCAGTGAGTGAGCTGTACCGGGATCAGTGAGTGTGCTGTATCGGGATCAGTGAGTGAGCTGTACCTGGATCAGTGAGTGAGCTGTACCGGGATCAGTGAGTGAGCTGTACCGGGATCAGTGAGTGATCTGTACCGGGATCAGTGAGTGAGCTGTCCCATGATCAGTGAGTGAGCTGTACCGGGATCAGTGAGTGAGCTGTACCGGGATCAGTGAGTGAGCTGTCCCGTGATCAGTGAGTGAGCTGTACCGGGATCAGTGAGTGAGCTGTCCCGTGATCAGTGAGTGAGCTGTACCGGGATCAGTGAGTGAGCTGTACCAGGATCAGTGAATGAGCTGTACCGGGATCAGTGAGTGAGCTGTATCAGGATCAGTGAGTGAGCTGTACTGGGATCAGTGAGTGAGCTGTACCGGGATCAGTGAGTGAGATGTACCAGGATCAGTGAGTGAGCTGTACCTGGTTCAGTGAGTGAGCTGTACCGGGATCAGTGAGTGAGCTGTACCAGGATCAGTGAGTGAGCTGTACCAGTATCAGTGAGTGAGCTGTACCAGGATCAGTGAGTGAGCTGTACCAGGATCAGTGAGTGAGCTGTACCAGGATCAGTGAGTGAGCTGTACCTGGATCAGTGAGTGAGCTGTCCCGTGATCAGTGAGAGAGCTGTACCGGGATCAGTGGGTGAGCTGTATCAGGATCAGTGAGTGAGCTGTACCGGGATTAGTGAGTGAGCTGTACCGGGATCAGTGAGTGAGCTGTACGAGGATCAGTGAGTGAGTTGTACCTGGATCAGTGAGTGAGCGGTACCGGGATCAGTGAGTGACCTGAACCGGGATCAGTGAGTGAGCTGTATCGGGATCAGTGAGTGAGCTGTCCGGGATCAGTGAGTGAGCTGTACCGGGATCAGTGAGCGAGCTGTCCCGGGATCAGTGAGCGAGCAGTATCAGGATCAGTGAGTGAGGTGTACCAGGATCAGTGAGTGAGCTGTACGAGGATCAGTGAGTGAGTTGTACCAGGATCAGTGAGTGAGCTGTACCGGGATCAGTGAGCGAGCTGTACCGGGATCAGTGAGCGAGCTGTATCAGGATCAGTGAGTGAGCTGTACCAGGATCAGTGAGTGAGCTGTACGAGGATCAGTGAGTGAGCTGTACCAGGATCAGTGAGTGAGCTGTACCGGGTTCAGTGAGTGAGCTGTACCGGGATCCGTGAGTGAGTTGTACCAGGATCAGTGAGTGAGCTGTACCGGGATCAGTGAGTGAGCTGTACCGGGATCAGTGAGTGAGTTGTTCCAGGATCAGTGAGTGAGCTGTACCAGGATCAGTGAGTGAGTTGTACCAGGATCAGTGAGTGAGCTGTACCGGGATCAGTGAGTGAGCTGTACCGGGATCAGTGAGTGAGCTGTACCGGGATCAGTGAGTGAGCTGTACCAGGATCAGTGAGTGAGCTGTACCGGGATCAGTGAGTGAGCTGTACCGGGTTCAGTGAGCGAGCTGTACCGGGATCAGTGAGTGAGCTGTACCGGGATCAGTGAGTGAGCTGTACGAGGATCAGTGAGTGAGCTGTACCGGGATCAGTGAGTGAGCTGTATCGGGATCAGTGAGTGAGCTGTACCGGGATCAGTGAGTGAGCTGTACCAGGATCAGTGAGTGAGCTGTAAAGGGATCAGTGAGTGAGCTGTACCAGGATCAGTGAGCGAGCTGTACTGGGATCAGTGAGTGAGCTGCACCGGGATCAGTGAGTGAGCTGTACCGGGATAAGTGAGTGAGCTGTACCGGGATCAGTTAGTGAGCTGTACCGGGATAAGTGAGTGAGCTGTACCGGGATCAGTGAGTGAGCTGTACCAGGATCAGTGAGTGTGCTGTACCGGGATCAGTGAGTGAGCTGTACCGGGATCAGTGAGTGAGCTGTACCGGGATCAGTGAGTGAGCTGTACCGGGATCAGTGAGTGAGCTGTCCCGGGATCAGTGAGTGAGCTGTACCGGGTTCAGTGAGTGAGCTGTACCGGGATCAGTGAGTGAGCTGTACCGGGATCAGTGAGTGAGCTGTACCGGGATCAGTGAGTGAGCTGTACCGGGATCAGTGAGTGAGCTGTACCGGGATCAGTGAGTGAGCTGTACCGGGATCAGTGAGTGAGCTGTACCGGGATCAGTGAGTGAGCTGTACCGGGATCAGTGAGTGAGCTGTACCGGGATCAGTGAGTGAGCTGTATCGGGATCAGTGAGTGAGCTGTACCGGGATCAGTGAGTGAGCTGTACCGGGATCAGTGAGTGAGCTGTCTCGGGATCAGTGAGCGAGCTGTATCAGGATCAGTGAGTGAGCTGTACCAGGATCAGTGAGTGAGTTGTACCAGGATCAGTGAGTGAGCTGTACCAGGATCAGAGGGTGTGCTGTACCGGGATCAGTGAGTGAGTTGTACCAGGATCAGTGAGTGAGTTGTACCGGGATCAGTGAGTGAGTTGTACCGGGATCAGTGAGTGAGCTGTACCAGGATCAGTGAGTGAGCTGTACCAGGATCAGTGAGTGAGCTGTACCAGGATCAGTGAATGAGCTGTACCGGGATCAGTGAGTGTGCTTTACCGGGATCAGTGAGTGAGCTGTACCGGGATCAGTGAGTGAGCTGTACCAGGGTCAGTGAGTGAGCTGTGCCAGGATCAGTGAGTGAGCTGTACCGGGATCAGTGAGTGAGCTGTACCGGGATCAGTGAGTGAGCTGTACCGGGATCAGTGAGTGAGCTGTACCGGGATCAGTGAGTGAGCTGTACCGGGATCAGTGAGTGAGCTGTACAGGGATCAGTGAGTGAGCTATATCGGGATCAGTGAGTGAGCTGTACCGGGATCAGTGAGTGAGCTGTACCGGGATCAGTGAGTGAGCTGTCCCGGGATCAGTGAGCGAGCTGTATCAGGATCAGTGAGTGAGCTGTACCAGGATCAGTGAGTGAGTTGTACCAGGATCAGTGAGTGAGCTGTACCAGGATCAGAGGGTGTGCTGTACCGGGATCAGTGAGTGAGTTGTACCAGGATCAGTGAGTGAGTTGTACCGGGATCAGTGAGTGAGTTGTACCGGGATCAGTGAGTGAGCTGTACCAGGATCAGTGAGTGAGCTGTACCAGGATCAGTGAGTGAGCTGTACCTGGATCAGTGAATGAGCTGTACCGGGATCAGTGAGTGTGCTTTACCGGGATCAGTGAGTGAGCTGTACCGGGATCAGTGAGTGAGCTGTACCACGGTCAGTGAGTGAGCTGTACCAGGATCAGTGAGTGAGCTGTACCGGGATCAGTGAGTGAGCTGTACCGGGATCAGTGAGTGAGCTGTACCGGGATCAGTGAGTGAGCTGTACCGGGATCAGTGAGTGAGCTGTACCGGGATCAGTGAGTGTGCTGTACCGGGATCAGTGAGTGAGCTGTACCGGAATCAGTGAGTGTGCTGTACCGGGATCAGTGAGTGAGTTGTACCAGGATCAGTGAGTGAGCTGTACCGGGATCAGTGAGTGTGCTGTACCATGATCAGTGAGTGAGCTGTACCGGGATCAGTGAGTGTGCTGTACCGCGATCAGTGAGTGAGTTGTACCAGGATCAGTGAGTGAGCTGTACCGGGATCAGTGAGTGTGCTGTACCATGATCAGTGAGTGAGCTGTACCGGGATCAGTGATTGTGCTGTACCGCGATCAGTGAGTGAGTTGTACCAGGATCAGTGAGTGAGCTGTACCGGGATCAGTGAATGTGCTGTACCGGGATCAGTGAGTGAGTTGTACCAGGATCAGTGAGTGAGCTGTACCGGGATCAGTGAGTGAGCTGTATCAGGATCAGTGAGTGAGTTGTACCAGGATCAGTGAGTGAGCTGTACCAGGATCAGTGAGTGTGCTGTACCGGGATCAGTGAGTGAGCTGTACCAGGACTAATGAGTGAGCTGTACCAGGATCAGTGAGTGAGCTGTATCGGGATCAGTGAGTGAGCTGTTTCGGGAACAGTGAGTGAGCTGTACCAGGATCAGTGAGTGAGCTGTACTGGGATCAGTGAGTGAGCTGTACCGGGATCAGTGAGTGAGCTGTACCGGGATCAGTGAGTGAGCTGTACCGGGATCAGTGAGTGAGCTGTACCAGGATCAGTGAGTGAGCTGTACCGGGATCAGTGAGTGAGCTGTACTGGGATCAGTGAGTGTGCTGTACGAGGATCAGTGAGTGAGCTGTACCAGGATCAGTGAGTGTGCTGTACCGGGATCAGTGAGTGAGCTGTACCAGGATCAGTGAGTGTGCTGTACCGGGATCAGTGAGTGAGCTGTACCAGGATCAGTGAGTGAGCTGTACCGGGATCAGTGAGTGAGCTGTACCGGGATCAGTGAGTGAGCTGTACCGGGATCAGTGAGTGTGCTTTACCGGTATCAGTGTGTGAGCTGTACCAGGATCAGTGAGTGAGCTGTACCGGGATCAGTGAGTGAGCTGTACCAGGATCAGTGAGTGAGCTTTACCAGGATCAGTGAGTGAGCTGTACCGGGATCAGTGAGTGAGCTGTACCGGGATCAGTGAGTGAGCTGTACCGGGATCAGTGAGTGAGCTGTACCAGGACTAATGAGTGAGCGGTACCGAGATCAGTGAGTGTGCTGTACCGGGATCAGTGAGTGAGCTGTACCAGGACTAATGAGTGAGCGGTACCGAGATCAGTGAGTGAGCTGTACTGGGATCAGTGAGTGAGCTGTACTGGGATCAGTGAGTGAGCTGTACTGGGATCAGTGAGTGTGCTGTACGGGGATCAGTAAATGAGCTGTACCGGGATCAGTGAGTGAGCTGTACCAGGATCAGTGAGTGAGCTGTACTGGGATCAGTGAGTGAGCTGTACCGGGATCAGTGAGTGAGCTGTACTGGGATCAGTGAGTGAGCTGTACCGGGATCAGTGAGTGAGCTGTACCAGGATCAGTGAGTGAGCTTTACTGGGATCAGTGAGTGAGCTGTACCGGGATCAGTGAGTGAGCTGTACCAGGATCAGTGAGTGAGCTGTACCGGGATCAGTGAGTGAGCTGTACCAGGATCAGTGAGTGAGCTTTACTGGGATCAGTGAGTGAGCTGTACTGGGATCAGTGAGTGACCTGTACCAGGATCAGTGAGTGTGCTGGACCAGGATCAGTGAGTGAGCTGTACCAGGATCAGTGAGTGAGCTGTACTGGGATCAGTGAGTGAGCTGTACCAGGATCAGTGAGTGAGCTGTACCAGGATCAGTGAGTGTGCTGGACCAGGATCAGTGAGTGAGCTGTACCAGGATCAGTGAGTGAGCTGTACTGGGATCAGTGAGTGAGCTGTACCAGGATCAGTGAGTGAGCTGTACCAGTATCAGTGAGTGAGCTGTACCAGGATCAGTGAGTGAGCTGTACCAGGATCAGTGAGTGAGTTGTACCAGGATCAGTGAGTGAGCTGTACCGGGATCAGTGAGTGAGCTGTACCAGGATCAGTGAGTGAGCTGTACCGGGATCAGTGAGTGAGCTGTATCGGGATCAGTGAGTGAGCTGTACCAGGATTAGTGAGTGAGCTGTACCAGGATCAGTGAGTGAGCTGTACCGGGATCAGTGCGTGAGTTGTACCAGGATCAGTGAGTGAGCTGTACCAGGATCAGTGAGTGAGCTGTACCAGGATCAGTGAGTGTGCTGTACCGGGATCAGTGAGTGGGCTGTACCGGGATCAGTGAGTGAGCTGTACGAGGATCAGTGAGTGAGCTGTACCGGGATCAGTGAGTGTGCTGTACCGGGATCAGTGAGTGAGCTGTACGAGGATCAGTGAGTGAGCTGTACCGGGATCAGTGAGTGAGCTGTACCAGGATCAGTGAGTGAGCTGTACGATTATCAGTGAGTGAGCTGTACCGGGATCAGTGAGTGAGCTGTACCAGGATCAGTGAGTGAGCTGTATCGGGAACAGTGAGTGAGCTGTTTCGGGAACAGTGAGTGAGCTGTACCAGGATCAGTGAGTGAGCTGTACTGGGATCAGTGAGTGAGCTGTTCCGGGATCAGTGAGTGAGCTGTACCGGGATCAGTGAGTGAGCTGTACCGGGATCAGTGAGTGAGCAGTACCAGGATCAGTGAGTGAGCTGTACCGGGATCAGTGAGTGAGCTGTACCAGGATCAGTGAGTGTGCTGTACCGGGATCAGTGAGTGAGCTGTACCAGGATCAGTGAGTGAGCTGTACCGGGATCAGTGAGTGAGCTGTACTGGGATCAGTGAGTGAGCTGTACCAGGATCAGTGAGTGAGCTGTACCGGGATCAGTGAGTGTGATGTACCAGGATCAGTGAGTGAGCTTTACCAGGATCAGTGAGTGAGCTGTACCGGGATCAGTGAGTGAGCTGTACCGGGATCAGTGAGTGAGCTGAACTGGGATCAGTGAGGGTGCTGTACCGGGATCAGTGAGTGAGCTGTACCGGGACTAATGAGTGAGCTGTACCGGGATCAGTGAGTGAGCTGTACCGGGATCAGTGAGTGAGCTGTACTGGGATCAGTGAGTGAGCTGTACTGGGATCAGTGAGTGTGCTGTACGAGGATCAGTGAGTGAGCTGTACCAGGACTAATGAGTGAGCGGTACCGAGATCAGTGAGTGAGCTGTACCGGGATCAGTGAGTGAGCTGTACTGGGATCAGTAAGTGAGCTGTACTGGGATCAGTGAGTGTGCTGTACGGGGATCAGTAAATGAGCTGTACCGGGATCAGTGAGTGAGCTGTACCAGGATCAGTGAGTGAGCTGTACTGGGATCAGTGAGTGAGCTGTACCGGGATCAGTGAGTGAGCTGTACCAGGATCAGTGAGTGAGCTTTACTGGGATCAGTGAGTGAGCTGTACTGGGATCAGTGAGTGTGCTGTACCAGGATCAGTGAGTGAGCTGTACCAGTATCAGTGAGTGAGCTGTACCGGGACTGATGAGTGAGCTGTACCAGGATCAGTGAGTGAGCTGTACTGGGATCAGTGAGTGAGCTGTACCAGGATCAGTGAGTGTGCTGTACCAGGATCAGTGAGTGAGCTGTACCAGGATCAGTGAGCGAGCTGTACTGGGATCAGTGAGTGAACTGTACCAGGATCAGTGAGTGAGCTGCACCGGGATCAGTGAGTGAGCTGTACCAGGATCAGTGAGTGAGCTGTACTGGGATCAGTGAGTGAGCTGTACCGGGATCAGTGTGTGAGCTGTACCAGGATCAATGAGTGAGCTGTACTGTGATCATTGAGTGAGCTGTACTGGGATCAGTGAGTGAGCTGTACCAGGATCAGTGAGTCTGCTGTACCAGGATCAGTGAGTGAGCTGTACCAGGATCAGTGAGTGAGCTGTACTGGGATCAGTGAGTGAACTGTACCAGGATCAGTGAGTGAGCTGTACCGGGATTAGTGAGTGAGCTGTACCGGAATCAGTGAGTGTGCTGTACCGGGATCAGTGAGTGAGTTGTACCAGGATCAGTGAGTGAGCTGTACCGGGATCAGTGAGTGTGCTGTACCATGATCAGTGAGTGAGCTGTACCGGGATCAGTGAGTGTGCTGTACCGCGATCAGTGAGTGAGTTGTACCAGGATCAGTGAGTGAGCTGTACCGGGATCAGTGAGTGTGCTGTACCATGATCAGTGAGTGAGCTGTACCGGGATCAGTGATTGTGCTGTACCGCGATCAGTGAGTGAGTTGTACCAGGATCAGTGAGTGAGCTGTACCGGGATCAGTGAATGTGCTGTACCGGGATCAGTGAGTGAGTTGTACCAGGATCAGTGAGTGAGCTGTACCGGGATCAGTGAGTGAGCTGTATCAGGATCAGTGAGTGAGTTGTACCAGGATCAGTGAGTGAGCTGTACCAGGATCAGTGAGTGTGCTGTACCGGGATCAGTGAGTGAGCTGTACCAGGACTAATGAGTGAGCTGTACCAGGATCAGTGAGTGAGCTGTATCGGGATCAGTGAGTGAGCTGTTTCGGGAACAGTGAGTGAGCTGTACCAGGATCAGTGAGTGAGCTGTACTGGGATCAGTGAGTGAGCTGTACCGGGATCAGTGAGTGAGCTGTACCGGGATCAGTGAGTGAGCTGTACCGGGATCAGTGAGTGAGCTGTACCAGGATCAGTGAGTGAGCTGTACCGGGATCAGTGAGTGAGCTGTACTGGGATCAGTGAGTGTGCTGTACGAGGATCAGTGAGTGAGCTGTACCAGGATCAGTGAGTGTGCTGTACCGGGATCAGTGAGTGAGCTGTACCAGGATCAGTGAGTGTGCTGTACCGGGATCAGTGAGTGAGCTGTACCAGGATCAGTGAGTGAGCTGTACCGGGATCAGTGAGTGAGCTGTACCGGGATCAGTGAGTGAGCTGTACCGGGATCAGTGAGTGTGCTTTACCGGTATCAGTGTGTGAGCTGTACCAGGATCAGTGAGTGAGCTGTACCGGGATCAGTGAGTGAGCTGTACCAGGATCAGTGAGTGAGCTTTACCAGGATCAGTGAGTGAGCTGTACCGGGATCAGTGAGTGAGCTGTACCGGGATCAGTGAGTGAGCTGTACCGGGATCAGTGAGTGAGCTGTACCAGGACTAATGAGTGAGCGGTACCGAGATCAGTGAGTGTGCTGTACCGGGATCAGTGAGTGAGCTGTACCAGGACTAATGAGTGAGCGGTACCGAGATCAGTGAGTGAGCTGTACTGGGATCAGTGAGTGAGCTGTACTGGGATCAGTGAGTGAGCTGTACTGGGATCAGTGAGTGTGCTGTACGGGGATCAGTAAATGAGCTGTACCGGGATCAGTGAGTGAGCTGTACCAGGATCAGTGAGTGAGCTGTACTGGGATCAGTGAGTGAGCTGTACCGGGATCAGTGAGTGAGCTGTACTGGGATCAGTGAGTGAGCTGTACCGGGATCAGTGAGTGAGCTGTACCAGGATCAGTGAGTGAGCTTTACTGGGATCAGTGAGTGAGCTGTACCGGGATCAGTGAGTGAGCTGTACCAGGATCAGTGAGTGAGCTGTACCGGGATCAGTGAGTGAGCTGTACCAGGATCAGTGAGTGAGCTTTACTGGGATCAGTGAGTGAGCTGTACTGGGATCAGTGAGTGACCTGTACCAGGATCAGTGAGTGTGCTGGACCAGGATCAGTGAGTGAGCTGTACCAGGATCAGTGAGTGAGCTGTACTGGGATCAGTGAGTGAGCTGTACCAGGATCAGTGAGTGAGCTGTACCAGGATCAGTGAGTGTGCTGGACCAGGATCAGTGAGTGAGCTGTACCAGGATCAGTGAGTGAGCTGTACTGGGATCAGTGAGTGAGCTGTACCAGGATCAGTGAGTGAGCTGTACCAGTATCAGTGAGTGAGCTGTACCAGGATCAGTGAGTGAGCTGTACCAGGATCAGTGAGTGAGTTGTACCAGGATCAGTGAGTGAGCTGTACCGGGATCAGTGAGTGAGCTGTACCAGGATCAGTGAGTGAGCTGTACCGGGATCAGTGAGTGAGCTGTATCGGGATCAGTGAGTGAGCTGTACCAGGATTAGTGAGTGAGCTGTACCAGGATCAGTGAGTGAGCTGTACCGGGATCAGTGCGTGAGTTGTACCAGGATCAGTGAGTGAGCTGTACCAGGATCAGTGAGTGAGCTGTACCAGGATCAGTGAGTGTGCTGTACCGGGATCAGTGAGTGGGCTGTACCGGGATCAGTGAGTGAGCTGTACGAGGATCAGTGAGTGAGCTGTACCGGGATCAGTGAGTGTGCTGTACCGGGATCAGTGAGTGAGCTGTACGAGGATCAGTGAGTGAGCTGTACCGGGATCAGTGAGTGAGCTGTACCAGGATCAGTGAGTGAGCTGTACGATTATCAGTGAGTGAGCTGTACCGGGATCAGTGAGTGAGCTGTACCAGGATCAGTGAGTGAGCTGTATCGGGAACAGTGAGTGAGCTGTTTCGGGAACAGTGAGTGAGCTGTACCAGGATCAGTGAGTGAGCTGTACTGGGATCAGTGAGTGAGCTGTTCCGGGATCAGTGAGTGAGCTGTACCGGGATCAGTGAGTGAGCTGTACCGGGATCAGTGAGTGAGCAGTACCAGGATCAGTGAGTGAGCTGTACCGGGATCAGTGAGTGAGCTGTACCAGGATCAGTGAGTGTGCTGTACCGGGATCAGTGAGTGAGCTGTACCAGGATCAGTGAGTGAGCTGTACCGGGATCAGTGAGTGAGCTGTACTGGGATCAGTGAGTGAGCTGTACCAGGATCAGTGAGTGAGCTGTACCGGGATCAGTGAGTGTGATGTACCAGGATCAGTGAGTGAGCTTTACCAGGATCAGTGAGTGAGCTGTACCGGGATCAGTGAGTGAGCTGTACCGGGATCAGTGAGTGAGCTGAACTGGGATCAGTGAGGGTGCTGTACCGGGATCAGTGAGTGAGCTGTACCGGGACTAATGAGTGAGCTGTACCGGGATCAGTGAGTGAGCTGTACCGGGATCAGTGAGTGAGCTGTACTGGGATCAGTGAGTGAGCTGTACTGGGATCAGTGAGTGTGCTGTACGAGGATCAGTGAGTGAGCTGTACCAGGACTAATGAGTGAGCGGTACCGAGATCAGTGAGTGAGCTGTACCGGGATCAGTGAGTGAGCTGTACTGGGATCAGTAAGTGAGCTGTACTGGGATCAGTGAGTGTGCTGTACGGGGATCAGTAAATGAGCTGTACCGGGATCAGTGAGTGAGCTGTACCAGGATCAGTGAGTGAGCTGTACTGGGATCAGTGAGTGAGCTGTACCGGGATCAGTGAGTGAGCTGTACCAGGATCAGTGAGTGAGCTTTACTGGGATCAGTGAGTGAGCTGTACTGGGATCAGTGAGTGTGCTGTACCAGGATCAGTGAGTGAGCTGTACCAGTATCAGTGAGTGAGCTGTACCGGGACTGATGAGTGAGCTGTACCAGGATCAGTGAGTGAGCTGTACTGGGATCAGTGAGTGAGCTGTACCAGGATCAGTGAGTGTGCTGTACCAGGATCAGTGAGTGAGCTGTACCAGGATCAGTGAGCGAGCTGTACTGGGATCAGTGAGTGAACTGTACCAGGATCAGTGAGTGAGCTGCACCGGGATCAGTGAGTGAGCTGTACCAGGATCAGTGAGTGAGCTGTACTGGGATCAGTGAGTGAGCTGTACCGGGATCAGTGTGTGAGCTGTACCAGGATCAATGAGTGAGCTGTACTGTGATCAGTGAGTGAGCTGTACTGGGATCAGTGAGTGAGCTGTACCAGGATCAGTGAGTCTGCTGTACCAGGATCAGTGAGTGAGCTGTACCAGGATCAGTGAGTGAGCTGTACTGGGATCAGTGAGTGAACTGTACCAGGATCAGTGAGTGAGCTGTACCGGGATTAGTGAGTGAGCTGTACTGGGATCAGTGAGTGAACTGTACCGGGATCAGTGAGTGAGCTGTACCAGGATCAGTGAGTGAGCTGTACCGGGATCAGTGTGCGAGCTGTACTGGGATCAGTGAGAGAGCTGTATCAGGATCAGTGAGTGAGCTGTACCGGTATCAGTGAGTGAGCTGTACCAGGATCAGTGAGTGAGCTGTACCGGGATCAGTGAGCGAGCTGTACCGGGATCAGTGAGTGAGCTTTACCAGGATCAGTGATCGAGCTGTACTGGGGTCAGTGAGTGAGCTGTACCAGGATCAGTGAGTGAGCTGTACCGGGAGACGGGAGAGTGCTGTACCGGGAGCAGGATTGCAGCAATGACATTACCTTCTGATCGGGCCGAGAAGCCTTCGGGACTATCCAACGCTGGACGAATGTATCACTGTGCAAAGTGATTTTTTGTTCGATGTACAATCTGCTTTATTGCACAATAGGTAAAACATACAGAACACTGAGAGCGATAGAGTCCAGTGTAAGCAGTTCAACATCAGTTTGGAAACTGTCACTAAAATAAATATCTAACAAAAACTTTTGATTACAAGTTGAAGTACAAACTTTGATTCTGTTTCTGTATCTATCCCAGTGAGGATGCAGAGATTAATTTCCTGCACAGTCTTCTTCCACCTTGATTTTTTTCTGGTGTATGACCTGATTTTCATAAAAGTCTTTCTTCAAAGATCAGCAGAGATCCGAGAAAGTTTTCAACACTGAGAAACTGTATTCCCCCTGACTGAGGGGAAATGGTGAACTAATGGTCTAATGTGTAAAGTAATGGCACAAGGCTCCCATTGCCAATATACCCCTGGATACCGAGCTCAGCCCCTGACTGTCTGAGGCATCAATCCGCTCTTGGGTAACGTGCTGCCCTGGGGCAACACATGTCTGCAAGGACCCGACTATGATATTAACTTACTGTTAAGATTCAAACAGCTTGAGATATGTTTCATAAAAGATAAATTACATAAAGCCGACAGTGAAATTAACAGAATATGACATAACAATATATGATATGAAAAAATATGAAACCTTCTCATCGAATTAACTTGAGCATCATTGTGAAAGGATATGTGACTATATTCCTCAAATCCTCTCTGAATTTCTTCTGTGTCACTGCGTAAATAAAAGTGTTCGTGCAGCAACTCAGGAGCTGGAGCATGAAGCTGATTTCCGATACAAACATGGGCAGAGAAACAGAGTATCCCAAGTCATCCAATCGTCTCAATATAGAACAGACCATGAACACCACCCATAACAGTATGAAATTCCCCGATATAACAAACAGTACAATCATCGATTTCCTACAGTCTCCATCTCTGGGCCACTGGGGCTCTCGCCACTGCTCCGACCCCGGAGTCTACTGCGGGCTCTGCTGGACACTAAAATGTGTCTGACTGTTAAAGCATTGAACAGTCGAATCAAAATAAATAGAATAAAAGGTGTTAAAATGTAATGCATTAATTCAATGATAGTCCAGACCAGCGAACGAGATACACCAATTGTCACACTGCAAAACCATGGACTGTTGGACAGCCAATATTCACTTGTATACAGAAAATACCAAAAAATGTTCCTCAGACAGCTCAGCACTGTCACTGTTCCTAGAACCACAGTCGCTGTTTGCTCCGTGCAATATTTCGATTTCAGCTTCTGGCAACAAATGGCCACAAACCGATCGAAGGTGAAAGTGACCGTGAACCAGACAGAACAATCTGTGTCTACATAAAGCAGGATAGCGTGGATATTACACATTCTAACGTGCAACAGAAAAGGAAATTGATCCCGATAAACAATAGGAATCTGCCTCAGTATCAGATCGATGATCACGACCAGTAGATCCACCGCTGCCATGGCCACCAGGTAGTGAGTGACACATTTGGAGAGACCACACTTTCCCCGAGACAGGATCACAATCGTCACCACATTAACTGTGAGCAAGAGGAAAATAGGAACATTATTCACAAACAGCGGATACATACAGTAGTTTTCTGTGTTTTCAAAGACATGACAGAGTCGGATCTATAACAGGGATAATATCGTTCTTCACAATAACATGAGATGCACCAAGAATTTTGCTGCTTGGCATTTCATCAAGTGATGGAACCATTTCATATTATCGGTGATGGAGATACGTGGAGATTTGTAATCAGAGGAATCGGCAAATTATCGCAAAATACGAGACACAATGGGACCAAATGAAACACGGTTCAAACCAGAACCTGATTTTAGAACAAACCCTAAAATAATGAATGGAGAAGTGTGAGCTTCACCTATACGTGAGCCAGCGGGAGAATGAAATGGGAGGGTATTTGCAGGATTGAATTGCAGAGTGTACGAGTTAGTTGTTGGAGTGATACAGCTGAACTTACTGTTCTGAGGTGGTGATGGAATAGAAGAGGCCTGGCAGTAAGAGGAATGGGACAATCGATGGTGCCCTTAAGATGGGATTTTAAGCTGACAACACCACCTCTCTGTGCTCATAGATCGACAATGGTCATTGGTTCAAGGCATTGAACGCACCTGTACAATGTCACAACCCAAACCTGGCTATCAAATGTTTGTAATCTACGCAATAGTATCATAGGAGTTACTGGATGAATAAAAATACTACAGTTCATCAAATTTACCTTGTAGCTTCCGGGTTGTCGCACGATGTAATGATGATTGCGTCGTTGTCTAATCAGAGCAATCAATCGCTGCCAACAGTGTACAATCGAGCCAGGCATGATTGGAAGAGAAGCCCCCTGGTGGCGAGCTTTGGGAAGTACAGATCCAACGTCATGTGTCCCCTCTCAGCAGCTACTTTTACCACATGACATGTCTCCAATTACAACTGCAGCAACAAGGTATTTATATGTCGTCTTTAACACAGTGAAGCTTTCCAAGGTGCTCCGCAGGTGTATTATAATACAAAAATGAATGCCCAGACACATAAGGATAAAGTGCGGCAGACGACCAAAGCTTAGTCAAAAAGGTCGGTTTGAAGGAGCGTCTTAAAGGTGGAAATCGAGGGAGAGAGACGGAGAGGGTTCGGCAGTGAATTCCAGAGCTTAGGGCCCAGGTAACAGAAGGCACGGCCACCAATGTTTGAGCGATTAAAATCAGGGATGCTCAAGAGTGCAGAATTAGAGGAGTGCAGATATCTTGGGGGGTTGTCGGGCTGGGGAAGTTTACAGAGAAAGGGAGGGGTTTAACAACAATATTTTAAATAGAGGCGTTACTTAATGGGGAGACAATGTAGGTCAGCAAGTACAGGGGATGGGTGAACTTGGTGCGAGTTCTGACAGGGCAGCCGAGTTTTGGATCAGCTCAAGTTTACGTAGGGTAGAATGTGGCTGGGCAGGCGTGCATTGGAACAGTCAATTCTACAGGTAACAAAGGAATGAGTGACGGTTTCAGCAGCAGTTGAGCTGAGGCAGGAGTGGAGACGGGCGATGTTATGGAGGTGGAAAAAAGCAGTATTAGTTATGGAACGGTATATGTTCAGAAGCTCATCTCAGGGTCACATATACCAGCAAGGTTGCAAACATTGTGATTGAGCCTCAGACAGAAGGTGGGGAGAGTGATGGTGTAAGTGGCTGGAGAAAGCAGTTTGTGGCAGGGACCAAAGGTAACAGCTTCCCAATATTTTGTGGGAGAAATTGTCTGCTCATCCAGAACTGGATGTCGGACCACAGTCTGAAAATTTAGAGTCTTTGGAGGGGTCAAGGGAAGTGGTGGTGACTTCGAGCTGAGTGTCATCAGCGTACATGGGGAAACTGACGCTGTGTTTTCGGATGATATCGCCAAGGGGTAGCATGCAGATGAGAAATAGGAGGGGGCCAAGGATAAATCCATGGAGGACACCAGATGTAACAATGCGGGAGTGGGAAGAGAAGTCTTTGCAGGAGATTCTCTGGCTAAGATTAGAAAGATAAGAATGAACAAGCTGAGTGCAGTCCCACCCAGCTGGATGACTTTGGAGTGGCGTTGAAGGAGAATGGAGTGGTCAGCAGTGTGAAAGAATGCAGATATGTCAAGAAGGATGAGGAGGGATAGATTATCTTTGTCACAGTCATGTAGGATGACATTTCTGACCATGATGAGCTGTTTCGGTAATGTGGCATGGGCAGACACCTGAGTGGACAGAATCGAACATGGAAGTGGGAAAGATGCACACGGATTTGTGAGGCGACAACACATTCAAGGACATTGGCGAGGAAAGGGCGGATTGACACGGGGCGGCAGTTTCCAAGGACAGAGTGGTCAAGCGGTTTGCTTTTTTGAGGCGAGGGTTGATCACAGCAGGTTTGAAGGAGAGAGGGATAGAGCGCGAGGAGAGAGAACCATTAACTGTGTCCATTAACATGGGAGGCAGGAAGGAATGTTGGGTGGTGAGCAGTTTGGTGGTAATAGGGTCGAGGGAGCAGGAAGTGATACATGAACAATTTCAGCACAGATAAGTCATGAGGGGAGATTGGAGAGAAAGTGGAAACATATGCAAGTCCCGGGCTAAGGCAGGGCGATCCTTAGAGTAAGTTTGTCACGGTGGCCTCGGGGAAGGAAGCAAAGTGGCAGAGGCAGCTGATTGGATGGTCTCAATCTTAGAGACAAAGAAGTGCATGAGCTCCTAATATTGTTGTGGGAGGTGAGGATGAAGGAGACTGGGGAGAGGGTTTAAGAAGATGGTTAGCACTAGACAATGGAAGCCGGGTTGATCTTTGCATTCCAGAATGATTCTGGAGTAGGGAGCAATTTTTTCAGACAGGAGCAGGACAAAATAATACATTATTATTGGCGGTGAATGGCTGAACCAGTTGTCCGCCATATCCGTTTAAGTCTGTGTCTCTTGGACTTAAGGGAGTGAAGTTGGGTACTGCACCAGGGGGAACAGCCAGTGTGAGAGAGAGACTGATTGTTTTAATCGGGACTGGGCCAACAAATGTGGTGGTGAGGATGTGATTGAGCAGATCGGTAGCTGCACAAATATCGTGGTGAATGGAGGGCCGAAGGCTGGACAGTTGGGATCTCGTAAGTGCAGTTGTAAGAGAGTCGGGAGAGAGAGTTTTCCAGGGCGGTCACAGAAGGACGTAGGTTTGGTGTGGGGCGAGGGGAAAGACACATACACTCTATCCTGGAAAGGTAATTTTTGAAGCATATTTATCGAACTTGCCTCTGAATGAGTCAACTCTCACTGCTTCCACCATCTCCCTCGCGAGCCTGTCGCATATACATTTAAAATTACAACTAGTTTACATTATCTCATGTAGAAATATTGTTCCACATTTGTGCTCCTAATAAAAATGTTAAATTCTGAATTAATGTTTGTTTTGGATATTAGATGTGATTCCAATTTTGATGCTTTGCCCTTGGATTCCCGATGGATTAACATTCCAGGAGCCGAGTAACTGACATCCTATGCTCTTCTGAAGGAAACAACATCTCGGGCTCAGGGGAAAGGGTGGGGAGTGGGAATAGCTGAAGTGCCCTTGCAGAGATCTGGCACAGGCTAGACTGGCCGCATGTCCTTCTGTGCTGTAACCATTCTCTGATTCTACACTCGGCAATTGGAAATTCATGTTCACGTGTCATGTGCTGCACCAAGAATACAACGGCGGAGAATGTCCCCTTAATATCATTCATTTTACCCCACAATTTCTCAATTACCTTACAGGTTACAGTTGGAACAATGCTGCTCTTACTGTAAATAGTCGAATAATATGATTCAAACTATAATCGCCCAGATTTTGCGGTCAGTGGAAACGTGATGGTGCTCACCGCTGACCTCGAACAATGCTGCCCACAAAGATCCAGTGAGTCCTGTGGCATCAATATCAACCTGCTGATAGTAACTTACATTTGAGGGCAAGTATAGGGGATCTCCAGACTCCAGCAACAGTGATGTCATGAAGCTGGCTCAGCAGCCAAACACATTGAACAATTCACAGATTGCAAATTGGGAAGTAAAATACACTGATTATGCTTCACGTTTTAATTATTTTACAGAGAGCGAAATATAGATTGGGACAGGAATAATGTAGAAACTGAAATAATATAAGGAAACATGTTTTTTCAGTTATAAATAACCATGGAATTTTTATCATTGTGGAAGATTTTGACATAACATCGGTATAAAATTAGATTTTTAGTGCCAGAACGATGGTTCAGCAGTAATTAGAACGTAATACACCATCAAAAACACAGTTACGTCTCTTTCAACAAGGCTTGACTATTTCCGGGGCTTTTAAGAGAGATATAACAGCATAAAGTTTAATTTATGTCAGCAAGTTGAATTGATTGCCGGCTGTGGGGAGTTTAACAGCGAGTCCAAGGGAGGAACAAGGAATGACTGGCAGCAACTCCTGGATTTCCACCTGTAACTGCGCATGTGCTTACTCCGGACATTGTTCTCAGATTCACAGTTGTAATGATGGCAAATGCTGAGAGCAAATCCCAGGCCATTACTCCAAAACTGGGTTTCAGAAGCGAGAATCGTAAAATCGTAGAATAGTAGAGCACAGGAGGAGGCCAATCGGTGCATCGGATCTGTGCAGGCAAATATTTCCATTCTATTCAAACACTGTGACTCTTGCTCTTTTCCTCAAGTGGTGAGAGTGCACTCGGCTTTTAATTCATATAATGAATAAATCACAATCCAACAGCGAATAGTGTCACTAACAAAACACTATGCTGCAATGACTATACATTCGATCAGCGATATGATGAACTGTATCAGATCGGCACGGGATTCAATTGATAATGCAGATTCAGTCTCAGTAATCAAACCATTAAATGTGCTGCATAATAATAAACCGGGATCAAAATTAGAACTGTGATTTAACTATTCAGAAACAGTGACATCACTTAAAACGGGAAATGATGGAAAGTGCGGCAGCTGAATCAGATTGTATTATCAATGATTCTGTCAGCTAACTGTTCTGACTCATTTGTACAATTAAATAATCAACTGTATAATGCAGAAATTGCCTAATTTGTGTGAGATCATGGAACAGTTTCTCAGCCGAAACTCGGACTCAGAATTTACAGCAATGTATCCCCTTTAAAGTGAGAGAATAAGTAGTATGGCTGGTCCCATCGCCTGACAGAAGAGTCAGATCTAAATACGACTGCTGAAATGGAACTAATAATGACAAATGAAAGACACAGCATCCATTGAACTGCTAGCAATGAATGGGAGTTCACATCAGTGCAGCATGGACCAGAATCAAACACACACAGGAGCGATTCACAAAACAACAGAGAGGCAGGAGAAAGGAAGGAAGAAAGAGTACTGAAGGAATTGGTCCTAGAAATAGTGGATGCATTGGTGGTCATTTTCCAACAGTCTATCGACTCTGGATCAGTTCCTATGGACTGGAGGGGAGCTAATGTAACACCACTTTTTAAAAAAGGAGGGAGAGAGAAAACGGGAAATTATAGACCGGTTAGCCTGACATCAGTCGTGGGGAAAATGTTGGAATCAATCATTAAGGACGAAATAGCAACGCATCTGGAAAGCAGTGATAGGATGAGTCCAAGTCAGCATGGATTAATGAAAGGGAAATCAGGCTTGACGAATCTTCTGGAATTTTTTGAGGAAGTAACTAGCAGAGTGGACAAGGGAGAACCAGTGGATGTGGTGTATTTGGACTTTCAAAAGGCTTTTCACAAGTTCTCACCCAAAAGATTGGTGTGCAAAATCAAAGATCATGGTATTGGGGGTAATGTACTGATGTGGATAGAGAACTGGTATGCAGACAGGAAGCAGAGAGTAGGGATAAACGGGTCCTTTTCAAAATGGCAGGCAGTGACTAGTGGAGTGCCGCAGGGCTCAGTGCTGGGACCCCAGCTCATTACAACATACATCAACGATTTAGATGAAGGAATTGAGTGTTATTTCTCCAAGTTTGCAGATGACACTAAACTGGGTGGCAGTGTGAGCTGTGAGGGGGATGTTAACAGGCTGCAGGGTGACTTGGACAGGTTAGGTGAGTGGGCAAATGCATGGCAGATGCAGAATAATGTGGATAAATGTGAGGTTATCCACTTTGGGGGTAAAAACATGAAGGCAGAATATTATCTGAATGGCAGCAGATGAGGAAAAGGGGAGGTGTAACGAGACCTGGGTGTCATGGTTCATCAGTCATTGAAAGTTGGCCTCCAGGCACAGCAGGCGGTGAAGAAGACAAATGGTATGTTGGCCCTCATAGCTAGGGGATTTGAGTACAGCAGCAGGAAGGTCTTACTGCAGTTGCACAGGGTCTTGGTGAAGCCTCAACTGGAATATTGTGTTCAATTTTATCTTCTAACCTAAGGAAGGACGTTCTTGCAATTGAGGGAGTGCAGCGAAGATTCTACAGAATGATTCCCGGGATGGCTGGACTGACATATGAGGATAGACAGGATCAACTGGGCCTTTATACGCTGGAGTTTAGAAGGATGAGAGGGGATCTCATAGAAACATGCAAGATTCTGATGGGACTGGGCACGTTAGATGCGGGAAGAATCGTCCCGATGTTGGGGAAGTCCAGAACCAGGGGACACAATCTTAGGATAAGAGGTAGGACATTTCGCACTGAGATGAGGAGAAACTTGTTCACTCAGAGAGTTGTTAACCTGTGGAATTATGTATCGCAGAGAGTTGTTGAGGCCAGTTCATTGGATATATTCAAGAGGGAGTTAGATATGGCCCTTCCGGCTAAAGGGATCAAGGGGTATGGAGAGAAAGCAGGAAAGGGGTACTGAGGGAATGATCAGACATGATCTCATTGAATGGTGGTGCAGGCTCGAAGGGCCGAATGGCATACTCCTGCACCTATTTTCTATGTTTCTATGTTTCTATCAATGAATGAATGAATGAATTGCCGGAGTGCAGCACCTTTCATGACCACAGGATGCCCAAAGTGTTTTCAGACATCGATGTATTTTTGAAGTTTATTCGTTGCTATACTGCAAGGAAAGTAATTGAATAAAAAGCTGGACACATGGACTAAGAAGCCATTTACTGTAAATCTCGGGTTATTGAAATACCGGCTGAAAGGAGGAACATACCAGGGACACCCACTGCAGCCAGCAGAGGATAATAAATCTTTTGGACATCAACAATTGCCCATAGAATCTGGAGCTTGATGAGAAAACCAAGAGACATTTTCCCTTGCGATTAGAATCGATGAATCGATGGTTGGTATTAATGCTGGGAGCAATTCACCAATTGAGACAATGCGAAGATTCCCCTTATTTATAGGTGAGAGAATCCATCCAGTTATAACATTGCCCCTGCTGACTGGGTTTAGTTACAGTTACTGAACAAACAGATGATATCAACAACTTTCACAGCAAGACTTTTAATAACATGTGCACAATTCCCAATCAGATAAAGCCCAGAAGACCCAGGGACAAAAGTCTCACATTCCTAAAAGAATGACATAATTGCCTTTTCTTAAAAAACTTATAAGGAAATACTGGAAATGGTAGAATCATAGAAAGTTACAGCACAGAGAGCAGCCATTGGGCCCACCGTGTCTACGTGGGCTGAAAAGGAGCTCTGCAGCCTAATCCCACTTTCCAGCTCTTGGTCCGTAGCCGTGTCGGATACAGCACTTCACGTGCATAACCAAACCCTTTGTAAATACGATGCGGTTTTCTGCATTTACTACCATTCAGGCAGTGACCTCCAAACCCACACTCGTGTTTGGGTTCAGAAGTGTTCTTCACTAATCCCCTCTAATCCTTCAAATCTTTATTTAATTCTCTCCCGCTTGGTAATTTCCATCTCTGCTGAGGGAATTAGCTCCATCCTAACCCACTCTATCTGGGCCCCACATCATTTCATGCACCGCAATCAAATCTCCCCTCCACATTCTCTGTTCCACAGTAAACAACCGCAGGCTATCCAATCTTGTCTCATGGCTAAAATTGTCCAGTCCTGGCAAAATCCTTGTGAATCTCCGTTGTACCCTTTGCAGTTCAATTAACATTTCCTGTGATTTGGTGACCAGAACAGTGCTCAGTACTCTCGCTTTGGCCTAACTACAGTTTTAAACAGTTCACGCATAATAGGAACATAGAAAATAAGTACAGGTGAAGGCCCTTCGAGCCTTCACCACCATCCAATATGATCATGGCTGATCATGCAACTTCAGTTCCCCATTCCTGCTTTCTCTCCACGCCACTTGATCCCTTTAGCCGTAAGGGCCGCATCTAACTCACTTTTGAACACATGTAACGAACTGGCCTCAACAACTTTCTGTGGTGGAGAATTCCATAGGTTCACAATTCTCTAAGTGAAGAAGTCTCTCCTCATCTCAGTCCTAACTGGCTTACCCCTTATCCTTAGACTGTGACTCCAGGTTCTGGACTTCCCCAACATTGGGAACATTCTTCCTGCATCTAACCTGTCCAATCCCATCAGAATTTTATATGTTTCTTTGAGATCCCCTCTCATTCTTCAAAATTCCTGTGAATATAAGCCAAGTTGATCCAGTCTTTCTTCATATGTCAGTCCTGCCATCTCGGGAATCAGTCTGGTGAACCTTCGCTGCACTCTCTCAACAGCCCTTCCGCAGGTTAAGAGATCAAAGGTGTATTAGGAGATCAAATGTGTATCCTCACAAAGGCCCTGTACAACTGCAGTAAGACCTCCCTGCTCCTATACTCAAATCCTCTCGCTCTGAAGGCCAACATGCCATTTAACTTCTTCACTGCCTGCTATACCTGCATGCCAACTTTCAATGACTGATGTACAATGACACCCAGGTCTCATTGCACCTCCCCTTTTCCTAATCTCTCACAATCCAGGTAATATTCTGCCTTCCTGTTTTTGCCACCAAAGTGGGTAACCTCACATTTATCCACATTATACTGCATCTGCCATGCATTTGCCGACTCACCGAACCTGTCCAGTTCATCCTGAAGCCTCTTAGTTTCCTCCTCACAGCTCACACTGCCACCCAGCTTAGTGTCATCTGCAAACTTGGAGATATTACGTTCAATTCCTTCGTCTAAATTCTTAATGTACATTTTAAAGAGCTGGGGTCCCAGCACTAAACCTTGCGATACCCCACTAGTCACTGCCTGCCATTTTGAAAAGAACCTGTTTATTCCTGCTCTTTGCTTCCTGTCTGCCAACCAGTTCTCTATCGACATCAATACATTACCCCAATACCATTTGCTTTAATTTTGCACGTTAATCTCTTGTGTGGGACCTTGTCAAAAGCTTTTTGAAAGTCCACATCCAAATTCACTGGTTCTCCCTTGTCTACTGGTTACATCCTCAAAAAATTCTCGAAGATTTGTCAAGCATGATTTCCAGTTCATAAATCCATGCTGACTTGGATGGATCCTGTCACTGCCTTCCCGATGCGTTGCGATTACATCTTTAATAATTGATTCCAGCATTTTCCCCACTACCGATGTCAGGCTAACCAGTCTATAATTCCCTGTTTTCTCTCTCCCTCCTTTCTTAAAAAGTGGGGTTATATTAGCTATCCTCTAATCCATAGGAACTGATCCAGAGTCTATAGAATGTTGGAAAATGATCATCAATGCATCCACTATTTCTCGGGCTACTTCCTTAAGTACTCTGGGTGCAGACTATCAGGCCCTGGGGATTTATTGGCCTTCAATCGCAGCTATTTCGCTAACACAATTTCCTGACTAATAAGGATTTCCTTCAGTTCCTCCTTCTCGCAAGACACTCGGTCCTCTAGTATTTCCGGAAGGTTATATGTGTCTTCCTTCGTGAAGACGGAACCAAAGTATTTGTTCAATTGATCTGCCATTTCCTTGTTCTCCATTATAAATTCACATGATTCCGATTGCAAGGGACATAGAAACATAGAATCACAGAAACATTGAAAATAGGTGCAGGATTAGGCCATCCAGCCCTTCGAGCCTGCACCACCATTCAGTAAGATCATGGCTGATCATTGCATCAGTACCCCATTCCTGCTTTTTCTCAATACCCCTTGATCCCTTTAGCCGCAAGGGCCATATCTAACTCCTTCTTGACTTCACTAATCTTTTTCGCTTCACATATCTATAGAAGCTTTTGCAGTCAGTTTTTATGTTCCCATACTCTTATTTTCCCCTTCCTAATTAAATCCTTATCCTCCTCTGCGGAATTCTAAATTTCTCCCAGTCCTCAGGTTTGCTGCTTTTTCTGGCCAACTTAAATGCCTCTTCCGTGGATTTAACACTATTCCTAATTTCCCTTGTTAGTCACGTTTGAGCCACCTTCTCCATTTTATTTTTACTCCAGACAGGGATGTACAATTGTTGAAGTTCATCCATGTGATCTTTAAATGTTTGCCATTGTCTATCCACTGTCAACTCTTTAAGTTTCATTTGCCTGTCTATTCTAGCCAATTCATGTCTCATACCATCGAAGTTACCTTTCCTTAAGTTCAGGACCTTAGTCTCTGAATTAACTGTGCCACTCTCCATCTTAATAAACAATTCTACCATATTATGATCACTCTTCCCCAAGGGGCCTCGCACAACAATATTGCTAATTAGTCCTTTCTCATAACACATCACCCAGTTGAGGATGGCCAGCCCTCGAGTTGGTTCCTCGACATAATAATCTAGAAAACCATCTCTAATACACTCCACGAAATGCTCCTCCACCGTATTTCTACCAGTTTGGTTTGCCCAATCTACATGCAGATTAAAGTCGCCCATGATTGCACGCATCCCTAATTTCTTGTTTGATGCTTTCCCCAACCTCACTGGTCTGTACACAACTCCCACTCGCGTTTTCTGCTCTTTGGTATTCCGCAGCTCTACCCATACAGATTCCAAATCATCCAAGCTAATGTCCTTCCTTACTACTGCATTAATTTTCTCTTTAACCAGCAACGCTACCCCACCTCCTTTTCCTTTCTGTCTATCCTTCCTGAATGTTGAATACCTCTGGATGTTGAGTTCCCAACCTTGATCAACCTGGAGTCATGTCTCCATAATCTCAATTATATCATATTCATTAATAGCTGCCTGCGCAGTTAATTCGCCCACATTATTACGAATAATCCTCGCATTGAGGCACAGAGCTTTCAGGTTGTCGTTTTAATACACTTTGTCTCTTTAGACTTTTACTGTAATGTAGCCCTTTTTGATTTTTGTCTTGGGTTTCTCTGTCCTCCACTTTTACTTTTCTCCTTTCTATTTTTGCTTCTGCCCCATTTTACTTCCCTCTGTCTCCCTCCATAGCTTCCCATCCCCCTGCCATATTAGTTTAAACTCTTTCCAACAGCACTAGCAAAAACTGCCCCTAGGACATTGATTCCGATCCTGCCCAGGTGCAGACTGTCTGGTTTGTACTGGTCCTACCTCCCCCAGAACAAGCTCCAATGTCCCAGGAATTTGAATCCCTCTCTTCTGCACCACTCCTCAAGCCACGTATTCATCTGAGCTATCCTGCAATTCCTACTCTGACTAGCACGTGGCACTGGTAGCAATCGTGAGATTACTACCTTTGATGTCCTACTTTTTAATTTAACTCCTAGATCCCTAAACTGAGCTTGTAGGACCTCATCACGTTTTTATCTATATCGCGGGTATCTATATGCACCACTACAGCTGGCTGTTCACCCTGCCCCTCCAGAATGCGCTTCAGCCGCTCCGAGACATACTTGACCTTTGCACCAGGGAGGCAACATACCATCCTGGAGTCTCGTTTGCACCCGCAGAAATACCTAACTATTCCCCTTAAAATAGAATCCCCTATCACTTTTGCTCTCCCACTCTTTTTCCTGCCCCCCTGTGCAGCAGAGCCAACCCTGGTGCCATGGACGGCTGCTGCTGCCTTCCCCTGATGAGTGATCTCCCCCAACAGTACCCAAGGTGGTGTATCTGTTTTGGAGAGAGATGGCTACAGGGGACACCTGCAGTACCTTCCTTCCACTGCTCTTTTTTTTGGTCACCCATTCCTTATCTGCCTGAGTAACCTTTACCTGTGGTATGACCAACTCACTAAACATACTATTCACGACTTCCTCAGCATCGCGGATGCTCCAGAGTGAATCCATGTGCAGCTCCAGTGCCACAATGTGGCCTGCCATAGCTGCAGATGGATACACTTCCTGCACATGCAGTCGTCAGGGATGCTGGAAGCGTCGCTGTCTTCCCACATAGCTCGGGTGGAGCATGACACAGGTCTGGGCTCTCCTGCCATGACTTAACCCTTAAATTAGTTAATTTTTCAACAATGACAAGGTTTCTTACTGCTAAGAACAAGAATAAAGAAAAATGAAAGGAAAACTACGCACTACTCAACCAGCCAATCACTAACCCTCTTGGTTGTGACGTTAACCTTCGATTACTTTAAACTTCTTTCTTACTTTTGATCCTGCACCAGCTGTAGCTCGCTGCTCGCTGCTCCTCCTCCAGCTACACCTCCGACAGCCGCCGATCCCCGGACTCCTGCTGGGCCTTTATAGAGCCCTGCTCGCTCCACCTTCCTGCCGCTCGAACGCCTGGATGACTGGAGACCAGCTCTGCTGCACGGATCTGGTGTACACACATATCGCAGTGTGGGCTGGCCCGTGCTGTCCCTGGGCCCCTTGCCCTGAACTCACGCCGCCCCTGGGCCCCGATCACATACCTCTCCAGTCTCTCGCTGCTCCTGCTGTACCTGCCCAAGCTCCAATCACCGACCTGGACTTTGATGACATCACTCTTCGCTGCCGTCGCCCTCCTGCACCAGCTCGCGCTGTACCTTGCCGTGGTACCCCACCACGCTGATCCCAGGCCGCCGCTCACCGCTCCTTTTATGGCCCCGACCTGCCGCTGGTGTTCTCACGCAGGTCGGGGCCTCCACGCTGCTCCCAGCAAATCCAGTTACACGCCGTGTCACCGCACAATTCTCAGCTGTGATTTTAAGCTGACTATATTTAAAGCTATCGCAGAGACTGCAAGCAGTGTTCCCTGGTTGTCTAGTGGTTAGGATTCGGTGCTCTCACTGCCGTAGTCTGGGTTTGATTCTTGGTCACAGAAAGCATTTTTAAAGAGCAAGTTGACAAAAATAATTGAAGTCTGTGAGATACTGAATAATTGTTTCAATCATCATTAATCCATCCACATGTGTTGCACACTGAAGGAAATATAAATAAGTTTGCCGAGTGACTGTTAAAATTTAACACATTTTTATACAACCGTAGAATCAGCAGAAAAACAGGATTTTCAGCCCATAGTACCTAATAAATAGCCCATAGTACAAGAGTAAGGAAGTCTTGCTACAATTGTACAGGGCTCTGGTGAGACCACACCTGGAGTACTGCACACAGTTTTGGTCTCCTTATCTGAGGAAGGATATACTTGCCTTGGAGGTGGTACAATGGAGGTTCACCAGATTGATTCCTGGGATGAGACGACTGTCCTATGATGAGAGATTGTGTAGAACATGCCAATACTCTCTGGAGTTCAGAAGAAAGAGAGGTGATCTCATTGAAATGGACAATATTCTGAAGGGGATTGACAGGATAGCTGTTGAGAAGCCCGGCTAGCTCAGTCGGTAGTGCATGAGACTCTTAATCTCAGGTTCGTGGGTTGGGCGATTAATTTTCCTTAAATCTTATGTTGTTTTCACGGGGAAACATTATTAATGAACCCATAATCTTCTTTTGCACAATCAGGCTGACCGGTCTATAATTCCCTGTTTTCTCTCTCCCTACTTTTTTTAAAAGTGGGCTTACATTGGCTACCCTCCACTCCATAGGAACTGATCCAGAGTCATTGGAATGTTGGAAAATGACTGTCAATGCATCCGCTATTTGCACGTCCACCTCCTTATGTACTCTGTGATGCAGTCCATCAGGCCCTGGGGATTTATCGGCCTTCAATCCCATCAATTTCCCCAACACAATTTCCCGAGTAATAAGGATTTCCCTCAGTTCCTCCTCCTTACTAGACTCTCCGACCCCTTTTATATCCGGAAAGTTGTTTGTGTCCTCCTTCGTGAATACCGAAACAAAGTACTTGTTCAATTGGTCTGCCATTTATTTGTTCCCCGTTCTGACTTCCCATGATTCTGATTGCAGGGGACCGACATTTGTCTTTACTAACCTTTTTCTCTTAGAAACTTTTGCAGTTTGTCTTAATGTTCCGCCTGGTTACACAATGTCTGCTCTCACTAGACCCCGGGTTACACACTGTCTAGATCTCACTGGGCCCACCCCCGGGTTACACACTGCCTGATCTCACTGGGCCCACACCCGGGTTACACACTGTCTGATCTCACTGGGCCCACCACCGGGTTACGCACTTTCTGATCTCTCTGGGCCCCCGTGTTAAACACTGTCTGATCTCACTGGTCCCAAACCCGGGTTAAAGACTGTCTGATCTCACTGAGCCCACACCCAGGTTACACACTGTCTGATCTCACTGGTCCCAACACCGGGTTACACACTGTCTGATCTCACTGGGCCCACCCCCGGGTTACACACTGTCTGATCTCATTGGGCCCACCCCCGGGTTACACACTGTCTGATCTCACTGGGCCCTGGGTTACACACTGTGTGATCTCACTGGGTACACCCTCTGGTTACACACTGTCTGATCACACTGGGCCCACTCCCGTGTTACACACTGTCTGATCTCACTGGGCCCACCCCCGGGTTACACACTGTCTGATCTCACTGGGCCCACCTCCGGGTTACAAGCAGTCTGATCTCACTGGGCCCAACAACGGGTTACACACTGTCTGATCTCATTGGGCCCGCCCCGGCTTGCACACTGTCTGATCTCACTGGGCCCCAGGTTTCACACTGTCTGACCTCACTTGGCCCCCCACCGGGTTACACACTGTCTGATCTCACTGGGCCCACCCCCGTGTTACACACTGTCTGATCTCACTGGGCCCATCCCCGGGTTACACACTGTCTGATCTCACTGCGACCACCCCCGGATTACACACTGTCTGATCTCACTGGGCCCATCCCCGGGTTATACAATGTCTAATCTCACTGAGCCCACCCTCGGGTTACACACTCTCTTTATCTCACTGGGCCAACCCCTGGGTTACACACTGTCTGATCTCACTGGGCCCACACCCGGGTTACACACTGTCTGATCTCACTGGGTCCACCCCCGGGTTTCACACTGTCTGATCTCACTGGGCTCACCTCCGGGTTACGCACTACCTGATCTCACTGTACCCACCCCCGTAACAAACTGTATGATCTTACTGCGTCCACCTCCGGGTTACACACTGTCTGATCTCACTGTGCCTACCGCCGGGTTACACAGTGCCAGATCTCACTGAGCCCCGGGTTACACATTGTGTGATATCACTGGGTACACCCCTGGGTTACACACTGTCTGACCTCACTGGGCCCACCCCCGGGTTACAATCAGTCTGTTCTCACTGGGCCCACCCCCGGGTTACACACTGTCTGATCTCACTGTGCCCAACCCCGGGTTACACACTGTCGGATATCACTGGGCCCACCCCCGAATTACACACTGTCTGATTCCACTGGGCCCACCAACGGCTTACACACTGTCTGATCTCACTGGGCCCACCCCCGGATTACACACTGTCTGATCTCGCTGGTCCACCGGGTTACACAATGTCTGATCTCATTGGACAACCGGGTTACACACTGTCTGATCTTACTGGGCCCACCCCCGGGTTACACGCTGTCTGATCTGACTGGGCCCACCCCCGGGTTACACACTGTCTGATCTCACTGGGCCCACCCCCGGGTTACACACTGTCTGATCTCACTGGGCTCACCACCGGGTTACACACTGTCTGATCTCACTGGGCCCACCCACTGTTTACACACTGTCTGATCTCACTGGGCCCACACCCGGGTTACACACTGTCTGATATCACTTTGCCCCGGGTTTCACACTGTCTGATCTCACTGGGCCCCCGGGTTAAACACAGTCTGATCTCACTGGGCCCACCCCCGGGTTATACACTGTCTTATCTCACTGGGCCCAACACCGGGTTACACACTGTCTGATCTCACTGGGCCCCTGGATTACAACTGTCTGATCTCACTGGGCCCACCTTCGGTTTACACACTGTCTGAACTCACTGGGCCCAACCCCGGGTTAAATACTGACTGACCTCACTGGGACCCCCGGGTTACACACTGTCTGATCTCACTGGGCACACCCCCGGCTTACACACTGTCTGATGTCACTTTGCCCCGGGTTACCCACTGTCTGATCGAACTGGGCCCACCCCGGGTTACACACTGTCTGATCTCACTGGGCCCACCCCCGGGTTACACTCTGTCTGATCTCACTGTGCCCCGGGTTACACACTGTCTGATCTCACTGGGACCACCCCCGGGTTACAAATTGTCTGATCTCACTGGGCCCACCCCAGGTTTACACACTGTCTGATCTCACTGGGCCCCCGGGTTACCCACTGTCTGATCTAACTGGGCCCAACCATGGGTTACACTCTGGCTGACCTCACTGGGCCCCCGGTTTACACACTGTCTGATCTCACTGGGCCCGCGGTTGACAAACTGTCTGATCTCACTGGGCCCCAGGGTTACACATTGTCTGATCTCACTGGGCCCACGCCCGGGTTACACACTGTCTGATCTCACTGGGCCCATGCCCGGGTTAAACGCTGACTGATCTCACTGGGCCCATCCCCGGGTTACACACTGTGTGATCTCACTCGGCGTACCCCCGGGTTATACACTGTCTGATCTCACTGGGCCCCCGGGGTTATACACTGTCTGATCTCACTGGGCCCACTCCCGGGTTACACATTGACTAATCTCACTGGGCCCAACCCCAGGTTACAAACTGTCTGATCTCACTGGGCCCACTCCCGGGTGACATACTGTCTGATCTCACTGCGCCGACCGCCGTGTTACACACTGTCTGATCTCACTGGGCCCCCGGGTTACACACTGTCTGATTTCACTGGCCCCACCCCTTGGTTACACACTGTCTGATCTCACTGGTCCCCGGGTTACACACTGTCTGATCTCACTGGGCCCACCCCCGGGTTACACATTGTCTGATGTCTCTGTGCCCACCCCCGGGTTACACACTGTCTGATCTCACTGGGCCCACCCCCGGGTTACACACTGACTGATCTCACTGGGCCCACACCCGAGTTACACACTGTCTGATCTCACTGTGCCCACCCCCGGGTTACACACAGTTTGATCTCACTGGGCCGCCGGGTTACACACTGTCTGATCTCACTGGGCCCACCCCCGGGTTACACACTGTCTGATCTCACTGGGCCCACCCCCGGGTTGCACACTGTCTGATCTCACTGGGCCCATCCCCGGGTTGCACACTGTCTGATCTCACTGGGCCCAACCCTGGGGTTACACACTGTTTGAACTCACTGGGCCACCCCCGGGTTACACATTGCCTGATCTGACTGGGCCCACCACCGGGTTACACAATGTCTGATCTCACTGGGTCTCCGGGTTAAACACTGTCTGATCTCACTGGACCCCCGGGGTTACACACTGTCTGATCTCACTGGGCCCACAACCGGGTTCCACACTGTCTGAACTCACTGGGCCCCTGGGTTACACAATGTATGATCTCACTGGCCCCGCCACTGGCTTACACACTGTCTGATCTCACTGGGCCCACCCACGGGTTACACACTGTCTGATCTCACTGTGCCCACCCAAGGGTTACACACTGTCTGATATCACTAGGCCCACCCCCCGGGTTACACACTGTCTGAACTCACTGGGCCCACCCCCGGGTAACAAACTGTCTGATCTCACTGGTCCCACCCCCAGGTTACACACTGTCTGATCTCACTGGGCCCACACACGGGTTACACACTGTCTGATCTCATTGGGCCCACCCCCGGGTTACACACTGTCTGATCTCACTGGGCCCGCCCCCGGGTTACACACTGTCTGATCTCACTGGTCCCACCCCCGGGTTACACACTGTCTGATCTCACTGGGCCTGCCCCCGGGTTACACACTGCCTGATCTCACTGGCCACAGCCCCGGGTTACACACTGTCTGATCTCACTGGGCCCCCGGGTTACACACTGTATGATCTCACTGGGCCCACCCCCGGGTTACACACTGTCTGATCTCACTGGGCCCCCGGGTTGCACACTGTCTGATCTCACTGGGCCCACCCACGGTTTACACACTGTCTGAACTCACTGGGCCCACCCCCGGGTTACACACTGTCTGATCTCACTGGTCCCATCCTCCCTGAGTTACACACTGTCTGATCTCACTGGGCCCCCGGTTTACATATTGTCTGAACTCACTGGGCCCACCCCCGGGTTACACACTGTCTGATCTCACTGGGCCCACCCCCGGGATACACACTGTCTGATCTCACTGGGCCCACCCCCGGGTTACACACTGTCTGATCTCACTGGTCCCACCCCGGTTACACACTGTCTGATCTCACTGGGTCCCCGGGTTACACACTGTCTGATCTCACTGGCCCCACCCCCGGGTTACACACTGTCTGATCTCACTGGGCCCCCGGGTTACACAATGTATGATCTCACTGGCCCCGCCCCTGGGTTGCACACTGTCTGATCTCACTGGGCCCCCGGGTTACACACTGTCTCATCTCACTGGGCACCCGGCTTACACACTGTCTGATCTCATTGCGCCCACCCCCGGGTTACACACTGTCTGATCTCACTGGGCCCACACCCGGGTTACACAATGTTTGATCTCACTGGGTCTCCGGCTTAAACACTGTCTGATCTCACTGGGCCCCGGTGTTACACACAGTCTGACCTCACTGGTCCCACCCCCGGTTACACACTCTCTGATCTCACTGGGCCCACACCCGAGTTACACACTGTCTGATCTCACTGGGACCACCCCCGGGTAACACACAGTTTGATCTCACTGGGCCGCCGGGTTACACACTCTCTGATCTCAATGGGCCCACCCCCGAGTTACACACTGTCTGATCTCACTGCGCCCACCCCCGGGTTCCACACTGTCTGATCTCACTGGGCCCACCCCCGGGTTGCACACTGTCTGATCTCACTGGGCCCAACCCTGGGGTTACATACTGTCTGAACTCACTGGGCCACCCCCGGGTTACACATTGCCTGATCTGACTGGGCCCACCACCGGGTTACACAATGTCTGATCTCACTGGGTCTCCGGGTTAAACACTGTCTGATCTCACTGGACCCCCGGGGTTACACACTGTCTGATCTCACTGGGCCCACAACCGGGTTCCACACTGTCTGAACTCACTGGGCCCCTGGGTTACACAATGTATGATCTCACTGGCCCCGCCACTGGCTTACACACTGTCTGATCTCACTGGGCCCACCCACGGGTTACACACTGTCTGATCTCACTGGGCCCACCCAAGGGTTACACACTGTCTGATATCACTAGGCCCACCCCCCGGGTTACACACTGTCTGATCTCACTGGGCCCACCCCCGGGTAACAAACTGTCTGATCTCACTGGTCCCACCCCCAGGATACACACTGTCTGATCTCATTGTCCCACCCCCGGGTTACACACTGTCTGATCTCATTGGGCCCACCCCCGGGTTACACACTGTCTGATCTCACTGGGCCCGCCCCCGGGTTACACACTGTCTGATCTCACTGGTCCCACCCCCGGGTTACACACTGTCTGATCTCACTGGGCATCCTGGTTACACACTGTCTGATCTCACTGGGCCCACCCCCGGGTTACAAACTGTCTGATCTCACTGGGCCCACCCCCGGGTTACACACTATTTGATCTCACTGGGCCCGCCCCCGGGTTACACACTGTCTGATATCACTAGGCCCACCCCCCGGGTTACACACTGTCTGATCTCACTGGGCCCACCCCCGGGTTACACACTGTCTGATCTCACTGGGCCCACCTCCGGGTTACACACTGTCTGATCTCACTGGGCCCCCGGGTTACACACTGTATGATCTCACTGGCCCCGCTCCTGGGTTACACTCTGTCTGATCTCACTGGGCCCGCCCCCGGGTTACACACTGCCTGATCTCACTGGCCACAGCCCCGGGTTACACACTGTCTGATCTCACTGGGCATCCTGGTTACACACTGTCTGATCTCACTGGGCCCACCCCCGGGTTACACACTGTCTGATCTCACTGGTCCCACCCCGGTTACACACTGTCTGATCTCACTGGGTCCCCGGGTTACACACTGTCTGATCTCACTGGCCCCACCCCCGGGTTACACACTGTCTGATCTCACTGGGCCCCCGGGTTACACAATGTATGATCTCACTGGCCCCGCCCCTGGGTTGCACACTGTCTGATCTCACTGGGTCCCCGGGTTACACACTGTCTCATCTCACTGGGCACCCGGCTTACACACTGTCTGATCTCATTGCGCCCACCCCCGGGTTGCACACTGTCTGATCTCACTGGGCCCACACCCGGGTTACACAATGTTTGATCTCACTGGGTCTCCGGCTTAAACACTGTCTGATCTCACTGGGCCCCGGTGTTACACACAGTCTGACCTCACTGGTCCCACCCCCGGTTACACACTCTCTGATCTCACTGGGCCCACACCCGAGTTACACACTGTCTGATCTCACTGCGCCCACCCCCGGGTTCCACACTGTCTGATCTCACTGGGCCCACCCCCGGGTTGCACACTGTCTGATCTCACTGGGCCCAACCCTGGGGTTACATACTGTCTGAACTCACTGGGCCACCCCCGGGTTACACATTGCCTGATCTGACTGGGCCCACCACCGGGTTACACAATGTCTGATCTCACTGGGTCTCCGGGTTAAACACTGTCTGATCTCACTGGACCCCCGGGGTTACACACTGTCTGATCTCACTGGGCCCACAACCGGGTTCCACACTGTCTGAACTCACTGGGCCCCTGGGTTACACAATGTATGATCTCACTGGCCCCGCCACTGGCTTACACACTGTCTGATCTCACTGGGCCCACCCACGGGTTACACACTGTCTGATCTCACTGGGCCCACCCAAGGGTTACACACTGTCTGATATCACTAGGCCCACCCCCCGGGTTACACACTGTCTGATCTCACTGGGCCCACCCCCGGGTAACAAACTGTCTGATCTCACTGGTCCCACCCCCAGGATACACACTGTCTGATCTCATTGTCCCACCCCCGGGTTACACACTGTCTGATCTCATTGGGCCCACCCCCGGGTTACACACTGTCTGATCTCACTGGGCCCGCCCCCGGGTTACACACTGTCTGATCTCACTGGTCCCACCCCCGGGTTACACACTGTCTGATCTCACTGGGCATCCTGGTTACACACTGTCTGATCTCACTGGGCCCACCCCCGGGTTACAAACTGTCTGATCTCACTGGGCCCACCCCCGGGTTACACACTATTTGATCTCACTGGGCCCGCCCCCGGGTTACACACTGTCTGATATCTCTAGGCCCACCCCCCGGGTTACACACTGTCTGATCTCACTGGGCCCACCCACGGGTTACACACTGTCTGATCTCACTGGGCCCACCTCCGGGTTACACACTGTCTGATCTCACTGGGCCCCCGGGTTACACACTGTATGATCTCACTGGCCCCGCTCCTGGGTTACACTCTGTCTTATCTCACTGGGCCTGCCCCCGGGTTTCACACTGCCTGATCTCACTGGCCACAGCCCCGGGTTACACACTGTCTGATCTCACTGGGCCCCCGGGTTACACACTGTATGATCTCACTGGGCCCACCCCCGGGTTACACACTGTCTGATCTCACTGGGCCACCGGGTTGCACACTGTCTGATCTCACTGGGCCCACCCACGGTTTACACACTGTCTGAAATCACTGGGCCCACCCCCGGGTTACACACTGTCTGATCTCACTGGTCCCATCCTCCCTGAGTTACACACTGTCTGATCTCACTGGGCCCCCGGTTTACACATTGTCTGAACTCACTGGGCCCAACCCCGGGTTACACACTGTCTGATCTCACTGGGCCCACCCCCAGGATACACACTGTCTGATCTCACTGGGCCCACCCCCGGGTTACACACTGTCTGATCTCACTGGTCCCACCCCGGGTTACACACTGTCTGATCTCACTGGGTCCCCGGGTTACACACTGTCTGATCTCACTGGCCCCACCCCCGGGTTACACACTGTCTGATCTCACTGGGCCCCCGGGTTACACACTGTATGATCTCACTGGCCCCGCCCCTGGGTTGCACACTGTCTGATCTCACTGGGCCCCCGGGTTACACACTGTCTGATCTCACTGGGTCCACCCCCGGGTTACACACTGTCTATTATCACTAGGCCCACCCCCCGGCTTACACACTGTCTGATCTCACTGGGCCCACCCCCGGTTTACACACTGTCTGATCTCACTGGGACCACCCCCTGGTAACACACAGTTTGATCTCACTGGGCCGCCGGGTTACACACTCTCTGATCTCAATGGGCCCACCCCCGAGTTACACACTGTCTGATCTCACTGCGCCCACCCCCGGGTTCCACACTGTCTGATCTCACTGGGCCCACCCCCGGGTTGCACACTGTCTGATCTCACTGGGCCCAACCCTGGGGTTACATACTGTCTGAACTCACTGGGCCACCCCCGGGTTACACATTGCCTGATCTGACTGGGCCCACCACCGGGTTACACAATTTCTGATCTCACTGGGTCTCCGGGTTAAACACTGTCTGATCTCACTGGGCCCCCGGGGTTACACACTGTCTCATCTCACTGGGCCCACAACCGGGTTCCACACTGTCTGATCTCACTGGGCCTATTGGTTACACAATGTATGATCTCACTGGCCCCGCCCCTGGCTTACACACTGTCTGATCTCACTGGGCCCACCCACGGGTTACACACTGTCTGATCTCACTGGGCCCACCCACGGTTTGCACACTGTGTGAAATCACTGGGCCCACCCTCGGGTTACACACTGTCTGATCTCACTGGTCCCATCATCCCTGAGTTACACACTGTCTGATCTCACTGGGCCCCCGGTTTACACATTGTCTGAACTCACTGGGCCCACCCCCGGGTTACACACTGTCTGATCTCACTGGGCCCACCCCCGGGTTACACACTGTCTGATCTCACTGAGCCCACCCACGGGTTACACACTGTCTGATCTCACTGGTCCCACCCCCGGGTTACACACTGTCTGATCTCACTGGGTCCCCGGGTTACACACTGTATGATCTCACTGGGCCCACTCCCGGGTTACACACTGTCTGATCTCACTGGGCCCCCGGGTTGCACACTGTCTGATCTCACTGAGCCCACCCACGGTTTACACACTGTCTGAACTCACTGGGCCCACCCCCGGGTTACACACTGTTTGATCTCACTGGTCCCATCCTCCCTGAGTTACACACTGTCTGATCTCACTGGGCCCCCGGTTTACACATTGTCTGAACTCACTGGGCCCACCCCCGGGTTACACACTGTCTGATCTCACTGGGCCCACCCCCGGGTTACACACTGTCTGATCTCACTGGGCCCACCCCCGGGTTACACACTTTCTGATCTCACTGGCCCCACCCGCGGGTTACACACTGTCTGATCTCACTGGGCCCCCGGGTTACACACTGTATGATCTCACTGTCACCGCCCCTGGGTTGCACACTGTCTGATCTCACTGGGCCCCCGGGTTACACACTGTCTGATCTCACTAGGCCCACCCCCGTGTTACACACTGACTGATCTCTCTGGGCCCACACCCGAGTTACACACTGTCTGATCTCACTGGGCCGACCCCCGGGTTACACACAGTTTGATCTCACTGGGCCGCCGGGTTACACACTGTCTGATCTCACTGGGCCCACCCCCGGGTTACACACTGTCTGATCTCACTGGGCATACCCTCGGGTTGCACACTGTCTGATCTCACTGGGCCCACCCCCGGGTTGCACACTGTCTGATCTCACTGGGCCCAACCCTAGGGTTACACACTGTCTGAACTCACTGTGCCACCCCCGGGTTACACATTGCCTGATCTGACTGGGCCCACCACCGGGTTACACAATGTCTGATCTCACTGGGTCTCCGGGTTAAACACTGTCTGATCTCACTGGGCCCCCGGGGTTACACACTGTCTGATCTCACTGGGCCCACAACCGGGTTCCACACTGTCTGATCTCACTGGCCCCGCCCCTGGCTTACACACTGTCTGATCTCACTGGGCCCACCCACGGGTTACACACTGTCTGATCTCACTGGGCCCACCCAAGGGTTACACACTGTCTGATATCACTAGGCCCACCCCCCGGGTTACACACTGTCTGATCTCACTGGGCCCACCCCCGGGTTACAAACTGTCTGATCTCACTGGACACCCGGGTTACACACTGTCTGATCTCACTGGGCCCCCGGGTTACACACTGTCTGATCTCACTGGTCCCACCCCCAGGTTACACACTGTCTGATCTCATTGGCCCACCCCCGGGTTACACACTGTCTTATCTCACTGGGCCAACCACCGGGTTACATTCTGTCTGATCTAACTGGGCCCACCACCGGGTTACAGACTGTCTGATCTCACTGGGCCCACCCCGGGTTACACACTGTCTGATCTCATTGGACCCACCCCCGGGTTACACACTGTCTGATCTCATTGGGCCCCCGGGTTACACACTGTCTGATCTCACTGGGCCCACCCCTGAGTTACACACTGTCTGATCTCACTGGGCCCACACACGGGTTACACACTGTCTGATCTCACTGGGCCCACCCCCGGGTTACACACTGTCTGATCTCACTGGGCCCGCCCCCGGGTTACACACTGTCTGATCTCACTGGTCCGACCCCCGGGTTACACACTGTCTGATCTCACTGGGCATCCTGGTTACACACTGTCTGATCTCACTGGGCCAACCCTCGGGTTACACACTGTCTGATCTCACTGGTCCCCCGGGTTGCACACTGTCTGATCTCACTTGGCCCACCCACGGTTTACACACTGTCTGAACTCACTGGTCCCACCCCCGGGTTACACACTGTCTGATCTCACTGGTCCCATCCTCCCTGTGTTACACACTGTCTGATCTCACTGGGCCCCCGGTTTACACATTGTCTGAACTCACTGGGCCCACCCCCGGGTTACAAACTGTCTGATCTCACTGGGCCCACCCCCGGGTTACACACTGTCTGATCTCACTGGGCCCACCCCCGGGTTACACACTGTCTGATATCACTAGGCCCACCCCCCGGGTTACACACTGTCTGATCTCACTGGGCCCACCCCCGGGTTACACACTGTCTGATCTCACAGGGCCCACCCCCGGGTTACACACTGTCTGATCTCACTGGCTACCCGGGTTACACACTGTATGATCTCACTGGGCCCACCCCCGGGTTACACATTGTCTGATCTCACTGGGCCCCCGGGTTACACACTGTATGATCTCACTGGGCCTACCCCCGGGTTACACACTGTCTGATCTCACTGGGCCCCCGGGTTGCACACTGTCTGATCTCACTGGGCCCACCCACGGATTACACACTGTCTGAACTCACTGGGCCCACCCCCGGGTTACACACTGTCTGATCTCACTGGTCCCATCCTCCCTGAGTTACACACTGTCTGATCTCAGTGGGCCCCCGGTTTACACATTGTCTGAACTTACTGGGCCCAAACCCGGGTTACACACTGTCTGATCTCACTGGGCCCACCCCCGGGATACACACTGTCTGATCTCACTGGGCCCACCCCCGGGTTACACACTGTCTGATCTCACTGGTCCCACCCCGGGTTACACACTGTCTGATCTCACTGGGTCCCCGGGTTACACACTGTCTGATCTCACTGGCCCCACCCCCGGGTTACACACTGTCTGATCTCACTGGGCCCCCGGGTTACACACTGTATGACATCACTGGCCTAGCCCCTGGGTTGCACACTGTCTGATCTCACTGGGCCCCCGTGTTACACACTGTCTGATCTCACTGGGCCCACCCCCGGGTTACACACTGTCTGATCTCACTGAGCCCACCCCCCGGCTTACACACTGTCTGATCTCACTGGGCGCACCCCCGGGTTACACACTGTCTCATCTCACTGGGCACCCGGCTTACACACTGTCTGATCTCATTGCGCCCACCCCCGGCTTACACACTGTCTGATCTCACTGGGCCCATACCCGGGTTACACAATGTTTGATCTCACTGGGTCTCCGGCTTAAACACTGCCTGATCTCACTGGGCCCCGGTGTTACACACAGTCTGACCTCACTGGTCCCACCCCCGGTTACACACTGTCTGATCTCACTGGGCCCACACCCGAGTTACACACTGTCTGATCTCACTGGGACCACCCCGGGTAACACACAGTTTGATCTCACTGGGCCGCCGGGTTACACACTCTCTGATCTCACTGGGCCCACTCCCGGGTTACACACTGTCTGATCTCACTGGGCCCACCCCCGGTTTCCACACTGTCTGATCTCACTGGGCCCACCCCCGGGATACACAATTTCTGATCTCACTGGGTCTCCGGCATAAACACTGTCTGATCTCACTGGGCCCCCGGGGTTACACACTGTCTGATCTCACTGGGCCCACAACCGGGATCCACACTGTCTGATCTCACTGGGCCTATTGGTTACACAATGTATGATCTCACTGGCCCCGCCCCTGGCTTACACACTGTCTGATCTCACTGGGCCCACCCACGGGTTACACACTGTCTGATCTCACTGGGCCCACACCCGAGTTACACACTGTCTGATCTCACTGGGACCACCCACGGGTAACACACTGTCTGATCTCACTGGGCCCCCGGGTTACACACTGTCTGATCTCACTGGTCCCACCCCCAGGTTACACACTGTCTGATCTCATTGGCCCACCTCCGGGTTACACACTGTCTTATCTCACTGGGCCCACCCCCGGGGTACATTCTGTCTGATCTCACTGGGCCCACCACCGGGTTACAGTCTGTCTGATCTCACTGGGCCCACCCCCGGGTTACACACTGTCTGATCTCATTGGACCCACCCCCGGGTTACACACTGTCTGATCTCACTGGGCCCCCGGGTTACACACTGTCTGATCTCACTGGGCACCCTGGTTACACATTGTCTGATCTCACTGGGCCCACCCCCGGGTTACACACTGTCTGATCGAACTGGTCACCCGGGTTGCACACTGTCTGATCTCACTGGGCCCACCCACGGTTTACACACTGTCTGAAATCACTGGGCCCACCCTCGGGTTACACACTGTCTGATCTCACTGGTCGCATCATCCCTGAGTTACACACTGTCTTATCTCACTGGGCCCCCGGTTTACACATTGTCTGAACTCACTGGGCCCACCCCCGGGTTACACACTGTTTGATCTCACTGGGCCCACCCCCGGGTTACACACTGTCTGATCTCACTGAGCCCACCCACGGGTTACACACTGTCTGATCTCACTGGTCCCACCCCCGGGTTACACACTGTCTGATCTCACTGGGTCCCCGGGTTAAACACTGTATGATCTCACTGGGCCCACCCCCGGGTTACACACTGTCTGATCTCACTGGGCCCCCGGGTTGCACACTGTCTGATCTCACTGGGCCCACCCACGGTTTACACACTGTCTGAACTCACTGGGCCCACCCCCGGGTTACACACTGTTTGATCTCACTGGTCCCATCCTCCCTGAGTTACACACTGTCTGATCTCACTGGGCCCCCGGTTTACACATTGTCTGAACTCACTGGGCCCACCCCCGGGTTACACACTGTCTGATCTCACTGGGCCCACCCCCGGGTTACACACTGTCTGATCTCACTGGGCCCACCCCCGGGTTACACACTGCTGATCTCACTGGTCCCACCCCCGGGTTACACACTGTCTGATCTCACTGGGTCCCCGGGTTACACACTGTCTGATCTCACTGGCCCCACCCGCGGGTTACACACTGTCTGATCTCACTGGGCCCCCGGGTTACACACTGTATGATCTCACTGGCACCGCCCCTGGGTTGCACACTGTCTGATTTCACTGGGCCCCCGGTTTACACACTGTCTGATCTCACTGGGCCCGCCCCCGGGTTACACACTGTCTGATATCACTAGACCCACCCCCTGGCTTACACACTGTCTGATCTCACTGGGCCCAACCCCGGGTTACACACTGTCTGATCTCACTGGGCACCCGGCTTACACACTGTCTGATCTCATTGCGCCCACCCCCGGGTGACACACTGTCTGATCTCACTGGGCCCACACCCGGGTTACACAATGTTTGATCTCACTGGGTCTCCGGGTTAAACACTGTTTGATCTCACTGGGCCCCCGTGTTACACACTGTCTGATCTCACTTGTCCCACCCCCAGGTTACACACTGTCTGATCTCACTGGGCCCACCCCCGGTTATACACTGTCTGATCTCACTGGGCACACACCCGGGTTACACTCTGTCTGATCTCACTGGGCCCACCACCGGGTTACAGACTGTCTGATCTCACTGGGCCCACACACGGGTTACACACTGTCTGATCCCTCAGTTCCCAACCCCGGGTTGCACACTGTCTGATCTCACTGGGCCCGGCCAGGGTTACACACTGTCTGATCTCACTGGGCCCCCGGGTTACACACTGTCTGATCTCACTGGGGCCACCCCTGGGTTACACACTGTCTGATCTCACTGGGCCCACACACGGGTTACACACTTTCTGATCGCACTGGGCCCCCGGGTTACACACTGTCTGATCTCACTGGGCCCACCCCTGGGTTGCACACTGTCTGATCTCACTGGGCCCACACTCGGGTATCATACTTTCTGATCTCACTGGGCCCACCCCCGGGTTACACACTGTCTGATCTCACTTGGCCCTCCCCCGGGTTATACACTGTCTGATCTCACTGGGTCCCCGGGTTACACACTGTCTGATCTCACTGGGCCCTCCCCCGGGTTATACACTGTCTGATCTCACTGGGCCCCTGCATTACACCCTGCCTGATCTCACTCGGCCCACCCCCGGGTTACACACTGTCTGATCTCACTGGGCCCCCGGGTTACACACTGTCTGATCTCACTGGGCCCACCCCCGGGTTACACACTGTCTGATCTCACTGGGCCCCCGGGTTACACACTGTTTGATCTCACTGGACACACCCCCGGGTTACACACTGTCTGAATTCACTGGGCCCACCCCGGGTTGCACACTGTCTGATCTCACTGGGCCCACCCCCAGGTTACACACTGTCTGATCTCACTGGGCCCACCCCCGTGTTACACACGTTCTGAGCTCACTGGGCCCCCGGGTTGCACACTGTCTGATCTCACTGCTCCCGCCCCCGGGAATACACACTGTCTGATCTCACTGGGCCCACCCCCGTGTTACACACTGTCTGATCTCACTGGGCCCACCCCCGGGTTACACACTTTCTGATCTCACTGGGCACCCGGGTATAACACTGTCTGATCTCACTGGGCCCACCCCCGGGTTACACACTGTCTGATCTCACTGAGCCCACCCCCAGGTTACACAATGTTTGATCTCACTGGGTCTCCGGGTTAAACACTGTATGATCTCACTGGGCCCCCGGGTTACATACTGTCTGATCTCACTGGGCCCACCCCTGGGTTACACACTGTCTGATCTCACTGGGCCCACACACGGGTTACACACTGTCTGATCTCACTGGCCCCCGGGATACACACTGTCTGATCTCACTGGGCCCACCCCTGGGTTACACACTGTCTGATCTCACTGGGCCCACACACGGGTTACACACTGTCTGATCTCACTGGGCCCACCCCCGGGTTACACACTGTCTGATCTCACTGGGCCCACACACGGGTTACACACTGTCTGATCTCACTGGGCCCACCCCTGGGTTACACACTGTCTGATCTCACTGGGCCCACACACGGGTTACACACTGTCTGATCTCACTGGGCCCAACCCCGGGTTACACACTGTCTGATCTCACTGGGCCCCCGGGTTACACACTGTCCGAGCTCACTGGGCCCACCCCGGAGTTACACACTGCCTGATCTCACTGGGACCCCGGGTTACAGACTGTCAGATATCACTGGGCCCACCCCCGGTTTACACACTGTCTGAACTCACTGGGACCACCCTCGGGTTACACACTGTCTGATCTCACTGGGCCCACCCCCGGGTTACACACTGTCTGATCTCACTGGTCCCACCCCGGGTTACACACTGTCTGATCTCACTGGGTCCCCGGGTTACACACTGTCTGATCTCACTGGCCCCACCCCCGGGTTACACACTGTCTGATCTCACTGGGCCCCCGGGTTACACACTGTATGATCTCACTGGCCCCGCCCCTGGGTTGCACACTGTCTGATCTCACTGGGCCCCCGGGTTACACACTGTCTGATCTCACTGGGTCCACCCCCGGGTTACACACTGTCTATTATCACTAGGCCCACCCCCCGGCTTACACACTGTCTGATCTCACTGGGCCCACCCCCGGGTTACACACTGTCTCATCTCACTGGGCACCCGGCTTACACACTGTCTGATCTCATTGCGCCCACACCCGGGTTACACAATGTTTGATCTCACTGGGTCTCCGGCTTAAACACTGTCTGATCTCACTGGGCCCCGGTGTTACACACAGTCTTACCTCACTGGTCCCACCCCCGGTTACACACTCTCTGATCTCACTGGGCCCACACCCGAGTTACACACTGTCTGATCTCACTGGGACCACCCCCTGGTAACACACAGTTTGATCTCACTGGGCCGCCGGGTTACACACTCTCTGATCTCAATGGGCCCACCCCCGAGTTACACACTGTCTGATCTCACTGCGCCCACCCCCGGGTTCCACACTGTCTGATCTCACTGGGCCCACCCCCGGGTTGCACACTGTCTGATCTCACTGGGCCCAACCCTGGGGTTACATACTGTCTGAACTCACTGGGCCACCCCCGGGTTACACATTGCCTGATCTGACTGGGCCCACCACCGGGTTACACAATTTCCGATCACACTGGGTCTCCGGGTTAAACACTGTCTGATCTCACTGGGCCCCCGGGGTTACACACTGTCTCATCTCACTGGGCCCACAACCGGGTTCCACACTGTCTGATCTCACTGGGCCTATTGGTTACACAATGTATGATCTCACTGGGCCCACCCACGGGTTACACACTGTCTGATCTCACTGGGCCCACCCACGGTTTACACACTGTGTGAAATCACTGGGCCCACCCTCGGGTTACACACTGTCTGATCTCACTGGTCCCATCATCCCTGAGTTACACACTGTCTGATCTCACTGGGCCCCCGGTTTACACATTGTCTGAACTCACTGGGCCCACCCCCGGGTTACACACTGTCTGATCTCACTGGGCCCACCCCCGGGTTACACACTGTCTGATCTCACTGAGCCCACCCACGGGTTACACACTGTCTGATCTCACTGGTCCCACCCCCGGGTTACACACTGTCTGATCTCACTGGGTCCCCGGGTTACACACTGTATGATCTCACTGGGCCCACCCCCGGGTTACACACTGTCTGATCTCACTGGGCCCCCGGGTTGCACACTGTCTGATCTCACTGAGCCCACCCACGGTTTACACACTTTCTGATCTCACTGGCCCCACCCGCGGGTTACACACTGTCTGATCTCACTGGGCCCCCGGGTTACACACTGTATGATCTCACTGTCACCGCCCCTGGGTTGCACACTGTCTGATCTCACTGGGCCCCCGGGTTACACACTGTCTGATCTCACTAGGCCCACCCCCGTGTTACACACTGACTGATCTCTCTGGGCCCACACCCGAGTTACACACTGTCTGATCTCACTGGGCCGACCCCCGGGTTACACACAGTTTGATCTCACTGGGCCGCCGGGTTACACACTGTCTGATCTCACTGGGCCCACCCCCGGGTTACACACTGTCTGATCTCACTGGGCATACCCTCGGGTTGCACACTGTCTGATCTCACTGGGCCCACCCCCGGGTTGCACACTGTCTGATCTCACTGGGCCCAACCCTAGGGTTACACACTGTCTGAACTCACTGTGCCACCCCCGGGTTACACATTGCCTGATCTGACTGGGCCCACCACCGGGTTACACAATGTCTGATCTCACTGGGTCTCCGGGTTAAACACTGTCTGATCTCACTGGGCCCCCGGGGTTACACACTGTCTGATCTCACTGGGCCCACAACCGGGTTCCACACTGTCTGATCTCACTGGCCCCGCCCCTGGCTTACACACTGTCTGATCTCACTGGGCCCACCCACGGGTTACACACTGTCTGATCTCACTGGGCCCACCCAAGGGTTACACACTGTCTGATATCACTAGGCCCACCCCCCGGGTTACACACTGTCTGATCTCACTGGGCCCACCCCCGGGTTACAAACTGTCTGATCTCACTGGACACCCGGGTTACACACTGTCTGATCTCACTGGGCCCCCGGGTTACACGCTGTCTGATCTCACTGGTCCCACACCCAGGTTACACACTGTCTGATCTCATTGGCCCACCCCCGGGTTACACACTGTCTTATCTCACTGGGCCAACCACCGGGTTACATTCTGTCTGATCTCACTGGGCCCACCACCGGGTTACAGACTGTCTGATCTCACTGGGCCCACCCCGGGTTACACACTGTCTGATCTCATTGGACCCACCCCCGGGTTACACACTGTCTGATCTCATTGGGCCCCCGGGTTACACACTGTCTGATCTCACTGGGCCCACCCCTGAGTTACACACTGTCTGATCTCACTGGGCCCACACACGGGTTACACACTGTCTGATCTCACTGGGCCCACCCCCGGGTTACACACTGTCTGATCTCACTGGGCCCGCCCCCGGGTTACACACTGTCTGATCTCACTGGTCCCACCCCCGGGTTACACACTGTCTGATCTCACTGGGCATCCTGGTTACACACTGTCTGATCTCACTGGGCCAACCCTCGGGTTACACACTGTCTGATCTCACTGGTCCCCCGGGTTGCACACTGTCTGATCTCACTGGGCCCACCCACGGTTTACACACTGTCTGAACTCACTGGTCCCACCCCCGGGTTACACACTGTCTGATCTCACTGGTCCCATCCTCCCTGTGTTACACACTGTCTGATCTCACTGGGCCCCCGGTTTACACATTGTCTGAACTCACTGGGCCCACCCCCGGGTTACAAACTGTCTGATCTCACTGGGCCCACCCCCGGGTTACACACTGTCTGATCTCACTGGGCCCACCCCCGGGTTACACACTGTCTGATATCACTAGGCCCACCCCCCGGGTTACACACTGTCTGATCTCACTGGGCCCACCCCCGGGTTACACACTGTCTGATCTCACTGGGCCCACCCCCGGGTTACACACTGTCTGATCTCACTGGCCCCCCGGGTTACACACTGTATGATCTCACTGGGCCCACCCCCGGGTTACACATTGTCTGATCTCACTGGGCCCCCGGGTTACACACTGTATGATCTCACTGGGCCCACCCCCGGGTTACACACTGTCTGATCTCACTGGGCCCCCGGGTTGCACACTGTCTGATCTCACTGGGCCCACCCACGGATTACACACTGTCTGAACTCACTGGGCCCACCCCCGGGTTACACACTGTCTGATCTCACTGGTCCCATCCTCCCTGAGTTACACACTGTCTGATCTCAGTGGGCCCCCGGTTTACACATTGTCTGAACTTACTGGGCCCAAACCCGGGTTACACACTGTCTGATCTCACTGGGCCCACCCCCGGGATACACACTGTCTGATCTCACTGGGCCCACCCCCGGGTTACACACTGTCTGATCTCACTGGTCCCACCCCGGGTTACACACTGTCTGATCTCACTGGGTCCCCGGGTTACACACTGTCTGATCTCACTGGCCCCACCCCCGGGTTACACACTGTCTGATCTCACTGGGCCCCCGGGTTACACACTGTATGACATCACTGGCCTAGCCCCTGGGTTGCACACTGTCTGATCTCACTGGGCCCCCGTGTTACACACTGTCTGATCTCACTGGGCCCACCCCCGGGTTACACACTGTCTGATCTCACTGAGCCCACCCCCCGGCTTACACACTGTCTGATCTCACTGGGCGCACCCCCGGGTTACACACTGTCTCATCTCACTGGGCACCCGGCTTACACACTGTCTGATCTCATTGCGCCCACCCCCGGCTTACACACTGTCTGATCTCACTGGGCCCATACCCGGGTTACACAATGTTTGATCTCACTGGGTCTCCGGCTTAAACACTGCCTGATCTCACTGGGCCCCGGTGTTACACACAGTCTGACCTCACTGGTCCCACCCCCGGTTACACACTGTCTGATCTCACTGGGCCCACACCCGAGTTACACACTGTCTGATCTCACTGGGACCACCCCCGGGTAACACACAGTTTGATCTCACTGGGCCGCCGGGTTACACACTCTCTGATCTCACTGGGCCCACTCCCGGGTTACACACTGTCTGATCTCACTGGGCCCACCCCCGGGTTCCACACTGTCTGATCTCACTGGGCCCACCCCCGGGTTACACAATTTCTGATCTCACTGGGTCTCCGGCATAAACACTGTCTGATCTCACTGGGCCCCCGGGGTTACACACTGTCTGATCTCACTGGGCCCACAACCGGGATCCACACTGTCTGATCTCACTGGGCCTATTGGTTACACAATGTATGATCTCACTGGCCCCGCCCCTGGCTTACACACTGTCTGATCTCACTGGGCCCACACACGGGTTACACACTGTCTGATCTCACTGGGCCCACACCCGAGTTACACACTGTCTGATCTCACTGGGACCACCCACGGGTAACACACTGTCTGATCTCACTGGGCCCCCGGGTTACACACTGTCTGATCTCACTGGTCCCACCCCCAGGTTACACACTGTCTGATCTCATTGGCCCACCTCCGGGTTACACACTGTCTTATCTCACTGGGCCCACCCCCGGGGTACATTCTGTCTGATCTCACTGGGCCCACCACCGGGTTACAGTCTGTCTGATCTCACTGGGCCCACCCCCGGGTTACACACTGTCTGATCTCATTGGACCCACCCCCGGGTTACACACTGTCTGATCTCACTGGGCCCCCGGGTTACACACTGTCTGATCTCACTGGGCACCCTGGTTACACATTGTCTGATCTCACTGGGCCCACCCCCGGGTTACACACTGTCTGATCGAACTGGTCACCCGGGTTGCACACTGTCTGATCTCACTGGGCCCACCCACGGTTTACACACTGTCTGAAATCACTGGGCCCACCCTCGGGTTACACACTGTCTGATCTCACTGGTCGCATCATCCCTGAGTTACACACTGTCTTATCTCACTGGGCCCCCGGTTTACACATTGTCTGAACTCACTGGGCCCACCCCCGGGTTACACACTGTTTGATCTCACTGGGCCCACCCCCGGGTTACACACTGTCTGATCTCACTGAGGCCACCCACGGATTACACACTGTCTGATCTCACTGGTCCCACCCCCGGGTTACACACTGTCTGATCTCACTGGGTCCCCGGGTTAAACACTGTATGATCTCACTGGGCCCCCGGGTTGCACACTGTCTGAACTCACTGGGCCCACCCACGGTTTACACACTGTCTGAACTCACTGGGCCCACCCCCGGGTTACACACTGTTTGATCTCACTGGTCCCATCCTCCCTGAGTTACACACTGTCTGATCTCACTGGGCCCCCGGTTTACACATTGTCTGAACTCACTGGGCCCACCCCCGGGTTACACACTGTCTGATCTCACTGGGCCCACCCCCGGGTTACACACTGTCTGATCTCACTGGGCCCACCCCCGGGTTACACACTGCTGATCTCACTGGTCCCACCCCCGGGTTACACACTGTCTGATCTCACTGGGTCCCCGGGTTACACACTGTCTGATCTCACTGGCCCCACCCGCGGGTTACACACTGTCTGATCTCACTGGGCCCCCGGGTTACACACTGTATGATCTCACTGGCACCGCCCCTGGGTTGCACACTGTCTGATTTCACTGGGCCCCCGGTTTACACACTGTCTGATCTCACTGGGCCCACCCCCGGGTTACACACTGTCTGATATCACTAGACCCACCCCCTGGCTTACACACTGTCTGATCTCACTGGGCCCAACCCCGGGTTACACACTGTCTCATCTCACTGGGCACCCGGCTTACACACTGTCTGATCTCATTGCGCCCACCCCCGGGTGACACACTGTCTGATCTCACTGGGCCCACACCCGGGTTACACAATGTTTGATCTCACTGGGTCTCCGGGTTAAACACTGTTTGATCTCACTGGGCCCCCGTGTTACACACTGTCTGATCTCACTTGTCCCACCCCCAGGTTACACACTGTCTGATCTCACTGGGCCCACCCCCGGTTATACACTGTCTGATCTCACTGGGCACACACCCGGGTTACACTCTGTCTGATCTCACTGGGCCCACCACCGGGTTACAGACTGTCTGATCTCACTGGGCCCACACACGGGTTACACACTGTCTGATCCCTCAGTTCCCAACCCCGGGTTGCACACTGTCTGATCTCACTGGGCCCGGCCAGGGTTACACACTGTCTGATCTCACTGGGCCCCCGGGTTACACACTGTCTGATCTCACTGGGGCCACCCCTGGGTTACACACTGTCTGATCTCACTGGGCCCACACACGGGTTACACACTTTCTGATCGCACTGGGCCCCCGGGTTACACACTGTCTGATCTCACTGGGCCCACCCCTGGGTTGCACACTGTCTGATCTCACTGGGCCCACACTCGGGTATCATACTGTCTGATCTCACTGGGCCCACCCCCGGGTTACACACTGTCTGATCTCACTTGGCCCTCCCCCGGGTTATACACTGTCTGATCTCACTGGGTCCCCGGGTTACACACTGTCTGATCTCACTGGGCCCTCCCCCGGGTTATACACTGTCTGATCTCACTGGGCCCCTGCATTACACCCTGCCTGATCTCACTCGGCCCACCCCCGGGTTACACACTGTCTGATCTCACTGGGCCCCCGGGTTACACACTGTCTGATCTCACTGGGCCCACCCCCGGGTTACACACTGTCTGATCTCACTGGGCCCCCGGGTTACACACTGTTTGATCTCACTGGACACACCCCCGGGTTACACACTGTCTGAATTCACTGGGCCCACCCCGGGTTGCACACTGTCTGATCTCACTGCTCCCGCCCCCGGGAATACACACTGTCTGATCTCACTGGGCCCACCCCCGTGTTACACACTGTCTGATCTCACTGGGCCCACCCCCGGGTTACACACTTTCTGATCTCACTGGGCACCCGGGTATAACACTGTCTGATCTCACTGGGCCCACCCCCGGGTTACACACTGTCTGATCTCACTGAGCCCACCCCCAGGTTACACAATGTTTGATCTCACTGGGTCTCCGATTTAAACACTGTATGATCTCACTGGGCCCCCGGGTTACATACTGTCTGATCTCACTGGGCCCACCCCTGGGTTACACACTGTCTGATCTCACTGGGCCCACACACGGGTTACACACTGTCTGATCTCACTGGCCCCCGGGATACACACTGTCTGATCTCACTGGGCCCACCCCTGGGTTACACACTGTCTGATCTCACTGGGCCCACACACGGGTTACACACTGTCTGATCTCACTGGGCCCACCCCCGGGTTACACACTGTCTGATCTCACTGGGCCCACACACGGGTTACACACTGTCTGATCTCACTGGGCCCACCCCTGGGTTACACACTGTCTGATCTCACTGGGCCCACACACGGGTTACACACTGTCTGATCTCACTGGGCCCAACCCCGGGTTACACACTGTCTGATCTCACTGGGCCCCCGGGTTACACACTGTCCGAGCTCACTGGGCCCACCCCGGAGTTACACACTGCCTGATCTCACTGGGCCCCCGGGTTACAGACTGTCAGATATCACTGGGCCCACCCCCGGTTTACACACTGTCTGAACTCACTGGGACCACCCTCGGGTTACACACTGTCTGATCTCACTGGTCCCATCCTCCGAGTTACATACTGTCTGAACTCACTGGGCCCACCCCCGGGTTACACACTGTCTGATCTCACTGGGCCCACTCCGGGTTACACAATGTTTCATCTCACTCGGCCCACCCCCGGGTTAAACACTGTCTGATCTCACTGGGCCCAACCCCGGGTTACACATTGTCTGATATCACTAGGCCGACCCCGCGGGTTACAAACTGTCTGATGTCACTGGGCCCACACCCGGGTTACACACTGTCTGATCTCATTGGGCCCACCCCCAGGTTACACACTGTCTGATCTCACTGGGCCCACCCCCCGGTTACACAATGTTTGATCTCACTGGGTCTCAGGGTTAAAACTGTCTCATCTCACTGGGCCCCCGGGTTACACACTGTCTGATCTCACTGGTCCCACCGCCAGGTTACACACTGTCTGATCTCACTGGGCCCACCCCCGGGTTACACATTGTCTGATCTCACTGGGCCCACCCCCGGATTACACTCTGTCTGATCTCACTGGGCCCACCACCGGGTTACAGACTGTCTGATGTCACTGGGCCCACCCCGGGTTACACACTGTCTGATCTCACTGGGCCCACCCCCGGGATACACACTGTCTGATCTCACTGGGCCCCCAGGTTACACACTGTCTGATCTCACTGGGCCCAACCCCGGGTTACACACTGTCTGATCTCACTGGGCCCACCCCCGGGTTACACACTGTCTGATCTCACTGGGCCCACCCCCCGGTTACACACTGTCTGATCTCACTGGGCCCACCACCGGGTTACACACTGTCTGATCTCACTGCTCCCGCCCCCGGGTTACACATTGTCTGATCTCACTGGGCCCCCGGTTTACACACTGTCTGATCTCACTGTGCCCCCGGGTTACACAATGATTGATCTCACTGTTCCCACACCCGGGTTAATCACTGTCTGAACTCACTGTGCCCACCCCGGGTTACACACTGTATGATCTCACTGGGCCCACCCCCGGGTTACACACTGTCTGATCTCACTGGGCCCCCGGTTTACACACTGTCTGATCTCACTGGGCCCCCGGGTTACACAATGTTTGATCTCACTGTTCCCACACCCGGGTTACACACTGTCTGAACTCACTGGGCCCAACCCGGGTTACACACTGTCTGATCTCACTGGGCCCACCCCCAAGTTACACACTGTCTGATCTCACTGAGCCCACCCCCGTGTTACACACGTTCTGAGCTCACTGGGCCCCCGGGTTGCACACTGTCTGATCTCACTGGACACAACCCCGGTTTACACACTGTCTGAACTCACTGGGCCCACCCCGGGTTATACACTGTCTGATCTCACTGGGCCCCCGGTTTACACAATGTCTGATCTCACTGGGCCCCCGGGTTACACAATGTTTGATCTCACTGTTCCCACACCCGGGTTACACACTGTCTGAACTCACTGTACCCACCCCGGGTTACACACTGTCTGATCTCACTGGGCCCACCCCCGGGATACACACTGTCTCATCTCACTGGGCACCCGGCATACACACTGTCTGATCTCATTGCGCCCACCCCCGGGTTACACACTGTCTGATCTCACTGGGCCCACACCCGGGTTACACAATGTTTGATCTCACTGGGTCTCCGGCTTAAACACTGTCTGATCTCACTGGGCCCCGGTGTTACACACAGTCTGATCTCACTGGTCCCACCCCCGGTTACACACTCTCTGATCTCACTGGGCCCACACCCGAGTTACACACTGTCTGATCTCACTAGAACCACCCCCGGGTTACACACTGTCTCATCTCACTGGGCACCCGGCTTACACACTGTCTGATCTCATTGCGCCCACCCCCGGGTTACACACTGTCTGATCTCACTGGGCCCACACCCGGTTTACACAATGTTTGATCTCACTGGGTCTCCGGCTTAAACACTGTCTGATCTCACTGGGCCCCGGGTTACACACTGTCCGAGCTCACTGGGCCCACCCCGGAGTTACACACTGCCTGATCTCACTGGGCCCCCGGGTTACAGACTGTCAGATATCACTGGGCCCACCCCCGGTTTACACACTGTCTGAACTCACTGGGACCACCCTCGGGTTACACACTGTCTGATCTCACTGGTCCCATCCTCCGAGTTACATACTGTCTGAACTCACTGGGCCCACCCCCGGGTTACACACTGTCTGATCTCACTGGGCCCACTCCGGGTTACACAATGTTTCATCTCACTCGGCCCACCCCCGGGGTAAACACTGTCTGATCTCACTGGGCCCAACCCCGGGTTACACATTGTCTGATATCACTAGGCCGACCCCGCGGGTTACAAACTGTCTGATGTCACTGGGCCCACACCCGGGTTACACACTGTCTGATCTCATTGGGCCCACCCCCAGGTTACACACTGTCTGATCTCACTGGGCCCACCCCCCAGTTACACAATGTTTGATCTCACTGGGTCTCAGGGTTAAAACTGTCTCATCTCACTGGGCCCCCGGGTTACACACTGTCTGATCTCACTGGTCCCACCGCCAGGTTACACACTGTCTGATCTCACTGGGCCCACCCCCGGGTTACACATTGTCTGATCTCACTGGGCCCACCCCCGGATTACACTCTGTCTGATCTCACTGGGCCCACCACCGGGTTACAGACTGTCTGATGTCACTGGGCCCACCCCGGGTTACACACTGTCTGATCTCACTGGGCCCACCCCCGGGATACACACTGTCTGATCTCACTGGGCCCCCAGGTTACACACTGTCTGATCTCACTGGGCCCAACCCCGGGTTACACACTGTCTGATCTCACTGGGCCCACCCCCGGGTTACACACTGTCTGATCTCACTGGGCCCACCCCCCGGTTACACACTGTCTGATCTCACTGGGCCCACCACCGGGTTACACACTGTCTGATCTCACTGCTCCCGCCCCCGGGTTACACATTGTCTGATCTCACTGGGCCCCCGGTTTACACACTGTCTGATCTCACTGTGCCCCCGGGTTACACAATGATTGATCTCACTGTTCCCACACCCGGGTTACACACTGTCTGAACTCACTGTGCCCACCCCGGGTTACACACTGTATGATCTCACTGGGCCCACCCCCGGGTTACACACTGTCTGATCTCACTGGGCCCCCGGTTTACACACTGTCTGATCTCACTGGGCCCCCGGGTTACACAATGTTTGATCTCACTGTTCCCACACCCGGGTTACACACTGTCTGAACTCACTGGGCCCACCCCGGGTTACACACTGTCTGATCTCACTGGGCCCACCCCCAAGTTACACACTGTCTGATCTCACTGAGCCCACCCCCGTGTTACACACGTTCTGAGCTCACTGGGCCCCCGGGTTGCACACTGTCTGATCTCACTGGACACAACCCCGGTTTACACACTGTCTGAACTCACTGGGCCCACCCCGGGTTATACACTGTCTGATCTCACTGGGCCCCCGGTTTACACAATGTCTGATCTCACTGGGCCCCCGGGTTACACAATGTTTGATCTCACTGTTCCCACACCCGGGTTACACACTGTCTGAACTCACTGTACCCACCCCGGGTTACACACTGTCTGATCTCACTGGGCCCACTCCCGGGATACACACTGTCTCATCTCACTGGGCACCCGGCTTACACACTGTCTGATCTCATTGCGCCCACCCCCGGGTTACACACTGTCTGATCTCACTGGGCCCACACCCGGGTTACACAATGTTTGATCTCACTGGGTCTCCGGCTTAAACACTGTCTGATCTCACTGGGCCCCGGTGTTACACACAGTCTGATCTCACTGGTCCCACCCCCGGTTACACACTCTCTGATCTCACTGGGCCCACACCCGAGTTACACACTGTCTGATCTCACTAGAACCACCCCCGGGTTACACACTGTCTCATCTCACTGGGCACCCGGCTTACACACTGTCTGATCTCATTGCGCCCACCCCCGGGTTACACACTGTCTGATCTCACTGGGCCCACACCCGGTTTACACAATGTTTGATCTCACTGGGTCTCCGGCTTAAACACTGTCTGATCTCACTGGGCCCCGGTGTTACACACAGTCTGATCTCACTGGGCCCACCCCCGGGTTGCACACTGTCTGATCTCACTGGGCCCAACCCTGGGGTTACATACTGTCTGAACTCACTGGGCCACCCCCGGGTTACACATTGCCTGATCTGACTGGGCCCACCACCGGGTTACACAATTTCTGATCTCACTGGGTCTCCGGGTTAAACACTGTCTGATCTCACTGGGCCCCCGGGGTTACACACTGTCTCATCTCACTGTACCCACAACCGGGTTCCACACTGTCTGATCTCACTGGGCCTATTGGTTACACAATGTATGATCTCACTGGCCCCGTCCCTGGCTTGCACACTGTCTGATCTCACTGGGCCCACCCACGGGTTACACACTGTCTGATCTCACTGCGCCCACCCAAGGGTTACACACTGTCTGATATCACTAGGTCCACCCCCCGGGTTACACACTGTCTGATCTCAGTGGGCCCACCCCCGGGTTACAAACTGTCTGATCTCACTGGACACCCGGGTTACACACTGTCTGATCTCACTGGGCCCCGGGTTACACACTGTCTGATCTCACTGGTCCCACCCCCAGGTTACACACTGTCTGATCTAATTGGCCCACCTCCGGGTTACACACTGTCTTATCTCACTGGGCCCACCCCCGGGGTACATTCTGTCTGATATCACTGGGCCCACCACCGGGTTACAGTCTGTCTGATCTCACTGGGCCCACCCCCGGGTTACACACTGTCTGATCTCATTGGACCCACCCCCGGGTTACACACTGTCTGATCTCACTGGGCCCCCGGGTTACACACTGTCTGATCTCACTGGGCAACCTGGTTACACACTGTCTGATCTCACTGGGCCCACCCCCGGGTTACACACTGTCTGATCTCACTGGTCACCCGGGTTGCACACTGTCTGATCTCACTGGGCCCACCCACGGTTTACACACTGTCTGAACTCACTGGGCCCACCCCCGGGTTACACACTGTCTGATCTCACTGGTCCCATCCTCCCTGAGTTACACACTGTCTGATCTCACTGGGCCCCCGGTTTACACATTGTCTGAACTCACTGGGCCCACCCCCGGGTTACACACTGTCTGATCTCACTGGGCCCACCCCCGGGTTACACACTGTCTGATCTCACTGAGCCCACCCCCGGGTTACACACTGTCTGATCTCACTGGTCCCACCCCCGGGTTACACACTGTCTGATCTCACTGGGTCCCCGGGTTACACACTGTCTGATCTCTCTGGCCCCACCCCCGGGTTACACACTGTCTGATCTCACTGGGCCCCCGGGTTACACACTGTATAATCTCAATGGCACCGCCCCTGGGTTGCACACTGTCTGATCTCACTGGGCCCCCGGGTTACACACTGTCTGATCTCACTGGGCCCACCCCCGGGTTAGACACTGTCTGATATCACTAGGCCCACCCCCCGGGTTACACACTGTCTGATCTCACTGGGCCCACCCCTGGGTTACACACTGTCTGATCTCACTGGGTCCCCGGGTTACACACTGTCTGATCTCACAGGCCCCACCCCCGGTTTACAAACTGTCTGATCTCACTGGGCCCCCGGGTTACACACTGTATGATCTCACTGGCCCACCCCCGGGCTACACACTGTCTGATCTCACTGGGCCCCCGGGTTGCACACTGTCTGATCTCACTGGGCCCACCCACGGTTTACACACTGTCTGAACTCACTGGTCCCACCGCCGGGTTACACACTGTCTGATCTCACTGGTCCCATCCTCCCTGAGTTACACACTGTCTGATCTCACTGTGCCCCCTGTTTACACATTGTCTGAACTCACTGGGCCCACCCCCGGGTTACACATTGTCTGATCTCACTGGGCCCACCCCCGGGTTACACACTGTCTGATCTCACTGGGCCCACCCCCGGGTTACACACTGTCTGATCTCACTGGTCCCACCCCCGGGTTACACACTGTCTGATCTCACTGCGTCCCCGGGTTACACACTGTCTGATCTCACTGGCCCCACCCGCGGGTTACACACTGTCTGATCTCACTGGGCCCCCGGGTTACACACTGTATGATCTCACTGGCCCCGCCCCTGGGTTGCACACTGTCTGATCTCACTGGGCCCCCGGGTTACACACTGTCTGATCTCACTGGGCCCACCCCCGGGTTACACACTGTCTGATATCACTAGAACCACCCCCCGGCTTGCACACTGTCTGATCTCACTGGGCCCAACCCCGGGTTACACACTGTCTCATCTCACTGGGCACCCGGCTTACACACTGTCTGATCTCATTGCGCCCACCCCCGTGTTACACACTGTCTGATCTCACTGAGCCCACACCCGGGTTACACAATGTTTGATCTCACTGGGTCTCCCGGTTAAACACTGTCTGATCTCACTGGGCCCCCGTGTTACACACTGTCTGATCTCACTGGTCCCACCCCCAGGTTACACACTGTCTTATCTCACTGGGCCCACCCCCGGTTACACACTGTCTGATCTCACTGGGCACACCCCCGGGTTACACTCTGTCTGATCTCACTGGGCCCACCACCGGGTTACAGACTGTCTGATCTCACTGGGCCCACACACGGGTTACACACTGTCTGATCCCTCTGGTCCCAACCCCGGGATGCACACTGTCTGATCTCACTGGGCCCGGCCCGGGTTACACATTGTCTGATCTCACTGGGCCCAAGGATTACACACTGTCTGATCTCACTAGGGCCACCCCTGGGTTACACACTGCCTGATCTCACTGGGCCCACACACGGGTTACACACTTTCTGATCTCACTGGGCCCCCGGGTTACACACTGTCTGATCTCACTGGGCCCACCCCTGGGTTGCACACTGTCTGATCTCACTGGGCCCACACTCGGGTATCATACTGTCTGATCTCACTGGGCCCACCCCCGGGTTATACACTGTCTGATCTCACTTGGCCCTCCCCCGGGTTATACACTGTCTGATCTCACTGGGCCCCCGGGTTACACACTGTCTGATCTCACTGGGCCCTCCCCCGAGTTATACACTGTCTGATCTCACTGGGCCCCTGCATTACACCCTGCCTGATCTCACTCGGCCCACCCCCGGGTTACACACTGTCTGATCTCACTGGGCCCCCGGGTTACACACTGTCTGATCTCACTGGGCCCACCCCCGGGTTACACACTGTCTGATCTCACTGGGCCCCCGGGTTACACACTGTTTAATCTCACTGGACACACCCCCGGGTTACACACTGTCTGAATTCACTGGGACCACCCCGGGTTGCACACTGTCTGATCTCACTGGGCCCACCCCCAGGTTACACACTGTCTGATCTCACTGGGCCCACCCCCGTGTTACACACGTTCAGAGCTCACTGGGCCCCCGGGTTGCACACTGTCTGATCTCACTGCTCCCGCCCCCGGGAATACACACTGTCTGATCTCACTGGGCCCACCCCCGTGTTACACACTGTCTGATCTCACTGGGCCCACCCCCGGGTTACACACTTTCTGATCTCACTGGGCACCCGGGTATAACACTGTCTGATCTCACTGGGCCCACCCCCGGGTTACACACTGTCTGATCTCACTGAGCCCACCCCCAGGTTACACAATGTTTGATCTCACTGGGTCCCCGGGTTAAACACTGTCTGATCTCACTGGGCCCCCGGGTTACACACTGTCTGATCTCACTGGGCCCACCCCTGGGTTACACACTGTCTGATCTCACTGGGCCCACACACGGGTTACACACTGTCTGATCTCACTGGGCCCCCGGGATACACACTGTCTGATCTCACTGGGCCCACCCCTGGGTTACACACTGTCTGATCTCACTGGCCCCACACACCGGTTACACACTGTCTGATCTCACTGGGCCCACCCCCGGGTTACACACTGTCTGATCTCACTGGGCCTGCCCCCGGGTTACACACTGTCTGATCTCACTGGGCCCAACCCCGGGTTACACACTGTCTGATCTCACTGGGCCCACCCCCGTGTTACACACGTTCTGAGCTCACTGGGCCCCCGGGTTGCACACTGTCTGATCTCACTGCTCCCGCCCCCGGGAATACACTCTGTCTGATCTCACTGGGCCCACCCCCGTGTTACACACTGTCTGATCTCACTGGGCCCACCCCAGGGTTACACACTTTCTGATCTCACTGGGCACCCGGGTATAACACTGTCTGATCTCACTGGGCCCTCCCCAGGGTTACACACTGTCTGATCTCACTGGGCCCAACCCCGGGTTACACATTGTCTGATATCACTAGGCCCACCCCGCGGGTTACAAACTGTCTGATGTCACTGGGACCACACCCGGGTTACACACTGTCTGATCTCATTGGGCCCACCCCCAGGTTACACACTGTCTGATCTCACTGGGCCCACCCCCGGGTTACACATTGTCTGATCTCACTGGGCCCACCCCCGGATTACACTCTGTCTGATCTCACTGGGCCCACCACCGGGTTACAGACTGTCTGATGTCACTGGGCCCACCCCGGGTTACACACTGTCTGATCTCACTGGGCCCACCCCCGGGATACACACTGTCTGATCTCACTGGGCCCCCGGGTTGCACACTGTCTGATCTCACTGGGTACACCCCCGGGTTACACACTGTCTGATCTCACTGGGCCCATCCCCGGGTTACACACTGTCTGATCTCACTGGGCCCACCCCCCGGTTACACACTGTCTGATCTCACTGGGCCCACCCCCGGGTTACACACTGTCTGATCTCACTGCTCCCGCCCCCGGGTTACACACTGTCTGATCTCACTTGGCCCCCGGTTTACACACTGTCTGATCTCACTGTGCCCCCGGGTTACACAATGATTGATCTCACTGTTCCCACACCCGGGTTACACACTGTCTGAACTCACTGTGCCCACCCCGGGTTACACACTGTCTGATCTCACTGGACCCACCCCCGGGTTACACACTATCTGATCTCACTGGGCCCCCGGTTTACACACTGTCTGATCTCACTGGGTCCCCGGGTTACACAATGTTTGATCTCACTGTTCCCACACCCGGGTTACACACTGTCTGAACTCACTGGGCCCACCCCGGGTTACACACTGTCTGATCTCACTGGGCCCACACCCAAGTTACACACTGTCTGATCTTACTGAGCCCACCCCCGTGTTACACACGTTCTGAGCTCACTGGGCCCTCGGGTTGCACACTGTCTGATCTCACTGGACCCAACCCCGGTTTACACACTGTCTGAACTCACTGGGCCCACCCCGGGTTACACACTGTCTAATCTCACTGGGTCTCCGGGTTAAACACTGTCTGATCTCACTGGGCCCCCGGGTTAAACACTGTCTGATCTCACTGGGCCCCCGGGTTACACACTGTCTGATCTCACTGGGCCCACCCCTGGGTTACACACTGTCTGATCTCACTGGGCCCACCCCCGGGTTACACACTTTCTGTTCTCACTGGGCCCCCGGGTTACAGACTGTCTGATATCACTGGGCCCACCCCCGATTTACACACTGTCTGAACTCACTGGGACCACCCTCGGGTTACACACTGTCTGATCTCACTGGTCCCATCCTCCGAGTTACATACTGTCTGAACTCACTGGGCCGACCCCCGGGTTACACACTGTCTGATCTCACTGGGCCCACCCCGGGTTACACAATGTTTCATCTCACTGGGCCCACCCCCGGGTTACACACTGTCTGATCTCACTGGGCCCAACCCCGGGTTACACATTGTCTGATATCACTAGGCCCACCCCGCGGGTTACAAACTGTCTGATGTCACTGGGACCACACCCGGGTTACACACTGTCTGATCTCATTGGGCCCACCCCCAGGTTACACACTGTCTGATCTCACTGGGCCCACCCCCGGGTTACACATTGTCTGATCTCACTGGGCCCACCCCCGGATTACACTCTGTCTGATCTCACTGGGCCCACCACCGGGTTACAGACTGTCTGATGTCACTGGGCCCACCCCGGGTTACACACTGTCTGATCTCACTGGGCCCACCCCCGGGATACACACTGTCTGATCTCACTGGGCCCCCGGGTTATACACTGTCTGATCTCACTGGGTCCACCCCCGAGTTACACACTGTCTGATCTCACTGGGCCCACCCCCGGGTTACACACTGTCTGATCTCACTGGGCCCACCCCCCGGTTACACACTGTCTGATCTCACTGGGCCCACCCCCGGGTTACACACTGTCTGATCTCACTGCTCCCGCCCCCGGGTTACACACTGTCTGATCTCACTGGGCCCCCGGTTTACACACTGTCTGATCTCACTGTGCCCCCGGGTTACACAATGATTGATCTCACTGTTCCCACACCCGGGTTACACACTGTCTGAACTCACTGTGCCCACCCCGGGTTACACACTGTCTGATCTCTCTGGGCCCACCCCCGGGTTACACACTATCTGATCTCACTGGGCCCCCGGTTTACACACTGTCTGATCTCACTGGGTCCCCGGGTTACACAATGTTTGATCTCACTGTTCCCACACCCGGGTTACACACTGTCTGAACTCACTGGGCCCACCCCGGGTTACACACTGTCTGATCTCACTGGGCCCACACCCAAGTTACACACTGTCTGATCTCACTGAGCCCACCCCCGTGTTACACACGTTCTGAGCTCACTGGGCCCTCGGGTTGCACACTGTCTGATCTCACTGGACCCAACCCCGGTTTACACACTGTCTGAACTCACTGGGCCCACCCCGGGTTACACACTGTCTGATCTCACTGGGTCTCCGGTTTAAACACTGTCTGATCTCACTGGGCCTCCGTGTTACCCACTGTCTGATCTCACTGGTCCCACCCCCAGGTTACACACTGTCTTATCTCACTGGGCCCACCCCCGGTTACACACTGTCTGATCTCACTGGGCACACCCCCGGGTTACACTCTGTCTTATCTCGCTGGGCCCACCACCGTGTTACAGACTGTCTGATCTCACTGGGCCCACACACGGGTTACACACTGTCTGATCCCTCTGGTCCCAACCCCGGGTTGCACACTGTCTGATCTCACTGGGCCCGGCCCGGGATACACATTGTCTGATCTCACTGGGCCCAAGGATTACACACTGTCTGATCTCACTGGGGCCACCCCTGGGTTACACACTGCCTGATCTCACTGGGCCCACACACGGGTTATACACTTTCTGATCTCACTGGGCCCCCGGGTTACACACTGTCTGATCTCACTGGGCCCACCCCTGGGTTGCACACTGTCTGATCTCACTGGGCCGACACTCGGGTATCATACTGTCTGATCTCACTGGGCCCACCCCCGGGTTACACACTGTCTGATCTCACTTGGCCCTCCCCCGGGTTATACACTGTCTGATCTCACTGGGCCCCCGGGTTACACACTGTCTGATCTCACTGGGCCCTCCCCCGAGTTATACACTGTCTGATCTCACTGGGCCCCTGCATTACACCCTGCCTGATCTCACTCGGCCCACCCCCGGGTTACACACTGTCTGATCTCACTGGGCCCCCGGGTTACACACTGTCTGATCTCACTGGGCCCACCCCGGGTTACACAATGTTTCATCTCACTGGGCCCACCCCCGGGTTACACACTGTCTGATCTCACTGGGCCCAACCCCGGGTTACACATTGTCTGATATCACTTGGCCCACCCCGCGGGTTACAAACTGTCTGATGTCACTGGGACCACACCCGGGTTACACACTGTCTGATCTCATTGGGCCCACCCCCAGGTTACACACTGTCTGATCTCACTGGGCCCACCCCCGGGTTACACATTGTCTGATCTCACTGGGCCCACCCCCGGATTACACTCTGTCTGATCTCACTGGGCCCACCACCGGGTTACAGACTGTCTGATGTCACTGGGCCCACCCCGGGTTACACACTGTCTGATCTCACTGGGCCCACCCCCGGGATACACACTGTCTGATCTCACTGGGCCCCCGGTTTACACACTGTCTGATCTCACTGGGTCCACCCCCGGGTTACACTCTGTCTGATCTCACTGGGCCCACCCCCGGGTTACACACTGTCTGATCTCACTGGGCCCACCCCCCGGTTACACACTGTCTGATCTCACTGGGCCCACCCCCGGGTTACACACTGTCTGATCTCACTGCTCCCGCCCCCGGGTTACACACTGTCTGATCTCACTGGGCCCCCGGTTTACACACTGTCTGATCTCACTGTGCCCCCGGGTTGCACAATGATTGATCTCACTGTTCCCACACCCGGGTTACACACTGTCTGAACTCACTGTGCCCACCCCGGGTTACACACTGTCTGATCTCACTGGGCCCACCCCCGGGTTACACACTATCTGATCTCACTGGGCCCCCGGTTTACACACTGTCTGATCTCACTGGGTCCCCGGGTTACACAATGTTTGATCTCACTGTTCCCACACCCGGGTTACACACTGTCTGAACTCACTGGGCCCACCCCGGGTTACACACTGTCTGATCTCACTGGGCCCACACCCAAGTTACACACTGTCTGATCACACTGAGCCCACCCCCGTGTTACACACGTTCTGAGCTCACTGGGCCCTCGGGTTGCACACTGTCTGATCTCACTGGACCCAACCCCGGTTTACACACTGTCTGAACTCACTGGGCCCACCCCGGGTTACACACTGTCTGATCTCACTGGGTCTCCGGTTTAAACACTGTCTGATCTCACTGGGCCCCCGTGTTACACACTGTCTGATCTCACTGGTCCCACCCCCAGGTTACACACTGTCTTATCTCACTGGGCCCACCCCCGGTTACACACCGTCTGATCTCACTGGGCACACCCCCGGGTTACACTCTGTCTGATCTCACTGGGCCCACCACCGGGTTACAGACTGTCTGATCTCACTGGGCCCACACACGGGTTACACACTGTCTGATCCCTCTGGTCCCAACCCCGGGTTGCACACTGTCTGATCTCACTGGGCCCGGCCCGGGTTACACATTGTCTGATCTCACTGGGCCCAAGGATTACACACTGTCTGATCTCACTGGGGCCACCCCTGGGTTACACACTGCCTGATCTCACTGGGCCCACACACGGGTTACACACTTTCTGATCTCACTGGGCCCCCGGGTTACACACTGTCTGATCTCACTGGGCCCACCCCTGGGTTGCACACTCTCTGATCTCACTGGGCCCACACTCGGGTATCATACTGTCTGATCTCACTGGGCCCACCCCCGGGTTACACACAGTCTGATCTCACTTGGCCCTCCCCCGGGTTATACACTGTCTGATCTCACTGGGCCCCCGGGTTACACACTGTCTGATCTCACTGGGCCCTCCCCCGAGTTATACACTGTCTGATCTCACTGGGCCCCTGCATTACACCCTGCCTGATCTCACTCGGCCCACCCCCGGGTTACACACTGTCTGATCTCACTGGGCCCCCGGGTTACACACTGTCTGATCTCACTGGGCCCACCCCCGGGTTACACACTGTCTGATCTCACTGGGCCCCCGGGTTACACACTGTTTGATCTCACTGGACACACCCCCGGGTTACACACTGTCTGAATTCACTGGGACCACCCCGGGTTGCACACTGTCTGATCTCACTGGGCCCACCCCCAGGTTACACACTGTCTGATCTCACTGGGCCCACCCCCGTGTTACACACGTTCAGAGCTCACTGGGCCCCCGGGTTGCACACTGTCTGATCTCACTGCTCCCGCCCCCTGGAATACACACTGTCTGATCTCACTGGGACCACCCCCGTGTTACACACTGTCTGATCTCACTGGGCCCACCCCCGGGTTACACACTTTCTGATCTCACTGGGCACCCGGGTATAACACTGTCTGATCTCCCTGGGCCCACCCCCGGGTTACACACTGTCTGATCTCACTGAGCCCACCCCCAGGTTACACAATGTTTGATCTCACTGGGTCCCCGGGTTAAACACTGTCTGATCTCACTGGGCCCCCGGGTTACACACTGTCTGATCTCACTGGGCCCACCCCTGGGTTACACACTGTCTGATCTCACTGGGCCCACACACGGGTTACACACTGTCTGATCTCACTGGGCCCCCGGGATACACACTGTCTGATCTCACTGGGCCCACCCCTGGGTTACACACTGTCTGATCTCACTGGGCCCACACACGGGTTACACACTGTCTGATCTCACTGGGCCCACCCCCGGGTTACACACTGTCTGATCTCACTGGGCCTGCCCCCGGGTTACACACTGTCTGATCTCACTGGGCCCAACCCCGGGTTACACACTGTCTGATCTCACTGGGCCCACCCGCGTGTTACACACGTTCTGAGCTCACTGGGCCCCCGGGTTGCACACTGTCTGATCTCACTGCTCCCGCCCCCGGGAATACACACTGTCTGATCTCACTGGGCCCACCCCCGTGTTACACACTGTCTGATCTCACTGGGCCCACCCCCGGGTTACACACTTTCTGATCTGACTGGGCACCCGGGTATAACACTGTCTGATCTCACTGGGCCCTCCCCCGGGTTACACACTGTCTGATCTCACTGAGCCCACCCCCAGGTTACACAATGTTTGATCTCACTGGGTCCCCGGGTTAAACACTGTCTGTTCTCACTGGGCCCCCGGGTTACACACTGTCTGATCTCACTGGGCCCACCCCTGGGTTACACACTGTCTGATCTCATTGGGCCCACCCCCGGGTTACACACTTTCTGTTCTCACTGGGCCCCCGGGTTACAGACTGTCTGATATCACTGGGCCCACCCCCGATTTACACACTGTCTGAACTCACTGGGACCACCCTCGGGTTACACACTGTCTGATCTCACTGGTCCCATCCTCCGAGTTACATACTGTCTGAACTCACTGGGCCGACCCCCGGGTTACACACTGTCTGATCTCACTGGGCCCACCCCGGGTTACACAATGTTTCATCTCACTGGGCCCACCCCCGGGTTACACACTGTCTGATCTCACTGGGCCCAACCCCGGGTTACACATTGTCTGATATCACTAGGCCCACCCCGCGGGTTACAAACTGTCTGATGTCACTGGGACCACACCCGGGTTACACACTGTCTGATCTCATTGGGCCCACCCCCAGGTTACACACTGTCTGATCTCACTGGGCCCACCCCCGGGTTACACATTGTCTGATCTCACTGGGCCCACCCCCGGATTACACTCTGTCTGATCTCACTGGGCCCACCACCGGGTTACAGACTGTCTGATGTCACTGGGCCCACCCCGGGTTACAAACTGTCTGATCTCACTGGGCCCACCCCGGGATACACACTGTCTGATCTCACTGGGCCCCCGGGTTACACACTGTCTGATCTCACTGGGTCCACCCCCGGGTTACACACTGTCTGATCTCACTGGGCCCACCCCCGGGTTACACACTGTCTGATCTCACTGGGCCCACCCCCCGGTTACACACTGTCTGATGTCACTGGGCCCACCCCCGGGTTACACACTGTCTGATCTCACTGCTCCCGCCCCCGGGTTACACACTGTCTGATCTCACTGGGCCCCCGGTTTACACACTGTCTGATCTCACTGTGCCCCCGGGTTACACAATGATTGATCTCACTGTTCCCACACCCGGGTTACACACTGTCTGAACTCACTGTGCCCACCCCGGGTTACACACTGTCTGATCTCACTGGGCCCACCCCCGGGTTACACACTATCTGATCTCACTGGGCCCCTGGTTTGCACATTGTCTGATCTCACTGGGTCCCCGGGTTACACAATGTTTGATCTCACTGTTCCCACACCCGGGTTACACACTGTCTGAACTCACTGGGCCCACCCCGGGTTACACACTGTCTGATCTCACTGGGCCCACACCCAAGTTACACACTGTCTGATCTCACTGAGCCCACCCCCGTGTTACACACGTTCTGAGCTCACTGGGCCCTCGGGTTGCACACTGTCTGATCTCACTGGACCCAACCCCGGTTTACACACTGTCTGAACTCACTGGGCCCACCCCGGGTTACACACTGTCTGATCTCACTGGGCCCCCGGTTTACACACTGTCTGAACTCACTGGGCCCCCGGGTTACACAATGTTTGATCTCACTGTTCCCACACCCGTGTTACACACTGTCTGAACTCACTGTGCCCACCCCGGGTTACACACTGTCTGATCTCACTGGGCCCACCCCCGGGTTACACACTGTCTGATCTCACTGGGCCCCCGGTTTACACACTGCCTGATCTCACTGGGCCCCCGGGTTACACACTGTTTGATCTCACTGGTCCCACCCCAGGGTTACACACTGTCTGAACTCACTTGGCCCACCCCGGGTTACACACTGTCTGATCTCACTGGGCCCACCCCCAAGTTACACACTGTCTGATCTCACTGAGCCCACCCCCGTGTTACACACGTTCTGAGCTCACTGGGCCCCCGGGTTGCACACTGTCTGATCTCACTGGACCCAACCCCGGTTTACACACTGTCTGAACACACTGGGCCCACCCCGGGTGACACACTGTCTGATCTCACTGGGCCCAGCCCCGGGTTACACACTTTCTGATCTCACTGCTCCCGCCACCGGGTTTCACGCTGTCTGATCTCACTGTGCCCACTTCCGGGTTAGACACTGTCTGATCTCACTGGGCCCACCCCCGGGTTACACATTTTCTGAACTCACTGGGCACCCGCTTTAAACACTGTCTGATCTCACAGGGCCCACACACGGGTTACACACTGTCTGATCTCACTGGGCCCACCCCCGGGTTACACACTGTCTGATCTCACTGGGCCTGCCCCCGGGTTACACACTGTCTGATCTCACTGGGCCCAACCCCGGGTTACACACTGTCTGATCTCACTGGGCCCCCGGGTTACACACTGTCCGAGCTCACTGGGCCCACCCCGGAGTTACACACTGCCTGATCTCACTGGGCCCCCGGGTTACAGACTGTCTGATATCACTGGGCCCACCCCCGGTTTACACACTGTCTGAACTTACTGGGACCACCCTCGGGTTACACACTGTCTAATCTCACTGGTCCCATCCTCCGAGTTACATACTGTCTGAACTCACTGGGCCCAGCCCCGGGTTACACACTGTCTGATCTCACTGGGCCCACCCCGGGTTACACAATGTTTCATCTCACTGGGCCCACCCCCGGGTTACACACTGTCTCATCTCACTGGGCCCAACCCCGGGTTACACATTGTCTGATATCAGTAGGCCCAACCCGCGGGTTACAAACTGTCTGATGTCACTGGGCCCACACCCGGGTTACACACTGTCTGATCTCATTGGGCCCACCCCCAGGTTACACACTCTCTGATCTCACTGGGCCCACCCCCCGGTTACACAATGTTTGATCTCACTGGGTCTCAGGGTTAAACACTGTCTCATCTCACTGGGCCCCCGGGTTACACACTGTCTGATCTCACTGGTCCCACCGCCAGGTTACACACTGTCTGATTTCACTGGGCCCACCCCCGGGTTACACATTGTCTGATCTCACTGGGCCCACATCCGGATTACACTCTCTCTGATCTCACTGGGCCCACCACCGGGTTACAGACTGTCTGATGTCACTGGGCCCACCCCGGGTTACACAATGTCTGATCTCACTGGGCCCACCCCCGGGATACACACTGTTTGATCTCACTGGGCCCCCGGGATACACACTGTCTGATCTCACTGGGCCCACCCCCGGGTTACACACTGTCTGATCTCACTGGGCCCACCCCCGGGTTACATACTGTCTGATCTCATTGGGCCCACCCCTCGGTTACACACTGTCTGATCTCACTGGGCCCACCCCCGGGTTACACACTGTCTGATCTCACTGCTCCCGCCCCCGGGTTACACACTGTCTGATCTCACTGGGCCCCCGGTTTACACACTGTCTGATCTCACTGTGCCCCCGGGTTACACAATGTTTGATCTCACTGTTCCCACACCCGTGTTACACACTGTCTGAACTCACTGTGCCCACCCCGGGCTACACACTGTCTGATTTCACTGGGCCCACCCCCGGGTTACACACTGTCTGATCTCACTGGGCCCCCGGTTTACACACTGTCTGATCTCACTGGGCCCCCGGGTTACACAATGTTTGATCTCACTGTTCCCACACCCGGGTCACACACTGTCTGAACTCACTGGGCCCACCCCAGGTTACACACTGTCTGATCTCACTGGGCCCACCCCCAAGTTACACACTGTCTGATCTCACTGAGCCCACCCCCGTGTTACACACGTTCTGAGCTCACTGGGCCCCCGGGTTGCACACTGTTTGATCTCACTGGACCCAACCCCGGTTTACACACTGTCTGAACTCACTGGGCCCACCCCGGGTTACACATTGTCTGATCTCTCTGGGCCACCGGTTTACACACTGTCTGATCTCACTGGGCCCCCGGGTTACACAATGTTTGATCTCACTGTTCCCACACCCGTGTTACACACTGTCTGAACTCACTGTGCCCACCCCGGGTTACACACTGTCAGATCTCACTGGGCCCACCCCCGGGTTACACACTGTCTGATCTCACTGGGCCCCCGGTTTACACACTGCCTGATCTCACTGGGCCCCCAGGTTACACACTGTTTGATCTCACTGGTCCCACCCCCGGGTTACACACTGTCTGAACTCACTGGGCCCACCCCGGGTTACACACGGTCTGATCTCACTGGGCCCACCCCCAAGTTACACACTGTCTGATCTCACTGAGCCCACCCCCGTGTTACACACGTTCTGAGCTCACTGGGCCCCCGGGTTGCACACTGTCTGATCTCACTGGACCCAACCCCGGTTTACACACTGTCTGAACTCACTGGGCCCACCCCGGGTTACACACTGTCTGATCTCACTGGGCCCAGCCCCGGGTTACACACTTTCTGATCTCACTGCTCCCGCCACCGGGTTACACGCTGTCTGATCTCACTGTGCCCACTTCCGGGTTAGACACTGTCTGATCTCACTGGGCCCACCCCCGGGTTACACACTTTCTGAACTCACTGGGCACCCGCGTTAAACACTGTCTGATCTCACAGGGCCCACACACGGGTTACACACTGTCTGATCTCACTGGGCCCACCCCCGGGTACACACTGTCTGATCTCACTGGGCCTGCCCCCGGGTTACACACTGTCTGATCTCACTGGGCCCAACCCCGGGTTACACACTGTCTGATCTCACTGGGCCCCCGGGTTACACACTGTCCGAGCTCACTGGGCCCACCCCGGAGTTACACACTGCCTGATCTCACTGGGCCCCCGGGTTACAGACTGTCTGATATCACTGGGCCCACCCCCGGTTTACACACTGTTTGAACTTACTGGGACCACCCTCGGGTTACACACTGTCTAATCTCACTGGTCCCATCCTCCGAGTTACATACTGTCTGATCTCACTGGGCCCACCCCGGGTTACACAATGTTTCATCTCACTGGGCCCACCCCCGGGTTACACACTGCCTCATCTCACTGGGCCCAACCCCGGGTTACACATTGTCTGATATCACTAGGCCCAACCCGCGGGTTACAAACTGTCTGATGTCACTGGGCCCAAACCCGGGTTACACACTGTCTGATCTCATTGGGCCCACCCCCAGGTTACACACTGTCTGATCTCACTGGGCCCACCCCCCGGTTACACAATGTTTGATCTCACTGGGTCTCAGGGTTAAACACTGTCTCATCTCACTGGGCCCCCGGGTTACACACTGTCTGATCTCACTGGTCCCACCGCCAGGTTACACACTGTCTGATTTCACTGGGCCCACCCCCGGGTTACACATTGTCTGATCTCACTGGGCCCACATCCGGATTACACTCTCTCTGATCTCACTGGGCCCACCACCGGGTTACAGACTGTCTGATGTCACTGGGCCCACCCCGGGTTACACAATGTCTGATCTCACTGGGCCCACCCCCGGGATACACACTGTCTGATCTCACTGGGCCCCCGGGATACACACTGTCTGATCTCACTGGGCCCACCCCCGGCTTACACACTGTCTGATCTCACTGGGCCCACCCCCGGGTTACATACTGTCTGATCTCACTGGGCCCACCCCTCGGTTACACACTGTCTGATCTCACTGGGCCCACCCCCGGGTTACACACTGTCTGATCTCACTGCTCCCGCCCCCGGGTTACACACTGTTTGATCTCACTGGGCCCCCGGTTTACACACTGTCTGATCTCACTGTGCCCCCGGGTTACACAATGTTTGATCTCACTGTTCCCACACCCGGGTTACACACTGTCTGAACTCACTGTGCCCACCCCGGGCTACACACTGTCTGATCTCACTGGGCCCACCCCCGGGTTACACACTGTCTGATCTCACTGGGCCCCCGGTTTACACACTGTCTGATCTCACTGGGCCCCCGGGTTACACAATGTTTGATCTCACTGTTTCCACACCCGGGCCACACACTGTCTGAACTCACTGGGCCCACCCCAGGTTACACACTGTCTGATCTCACTGAGCCCACCCCCGTGTTACACACGTTCTGAGCTCACTGGGCCCCCGGGTTGCACACTGTTTGATCTCACTGGACCCAACCCCGGTTTACACACTGTCTGAACTCACTGGGCCCACCCCGGGTTACACATTGTCTGATCTCACTGGGCCACCGGTTTACACACTGTCTGATCTCACTGGGCCCCCGGGTTACACAATGTTTGATCTCACTGTTCCCACACCCGGGTTACACACTGTCTGAACTCACTGTGCCCACCCCGGTTTACACACTGTCTGATCTCACTGGGCCCACCCCCGGGTTACACACTGTCTGATCTCACTGGGCCCCCGGTTTACACACTGTCTGATCTCACTGGGCCCCCGGGTTACACACTGTTTGATCTCACTGGACCCACCCCCGGGTTACACACTGTCTGAACTCACTGGGCCCACCCCGGGTTACACACTGTCTGATCTCACTGGGCCCACGCCCAAGTTACACACTGTCTGATCTCACTGAGCCCACCCCCGTGTTACACACGTTCTGAGCTCACTGGGCCCCCGGGTTGCACACTGTCTGATCTCACTAGACCCAACCCCGGTTTACACACTGTCTGAACTCACTGGGCCCACCCCGGGTTACACACTGTCTGATCTCACTGGGCCCACCCCCGGGTTACACACTTTCTGATCTCACTGCTCCCGCCACCCGGATACAAACTGTCTGATCTCACTGTGCCCACCTCCGGGTTAGACACTGTCTGATCTCACTGGGCCCATCCCCGGGTTACACACTTTCTGATCTCACTGGGCACCCGCGTTAAACACTGTCTGATCTCACTGGGCCCACCCCCGGGTTACACACTGTCTGATCTCATTGGGCACACCCCCGGGTTACACAATGTTTGCTCTCACTGGGTCTCCGGGTTAAACATTGTCTGATCTCACTGGGCCCCCGGGTTACATACTGTCTGATCTCACTGGGCCCAACCCCAAGTTACACACTGTCTGATCTCACTGAACCCACCCCCGTGTTACACACGTTCTGAGCTCACTGGGCCCCCGGGATGCACACTGTCTGATCTCACTGGACCCAACCCCGGTTTACACACTGTCTGAACTCACTGGGCCCACCCCGGGTTACACACTGTCTGATCTCACTGGGCCCACCCACGGGTTACACACTTTCTGATCTCACTGCTCCCGCCACCGGGTTACACACTGTCTGATCTCACTGGGCCCACCTCCGGGTTACACACTGTCTGATCTCACTGGGCCCACCCACGGGTTACACACTGTCTGATCTCACTGGGCCCCCGGGTTACACACTGTCTGATCTCACTGGGCCCAACCCCGGGTTACACACTGTCTGATCTCACTGGGCCCCCGGGTTACACACTGTCCGAGCTCACTGGGCCCACCCCGGAGTTACACACTGCCTTATCTCACTGGGCCCCCGGCTTACAGACTGTCTGATATCACTGGGCCCACCCCCGGTTTACACACTGTCTGAACTTACTGGGACCACCCTCGGGTTACACACTGTCTAATCTCACTGGTCCCATCCTCCGAGTTACATACTGTCTGAACTCACTGGGCCCAGCCCCGGGTTACACACTGTCTGATCTCACTGGGCCCACCCCGGGTTACACAATGTTTCATCTCACTGGGCCCACCCCCGGGTTACACACTGTCTCATCTCACTGGGCCCAACCCCGGGTTACACATTGTCTGATATCACTAGGCCCAACCCGCGGGTTACAAACTGTCTGATGTCACTGGGCCCATCCCCGGGTTACACACTTTCTGATCTCACTGGGCACCCGCGTTAAACACTGTCTGATCTCACTGGGCCCACCCCCGGGTTACACACTGTCTGATCTCATTGGGCACACCCCCGGGTTACACAATGTTTGCTCTCACTGGGTCTCCGGGTTAAACATTGTCTGATCTCACTGGGCCCCCGGGTTACATACTGTCTGATCTCACTGGGCCCAACCCCAAGTTACACACTGTCTGATCTCACTGAACCCACCCCCGTGTTACACACGTTCTGAGCTCACTGGGCCCCCGGGATGCACACTGTCTGATCTCACTGGACCCAACCCCGGTTTACACACTGTCTGAACTCACTGGGCCCACCCCGGGTTACACACTGTCTGATCTCACTGGGCCCACCCACGGGTTACACACTTTCTGATCTCACTGCTCCCGCCACCGGGTTACACACTGTCTGATCTCACTGGGCCCACCTCCGGGTTACACACTGTCTGATCTCACTGGGCCCACCCACGGGTTACACACTGTCTGATCTCACTGGGCCCCCGGGTTACACACTGTCTGATCTCACTGGGCCCAACCCCGGGTTACACACTGTCTGATCTCACTGGGCCCCCGGGTTACACACTGTTTGATCTCACTGGACCCACCCCCGGGTTACACACTGTCTGAACTCACTGGGCCCACCCCGGGTTACACACTGTCTGATCTCACTGGGCCCACGCCCAAGTTACACACTGTCTGATCTCACTGAGCCCACCCCCGTGTTACACACGTTCTGAGCTCACTGGGCCCCCGGGTTGCACACTGTCTGATCTCACTAGACCCAACCCCGGTTTACACACTGTCTGAACTCACTGGGCCCACCCCGGGTTACACACTGTCTGATCTCACTGGGCCCACCCCCGGGTTACACACTTTCTGATCTCACTGCTCCCGCCACCCGGATACAAACTGTCTGATCTCACTGTGCCCACCTCCGGGTTAGACACTGTCTGATCTCACTGGGCCCATCCCCGGGTTACACACTTTCTGATCTCACTGGGCACCCGCGTTAAACACTGTCTGATCTCACTGGGCCCACCCCCGGGTTACACACTGACTGATCTCATTGGGCACACCCCCGGGTTACACAATGTTTGCTCTCACTGGGTCTCCGGGTTAAACATTGTCTGATCTCACTGGGCCCCCGGGTTACATACTGTCTGATCTCACTGGGCCCAACCCCAAGTTACACACTGTCTGATCTCACTGAACCCACCCCCGTGTTACACACGTTCTGAGCTCACTGGGCCCCCGGGATGCACACTGTCTGATCTCACTGGACCCAACCCCGGTTTACACACTGTCTGAACTCACTGGGCCCACCCCGGGTTACACACTGTCTGATCTCACTGGGCCCACCCACGGGTTACACACTTTCTGATCTCACTGCTCCCGCCACCGGGTTACACACTGTCTGATCTCACTGGGCCCACCTCCGGGTTACACACTGTCTGATCTCACTGGGCCCACCCACGGGTTACACACTGTCTGATCTCACTGGGCCCCCGGGTTACACACTGTCTGATCTCACTGGGCCCAACCCCGGGTTACACACTGTCTGATCTCACTGGGCCCCCGGGTTACACACTGTCCGAGCTCACTGGGCCCACCCCGGAGTTACACACTGCCTTATCTCACTGGGCCCCCGGCTTACAGACTGTCTGATATCACTGGGCCCACCCCCGGTTTACACACTGTCTGAACTTACTGGGACCACCCTCGGGTTACACACTGTCTAATCTCACTGGTCCCATCCTCCGAGTTACATACTGTCTGAACTCACTGGGCCCAGCCCAGGGTTACACACTGTCTGATCTCACTGGGCCCACCCCGGGTTACACAATGTTTCATCTCACTGGGCCCACCCCCGGGTTACACACTGTCTCATCTCACTGGGCCCAACCCCGGGTTACACATTGTCTGATATCACTAGGCCCAACCCGCGGGTTACAAACTGTCTGATGTCACTGGGCCCACACCCGGGTTACACACTGTCTGATCTCATTGGGCCCACCCCCAGGTTACACACTGTCTGATCTCACTGGGCCCACCCCCCGGTTACACAATGTTTGATCTCACTGGGTCTCAGGGTTAAACACTGTCTCATCTCACTGGGCCCCCGGGTTACACACTGTCTGATCTCACTGGTCCCACCGCCAGGTTACACACTGTCTGATTTCACTGGGCCCACCCCCGGGTTACACATTGTCTGATCTCACTGGGCCCACATCCGGATTACACTCTCTCTGATCTCACTGGGCCCACCACCGGGTTACAGACTGTCTGATGTCACTGGGCCCACCCCGGGTTACACAATGTCTGATCTCACTGGGCCCACCCCCGGGATACACACTGTCTGATCTCACTGGGCCCCCGGGATACACACTGTCTGATCTCACTGGGCCCACCCCCGGGTTACACACTGTCTGATCTCACTGGGCCCACCCCCGGGTTACATACTGTCTGATCTCACTGGGCCCACCCCTCGGTTACACACTGTCTGATCTCACTGGGCCCACCCCCGGGTTACACACTGTCTGATCTCACTGCTCCCGCCCCCGGGTTACACACTGTCTGATCTCACTGGGCCCCCGGTTTACACACTGTCTGATCTCACTGGGCCCCCGGGTTACACAATGTTTGATCTCACTGTTCCCACACCCGGGTCACACACTGTCTGAACTCACTGGGCCCACCCCAGGTTACACACTGTCTGATCTCACTGGGCCCACCCCCAAGTTACACACTGTCTGATCTCACTGAGCCCACCCCCGTGTTACACACGTTCTGAGCTCACTGGGCCCCCGGGTTGCACACTGTTTGATCTCACTGGACCCAACCCCGGTTTACACACTGCCTGAACTCACTGGGCCCAACCCGGGTTACACATTGTCTGATCTCACTGGGCCACCGGTTTACACACTGTCTGATCTCACTGGGCCCCCGGGTTACACAATGTTTGATCTCACTGTTCCCACACCCGGGTTACACACTGTCTGAACTCACTGTGCCTACCCCGGTTTACACACTGTTTGATCTCACTGGACCCACCCCCGGGTTACACACTGTCTGAACTCACTGGGCCCACCCCGGGTTACACACTGTCTGATCTCACTGGGCCCACGCCCAAGTTACACACTGTCTGATCTCACTGAGCCCACCCCCGTGTTACACACGTTCTGAGCTCACTGGGCCCCCGGGTTGCACACTGTCTGATCTCACTGTGCCCACCTCCGGGTTAGACACTGTCTGATCTCACTGGGCCCATCCTCGGGTTACACACTTTCTGATCTCACTGGGCACCCGCGTTAAACACTGTCTGATCTCACTGGGCCCACCCCCGGGTTACACACTGTCTGATCTCATTGGGCACACCCCCGGGTTACACAATGTTTGCTCTCACTGGGTCTCCGGGTTAAACATTGTCTGATCTCACTGGGCCCCCGGGTTACATACTGTCTGATCTCACTGAGCCCACCCCCGTGTTACACACGTTCTGAGCTCACTGGGCCCCCGGGATGCACACTGTCTGATCTCACTGGACCCAACCCCGGTTTACACAATGTCTGAACTCACTGGGCCCACCCCGGGTTACACACTGTCTGATCTCACTGGGCCCACCCCCGGGTTACACACTTTCTGATCTCACTGCTCCCGCCACCGGGTTACACACTGTCTGATCTCACTGGGCCCACCTCCGGGTTACACACTGTCTGATCTCACTGGGCCCACCCCCGGGTTACACACTGTCTGATCTCACTGGGCCCCCGGGTTACACTCTGTCTGATCTCACTGGGTCCCCGGGTTACACAGTCTGATCGCACTGGCCCCACCCCCGGGTTACACACTGTCTGATCTCACTGGGCCCCCGGGTTACACACTGTATGATCTCAGTGGCCCCGTCCCTGGGTTACACACTGTCTGTTCTCACTGGGCCCCCGGGTTAAACACTGTCTGATCTCACTGGTCCCACCCCCTGGTTACACACTGTCTGATCTCACTGGGCCCAACCCCGGGTTACACACAGTCTGATCTCACTGGGCCCATCCCTGGGTAACACACTGTCTGATCTCACTGGGCCCACACACGTGTTACACACTGTTTGATCTCACTGGACCCATCCCCGGGTTACACGCTGTCTGAACTCACTCGGCCCACCCCGGGTTACACATTGTCTGATCTCACTGGTACCACCCCCAGGTTACACACTGTCTGATCTCACTGGGCCCATCCCCGTGTTACACACGTTCTGATCTCACGAGGCCGCCGGTTTACACACTGTCTGAACTCACTTTGCCCAACCCCGGTTTACACACTGTCTGATCTCACTGGGCCCACCCCCGGGTTACACACTGTCTGATCTCACTGGGCCCATCCCCGTGTTACACACGTTCTGATCTCACGAGGCCGCCGGTTTACACACTGTCTGAACTCACTTTGCCCAACCCCGGTTTACACACTGTCTGATCTCACTGGGCCCACCCCCGTGTTACACACGTTCTGAGCTCATGGGCCCCCGGGTTGCACACTGTCTGATCTCACTGCTCCCTCCCCCGGGAATACACACTGTCTGATCTCACTGGGCCCACCCCCGTGTTACACACTGTCTGATCTCACTGGGCCCACCCCCGGGTTACACACTTTCTGATCTCACTGGGCACCCGGGTATAACACTGTCTGATCTCACTGGGCCCTCCCCCGGGTTACACACTGTCTGATCTCACTGAGCCCACCCCCAGGTTACACAATGTTTGATCTCACTGGGTCCCCGGGTTAAACACTGTCTGATCTCACTGGGCCCCAGGGTTACACACTGTCTGATCTCACTGGGCCCACCCCTGGGTTACACACTGTCTGATCTCACTGGGCCCACCCCCGGGTTACACACTTTCTGATCTCACTGGGCCCCCGGGTTACAGACTGTCTGATATCACTGGGCCCACCCCCGGTTTACACACTGTCTGAACTCACTGGGACCACCCTCGGGTTACACACTGTCTGATCTCACTGGTCCTATCCTCCGAGTTACATACTGTCTGAACTCACTGGGCCCACCCCCGGGTTACACACTGTCTGATCTCACTGGGCCCACCCCGGGTTACACAGTGTTTCATCTCACTGGGCCCACCCCCGGGTTACACACTGTCTGATCTCACTGGCCCAACCCCGGGTTACACATTGTCTGATATCACTTGGCCCACCCCGCGGGTTACAAACTGTCTGATGTCACTGGGCCCAGACCCGGGTTACACACTGTCTGATCTCATTGGGCCCACCCCCAGGTTACACACTGTCTGATCTCACTGGGCCCACCCCCGGTTTACACATTGTCTGATCTCACTGGGCCCACCCCCGGATTACACTCTGTCTGATCTCACTGGGCCCACCACCGCGTTACAGACTGTCTAATGTCACTGGGCCCACCCCGGGTTACACACTGTCTGATCTCACTGGGCCCACCCCCGGGATACACACTGTCTGATCTCACTGGGCACCCGGGTTACACACTGTCTGATCTCACTGGGCCCAACCCCGGGTTACACACTGTCTGATCTCACTGGGCCCACCCCCGGGTTACACACTGTCTGATCTCACTGGGCCCACCCCCCGGTTACACACTGTCTGATCTCACTGGGCCCACCCCCGGGTTACACACTGTCTGATCTCACTGCTCCCGCCCGCGGGTTACACACTGTCTGATCTCACTGGGCCCCCGGTTTACACACTGTCTGATCTCACTGTGCCCCCGGGTTACACAATGATTGATCTCACTGTTCCCACACCCGGGTTACACACTGTCTGAACTCACTGTGCCCACCACCGGTTACACACCGTCTGATCTCACTGGGCCCACCCCCGGGTTACACACTGTCTGATCTCACTGGGCCCCCGGTTTACACACTGTCTGATCTCACTGGGTCCCCGGGTTAAACAATGTTTGATCTCACTGTTCCCACCCCGGGTTACACACTGTCTGATCTCACTGGGCCCACCCCCAAGTTACACACTGTCTGATCTCACTGAGCCCACCCCCGTGTTACACACGTTCTGAGCTCACTGGGCCCCCGGGTTGCACACTGTCTGATCTCACTGGACCCAACCCCGGTTTACACACTGTCTGAACTCACTGGGCCCACCCCGGGTTACACACTGTCTGATCTCACTGGGCCCCCGGTTTACACACTGTCTGAACTCACTGGGCCCCCGGGTTAAACACTGTTTGATCTCACTGGTCCCACCCCCGGGTTACACACTGTCTGAACTCACTCGGCCCACCCCGGGTTACACACTGTCTGATCTCACTGGGCCCACCCCCAAGTTACACACTGTCTGATCTCACTGGGCCCACCCCCGGGTTACACACTTTCTGATCTCACTGCTCCCGCCACCGGGTTACACGCTGTCTGATCTAACTGTGCCCACCTCCGGGTTAGACACTGTCTGATCTCACTGGGCCCACCCCCGGGTTACACACTTTCTGATCTCACTGGGCACCCGCGTTAAACACTCTCTGATCTCACAGGGCCCACACACGGGTTACACACTGTCTGATCTCACTGGGCTCACCCCCGGGTTACACACTGTCTGATCTCACTGGGCCTGCCCCCGGGTTACACACTGTCTGATCTCACTGGGCCCAACCCCGGGTTACACACTGTCTGATCACACTGGGCCCCCGGGTTACACACTGTCCGAGCTCACTGGGCCCACCCCGGAGTTACACACTGCCTGATCTCACTGCGCCCCCGGGTTACAGACTGTCTGATATCACTGGGCCCACGCCCGGTTTACACACTGTCTGAACTCATTGGGACCACCCTCGGGTTACACACTGTCTAATCTCACTGTTCCCATCCTCCGAGTTACATACTGTCTGAACTCACTGGGCCCAGCCCCGGGTTACACTCTGTCTGATCTCACTGGGCCCACCCCGGGTTACACAATGTTTCATCTCACTGGGCCCACCCCCGGGTTACACACTGTCTCATCTCACTGGGCCCAACCCCGGGTTACACATTGTCTGATATCACTAGGCCAACCCCGCGGGTTACAAACTGTCTGATGTCACTGGGCCCACACCCGGGTTTCACACTGTCTGATCTCATTGGGCCCACCCCCAGGTTACACACTGTCTGATCTCACTGGGCCCACCCCCCGGTTACACAATGTTTGATCTCACTGGGTCTCAGGGTTAAACAATGTCTCATCTCACTGGGCCCCCGGGTTACACACTGTCTGATCTCACTGGTCCCACCGCCAGGTTACACACTGTCTGATTTCACTGGGCCAACCCCCGGGTTACACGTTGTCTGATCTCACTGGGCCCACATCCGGATTACACTCTGTCTGATCTCACTGGGCCCACCACCGGGTTACAGACTGTCTGATGTCACTGGGCCCACCCTGGGTTACACAATGTCTGATCTCACTGGGCCCACCTCCGGGATACACACTGTCTGATCTCACTGGGCCCCCGGGTCACACACTGTCTGATCTCACTGGGCCCACCCCCGGGTTACACACTGTCTGATCTCACTGGGCCCACACCCGGGTTACACACTGTCTGATCTCACTGGGCCCACCCCCCGGTTACACACTGTCTGATCTCACTGGGCCCACCCCCGGTTTACACACTGTCTGATCTCACTGCTCCCGCCCCCGGGTTACACACTGTCTGATCTCACTGGGCCCCCGGTTTACACACTGTCTGATCTCACTGTGCCCCCGGGTTACACAATGTTTGATCTCACTGTTCCCACACCCGTGTTACACACTGTCTGAACTCACTGTGCCCACCCCGGGCTACACACTGTCTGATCTCACTGGGCCCCCGGTTTACACACTGTCTGATCTCACTGGGCCCCCGGGTTACACAATGTTTGATCTCACTGTTCCCACACCCGGGTCACACACTGTCTGAACTCACTGGGCCCACCCCGGGTTACACACTGTCTGATCTCACTGGGCCCACCCCCAAGTTACACACTGTCTGATCTCACTGAGCCCACCCCCGTGTTACACACGTTCTGAGCTCACTGGGCCCGCGGGTTGCACACTGTCTGATCTCACTGGACCCAACCCCGGTTTACACACTGTCTGAACTCACTGGGCCCACCCCGGGTTACACATTGTCTGATCTCACTGGGCCACCGGTTTACACACTGTCTGATCTCACTGGGCCCCCGGGTTACACAATGTTTGATCTCACTGTTCACACACCCGGGTTACACACTGTCTGAACTCACTGTGCCCACCCCGGTTTACACACTGTCTGATCTCACTGGGCCCACCCCCGGGTTACACACTGTCTGATCTCACTGGGCCCCCGGTTTACACACTGTCTGATCTCACTGGGCCCCCGGGTTACACACTGTTTGATCTCACTGGACCCACCCCCGGGTTACACACTGTCTGAACTCACTGGGCCCACCCCGGGTTACACACTGTCTGATCTCACTGGGCCCACGCCCAAGTTACACACTGTCTGATCTCACTGAGCACACCCCCGTGTTACACACGTTCTGAGCTCACTGGGCCCCCGGGTTGCACACTGTCTGATCTCACTGGACCCAACCCCGGTTTACACACTGTCTGAACTCACTGGGCCCACCCCGGGTTACACACTGTCTGATCTCACTGGGCCCACCCTCGGGTTACACACTTTCTGATCTCACTGCTCCCGACACCGGGATACACACTGTCTGATCTCACTGTGCCCACCTTCGGGTTAGACACTGTCTGATCTCACTGGGCCCATCCCCGGGTTACACACTTTCTGATCTCACTGGGCACCCGCGTTAAACACTGTCTGATCTCACTGGGCCCACCCCCGGGTTACACACTGTCTGATCTCATTGGGCACACCCCCGGGTTACACAATGTTTGATCTCACTGGGTCTCCGGGTTAAACATTGTCTGATCTCACTGGGCCCCCGGGTTACATACTGTCTGATCTCACTGGGCCCAAACCCAAGTTACACACTGTCTGATCTCACTGAGCCCACCCCCGTGTTACACACGTTCTGAGCTCACTGGGCCCCCGGGATGCACACTGTCTGATATCACTGGACCCAACCCCGGTTTACACACTGTCTGAACTCACTGGGCCCACCCCGGGTTACACACTGTCTGATCTCACTGGGCCCACCCCCGGGTTACACACTTTCTGATCTCACTGCTCCCGCCACCGGTTTACACACTGTCTGATCTCACTGGGCCCACCTCCGGGTTACACACTGTCTGATCTCACTGGGCCCACCCCCGGGTTACACACTGTCTTATCTCACTGGGCCCCCGGGTTACACTCTGCCTGATCTCACTGGGTCCCCGGGTTACACACTGTGTGATCTCACAGGGCCCACCCCCGGGTTACACACTGTCTGATCTCACTGGGCCCCCTGGTTACACACTGTCTGATCTCACTGGTCCCCCGGGTTACACACTGTCTGATCTCACTGGGCCCACCCCCGGGTTACACACTGTCTGATCTCACTGGGCCCGCGGGTTACACACTGTCTGATCTCACTGGGTCCACCCCCGGGTTACACACTGTCTGATCTCACTGGGCCCATCCCCGGGTTACACACTGTCTGATCTCACTGGGCCCACCCCCGGGTTACACACTGTCTGATCTCACTGGGCCCAACCCCGGGTTACACATTGTCTGATATCACTAGGCCCACCCCGCGGGTTACACACTGTCTGATCTCACTGGGCCCACCCCCGGCTTACACATTGTCTGATCTCATTGGGCCCACCCCCAGGTTACACACGGTCTGATCTCACTGTGCCCACCCCCCGGTTACACAATGTTTGATCTCACTGGGTCTCCGGGATAAACACTGTCTGATCTCACTGGGCCCCCGGGTTACACTCTGTCTGATCTCATTGGGCCCACCCCCGGGTTACAGACTGTCTGATGTCACTGGGCCCACCCCCGGGTTACACACTGTCTGATCTCACTGGGCTCGCCCCGGGATACACACTGTCTGATCTCACTGGGCCCCCGGGTTACACACTGTCTGATCTCACTGGGCCCACCCCTGGGTTACACACTGTCTGATCTCACTGGGCCCACCCACGAGTTACACACTGTCTGATATCACTGGGCCCAACCCCGAGTTACACACTGTCTGATCTCACTGCTCCCGCCCCCGAGTTCCACACTGTCTGATCTCACTGGCCCGCCCCCGGGTTACACACTGTCTGATCTCACTGGGCCCCCGAGTTACAGACTGTCTGATCTCACTGGCCCCACCCCTGTGTTACACACTGTGTGATCTCAATGTGCCCCCGGGTTACACACTGTCTGATCTCACTGGGCCCTCCCCCGGGTTATACACTGTCTGAACTCACTGTGCCCACCCCGGGCTACACACTGTCTGATCTCACTGGGCCCACCCCCGGGTTACACACTGTCTGATCTCACTGGGCCCCCGGTTTACACACTGTCTGATCTCACTGGGCCCCCGGGTTACACAATGTTTAATATCACTGTTCCCACACCCGGGTCACACACTGTCTGAACTCACTGGGCCCACCCCGGGTTACACACTGTCTGATCTCACTGGGCCCACCCCCAAGTTACACACTGTCTGATCTCACTGAGCCCACCCCCGTGTTACACACGTTCTGAGCTCACTGGGCCCCCGGGTTGCACACTGTCTGATCTCACTGGACCCAACCCCGGTTTACACACTGTCTGAACTCACTGGGCCCACCCCGGGTTACACATTGTCTGATCTCACTGGGCCACCAGTTTACACACTGTCTGATCTCACTGGGCCCCCGGGTTACACAATGTTTGATCTCACTGTTCCCACACCCGGGTTACACACTGTCTGAACTCACTGTGCCCACCCCGGTTTACACACTGTCTGACCTCACTGGTCCCACCCCCGGGTTACACACTGTCTGATCTCACTGGGCCCCCGGTTTACACACTGTCTGATCTCACTGGGCCCCCGGGTTACACACTGTTTGATCTCACTGGACCCACCCCCGGGTTACACACTGTCTGAACTCACTGGGCCCACCCCGGGTTACACACTGTCTGATCTCACTGGGCCCACGCCCAATTTACACACTGTCTGATCTCACTGAGCCCACCCCCGTGCTACACACTGTCTGATATCACTGGGCCCAACCCCGGGTTATACACTGTCTGAACTCACTGTGCCCACCCCGGGCTACACACTGTCTGATCTCACTGGGCCCACCCCCGGGTTACACACTGTCTGATCTCACTGGGCCCCCGGTTTACACACTGTCTGATCTCACTGGGCCCGCCCCCGGGTTATACACTGTCTGAACTCACTGTGCCCACCCCGGGCTACACACTGTCTGATCTCACTGGGCCCACCCCCGGGTTACACACTGTCTGATCTCACTGGGCCCCCGGTTTACACACTGTCTGATCTCACTGGGCCCACCCCCGTGTTACACACTGTCTGATCTCACTGGGCCCCCGGATTACACACTGTCTGATCTCACTGAGCCCACCCCCGTGTTACACACTGTCTGATATCACTGGGCCCAACCCCGGGTTACACACTGTCTGATCTCACTGCTCCCGCCCCCGAGTTCCACACTGTCTGATCTCACTGGCCCGCCCCCGGGTTACACACTGTCTGATCTCACTGGGCCCCCGAGTTACACACTGTCTGATCTCACTGGGCCCTCCCCCGGGTTATCCACTGTCTGAACTCACTGTGCCCACCCCGGGCTACACACTGTCTGATCTCACTGGGCCCACCCCCGGGTTCCACACTGTCTGATATCACTGGGCCCCCGGTTTACACACTGTCTGATCTCACTGGGCCCCCGGGTTACACAATGTTTGATCTCACTGTTCCCACACCAGGGTCACACACTGTCTGAACTCACTGGGCCCACCCCGGGTTACACACTGTCTGATCTCACTGGGCCCATCCCCAAGTTACACACTGTCTGATCTCACTGAGCCCACCCGCTGTTACACACGTTCTGAGCTCACTGGGCCCCCGGGTTGCACACTGTCTGATCTCACTGGACCCAACCCCGGTTTACACACTGTCTGAACTCACTGGGCCCACACCGGGTTACACATTGTCTGATCTCACTGGGCCACCGGTTTACACACTGTCTAATCTCACTGGGCCCCCGGGTTACACAATGTTTGATCTCACTGTTCCCACACCCGGGTTACACACTGTCTGAACTCACTGTGCCCACCCCGGTTTACACACTGTCTGATCTCACTGGCCCCACCCCTGTGTTACACACTGTCTGATCTCACTGGGCCCCCGGGTTCACACTGTCTGATCTCACTGGGCCCTCCCCCGGGTTATACACTGTCTGAACTCACTGTGCCCACCCCGGGCTACACACTGTCTGATCTCACTGGGCCCACCCCCGGGTTCTACACTGTCTGATCTCACTGGGCCCCCGGTTTACACACTGTCTGATCTCACTGGGCCCCCGGGTTACACAATGTTTGATCTCACTGTTCCCACACCCGGGTCACACACTGTCTGAACTCACTGGGCCCACCCCGGGTTACACACTGTCTGATCTCACTGGGCCCACCCCCAAGTTACACACTGTCTGATCTCACTGAGCCCACCCGCTGTTACACACGTTCTGAGCTCACTGGGCCCCCGGGTTGCACACTGTCTGATCTCACTGGACCCAACCCCGGTTTACACACTGTCTGAACTCACTGGGCCCACCCCGGGTTACACATTGTCTGATCTCACTGGGCCACCGGTTTACACACTGTCTGATATCACTGGGCCCCCGGGTTACACAATGTTTGATCTCACTGTTCCCACACCCGGGTTACACACTGTCTGAAGTCACTGTGCCCACCCCGGTTTACACACTGTCTGATCTCACTGGGCCCACCCCCGGGTTACACACTGTCTGATCTCACTGGGCCCCCGGTTTACACACTGTCTGATCTCACTGGGCCCCCGGGTTACACACTGTTTGATCTCACTGGACCCACCCCCGGGTTACACACTGTCTGAACTCACTGGGCCCACCCCGGGTTACACACTGTCTGATCTCACTGGGCCCACGCCCAAGTTACACACTGTCTGATCTCACTGAGCCCACCCCCGTGTTACACACGTTCTGAGCTCACTGGGCCCCCGGGTTGCACACTGTCTGATCTCACTGGACCCAACCCCGGTTTACACACTGTCTGAACTCACTTGTCCCACCCCGGGTTACACACTGTCTGATCTCACTGGTCCAACCCCCGGGTTACACACTTTCTGATCTCACTGCTCCCGCCACCGGGATACACACTGTCTGATCTCACTGTGCCCACCTCCGGGTTAGACACTGTCTGTTCTCACTGGGCCCATCCCCGGGTTACACACTTTCTGATCTCACTGGGCACCCGCGTTAAACACTGTCTGATCTCATTGGGCACACCCCCGGGTTACACAATGTTTGATCTCACTGGGTCTCCGGGTTAAACATTGTCTGATCTCACTGGGCCCCCGGGTTACATACTGTCTGATCTCACTGGGCCCAACCCCAAGTTACACACTGTCTGATCTCACTGAGCCCACCCCCGTGTTACACACGTTCTGAGCTCACTGGGCCCACGGGATGCACACTGTCTGATCTCACTGGACCCAACCCCGGTTTACACACTGTCTGAACTCACTGGGCCCACCCCGGGTTACACACTGTCTGATCTCACTGGGCCCACCCCCGGGTTACACACTTTCTGATCTCACTGCTCCCGCCACCGGGTTACACACTGTCTGATCTCACTGGGCCCACTTCCGGGTTACACACTGTCTGATCTCACTGGGCACACCCCCGGGTTACACACTGTCTGATCTCACTGGGCCCCCGGGTTACACTCTGTCTGATCTCACTGGGTCCCCGGGTTACACACTGTCTGATCGCACTGGCCCCATCCCCGGGTTACACACTGTCTGATCTCACTGGGCCCCCGGGTTACACACTGCATGATCTCAGTGGCCCCGTCCCTGGGTTACACACTGTCTGATCTCACTGGGCCCCCGGGTTACACACTGTCTGATCTCACTGGGCCCATCCCCGGGTTACACACTTTCTGATCTCACTGGGCACCCGCGTTAAACACTGTCTGATCTCATTGGGCACACCCCCGGGTTACACAATGTTTGATCTCACTGGGTCTCCGGGTTAAACATTGTCTGATCTCACTGGGCCCCCGGGTTACATACTGTCTGATCTCACTGGGCCCAACCCCAAGTTACACACTGTCTGATCTCACTGAGCCCACCCCCGTGTTACACACGTTCTGAGCTCACTGGGCCCACGGGATGCACACTGTCTGATCTCACTGGACCCAACCCCGGTTTACACACTGTCTGAACTCACTGGGCCCACCCCGGGTTACACACTGTCTGATCTCACTGGGCCCACCCCCGGGTTACACACTTTCTGATCTCACTGCTCCCGCCACCGGGTTACACACTGTCTGATCTCACTGGGCCCCCGGGTTACACTCTGTCTGATCTCACTGGGTCCCCGGGTTACACACTGTCTGATCGCACTGGCCCCATCCCCGGGTTACACACTGTCTGATCTCACTGGGCCCCCGGGTTACACACTGCATGATCTCAGTGGCCCCGTCCCTGGGTTACACACTGTCTGATCTCACTGGGCCCCCGGGTTACACACTGTCTGATCTCACTGGTCCCACCCCCTGGTTACACACTGTCTGATCTCACTGGGCCCAACCCCGGGTTACACACAGTCTGATCTCACTGGGCCCATCCCTGGGTAACACACTGTCTGATCTCACTGGGCCCACACACGGGTTACACACTGTTTGATCTCACTGGACCCATCCCCGGGTTACACGCTGTCTGAACTCACTCGGCCCACCCCGGGTTACACATTGTCTGATCTCACTGGTACCACCCCCAGGTTACACACTGTCTGATCTCACTGGGCCCATCCCCGTGTTACACACGTTCTGATCTCACGAGGCCGCCGGTTTACACACTGTCTGAACTCACTTTGCCCAACCCCGGTTTACACACTGTCTGATCTCACTGGGCCCACCCCCGGGTTACACACTGTCTGATCTCACTGGGACCGCCCCCGGTTTACACACTGTCTGATCTCACTGGGCCACCGGGTTAAACACTGTTTGATCTCACTGGAACCACCCACGGGTTACACACTGTCTGAACTCACTGGGCCCACCCCGGGTTACACACTGTCTGATCTCACTGGGCCCACCCCCAGGTTACACACTGTCTGATCTCACTGGGCCCACCCCCGGGTTACACACTGTCTGATCTCACTGGGCCCCCGGGTTACACACTATCTGATCTCACTGGGCCCACCCCTGGGTTACCCACTGTCTGATCTCACTGGGCCCACCCCCGTGTTACACACGTTCTGAGCTCACTGGGCCCCCGGGATGCACACTGTCTGATCTCACTTTGCCCAACCCCGGTTTACACACTGTCTGATCTCACTGGGCCCACCCCCGGGTTACACACTGTCTGATCTCACTGGGACCGCCCCCGGTTTACACACTGTCTGATCTCACTGGGCCACCGGGTTAAACACTGTTTGATCTCACTGGAACCACCCACGGGTTACACACTGTCTGAACTCACTGGGCCCACCCCGGGTTACACACTGTCTGATCTCACTGGGCCCACCCCCAGGTTACACACTGTCTGATCTCACTGGGCCCACCCCCGGGTTACACACTGTCTGATCTCACTGGGCCCCCGGGTTACACACTATCTGATCTCACTGGGCCCACCCCTGGGTTACCCACTGTCTGATCTCACTGGGCCCACCCCCGTGTTACACACGTTCTGAGCTCACTGGGCCCCCGGGATGCACACTGTCTGATCTCACTGGACCCAACCCCGGTTTACACACTGTCTGAACTCACTGGGCCCACCCCGGGTTACACACTGTCTGATCTCACTGGGCCCACCCACGGGTTACACACTTTCTGATCTCACTGCTCCCGCCACCGGGTTACACACTGTCTGATCTCACTGGGCCCACCTCCGGGTTACACAGTCTGAGCTCACTGGGCCCAACCCCGGGTTACACACTTTATGTTCTCACTGGGCACCCGGGTTAAACACTGTCTGATCTCACTGGGCCCACCCCCGGGTTACACACTGTCTGATCTCATTGGGCACACCCCTGGGTTACACCATGTTTGATCTCACTGGGCACCCGGGTTAAACATTGTCTGATCTCACTGGGCCCCCGGGTTACACACTGTCTGATCTCACTGGTCCCACCCCCTGGATACACACTGTCTGATCTCACTGGGCCCAACCCCGGGTTACACACAGTCTGATCTCACTGGGCCCATCCCTGGGTAACACACTGTCTGATCTCACTGGGCCCACACACGGGTTACACACTGTTTGATCTCACTGGACCCATCCCCGGGTTACACGCTGTCTGAACTCACTCGGCCCACCCCGGGTTACACATTGTCTGATCTCACTGGAACCACCCACAGGTTACACACTGTCTGAACTCACTGGGCCCACCCCCGGGTTACACACTGTCTGATCTCACTGGGCCCGCCCCCGGGTTACACACTGTCTGATCTCACTGGGCCCCCGGGTTAAACACTGTTTGATCTCACTGGAACCACCCACAGGTTACACACTGTCTGAACTCACTGGGCCCACCCCGGGTTACACACTGTCTGATCTCACTGGGCCTACCCCCAGGTTACACACTGTCTGATCTCACTGGGCCCACCCCCGGGTTACACACTGTCTGATCTCACTGGGCCCCCGGGTTACACACTGTCTGATCTCACTGGGCCCACCCCTGGGTTACCCACTGTATGATCTCACTGGGCCCACACAGGGGTTACACACTGTCTGATCTCACTGGGCCCGTCCCCGTGTTACACACTGTCTGATCTCACTGGGCCCCCGGGTTACACACTGTCTGATCTCGCTGGCCCCACCCCTGGGTGACACACTGTCTGATCTCACTGTGCCCCCGGGTTACACACTGTCTGATCTCATTGGGCCCTCCCCCGGGTTATACACTGTCTGATCTCACTGGGCCCCCGGCTTACACACTGTCTGATTTCACTGGGCCCACCACCGAGTTACACACTGTCTGATCTCACTGGGCCCAACCCGTGTTATACACTGTCTGATCTCCCTGGGTCCACCCCCGGCTTACACACTGTCTGATCTCACTGGTCCCCGGGGTTACACACTGTCTGATCTCACTGGGCCCACCCCCGGGTTACACACTGTCTGATCTCACTGGGCCCGCGGGTTACACACTGTCTGATCTCACTGGGCCCACCCCCGGGTTACACACTGTCTGATCTCACTGGGCCCATCCCCGGGTTACACACTGTCTGATCTCACTGGGCCCACCCCCGGGTTACACACTGTCTGATCTCACTGGGCCCAACCCCGGGTTACACATTGTCTGATATCACTAGGCCCACCCCGCGGGTTACACACTGTCTGATCTCACTGGGCCCACCCCCGGGTTACACACTGTCTGATCTCATTGGGCCCACCCCCAGGTTACACACGGTCTGATCTCACTGTGCCCACCCCCCGGTTACACAATGTTTGATCTCACTGGGTCTCCGGGTTAAACACTGTCTGATCTCACTGGGCCCCCGGGTTACACTCTGTCTGATCTCATTGGGCCCACCCCCGGGTTACAGACTGTCTGATGTCACTGGGCCCACCCCCGGGTTACACACTGTCTGATCTCACTGGGCTCGCCCCGGGATACACACTGTCTGATCTCACTGGGCCCCCGGGTTACACACTGTCTGATCTCACTGGGCCCACCCCTGGGTTACACACTGTCTGATCTCACTGGGCCCACCCACGAGTTACACACTGTCTGATATCACTGGGCCCAACCCCGGGTTACACACTGTCTGATCTCACTGCTCCCGCCCCCGAGTTCCACACTGTCTGATCTCACTGGCCCGCCCCCGGGTTACACACTGTCTGATCTCACTGGGCCCCCGAGTTACACACTGTCTGATCTCACTTGCCCCACCCCTGTGTTACACACTGTCTGATCTCACTGGGCCCCCGGGTTACACACTGTCTGATCTCACTGGGCCCTCCCCCGGGTTATACACTGTCTGATCTCACTGGGCCCCCGGCTTACACACTGCCTGATCTCACTCGGCCCACCCCCGAGTTACACACTGTCTGATCTCACTGGGCCCACCCCGTGTTACACACTGTCTGATCTCCCTGGGTCCACTCCCGGGTTACACACTGTCTTATCTCACTTGGCCCCCGGGTTACACACTGTCTGATCTCACTGGGCCCACCCCCGGGTTACACACTGTCTGATCTCACTGGGCCCACCCCGGGTTACACACTGTCTGATCTCACTGGGCCGACCACCAGCTTACACACTGTCTGATCTCACTGGGCCCACCCCCGTGTTACACACGTTCTGAGCTCACTGGGCCCCCGGGTTGCACACTCTCTGATCTAACTGCTCCCGCCCCCGGGTTACACACTGTCTGATCTCACTGGGCCCACCACCGTGTTACACACTGTCTGATATCACTGGGCCCACCCCCGGGTTACACACTTTCTGATCTCACTGGGCACCCGGGTACAACACTGTCTGATCTCACTGGGCCCACCCCCGGGTTACACACTGTCTGATCTCACTGAGCCCACCTCCAGGTTACACAATGTTTGATCTCACTGGGTCTCCGGGTTAAACACTGTCTGATCTCACTGGGCCAACGGGTTACACACTGTCTGATCTCACTGGTCCCACCCACCGGTTACACACTATCTGATCTCACTGGGCCCACCCCCGGGTTACACTCTGTCTGATCTCACTGGGCTCACACACGGGTTACACACTGTCTGATCTCACTGGGCCCACCCCCGGGTTACACACTGTATGATCTCACTGGGCCCGCCACCGGGTTACGCACTGTCAGATCTCACTGGGCCCCCGGGTTACACACTGTCTGATCTCACTGGGCCCACCCCCGGTTTACACAATGTCTGATCTCACTGGGCCCGCCCCCGGGTTACACACTGTCTGATCTCACTGGGCCCCCGGGTGAAACACTGTTTGATCTCACTGGAACCACCCACGGATTACACACTGTCTGAACTCACTGGGCCCACCCCGGGTTACACACTGTCTGATCTCACTGGGCCCACTCCCAGGTTACACACTGTCTGATCTCACTGGGCCCACCCCCGTTTTACACACTGTCTGATCGCACTGGGCCCCCGGATTACACACTGTCTGATCTCACTGGGCCCACCCCTGGGTTACCCACTGTCTGATCTCACTGGGACCACATAGGGGTTACACACTGTTTGATCTCACTGGGCCCGTCCCCGGGTTACACACTGTCTGATCTCACTGGGCCCCCGGATTACACACTGTCTGATCTCGCTGGCCCCACCCCTTGGTGACACACTGTCTGATCTCACTGGGCCCCCGGGTTACACACTGTCTGATCTCATTGGGCCCTCCCCCGGGTTATACACTGTCTGATCTCACTGGGCCCCCGGCTTACACACTGTCTGATCTCACTGGGCCCACCACCGAGTTACACACTGTCTGATCTCACTGGGCCCAACCCGGGTTATACACTGTCTGATCTCCCTGGGTCCACCCCCGGGTTACACACTGTCTGATCTCACTGGGCCCGCGGGTTACACACTGTCTGATCTCACTGGGCCCACGCCCGGGTTACACACTGTCTGATCTCACTGGGCCCAACCCCGGGTTATACATTGTCTGATATCACTAGGCCCACCCCGCAGGTTACACACTGTCTGATCTCACTGGGCCCACCCCCGGGTTACACACTGTCTGATCTCATTGGGCCCACACCCAGGTTACACACGTTCTGATCTCACTGTGCCCACCCCCCGGTTACACAATGTTTGATCTCACTGGGTCTCCGGGTTAAACACTGTCTGATCTCACTGGGCCCCCGGGTTACACTCTGTCTGATCTCATTGGGCCCACCACCGGGTTACAGACTGTCTGATGTCCCTGGGCCCACCCCCGGGTTACACACTGTCTGATCTCACTGGTCTCGCCCCGGGATACACACTGTCTGATCTCACTGGGCCCCCGGGTTACACACTGTCTGATCTCACTGGGCCCACCCCTGGGTTACACACTGTCTGATCTCACTGGGCCCACCCACGAGTTACACACTGTCTGATATCACTGGGCCCAACCCCGGGTTACACACTGTCTGATCTCACTGCTCCCGCCCCCGAGTTCCACACTGTCTGATTTCACTGGCCCGCCCCCGGGTTACACACTGTCTGATCTCACTGGGCCCCCGAGTTACACACTGTCTGATCTCACTGGCCCCACCCCTGTGTTACACACTGTCTGATGTCACTGGGCCCTCGGTTTACACACTGTCTGATCTCACTGGGCCCTCCCCCGGGTTATACACTGTCTGATCTCACTGGGCCCCCGGCTTACACACTGCCTGATCTCACTCGGCCCACCCCCGAGTTACACACTGTCTGATCTCACTGGGCCCACCCCGTGTTACACACTGTCTGATCTCCCTGGGTCCACTCCCGGGTTACACACTGTCTGATCTCACTGGGCCCCCGGGTTACACACTGTCTGATCTCACTGGGCCCACCCCCGGGTTACACACTGTCCGATCTCACCGGGCCCACCCCGGGTTACACACTGTCTGATCTCACTGGGCCGACCCCCAGCTTACACACTGTCTGATCTCACTGGGCCCACCCCCGTGTTACACACGTTCTGAGCTCACTGGGCCCCCGGGTTGCACACTGTCTGATCTAACTGCTCCCGCCCCCGGGTTACACACTGTCTGATCTCATTGGGCCCACCCCCGTGTTACACACTGTCTGATCTCACTGGGCCCACCCCCGGGTTACACACTTTCTGATCTCACTGGGCACCCGGGTATAACACTGTCTGATCTCACTGGGCCCACCCCTGGGTTACACACTGTCTGATCACACTGAGCCCACCTCCAGGTTACACAATGTTTGATCTCACTGGGTCTCCGGGTTAAACACTGTCTGATCTCACTGGGCCCCCGGGTTACACACTGTCTGATCTCACTGGACCCAACCACGGTTTACACACTGTCTGAACTCACTGGGCCCACCCCGGGTTACACACTGTCTGATCTCACTGGGCCCACCCCCGGGTTACACACTTTCTGATCTCACTGCTCCCGCCACCGGGTTACACACTGTCTGATCTCACTGGGGCCACCTCCGGGTTACACACTGTCTGATCTCACTGGGCCCACCCCCGGGTTACACACTTTCTGATCTCACTGGGCACCCGGGTTAAACACTGTCTGATCTCACTGGGCCCACCCCCGGGTTACACACTGTCTGATCTCATTGGGCACACCCCCGGGTTACACAATGTTTGATCTCACTGGGCACCCGGGTTAAACATTGTCTGATCTCACTGGGCCCCCGGGTTAGACACTGTCTGTTCTCACTGGTCCCACCCCCTGGTTACACACTGTCTGATCTCACTGGGCCCACACACGGGTTACACACTGTTTGATCTCACTGGACCCATCCCCGGGTTACACGCTGTCTGAACTCACTCGGCCCACCCCGGGTTACACATTGTCTGATCTCACTGGTACCACCCCCAGGTTACACACTGTCTGATCTCACTGGGCCCATCCCCGTGTTACACACGTTCTGATCTCACTAGGCCGCCGGGTTACACACTGTCTGAACTCAATTTGCCCAACCCCGGTTTACACACTGTCTGATCTCACTGGTCCCACCCCCGGGTTACACACTGTCTGATCTCACTGGGCCCACCCCCGGGAAACACACTGTCTGATCTCACTGGGCCCCCGGGTTACACACTGTCTGATCTCACTGGGCCCACCCCCGGGTTACACACTGTCTGATCTCACTGGGCCCCCGGCTTACACACTGCCTGATCTCACTCGGCCCACCCCCGAGTTACACACTGTCTGATCTCACTGGGCCCACCCCGTGTTACACACTGTCTGATCTCCCTGGGTCCACTCCCGGGTTACACACTGTCTGATCTCACTGGGCCCCCGGGTTACACACTGTCTGATCTCACTGGGCCGACCCCCAGCTTACACACTGTCTGATCTCACTGGGCCCACCACCGTGTTACACACGTTCTGAGCTCACTGGGCCCCCGGGTTGCACACTGTCTGATCTAACTGCTCCCGCCCCCGGGTTACACACTGTCTGATCTCACTGGGCCCACCCCCGTGTTACACACTGTCTGATCTCACTGGGCCCACCCCCGGGTTACACACTTTCTGATCTCACTGGGCACCCGGGTATAACACTGTCTGATCTCACTGGGCCCACCCCTGGGTTACACACTGTCTGATCTCACTGAGCCCACCTCCAGGTTACACAATGTTTGATCTCACTGGGTCTCCGGGTTAAACACTGTCTGATCTCACTGGGCCCCCGGGTTACACACTGTCTGATCTCACTGGACCCAACCCCGGTTTACACACTGTCTGAACTCACTGGGCCCACCCCGGGTTACACACTGTCTGATCTCACTGGGCCCACCCCCGGGTTACACACTTTCTGATCTCACTGCTCCCGCCACCGGGTTACACACTGTCTGATCTCACTGGGGCCACCTCCGGGTTACACACTGTCTGATCTCACTGGGCCCACCCCCGGGTTACACACTTTCTGATCTCACTGGGCACCCGGGTTAAACACTGTCTGATCTCACTGGGCCCACCCCCGGGTTACACACTGTCTGATCTCATTGGGCACACCCCCGGGTTACACAATGTTTGATCTCACTGGGCACCCGGGTTAAACATTGTCTGATCTCACTGGGCCCCCGGGTTACACACTGTCTGTTCTCACTGGTCCCACCCCCTGGTTACACACTGTCTGATCTCACTGGGCCCACACACGGGTTACATACTGTTTGATCTCACTGGACCCATCCCCGGGTTACACGCTGTCTGAACTCACTCGGCCCACCCCGGGTTACACATTGTCTGATCTCACTGGTACCACCCCCAGGTTACACACTGTCTGATCTCACTGGGCCCATCCCCGTGTTACACACGTTCTGATCTCACTAGGCCGCCGGGTTACACACTGTCTGAACTCACTTTGCCCAACCCCGGTTTACACACTGTCTGATCTCACTGGTCCCACCCCCGGGTTACACACTGTCTGATCTCACTGGGCCCACCCCCGGGAAACACACTGTCTGATCTCACTGGGCCCCCGGGTTACACACTGTCTGATCTCACTGGGCCCACCCCCGGGTTACACACTGTCTGATCTCACTGGGCCCACCCCCGGGTTACACACTGTCTGATCTCACTGGGCCCATCCCCGTGTTACACACGTTCTGATCTCACGAGGGCGCCGGTTTACACACTGTCTGAACTCACTTTGCCCAACCCCGGTTTACACACTGTCTGATCTCACTGGGCCCACCCCCGGGTTACACACTGTCTGATCTCACTGGGCCCGCCCCCGGGTTACACACTGTCTGATCTCACTGGGCCCCCGGGTTAAACACTGTTTGATCTCACTGGAACCACCCACGGGTTACACACTGTCTGAACTCACTGGGCCCACCCCGGGTTACACACTGTCTGATCTCACTGGGCCCACCCCCATGTTACACACTGTCTGATCTCACTGGGCCCACCCCCGGGTTACCCACTGTCTGAGCTCACTGGGCCCACACAGGGGTTACACACTGTCTGATCTCACTGGGCCCGTCCCCGGGTTACACACTGTCTGATCTCACTGGGGCCACCTCCGGGTTACACACTGTCTGATCTCACTGGGCCCACCCCCGGGTTACACACTTTCTGATCTCACTGGGCCCACCCCCGGGTTACACACTGTCTGATCTCACTGGGCCCACCCCCGTGTTACACACGTTCTGAGCTCACTGGGCCCCCGGGATGCACACTGTCTGATCTCACTGGACCCAACACCGGTTTACACACTGTCTGAACTCTCTGGGCCCACCCCGGGTTACACACTGTCTGATCTCACTGGGCCCACCCCCGGGTTACACACTTTCTGATCTCACTGCTCCCGCCACCGGGTTACACACTGTCTGATCTCACTGGGGCCACCTCCGGGTTACACACTGTCTGATCTCACTGGGCCCACCCCCGGGTTACACACTTTCTGATCTCACTGGGCACCCGGGTTAAACACTGTCTGATCTCACTGGGCCCACCCCGGGTTACACACTGTCTGATCTCATTGGGCACACCCCCGGGTTACACAATGTTTGATCTCACTGGGCACCCGGGTTAAACATTGTCTGATCTCACTGGGCCCCCGGGTTACACACTGTCTGATCTCACTGGTCCCACCCCCTGGTTACACACTGTCTGATCTCACTGGGCCCACACACGGGTTAAACACTGTCTGATCTCACTGGGCCCACCCCGGGTTACACATTGTCTGATCTCACTGGTACCACCCCCAGGTTACACACTGTCTGATCTCACTGGGCCCATCCCCGTGTTACACACGTTCTGATCTCACTAGGCCGCCGGGTTACACACTGTCTGAACTCACTTTGCCCAACCCCGGTTTACACACTGTCTCTACTCACTGGGCCCACCCCCGGGTTACAATTGTCTGATCTCACTGGGACCGCCCCCGGGTTACACACTGTCTGATCTCACTGGGCCCCCGGGTTAAACACTGTTTGATCTCACTGGAACCACCCACGGGTTACACACTGTCTGAACTCACTGGGCCCACCCCGGGTTACACACTGTCTGATCTCACTGGGCCCACCCCCAGGTTACACACTGTCTGATCTCACTGGGCCCACCCCCGGGTTACACACTGTCTGATCTCACTGGCCCCCGGGTTACACACTGTCTGATCTCACTGGGCCCACCCCTGGGTTACCCACTGTCTGATCTCACTGGGCCCACACAGGGGTTACACACTGTCTGATCTCACTGGGCCCGTCCCCGGGTTACACACTGTCTGATCTCACTGGGCCCCCGGGTTACACACTGTCTGATCTCGCTGGCCCCACCCCTGGGTGACACACTGTCTGATCTCACTGGGCCCCCGGGTTACACACTGTCTGATCTCATTGGGCCCTCCCCCGGGTTATACACTGTCTGATCTCACTGGGCCCTCGGCTTACACACTGTCTGATCTCACTGGGCCCACCACCGAGTTACACACTGTCTGATCTCACTGGGCCCACCCCCGGGTTACACACTGTCTGATCTCACTGGGCCCACCCCCGGGTTACACACTGTCTGATCTCACTGGGCCCACCCCCGGGTTACACACTGTCTGATCTCACTGGGCCCAACCCCGGGTTACACATTGTCTGATATCACTAGGCCCACCCCGCGGGTTACACACTGTCTGATCTCATTGGGCCCACCCCCAGGTTACACACGGTCTGATCTCACTGTGCCCACCCCCCGGTTACACAATGTTTGATCTCACTGGGTCTCCGGGTTAAACACTGTCTGAACTCACTGGGCCCCCGGTTTACACTCTGTCTGATCTCATTGGGCACACCACCGGGTTACAGACTGTCTGATGTCACTGGGCCCAACCCCGGGTTACACACTGTCTGATCTCACTGGGCTCGCCCCGGGATACGCAATGTCTGATCTCACTGGGCCCCCGGGTTACACACTGTCTGATCTCACTGGCCCACCCCTGGGTTACACACTGTCTGATCTCACTGGGCCAACCCACAAGTTACACACTGTCTGATATAACTGGGCCCAACCCCGGGTTACACACTGTCTGATCTCACTGCTCCCGCCCCCGAGTTCCACACTGTCTGATCTCACTGGCCCGCCCCCGGGTTACACACTGTCTGATCTCACTGGGCCCCCGAGTTACACACTGTCTGATCTCACTGGCCCCACCCCTGTGTTACACACTGTCTGATCTCCCTGGGTCCACTCCCGGGTTACACACTGTCTTATCTCACTGGGCCCCCAGGTTACACACTGTCTGATCTCACTGGGCCCAACCCCGGGTTACACACTGTCTGATCTCACTGGGCCCACCCCGGGTTACACACTGTCTGATCTCACTGGGCCGACCCCCAGCTTACACACTGTCTGATCTCACTGGGCCCACCCCCGTGTTACACACGTTCTGAGCTCACTGGGCCCCCGGGTTGCACACTGTCTGATCTAACTGCTCCCGCCCCCGGGTTACACACTGTCTGATCTCACTGGGCCCACCCCCGTGTTACACACTGTCTGATCTCACTGAGCCCACCTCCAGGTTACACAATGTTTGATCTCACTGGGTCTCCGGGTTAAACACTGTCTGATCTCACTGGGCCCCCGGGTTACACACTGTCTGATCTCACTGGTCCCACCCCCGGGTTACACTCTGTCTGATCTCACTGGGCCCACCACCGGTTTACAGACTGTCTGATCTCACTGGGCCCACACACGGGTTACACACTGTCTGATCTCACTGGGCCCACCCCCGGGTTACACACTGTCTGATCTCACTGAGCACCCGGGTTACACACTGTCTGATCTCACTGGTCCCACCCCCGGGATACACACTGTCTGATCTCACTGGGCCCGCCCCCGGTTACACACTGTCTGATCTCACTGGGCCCCCGGGTTAAACACTGTTTGATCTCACTGGAACCACCCACGGGTTACACACTGTCTGAACTCACTGGGCCCACCCCGGGTTACACACTGTCTCATCTCACTGGGCCCACCCCCAGGTTACACACTGTCTGATCTCACTGAGCCCACCCCCGGGTTACACACTGTCTGATCGCACTGGGCCCCCGGGTTACACACTGTCTGTTCTCACTGGGCCCACCCCTGGGTTACCCACTGTCTGATCTCACTGGGCCCACACAGGGGTTACACACTGTTTGATCTCACTGGGCCCGTCCCCGGGTTACACACTGTCTGATCTCACTGGGCCCCCGGGTTACACACTATCTGATCTCACTGGGCCCACCCCCGGGTTACACTCTGTCTGATCTCACTGGGCCCACCACCGGTTTACAGACTGTCTGATCTCACTGGGCCCACACACGGGTTACACACTGTCTGATCTCACTGGGCCCACCCCCGGGTTACACACTGTCTGATCTCACTGGGCCCCCGGGTTACACACTGTCTGATCTCACTGGTCCCACCCCCGGGATACACACTGTCTGATCTCACTGGGCCCGCCCCCGGTTACACACTGTCTGATCTCACTGGGCCCCCGGGTTAAACACTGTTTGATCTCACTGGAACCACCCACGGGTTACACACTGTCTGAACTCACTGGGCCCACCCCGGGTTACACACTGTCTCATCTCACTGGGCCCACCCCCAGGTTACACACTGTCTGATCTCACTGAGCCCACCCCCGGGTTACACACTGTCTGATCGCACTGGGCCCCCGGGTTACACACTGTCTGATCTCACTGGGCCCACCCCTGGGTTACCCACTGTCTGATCTCACTGGGCCCACACAGGGGTTACACACTGTTTGATCTCACTGGGCCCGTCCCCGGGTTACACACTGTCTGATCTCACTGGGCCCCCGGATTACACACTGTCTGATCTCGCTAGCCCCACCCCTGGGTGACACACTGTCTGATCTCACTGGGCCCCCGGGTTACACACTGTCTGATCTCATTGGGCCTTCCCCCGGGTTATACACTGTCTGATCTCACTGGGCCCCCGGCTTACACACTGTCTGATCTCACTGGGCCCACCACCGAGTTACACACTGTCTGATTTCACTGGGCCCAACCCGGGTTATACACTGTCTGATCTCCCTGGGTCCACCCCCGGGTTACACACTGTCTGATCTCACTGGTCCCCCGGGTTACACACTGTCTGATCTCACAGGGCCCACCCCCGGGTTACACACTGTCTGATCTCACTGGGCCCGCGGGTTACACACTGTCTGATCTCACTGGGCCCGCCCCCGGGTTACACACTGTCTGATCTCACTGGGCCCAACCCCTGGTTACACATTGTCTGATATCATTGGGCACACCCCCGGGTTACACAATGTTTGATCTCACTGGGCACCCGGGTTAAACATTGTCTGATCTCACTGGGCCCCCGGGTTACACACTGTCTGTTCTCACTGGTCCCACCCCCTGGTTACACACTGTCTGATCTCACTGGGCCCACACACGGGTTACACACTGTTTGATCTCACTGGACCCATCCCCGGGTTACACGCTGTCTGAACTCACTCGGCCCACCCCGGGTTACACATTGTCTGATCTCACTGGTACCACCCCCAGGTTACACACTGTCTGATCTCACTGGGCCCATCCCCGTGTTACACACGTTCTGATCTCACTAGGCCGCCGGGTTACACACTGTCTGAACTCACTTTGCCCAACCCCGGTTTACACACTGTCTGATCTCACTGGTCCCACCCCCGGGTTACACACTGTCTGATCTCACTGGGCCCACCCCCGGGAAACACACTGTCTGATCTCACTGGGCCCCCGGGTTACACACTGTCTGATCTCACTGGGCCCACCCCCGGGTTACACACTGTCTGATCTCACTGGGCCCCCGGCTTACACACTGCCTGATCTCACTCGGCCCACCCCCGAGTTACACACTGTCTGATCTCACTGGGCCCACCCCGTGTTACACACTGTCTGATCTCCCTGGGTCCACTCCCGGGTTACACACTGTCTGATCTCACTGGGCCCCCGGGTTACACACTGTCTGATCTCACTGGGCCCACCCCCGGGTTACACACTGTCCGATCTCACCGGGCCCACCCCGGGTTACACACTGTCTGATCTCACTGGGCCGACCCCCAGCTTACACACTGTCTGATCTCACTGGGCCCACCCCCGTGTTACACACGTTCTGAGCTCACTGGGCCCCCGGGTTGCACACTGTCTGATCTAACTGCTCCCGCCCCCGGGTTACACACTGTCTGATCTCACTGGGCCCACCCCCGTGTTACACACTGTCTGATCTCACTGGGCCCACCCCCGGGTTACACACTTTCTGATCTCACTGGGCACCCGGGTATAACACTGTCTGATCTCACTGGGCCCACCCCTGGGTTACACACTGTCTGATCTCACTGAGCCCACCTCCAGGTTACACAATGTTTGATCTCACTGGGTCTCCGGGTTAAACACTGTCTGATCTCACTGGGCCCCCGGGTTACACACTGTCTGATCTCACTGGACCCAACCCCGGTTTACACACTGTCTGAACTCACTGGGCCCACCCCGGGTTACACACTGTCTGATCTCACTGGGCCCACCCCCGGGTTACACACTTTCTGATCTCACTGCTCCCGCCACCGGGTTACACACTGTCTGATCTCAATGGGGCCACCTCCGGGTTACACACTGTCTGATCTCACTGGGCCCACCCCCGGGTTACACACTTTCTGATCTCACTGGGCACCCGGGTTAAACACTGTCTGATCTCACTGGGCCCACCCCCGGGTTACACACTGTCTGATCTCATTGGGCACACCCCCGGGTTACACAATGTTTGATCTCACTGGGCACCCGGGTTAAACATTGTCTGATCTCACTGGGCCCCCGGGTTACACACTGTCTGTTCTCTCTGGTCCCACCCCCTGGTTACACACTGTCTGATCTCACTGGGCCCACACACGGGTTACACACTGTTTGATCTCACTGGACCCATCCCCGGGTTACACGCTGTCTGAACTCACTCGGCCCACCCCGGGTTACACATTGTCTGATCTCACTGGTACCACCCCCAGGTTACACACTGTCTGATCTCACTGGGCCCATCCCCGTGTTACACACGTTCTGATCTCACTAGGCCGCTGGGTTACACACTGTCTGAACTCACTTTGCCCAACCCCGGTTTACACACTGTCTGATCTCACTGGTCCCACCCCCGGGTTACACACTGTCTGATCTCACTGGGCCCACCCCCGGGAAACACACTGTCTGATCTCACTGGGCCCCCGGGTTACACACTGTCTGATCTCACTGGGCCCACCCCCGGGTTACACTCTGTCTGATCTCACTGGGCCCACCACCGGTTTACAGACTGTCTGATCTCACTGGGCCCACACACGGGTTACACACTGTCTGATCTCACTGGGCCCACCCCCGGGTTACACACTGTCTGATCTCACTGGGCCCCCGGGTTACACACTGTCTGATCTCACTGGTCCCACCCCCGGGATACACACTGTCTGATCTCACTGGGCCCGCCCCCGGTTACACACTGTCTGATCTCACTGGGCCCCCGGGTTAAACACTGTTTGATCTCACTGGAACCACCCACGGGTTACACACTGTCTGAACTCACTGGGCCCACCCCGGGTTACACACTGTCTCATCTCACTGGGCCCACCCCCAGGTTACACACTGTCTGATCTCACTGAGCCCACCCCCGGGTTACACACTGTCTGATCGCACTGGGCCCCCGGGTTACACACTGTCTGATCTCACTGGGCCCACCCCTGGGTTACCCACTGTCTGATCTCACTGGGCCCACACAGGGGTTACACACTGTTTGATCTCACTGGGCCCGTCCCCGGGTTACACACTGTCTGATCTCACTGGGCCCCCGGATTACACACTGTCTGATCTCGCTAGCCCCACCCCTGGGTGACACACTGTCTGATCTCACTGGGCCCCCGGGTTACACACTGTCTGATCTCATTGGGCCTTCCCCCGGGTTATACACTGTCTGATCTCACTGGGCCCCCGGCTTACACACTGTCTGATCTCACTGGGCCCACCACCGAGTTACACACTGTCTGATTTCACTGGGCCCAACCCGGTTTATACACTGTCTGATCTCCCTGGGTCCACCCCCGGGTTACACACTGTCTGATCTCACTGGTCCCCCGGGTTACACACTGTCTGATCTCACAGGGCCCACCCCCGGGTTACACACTGTCTGATCTCACTGGGCCCGCGGGTTACACACTGTCTGATCTCACTGGGCCCGCCCCCGGGTTACACACTGTCTGATCTCACTGGGCCCAACCCCTGGTTACACATTGTCTGATATCATTGGGCACACCCCCGGGTTACACAATGTTTGATCTCACTGGGCACCCGGGTTAAACATTGTCTGATCTCACTGGGCCCCCGGGTTACACACTGTCTGTTCTCACTGGTCCCACCCCCTGGTTACACACTGTCTGATCTCACTGGGCCCACACACGGGTTACACACTGTTTGATCTCACTGGACCCATCCCCGGGTTACACGCTGTCTGAACTCACTCGGCCCACCCCGGGTTACACATTGTCTGATCTCACTGGTACCACCCCCAGGTTACACACTGTCTGATCTCACTGGGCCCATCCCCGTGTTACACACGTTCTGATCTCACTAGGCCGCCGGGTTACACACTGTCAGAACTCACTTTGCCCAACCCCGGTTTACACACTGTCTGATCTCACTGGTCCCACCCCCGGGTTACACACTGTCTGATCTCACTGGGCCCACCCCCGGGAAACACACTGTCTGATCTCACTGGGCCCCCGGGTTACACACTGTCTGATCTCACTGGGCCCACCCCCGGGTTACACACTGTCTGATCTCACTGGGCCCCCGGCTTACACACTGCCTGATCTCACTCGGCCCACCCCCGAGTTACACACTGTCTGATCTCACTGGGCCCACCCCGTGTTACACACTGTCTGATCTCCCTGGGTCCACTCCCGGGTTACACACTGTCTGATCTCACTGGGCCCCCGGGTTACACACTGTCTGATCTCACTGGGCCCACCCCCGGGTTACACACTGTCCGATCTCACCGGGCCCACCCCGGGTTACACACTGTCTGATCTCACTGGGCCGACCCCCAGCTTACACACTGTCTGATCTCACTGGGCCCACCCCCGTGTTACACACGTTCTGAGCTCACTGGGCCCCCGGGTTGCACACTGTCTGATCTAACTGCTCCCGCCCCCGGGTTACACACTGTCTGATCTCACTGGGCCCACCCCCGTGTTACACACTGTCTGATCTCACTGGGCCCACCCCCGGGTTACACACTTTCTGATCTCACTGGGCACCCGGGTATAACACTGTCTGATCTCACTGGGCCCACCCCTGGGTTACACACTGTCTGATCTCACTGAGCCCACCTCCAGGTTACACAATGTTTGATCTCACTGGGTCTCCGGGTTAAACACTGTCTGATCTCACTGGGCCCCCGGGTTACACACTGTCTGATCTCACTGGACCCAACCCCGGTTTACACACTGTCTGAACTCACTGGGCCCACCCCGGGTTACACACTGTCTGATCTCACTGGGCCCACCCCCGGGTTACACACTTTCTGATCTCACTGCTCCCGCCACCGGGTTACACACTGTCTGATCTCAATGGGGCCACCTCCGGGTTACACACTGTCTGATCTCACTGGGCCCACCCCCGGGTTACACACTTTCTGATCTCACTGGGCACCCGGGTTAAACACTGTCTGATCTCACTGGGCCCACCCCCGGGTTACACACTGTCTGATCTCATTGGGCACACCCCCGGGTTACACAATGTTTGATCTCACTGGGCACCCGGGTTAAACATTGTCTGATCTCACTGGGCCCCCGGGTTACACACTGTCTGTTCTCTCTGGTCCCACCCCCTGGTTACACACTGTCTGATCTCACTGGGCCCACACACGGGTTACACACTGTTTGATCTCACTGGACCCATCCCCGGGTTACACGCTGTCTGAACTCACTCGGCCCACCCCGGGTTACACATTGTCTGATCTCACTGGTACCACCCCCAGGTTACACACTGTCTGATCTCACTGGGCCCATCCCCGTGTTACACACGTTCTGATCTCACTAGGCCGCTGGGTTACACACTGTCTGAACTCACTTTGCCCAACCCCGGTTTACACACTGTCTGATCTCACTGGTCCCACCCCCGGGTTACACACTGTCTGATCTCACTGGGCCCACCCCCGGGAAACACACTGTCTGATCTCACTGGGCCCCCGGGTTACACACTGTCTGATCTCACTGGGCCCACCCCCGGGTTACACACTGTCTGATCTCACTGGGCCCACCCCCGGGTTACACACTGTCTGATCTCACTGGGCCCATCCCCGTGTTACACACGTTCTGATCTCACGAGGGCGCCGGTTTACACACTGTCTGAACTCACTTTGCCCAACCCCGGTTTACACACTGTCTGATCTCACTGGGCCCACCCCCGGGTTACACACTGTCTGATCTCACTGGGCCCGCCCCCGGGTTACACACTGTCTGATCTCACTGGGCCCCCGGGTTAAACACTGTTTGGTCTCACTGGAACCACCCACGGGTTACACACTGTCTGAACTCACTGGGCCCACCCCGGGTTACACACTGTCTGATCTCACTGGTCCCACCCCCATGTTACACACTGTCTGATCTCACTGGGCCCACCCCCGGGTTACCCACTGTCTGAGCTCACTGGGCCCACACAGGGGTTACACACTGTCTGATCTCACTGGGCCCGTCCCCGGGTTACACACTGTCTGATCTCACTGAGCCCACCCCCGTGTTACACACGTTCTGAGCTCACTGGGCCCCCGGGATGCACACTGTCTGATCTCACTGGACCCAACACCGGTTTACACACTGTCTGAACTCTCTGGGCCCACCCCGGGTTACACACTGTCTGATCTCACTGGGCCCACCCCCGGGTTACATACTTTCTGATCTCACTGCTCCCGCCACCGGGTTACACACTGTCTGATCTCACTGGGGCCACCTCCGGGTTACACACTGTCTGATCTCACTGGGCCCACCCCCGGGTTACACACTTTCTGATCTCACTGGGCACCCGGGTTAAACACTGTCTGATCTCACTGGGCCCACCCCGGGTTACACACTGTCTGATCTCATTGGGCACACCCCCGGGTTACACAATGTTTGATCTCACTGGGCACCCGGGTTAAACATTGTCTGATCTCACTGGGCCCCCGGGTTACACACTGTCTGATCTCACTGGTCCCACCCCCTGGTTACACACTGTCTGATCTCACTGGGCCCACACACGGGTTAAACACTGTCTGATCTCACTGGGCCCACCCCGGGTTACACATTGTCTGATCTCACTGGTACCACCCCCAGGTTACACACTGTCTGATCTCACTGGGCCCATCCCCGTGTTACACACGTTCTGATCTCACTAGGCCGCCGGGTTACACACTGTCTGAACTCACTTTGCCCAACCCCGGTTTACACACTGTCTCTACTCACTGGGCCCACCCCCGGGTTACAATTGTCTGATCTCACTGGGACCGCCCCCGGGTTACACACTGTCTGATCTCACTGGGCCCCCGGGTTAAACACTGTTTGATCTCACTGGAACCACCCACGGGTTACACACTGTCTGAACTCACTGGGCCCACCCCGGGTTACACACTGTCTGATCTCACTGGGCCCACCCCCAGGTTACACACTGTCTGATCTCACTGGGCCCGCCCCCGGGTTACACACTGTCTGATCTCACTGGCCCCCGGGTTACACACTGTCTGATCTCACTGGGCCCACCCCTGGGTTACCCACTGTCTGATCTCACTGGGCCCACACAGGGGTTACACACTGTCTGATCTCACTGGGCCCGTCCCCGGGTTACACACTGTCTGATCTCACTGGGCCCCCGGGTTACACACTGTCTGATCTCGCTGGCCCCACCCCTGGGTGACACACTGTCTGATCTCACTGGGCCCCCGGGTTACACACTGTCTGATCTCATTGGGCCCTCCCCCGGGTTATACACTGTCTGATCTCACTGGGCCCTCGGCTTACACACTGTCTGATCTCACTGGGCCCACCACCGAGTTACACACTGTCTGATCTCACTGGGCCCACCCCCGGGTTACACACTGTCTGATCTCACTGGGCCCACCCCCGGGTTACACACTGTCTGATCTCACTGGGCCCACCCCCGGGTTACACACTGTCTGATCTCACTGGGCCCAACCCCGGGTTTCACATTGTCTGATATCACTAGGCCCACCCCGCGGGTTACACACTGTCTGATCTCATTGGGCCCACCCCCAGGTTACACACGGTCTGATCTCACTGTGCCCACCCCCCGGTTACACAATGTTTGATCTCACTGGGTCTCCGGGTTAAACACTGTCTGATCTCACTGGGCCCCCGGTTTACACTCTGTCTGATCTCATTGGGCCCACCACCGGGTTACAGACTGTCTGATCTCACTGGGCTCGCCCCGGGATACGCAATGACTGATCTCACTGGGCCCCCGGGTTACACACTGTCTGATCTCACTGGCCCACCCCTGGGTTACACACTGTCTGATCTCACTGGGCCCACCCACAAGTTACACACTGTCTGATATAACTGGGCCCAACCCCGGGTTACACACTGTCTGATCTCACTGCTCCCGCCCCCGAGTTCCACACTGTCTGATCTCACTGGCCCGCCCCCGGGTTACACACTGTCTGATCTCACTGGGCCCCCGAGTTACACACTGTCTGATCTCACTGGCCCCACCCCTGTGTTACACACTGTCTGATCTCCCTGGGTCCACTCCCGGGTTACACACTGTCTTATCTCACAGGGCCCCCAGGTTACACACTGTCTGATCTCACTGGGCCCACCCCCGGGTTACACACTGTCTGATCTCACTGGGCCCACCCCGGGTTACACACTGTCTGATCTCACTGGGCCGACCCCCAGCTTACACACTGTCTGATCTCACTGGGCCCACCCCGTGTTACACACGTTCTGAGCTCACTGGGCCCCCGGGTTGCACACTGTCTGATCTAACTGCTCCCGCCCCCGGGTTACACACTGTCTGATCTCACTGGGCCCACCCCCGTGTTACACACTGTCTGATCTCACTGAGCCCACCTCCAGGTTACACAATGTTTGATCTCACTGGGTCTCCGGGTTAAACACTGTCTGATCTCACTGGGCCCCCGGGTTACACACTGTCTGATCTCACTGGTCCCACCCCCGGGTTACACTCTGTCTGATCTCACTGGGCCCACCACCGGTTTACAGACTGTCTGATCTCACTGGGCCCACACACGGGTTACACACTGTCTGATCTCACTGGGCCCACCCCCGGGTTACACACTGTCTGATCTCACTGGGCACCCGGGTTACACACTGTCTGATCTCACTGGTCCCACCCCCGGGATACACACTGTCTGATCTCACTGGGCCCGCCCCCGGTTACACACTGTCTGATCTCACTGGGCCCCCGGGTTAAACACTGTTTGATCTCACTGGAACCACCCACGGGTTACACACTGTCTGAACTCACTGGGCCCACCCCGGGTTACACACTGTCTCATCTCACTGGGCCCACCCCCAGGTTACACACTGTCTGATCTCACTGAGCCCACCCCCGGGTTACACACTGTCTGATCTCACTGGCCCCCGGGTTACACACTGTCTGATCTCACTGGGCCCACCCCTGGGTTACCCACTGTCTTATCTCACTGGGCCCACACAGGGGTTACACACTGTCTGATCTCACTGGGCCCGTCCCCGGGTTACACACTGTCTGATCTCACTGGGCCCCCGGGTTACACACTGTCTGATCTCACTGGGCCCACCCCTGGGTTACCCACTGTCTGATCTCACTGGGCCCACACAGGGGTTACACACTGTTTGATCTCACTGGGCCCGTCCCCGGGTTACACACTGTCTGATCTCACTGGGCCCCCGGGTTACACACTATCTGATCTCACTGGGCCCACCCCCGGGTTACACTCTGTCTGATCTCACTGGGCCCACCACCGGTTTACAGACTGTCTGATCTCACTGGGCCCACACACGGGTTACACACTGTCTGATCTCACTGGGCCCACCCCCGGGTTACACACTGTCTGATCTCACTGGGCCCCCGGGTTACACACTGTCTGATCTCACTGGTCCCACCCCCGGGATACACACTGTCTGATCTCACTGGGCCCGCCCCCGGTTACACACTGTCTGATCTCACTGGGCCCCCGGGTTAAACACTGTTTGATCTCACTGGAACCACCCACGGGTTACACACTGTCTGAACTCACTGGGCCCACCCCGGGTTACACACTGTCTCATCTCACTGGGCCCACCCCCAGGTTACACACTGTCTGATCTCACTGAGTCCACCCCCGGGTTACACACTGTCTGATCGCACTGGGCCCCCGGGTTACACACTGTCTGATCTCACTGGGCCCACCCCTGGGTTACCCACTGTCTGATCTCACTGGGCCCACACAGGGGTTACACACTGTTTGATCTCACTGGGCCCGTCCCCGGGTTACACACTGTCTGATCTCACTGGGCCCCCGGATTACACACTGTCTGATCTCGCTAGCCCCACCCCTGGGTGACACACTGTCTGATCTCACTGGGCCCCCGGGTTACACACTGTCTGATCTCATTGGGCCTTCCCCCGGGTTATACACTGTCTGATCTCACTGGGCCCCCGGCTTACACACTGTCTGATCTGACTGGGCCCACCACCGAGTTACACACTGTCTGATTTCACTGGGCCCAACCCGGGTTATACACTGTCTGATCTCCCTGGGTCCACCCCCGGGTTACACACTGTCTGATCTCACATGTCCCCCGGGTTACACACTGTCTGATCTCACTGGTCCCCCGGGTTACACACTGTCTGATCTCACAGGGCCCACCCCCGGGTTACACACTGTCTGATCTCACTGGGCCCGCGGGTTACACACTGTCTGATCTCACTGGGCCCGCCCCCGGGTTACACACTGTCTGATCTCACTGGGCCCAACCCCTGGTTACACATTGTCTGATATCACTAGGCCCACCCCGCAGGTTACACACTGTCTGATCTCACTGGGCCCACCCTCGGGTTACACACTGTCTGATCTCATTGTGCCCACCCCCAGGTTACACACGGTCTGATCTCACTGTGCCCACCCCCCGGTTACACAATGTTTGATCTCACTGGGTCTCCGGGTTAAAGACTGTCTGATCTCACTGGGCCCCCGGGTTACACTCTGTCTGATCTCATTGGGCCCACCACCGGGTTACAGACTGTCTGATGTCACTGGGCCCACCCCCGGGTTACACACTGTCTGATCTCACTGGGCTCGCCCCGGGATACAAACTGTCTGATCTCACTGGGCCCCCGGGTTACACACTGTCTGATCTCACTGGGCCCACCCCTGGGTTACACACTATCTGATCTCACTGGGCCCACCCACGAGTTACACACTGTCTGATCTCACTGGGCCCAACCCCGGGTTACGCACTGTCTGATCTCACTGGGCCCCCGAGTTACACACTGTCTGATCTCACTGGCCCCACCCCTGTGTTACACACTGTCTGATCTCACTGGGCCTCCGGGTTACACACTGTCTGATCTCACTGGGCCCTCCCCCGGGTTATACACTGTCCGATCTCACTGGGCCCCCGGCTTACACACTGCCAGATCTCACTCGGCCCACCCCCGAGTTACACACTGTCTGATCTCACTGGGCCCACCCCGTGTTACACACTGTCTGATCTCCCTGGGTCCACTCCCGGGTTACACACTGTCTGATCTCACTGGGCCCCCGGGTTACACACTGTCTGATCTCACTGGGCCCACCCCCGGGTTACACACTGTCTGATCTCACTGGGCCCACCCCCGGGTTACACACTTTCTGATCTCACTGGGCACCCGGGTATAACACTGTCTGATCTCACTGGGCCCACCCCCGGGTTACACACTGTCTGATCTCACTGAGCCCACCTCCAGGTTACACAATGTTTGATCTCACTGGGTCTCCGGGTTAAACACTGTCTGATCTCACTGGGCCCACCCCCGTGTTACACACTGTCTGATCTCACTGGTCCCACCCACCGGTTACACACTGTCTGATCTCACTGGGCCCACCCCCGGGTTACACTCTGTCTGATCTCACTGGGCCCACCACCGGTTTACAGACTGTCTGATCTCACTGGGCCCAAACACGGGTTACACACTGTCTGATCTCACTGGGCCCACCCCCGGGTTACACACTGTCTGATCTCACTGGGCCCGCGGGTTACACACTGTCTGATCTCACTGGGCACCCGGGTTGCACACTGTCTGATCTTACTGGGCCCACCACCGGGTTACACACTGTCTGATCTCACTGAGCCCACCTCCAGGTTACACAATGTTTGATCTCACTGGGTCTCCGGGTTAAACATGTCTGATCTCACTCGGCCCCCGGGTTACACACTGTCTGATCTCACTGCTCCCACCCACCGGTTACACACTATCTGATCTCACTGGGCCCACCCCCGGGTTACACTCTGTCTGATCTCACTGGGCCCACCACCGGTTTACAGACTGTCTGATCTCACTGGGCCCACACACGGGTTACACACTGTCTGATCTCACTGGGCCCACCCCCGGGTTACACACTGTCTGATCTCACTGGGCCCACCCCCGGGTTACACACTGTCTGATCTCACTGGGCCCGCCCCCGGGTTACCCACTGTCTGATCTCACTGGGCCCCCGGGTTAAACACTGTTTGATCTCACTGGAACCACCCACGGGTTACACACTGTCTGAACTCACTGGGCCCACCCCGGGTTACACACTGTCTGATCTCACTGGGCCCACCCCCAGGTTACACACTGTCTGATCTCACTGGGCCCACCCCCGGGTTACACACTGTCTGATCTCACTGGGCCCCCGGGTTACACACTGTCTGATCTCATTGGGCCCTCCCCCGGGTTATACACTGTCTGATCTCACTGGGCTCCCGGCTTACACACTGTCTGACCTCACTGGGCCCACCACCGAGTTACACACTGTCTGATCTCACTGGGCCCGCCCCCGGGTTACACACTGTCTGATCTCACTGGGCCCCCGGGTTAAACACTGTTTGATCTCACTGGAACCACCCACGGGTTACACACTGTATGAACTCACTGGGCCCACCCCGGGTTACACACTGTCTGATCTCACTGGGCCCACCCCCAGGTTACACACTGTCTGATCTCACTGAGCCCACCCCCGGGTTACACACTGTCTGATCTCACTGGGCCCCCGGGTTACACACTGTCTGATCTCACTGGGCCCACCCCTGGGTTACCCACTGTCTCATCTCACTGGGCCCACACAGGGGTTACACACTGTCTGATCTCACTGGGCCCGTCCCCGGGTTACACACTGTCTGATCTCACTGGTCCCCCGGGTTACACAATGTCTGATCTCACAGGGCCCACCCCCGGGTTACACACTGTCTGATCTCAATGGGCCCGCGGGTTACACACTGTCTGATCTCACTGGGCCCGCCCCCGGGTTACACACTGTCTGATCTCACTGGGCCCAACCCCTGGTTACACATTGTCTGATATCACTAGGCCCACCCCGCAGGTTACACGCTGTCTGATCTCACTGGGCCCACCCCCGGGTTACACACTGTCTGATCTCATTGGGCCCACCCCCAGGTTACACACGTCTGATCTCACTGTGCCCACCCCCCGGTTACACAATGTTTGATCTCACTGGGTCTCCGGGTTAAACACTGTCTGATCTCACTGGGCCCCCGGGTTACACTCTGTCTGATCTCATTGGGCCCACCACCGGGTTACAGACTGTCTGATGTCACTGGGCCCACCCCCGGGTTACACACTGTCTGATCTCACTGGGCTCGCCCCGGGATACACACTGTCTGATCTCACTGGGCCCCCGGGTTACACACTGTCTGATCTCACTGGGCCCACCCCTGGGTTACACACTGTCTGATCTCACTGGGCCCACCCACGAGTTACACACTGTCTGATATCACTGGGCCCAACCCCGGGTTACGCACTGTCTGATCTCACTGCTCCCGCCCCCGAGTTCCACACTGTCTGATCTCACTGGCCCGCCCCCGGGTTACACACTGTCTGATCTCACTGGGCCCCGGAGTTACACACTGTCTGATCTCACTCGGCCCACCCCTGTGTTACACACTGTCTGATCTCACTGGGCCCCCGGGTTACACACTGTCTGATCTCACTGGGCCCTCCCCCGGGTTATACACTGTCTGATCTCAATGGGCCCCCGGCTTACACACTGCCAGATCTCACTCGGCCCACCCCCGAGTTACACACTGTCTGATCTCACTGGGCCCACCCCGTGTTACACACTGTCTGATCTCCCTGGGTCCACTCCCGGGTTACACGCTGTCTGATCTCACTGGGCCCCCTGGTTACACACTGTCTGATCTCACTGGGCCCACCCCCGGGTTACACACTGTCTGATCTCACTGGGCCCACCCCCGGGTTACACACTTTCTGATCTCACTGGGCACCCGGGTATAACACTGTCTGATCTCACTGCGCCCACCCTCGGGTTACACACTGTCTGATCTCACTGAGCCCACCTCCAGGTTACACAATGTTTTATCTCACTGGGTCTCCGGGTTAAACACTGTCTGATCTCACTGGGCTCCCGGGTTACACACTGTCTGATCTCACTGGTCCCACCCACCGGTTACACACTATCTGATCTCACTGGGCCCTCCCCGGATTACACTCTGTCTGATCTCACTGGGCCCACCACCGGTTTACAGACTGTCTGATCTCACTGGGCCCACACACGGGTTACACACTGTCTGATCTCACTGGGCCCACCCCCGGGTTACACACTGTCTGATCTCACTGGGCCCGCGGGTTACACACTGTCTGATCTCACTGGGCCCACCCCCGGGTTACACACTGTCTTATCTCACTGGGCCCCCGGGTTACACACCGTCTGATCTCACTGGGCCCACCCCCGGGTTACACACTGTCTGATCTAACTGCTCCCGCCCCCGGGTTACACACTGTCTGATCTCACTGGGCCCACCCCCGTGTTACACACTGTCTGATCTCGCTGGGCCCACCCCCGGGTTACACACTTTCTGATCTCACTGGGCACCCGGGTTGCACACTGTCTGATCTCACTGGGCCCACCCCCGGGTTACACACTGTCTGATCTCACTGAGCCCACCTCCAGGTTACACAATGTTTGATCTCACTGGGTCTCCGGGTTAAACATGTCTGATCTCACTGGGCCCCCGGGTTACACACTGTCTGATCTCACTGGTCCCACCCACCGGTTACACACTATCTGATCTCACTGGGCCCACCCCCGGGTTACACTCTGTCTGATCTCACTGGGCCCACCACCGGTTTACAGACTGTCTGATCTCACTGGGCCCACACACGGGTTACACACTGTCTGATCTCACTGGGCCCACCCCCGGGTTACTCACCGTCTGATCTCACTGTGCCCGCCACCGGGTTACACACTGTCTGATCTCACTGGGCCCCCGGGTTACACACTGTCTGATCTCACTGGGCCCACCCCCGGGTTACACACTGTCTGATCTCACTGGGCCCGCCCCCGGGTTACACACTGTCTGATCTCACTGGGCCCCCGGGTTAAACACTGTTTGATCTCACTGGAACCACCCACGGGTTACACACTGTCTGAACTCACTGGGCCAACCCCGGGTTACACACTGTCTGATCTCACTGGGCCCACCCCCAGGTTACATACTGTCTGATCTCACTGGGCCCACCCCCGGGTTACACACTGTCTGATCTCACTGGGCCCCCGGGTTACACACTGTCTGATCTCATTGGGCCCTCCCCCGGGTTATACACTGTCTGATGTCACTGGGCCCCCGGCTTACACACTGTCTGATCTCACTGGGCCCACCCCCGGGTTACACACTGTCTGATCTCACTGGGCCCAACCCCGGGTTACACATTGTCTGATATCACTAGGCCCACCCCGCAGGTTACAGACTGTCTGATCTCACTGGTCCCACCCCCGGGTTACACACTGTCTGATCTCACTGGGCCCGCCCCCGGGTTACACACTGTCTGATCTCACTGGGCCCCCGGGTTAAACACTGTTTGATCTCACTGGACCCACCCACGGGTTACACACTGTCTGAAATCACTGGGCCCACCCCGGGTTACACACTGTCTGATCTCACTGGGCCCACCCCCAGGTTACACACTGTCTGATCTCACTGAGCCCACCCCCGGGTTACACACTGTCTGATCTCACTGGGCCCCCGGGTTACACACTGTCTGATCTCACTGGGCCCACCCCTGGTTTACCCACTGTCTGATCTCACTGGGCCCACACAGGGGTTACACACTGTTTGATCTCACTGGGCCCGTCCCCGGGTTACACACTTTCTGATCTCACTGGGCCCCCGGATTACACACTGTCTGATCTCGCTAGCCCCACCCCTAGGTGACACACTGTCTGATCTCACTGGGCCCCCGGGTTACACACTGTCTGATCTCATTGGGCCCTCCCCCGGGTTATACACTGTCTGATCTCACTGGTACCCCGGCTTACAAACTGTCTGATCTCACTGGGCCCACCACCGAGTTACACACTGTCTGATTTCACTGGGCCCAACCCGGTTTATACACTGTCTGATCTCCCTGGGTCCACCCCCGGGTTACACACTGTCTGATCTCACTGGTCCCCCGGGTTACACACTGTCTGATCTCACAGGGCCCACCCCCGGGTTACACACTGTCTGATCTCACTGGGCCCGCGGGTTACACACTGTCTGATCTCACTGGGCCCGCCCCCGGGTTACACACTCTCTGATCTCACTGCGCCCAACCCCGGGTTATACATTGTCTGATATCACTAGGCCCACCCCGCAGGTTACACACTGTCTGATCTCACTGGGCCCATCCCCGGGTTACACACTGTCTGATCTCATTGGGCCCACCCCCAGGTTACACACGGTCTGATCTCACTGTGCCCACCCCCCGGTTACACAATGTTTGATCTCACTGGGTCTCCGGGTTAAACACTGTCTGATCTCACTGGGCCCCCGGGTTACACTCTGTCTGATCTCATTGGGCCCACCACCGGGTTACAGACTGTCTGATGTCACTGGGCCCACCCCCGGGTTACACACTGTCTGATCTCACTGGGCTCGCCCCGGGATACACACTGTCTGATCTCACTGGGCCCCCGGGATACACACTGCCTGATCTCACTGGGCCCGCCCCCGGGTGACACACTGTCTGATCTCACTGCGCCCAATCCCGGTTACACATTGTCTGATATCACTAGGCCCACCCCGCAGGTTACACACTGTCTGATCTCACTGGGCCCACCCCCGGGTTACACACTGTCTGATCTCATTGGGCCCACCCCCAGGTTACACACGGTCTGATCTCACTGTGCCCACCCCCCGGTTACACAATGTTTGATCTCACTGGTTCTCCGGGTTAAACACTGTCTGATCTCACTGGGCCCCCGGGTTACACTCTGTCTGATCTCATTGGGCCCACCACCGGGTTACAGACTGTCTGATCTCACTGGGCTCGCCCCGGGATACACACTGTCTGATCTCACTGGGCCCCCGGGTTACACACTGTCTGATCTCACTGGGCCCGCCCCCGGGTTACACACTGTCTGATCTCACTGCGCCCAACCCCCGGTTACACATTGTCTGATATCACTGGGCCCACCCCGCAGGTTACACACTGTCTGATCTCACTGGGCCCACCCCCGGGTTACACACTGTCTGATCTCACTGGCCCGCCCCCGGGTTACACACTGTCTGATCTCACTGGGCCCCCGAGTTACACACTGTCTGATCTCACTGGCCCCACCCCTGTGTTACACACTGTCTGATCTCACTGGGCCCCCGGGTTACACACTGTCTGATCTCACTGGGCCCTCCCCCGGGTTCTACACTGTCTGATCTCACTGGGCCCCCGGTTTACACACTGCCAGATCTCACTCGGCCCACCCCCGAGTTACACACTGTCTGATCTCACTGGGCCCACCCCGTGTTACACACTGTCTGATCTCCCTGGGTCCACTCCCGGGTTACACACTGTCTGATCTCACTGGGCCCCCGGGTTACACACTGTCTGATCTCACTGGGCCCAACCCCGGGTTACACACTGTCTGATCTCACTGAGCCCACCTCCAGGTTACACAATGTTTGATCTCACTGGGTCTCCGGGTTAAACACTGTCTGATCTCACTGGGCCCCCGGGTTACACACTGTCTGATCTCACTCGTCCCACCCACCGGTTACACACTGTCTGATCTCACTGGGCCCACCCCCGGGTTACACTCGGTCTGATCTCACTGTGCCCACCACCGGTTTACAGACTGTCTGATCTCACTGGGCCCACACACGGTTTACACACTGTCTGATCTCACTGAGCCCACCCCCGGGTTACACACTGTCTGATCTCACTGGGACCGCCCTCTGGTTACACACTGTCTGATCTCACTGGGCCCCCGGGTTACACACTGTCTGATCTCACTGGACCCACCCCTGGGTTACACACTGCCTGATCTCACTGGGCCCACACACGGGTTACACACTGTCTGATCTCACTGGGCCCCCGGGTTACACACTGTCTGATCTCACTGGGCCCACCCCTGGGTTACACACTGTCTGATCTCACTGGGCCCACACACGGGTTACACACTGTCTGATCTCACTGGGCCCAACCCCGGGTTGCACACTGTCAGATTTCACTGGCCCCCCGAGTTACACACTGTCCGAGCTCACTGGGCCCACCCCGGAGTTAAGCACTGCCTGATCTCACTGGGCCCCCGGGTTACAGACTGTCTGATATCACTGGGCCCACCCCCGGTTTACACACTGTCTGAACTCACTGGGACCAACCCCGGGTTACACACTGTCTGATCTCACTGGTCCCATCCTCCGAGTTACATACTGTCTGAACTCACTGGGCCCAGCCCCGGGTTACACACTGTCTGATCTCACTGGGCCCACCCCCGGGTTACACACTGTCTGATCTCACTGGTCCCATCCTCCGAGTTACATACTGTCTGAACTCACTGGGACCAGCCCCGGGTTACACACTGTCTGATCTCACTGAACCCACCCCCGGGTTACACACTGTCTGATCTCACTGGGCCCACCCCCGGGTTACACACTGTCTGATCTCATTGGGCCCACCCCCAGGTTACACACTGTCTGATCTCACTGGGCCCACCCCCCGGTTACACAATGTTTGATCTCACTGGGTCTTAGGGTTAAACACTGTCTCATCTCACCGGACCCCGGGTTACACACTGTCTGATCTCACTGGTCCCAACGCCAGGTTACACACTGTCTGATCTCACTGGTCCCACCCCCGGGTTACACACTGTCTGATCTCACTGGGCCCACCCCCGGGAAACACACTGTCTGATCTCACTGGGCCCCCGGGTTACACACTGTCTGATCTCACTGGGCCCACCCACGGGTTACACACTGTCTGATCTCACTGGGCCCACCCCCGGGTTACACACTGTCTGATCTCACTGGGCCCACCTCCCGGTTACACACTGTCTGATCTCACTGGGACCACCCCCGGGTTACAAACTGTCTGATCTCACTGCTCCCGCCCCCGGGTTACACACTGTCTGATCTCACTGGGCCCCCGGTTTACACACTGTCTGATCTCACTGTGCCCCCGGGTTACACAATGTTTGATCTCACTGTTCCCACACCCGGGTTACACAATGTCTGAACTCATTGTGCCCACCCCGGGTTACACACTGTCTGATCTCACTGGGCCCACCCCCGGGTTACACACTGTCTGATCACACTGGGCCCCCGGGTTACACAATGTTTGATCTCACTGTTCCCACACCCGGGTTACACACTGTCTGAACTCACTGGGCCCACCCCGGGTTACACACTGTCTGATCTCACTGGGCCCACCCCCAAGTTACACACTGTTTGATCTCACTGAGCCCACCCCCGTGTTACACACGTTCTGAGCTCACTGGGCCCCCGGGTTGCACACTGTCTGATCTCACTGGACCCAACCCCGGTTTACACACTGTCTGAACTCACTGGGCCCACCCCGGGTTACACACTGTCTGATCTCACTGGGCCCACCCCGGGTTACACACTGTCTGATCTCACTGGGCCCACCCCCGGGATACACACTGTCTGATCTCACTGGGCCCCCGGGTTACACACTGTCTGATCTCACTGGGCCCACCCCCGGGTTACACACTGTCTGATCTCACTGGGCCCACCCCCGGGTTACACACTGCCTGATCTCACTGGGCCCACCCCCCGGTTACACACTGTCTGATCTCACTGGGCCCACCCCCGGGTTACACACTGTCTGATCTCACTGCTCCCGCCCCCGGGTTACACACTGTCTGATCTCACTGGGCCCCCGGATTACACACTGTCTGATCTCACTGTGCCCCCGGGTTACACAATGTTTAATCTCACTGTTCCCACACCCGGGTTACACACTGTCTGAACTCACTTTGCCCACCCCGGGCTACACACTGTCTGATCTCACTGGGCCCACCCCCGGGTTACACACTGTCTGATCTCACTGGGCCCCCGGTTTACACACTGTCTGATCTCACTGGGCCCCCGGGTTACACAATGTTTGATCTCACTTTTCCCACACCCGGATTACACACTGTCTGAACTCACTGGGCCCACCCCGGGTTACACACTGTCTGATCTCACTGGGCCCACCCCCAAGTTACACACTGTCTGATCTCACTGAGCCCACCCCCGTGTTACACACTGTCTGATCTCACTGGGACCGCACCCGGGTTACACACTGTCTGATCTCACTGGGCCCCCGGGTTACACACTGTCTGATCTCACTGGGCCCACCCCTGGGTTACACACTGTCTGATCTCACTGAGCCCACCTCCAGGTTACACAATGTTTGATCTCACTGGGTCTCCGGGTTAAACACTGTCTGATCTCACTGGGCCCCCGGGTTACACACTGTCTGATCTCACTGGTCCCACCCACCGGTTACACACTGTCTGATCTCACTGGGCCCACCCCCGGGTTACACTCGGTCTGATCTCACTGTGCCCACCACCGGTTTACAGACTGTCTGATCTCACTGGGCCCACACACGGTTTACACACTGTCTGATCTCACTGAGCCCACCCCCGGGTTACACACTGTCTGATCTCACTGGGACCGCCCTCTGGTTACACACTGTCTGATCTCACTGGGCCCCCGGGTTACACACTGTCTGATCTCACTGGGCCCACCCCTGGGTTACACACTGCCTGATCTCACTGGGCCCACACACGGGTTACACACTGTCTGATCTCACTGGGCCCCCGGGTTACACACTGTCTGATCTCACTGGGCCCACCCCTGGGTTACACACTGTCTGATCTCACTGGGCCCACACACGGGTTACACACTGTCTGATCTCACTGGGCCCAACCCCGGGTTGCACACTGTCAGATTTCACTGGCCCCCCGGGTTACACACTGTCCGAGCTCACTGGGCCCACCCCGGAGTTAAGCACTGCCTGATCTCACTGGGCCCCGGGTTACAGACTGTCTGATATCACTGGGCCCACCCCCGGTTTACACACTGTCTGAACTCACTAGGACCAACCCCGGGTTACACACTGTCTGATCTCACTGGTCCCATCCTCCGAGTTACATACTGTCTGAACTCACTGGGCCCAGCCCCGGGTTACACACTGTCTGATCTCACTGGGCCCACCCCCGGGTTACACACTGTCTGATCTCACTGGTCCCATCCTCCGAGTTACATACAGTCTGAACTCACTGGGACCAGCCCCGGGTTACACACTGTCTGATCTCACTGAACCCACCCCCGGGTTACACACTGTCTGATCTCACTGGGCCCACCCCCGGGTTACACACTGTCTGATCTCATTGGGCCCACCCCCAGGTTACACACTGTCTGATCTCACTGGGCCCACCCCCCGGTTACACAATGTTTGATCTCACTGGGTCTTAGGGTTAAACACTGTCTCATCTCACCGGACCCCGGGTTACACACTGTCTGATCTCACTGGTCCCAACGCCAGGTTACACACTGTCTGATCTCACTGGTCCCACCCCCGGGTTACACACTGTCTGATCTCACTGGGCCCACCCCCGGGAAACACACTGTCTGATCTCACTGGGCCCCCGGGTTACACACTGTCTGATCTCACTGGGCCCACCCCCGGGTTACACACTGTCTGATCTCACTGGGCCCACCCCCGGGTTACACACTGTCTGATCTCACTGGGCCCACCTCCCGGTTACACACTGTCTGATCTCACTGGGACCACCCCCGGGTTACAAACTGTCTGATCTCACTGCTCCCGCCCCCGGGTTACACACTGTCTGATCTCACTGGGCCCCCGGTTTACACACTGTCTGATCTCACTGTGCCCCCGGGTTACACAATGTCTGAACTCATTGTGCCCACCCCGGGTTACACACTGTCTGATCTCACTGGGCCCACCCCCGGGTTACACACTGTCTGATCACACTGGGCCCCCGGGTTACACAATGTTTGATCTCACTGTTCCCACACCCGGGTTACACACTGTCTGAACTCACTGGGCCCACCCCGGGTTACACACTGTCTGATCTCACTGGGCCCACCCCCAAGTTACACACTGTTTGATCTCACTGAGCCCACCCCCGTGTTACACACGTTCTGAGCTCACTGGGCCCCCGGGTTGCACACTGTCTGATCTCACTGGACCCAACCCCGGTTTACACACTGTCTGAACTCACTGGGCCCACCCCGGGTTACACACTGCCTGATCTCACTGGGCCCACCCCCCGGTTACACACTGTCTGATCTCACTGGGCCCACCCCCGGGTTACACACTGGCTGATCTCACTGCTCCCGCCCCCGGGTTACACACTGTCTGATCTCACTGGGCCCCCGGATTACACACTGTCTGATCTCACTGTGCCCCCGGGTTACACAATGTTTAATCTCACTGTTCCCACACCCGGGTTACACACTGTCTGAACTCACTTTGCCCACCCCGGGCTACACACTGTCTGATCTCACTGGGCCCACCCCCGGGTTACACACTGTCTGATCTCACTGGGCCCCCGGTTTACACACTGTCTGATCTCACTGGGCCCCCGGGTTACACAATGTTTGATCTCACTTTTCCCACACCCGGATTACACACTGTCTGAACTCACTGGGCCCACCCCGGGTTACACACTGTCTGATCTCACTGGGCCCACCCCCAAGTTACACACTGTCTGATCTCACTGAGCCCACCCCCGTGTTACACACTGTCTGATCTCACTGGGACCGCACCCGGGTTACACACTGTCTGATCTCACTGGGCCCCCGGGTTACACACTGTCTGATCTCACTGGGCCCACCCCTGGGTTACACACTGCCTGATCTCACTGGGCCCACACACGGGTTACACACTGTCTGATCTCACTGGGCCCCCGGGTTACACACTGTCTGAGCTCACTGGGCCCACCCCTGGGTTACACACTGTCTGATCTCACTGGGCCCACACACGGGTTACACACTGTCTGATCTCACTGGGCCCAGCCCCGGGTTACACACTGTCTGATCTCACTGGGCCTGCCCCCGGGTTACACACTGTCTGATCTCACTGGGCCCAAGCCCGGGTTGCACACTGTCAGATTTCACTGGCCCCCCGGTTACACACTGTCCGAGCTCACTGGGCCCACCCCGGAGTTAAACACTGCCTGATCTCACTGGGCCCCCGGGTTACAGACTGTCTGATATCACTGGGCCCACGCCCGGTTTACACACTGTCTGAACTCACTGGGACCAACCCCGGGTTACACACTGTCTGATCTCACTGGTCCCATCCTCCGAGTTACATACTGTCTGAACTCACTGGGCCCAGCCCCGGGTTACACACTGTCTGATCTCACTGAACCCACCCCCGGGTTACACACTGTCTGATCTCACTGGGCCCACCCCCGGGTTACACACTGTCTGACCTCACTGGGCCCACCCCGGGTTACACAATGTCTCATCTCACTGGGCCCACCCCCGGGTTACACACAGTCTGATCTCACTGGGCCCAACCCCGGGTTACACATTGTCTGATATCACTAGGCCCACCCCGCGGGTTACACACTGTCTGATGTCACTGGGCCCACACCCGGGTTACACACTGTCTGATCTCATTGGGCCCACCCCCAGGTTACACACTGTCTGATCTCACTGGGCCCACCCCCCGGTTACACAATGTTTGATCTCACTGGGTCTTAGGGTTAAACACTGTCTCATCTCACTGGGCCCCCGGGTTACACACTGTCTGATCTCACTGGTCCCACCTCCAGGTTACACACTGTCTGATCTCACTGGTCCCACCCCCGGGTTACACACTGTCTGATCTCACTGGGCCCACCCCCGGGAAACACACTGTCTGATCTCACTGGGCCCCCGGGTTACACACTGTCTGATCTCACTGGGCCCACCCCCGGGTTACACACTGTCTGATCTCACTGCGCCCACACCCGGGTTACACACTGTCTGATCTCACTGGGCCCACCCCCCGGTTACACACTGTCTGATCTCACTGGGCCCACCCCCGGGTTACACACTGTCTGATCTCACTGCTCCCGCCCCCGGGTTACACACTGTCTGATCTCACTGGGCCCCCGGTTTACACACTGTCTGATCTCACTGTGCCCCCGGGTTACACAATGTTTGATCTCACTGTTCCCACACCCGGGTTACACACTGTCTGAACTCACTGGGCCCACCCCGGGTTACACACTGTCTGATCTCACTGGGCCCACCCCCAAGTTACACACTGTCTGATCTCACTGAGCCCACCCCCGTGTTACACACGTTCTGAGCTCACTGGGCCCCCGGGTTGCACACTGTCTGATCTCACTGGACCCAACCCCGGTTTACACACTGTCTGAACTCACTGGGCCCACCCCGGGTTACACACTGTCTGTTCTCACTGGGCCCACCCCGGGTTACACACTGTCTGATCTCATTGGGCCCACCCCCGGGATACACACTGTCTGATCTCACTGGGTCCCCCGGGTTACACACTGTCTGATCTCACTGGGCCCACCCCCGGGTTACACACTGTCTGATCTCACTGGGCCCACCCCCTGGTTTCACACTGCCTGATCTCACTGGGCCCACCCCCGGTTACACACTGTCTGATCTCACTGGGCCCACCCCCGGGTTACACACTGTCTGATCTCACTGCTCCCGCCCCCGGGTTACACACTGTCTGATCTCACTGGGCCCCCGGTTTACACACTGTCTGATCTCACTGTGCCCCCGGGTTGCACAATGTTTAATCTCACTGTTCCCACACCCGGGTTAAACACTGTCTGATCTCACTGGGCCCCCGGTTTACACAATGTCTGATCTCACTGTGCCCCCGGGTTGCACAATGTTTAATCTCACTGTTCCCACACCCGGGTTACACACTGTCTGAACTCACTGGGCCCACCCCGGGTTACACACTGTCTGATCTCACTGGGCCCACCCTCAAGTTACACACTGTCTGATCTCACTGAGCCCACCCCCGTGTTACACACGTTCTGAGCTCACTGGGCCCCCGGGTAGCAAACTGTCTGATCTCACTGGGCCCACCCCTGGGTTACACACTGCCTGATCTCACTGGGCCCACACACGGGTTACACACTGTCTGATCTCACTGGGCCCCCGGGTTACACACTGTCTGATCTCACTGGGCCCACCCCTGGGTTACACACTGTCTGATCTCACTGTTCCCACATCCGGGTTACACACTGTCTGAACTCACTGTGCCCACCCCGGGTTACACACTGTCTGATCTCACTGGACCCACCCCCGGGTTACACACTGTCAGATCTCACTGGGCCCCCGGTTTACACATTGTCTGTCCTCACTGGGCCCCCGGGTTACACACTGTTTGATCTCACTGGACCCTCCCCCGGGTTACACACTGTCTGAACTCACTGGGCCCACCCCGGGTTACACACTGTCTGATCTCACTGGGCCCACCCCCGTGTTAGACACTGTCTGATCTCACTGGGCCCACCCCGGGTTACACAATGTCTCATCTCACTGGGCCCACCCCCGGGTTACACACAGTCTGATCTCACTGGGCCCAACCCCGGGTTACACATTGTCTGATATCACTGGGCCCACCCCGCGGGTTACACACTGTCTGATGTCACTGGGCCCACACCCGGGTTACACACTGTCTGATCTCATTGGGCCCACCCCCAGGTTACACACTGTCTGATCTCTCTGGGCCCACCCCCCGGTTACACAATGTTTGATCTCACTTGGTCTTAGGGTTAAACACTGTCTCATCTCACTGGGCCCCCGGGTTACACACTGTCTGATCTCACTGGTCCCACCGCCAGGTTACACACTGTCTGATCTCACTGGTCCAACCCCCGGGTTACACACTGTCTGATCTCACTGGGCCCACCCCCGGGATACACACTGTCTGATCTCACTGGGCCCACCCCCGGGTTACACACTGTCTGATCTCACTGGGCCCACCCCCGGGTTACACACTGTCTGCTCTCACTGGGCCCACCCCCCGGTTACACACTGTCTGATCTCACTGGGCCCACCCCCGGGTTACACACTGGCTGATCTCACTGCTCCCGCCCCCGGGTTACACACTGTCTGATCTCACTGGGCCCCCGGTTTACACACTGTCTGATCTCACTGTGCCCCCGGGTTACACAACGTTTGATCTCACTGTTAACACACCCAGGTTACACACTGTCTGAACTCATTGTGCCCACCCCGGGTTACACACTGTCTGATCTCACTGCTCCCGCCCCCGGGTTACACACTTTCTGATCTCACTGGGCCCCCGGTTTACACACTGTCTGATCTCACTGTGCCCCCGGGTTGCACAATGTTTAATCTCACTGTTCCCACACCCGGGTTACACACTGTCTGAACTCACTGTGCCCACCCCGTGCTACACACTGTCTGATCTCACTGGGCCCACCCCCGGTTACACACTGTCTGATCTCACTGGGCCCCCGGTTTACACACTGTCTGATCTCACTGGGCCCCCGGGTTACACAATGTTTGATCTCACTTTTCCCACACCCGGGTTACACACTGTCTGAACTCACTGGGCCCACCCCGGGTTACACACTGTCTGATCTCACTGGGCCCACCCCCAAGTTACACACTGTCTGATCTCACTGAGCCCACCCTCGTGTTACACACGTTCTGAGCTCACTGGGCCCCCGGGTTGCAAACTGTCTGATCTCACTGGACCCAACCCCGGTTTACACACTGTCTGAACTCACTGGGCCCACCCCGGGTTACACACTGTCTGATCTCACTGGGCCCCCTGGTTTACGCACTGTCTGATCTCACTGGGCCCCCGGGTTACACAATGTTTGATCTCACTGTTCCCACACCCGGGTTACACACTGTCTGAACTCACTGTGCCCACCCCGGGTTACACACTGTCTGATCTCACTGGGCCCACCCCCGGGTTACACACTGTCAGATCTCACTGGACCCCCGGTTTACACACTGTCTGATCTCACTGCGCCCCCGGGTTACACACTGTTTGATCTCACTGGACCCACCCCCGGGTTACACACTGTCTGAACTCACTGGGCCCACCCCGGGTTACACACTGTCTGATCTCACTGGGCCCACCCCCGGGTTAGACACTGTCTGATCTCACTGGGCCCACCCCGCGTTACACAATGTCTCATCTCACTGGGCCCACCCCCGGGTTACACACAGTCTGATCTCACTGGGCCCAACCCCGGGTTACACATTGTCTGATATCACTAGGCCCACCCCGCGGGTTACACACTGTCTGATGTCACTGGGCCCACACCCGGGTTACACACTGTCTGATCTCATTGGGCCCACCCCCAGGTTACACACTGTCTGATCTCTCTGGGCCCACCCCCCTATTACACAATGTTTGATCTCACTGGGTCTTAGGGTTAAACACTGTCTCATCTCACTGGGCCCCCGGGTTACACACTGTCTGATCTCACTGGTTCCACCGCCAGGTTACACACTGTCTGATCTCACTGGTCCAACCCCCGGGTTACACACTGTCTGATCTCACTGGGCCCAGCCCCGGGATACACACTGTCTGATCTCACTGGGCCCACCCCCGGGTTACACACTGTCTGATCTCACTGGGCCCACCCCCGGGTTACACACTGTCTGCTCTCACTGGGCCCACCCCCCGGTTACACACTGTCTGATCTCACTGGGCCCACCCCCGGGTTACACACTGGCTGATCTCACTGCTCCCGCCCCCGGGTTACACACTGTCTGATCTCACTGGGCCCCCGGTTTACACACTGTCTGATCTCACTGTGCCCCCGGGTTACACAATGTTTGATCTCACTGTTCCCACACCCAGGTTACACACTGTCTGAACTCAGTGTGCCCACCCCGGGTTACACACTGTCTGATCTCACTGGGCCCACCCCCGGGTTACACACTGTCTGATCTCACTGGGTCCCCGGTTTACACACTGTCTGATCACACTGGGCCCCCGGCTTACACAATGTTTGATCTCACTGTTCCCACACACGGGTTACACACTGTCTGAACTCACTGGGCCCAACCCGGGTTACACACTGTCTGATCTCACTGGGCCCACCCCCGGGTTACACACTGTCTGATCTCATTGGGCACACCCCCGGGTTACACAATGTTTGATCTCACTGGGATTCCGGGTTAAACATTGTCTGATCTCACTGGGCCCCCGGGTTACACACTGTCTGATCTCACTGGGCCCAACCCCAAGTTACACACTGTCTGATCTCACTGAGCCCACCCCCGTGTTACACACGTTCTGAGCTCACTGGGCCCCCGGGATGCACACTGTCTGATCTCACTGGACCCAACCCCGGTTTACACACTGTCTGAACTCACTGGGCCCACCCCGGGTTACACACTGTCTGATCTCACTGGGCCCACCCCCGGTTTACACACTTTCTGATCTCACTGCTCCCGCCACCGGGTTACACACTGTCTGATCTCACTGGGCCCACCTCCGGGTTACACACTGTCTGATCTCACTGGGCCCACCCCTGGGTAACAAACTGTCTGATCTCACTGGGCCCACACACGGGTTACACACTGTTTGATCTCACTGGACCCATACCCGGGTTACACGCTGTCTGAACTCACTCGGCCCACCCCGGGTTACACATTGTCTGATCTCACTGTTACCACCCCCGGGATACACACTGTCTGATCTCACTGGGCCCGCCCCCGGGAGTCACACTGTCTGATCTCACTGGGGCCCCGGGTTAAACACTGTTTGATCTCACTGGAACCACCCACGGGTTACACACTGTATGAACTCACTGGGCCCACCCCGGGTTACACACTGTCTGATCTCACTGGGCCCACCCCCAGGTTACACACTGTCTGATCTTACTGGGCCCACCCCCGGGTTACACACTGTCTGATCTCACTGGGCCCACCCCCGGGTTACCCACTGTCTGATCTCACTGGGCCCACACAGGGGTTACACACTGTCTGATCTCACTGGGCCCGTCCCCAGGTTACACACTGTCTGATCTCACTGGGCCCGCGGGTTACACACTGTCTGATCTCGCTGGCCCCATCCCTGGGTGACACACTGTCTGATCTCACTGGGCCCCGGGGTTACACACAGCCTGATCTCATTGGGCCCTCCCCCGGGTTATACACTGTCTGATCTCACTGGGCCCCCGGCTTACACACTGTCTGATCTCACTGGGCCCACCACCGAATTACACACTGTCTGATCTCACTGGGCCCAACCCGGGTTATACACTGTCTGATCTCCCTGGGTCCACCCCCGGGTTACACACTGTCTGATCTCACTGGTACCCCGGGTTACACACTGTCTGATCTCACTGGGCCCACCCCGGGTTACACACTGTCTGATCTCACTGGGCCAGCGGGTTACACACTGTCTGATCTCACTGGGCCCACCCCCGGGTTACACACTGTCTGATCTCACTGGGCCCACCCCCGGGTTACACACTGTCTGATCTCACTGGGCCCAACCCCGGGTTACACACTGTCTGATCTCACTGGGCCCAAACCCGGGTTATACATTGTCTGATATCACTAGGCCCACCCCGCGGGTTACACACTGTCTGATCTCACTGGGCCCACCCCCGGGTTACACACTGTCTGATCTCATTGGGCCCACCCCCAGGTTACACACGGTCTTATCTCACTGAACCCACCCCCCGGTTACACAATGTTTGATCTCACTGGGTCTCCGGGTTAAACACTGTCTGATCTCACTGGGCCCACCACCGGTTTACAGACTGTCTGATGTCACTGGGCACACCCTCGGGTTACACACTGTCTGATCTCACTGGGCTCGCCCCGGGATACACACTGTCTGATCTCACTGGGCCCCCGGGTTACACACTGTCTGATCTCACTGGGCCCACCCCTGGGTTACACACTGTCTGATCTTACTGGGCGCACCCACGAGTTACACACTGTCTGATATCACTGGGCCCAACCCCGGGTTACACACTGTCTTCTCACTGCTCCCGCCCCCTAGTTCCACACTGTCTGATCTCACTGGCCCGCCCCCGGGTTACACACTGTCTGATCTCACTGGGCCCCCGAGTTACACACTGTCTGATCTCACTGGCCCCACCCCTGTGTTACACACTGTCTGATCTCACTGGGCCCCCGGGTTACACACTGTCTGATCTCACTGGGCCCTCCCCCGGGTTATACACTGTCTGATCTCACTGGGCCCCCGGCTTACACACTGCCTGATCTCACTCGGCCCACCCCCGAGTTACACACTGTCTGATCTCACTGGGCCCACCCCGTGTTACACACTGTCTGATCTCCCTGGGTCCACTCCCGGGTTACACACTGTCTGATCTCACTGGGCCCCCGGGTTACACACTGTCTGATCTCACTGGGCCCCCGGGTAACACACTGTTTGATCTCACTGGACACACCCCCGGGTTACATACTGTCTGAACTCACTGGTCCCACCCCGGGTTACACACTGTCTGATCTCACTGGGCCGACCCCCAGCTTACACACTGTCTGATCTCACTGGGCCCAACCCCGTGTTACACACGTTCTGAGCTCACTGGGCCCCCGGGTTGCACACTGTCTGATCTAACTGCTCCCGCCCCCGGGTTACACACTGTCTGATCTCACTGGGCCCACCCCCGTGTTACACACTGTCTGATCTCACTGGGCCCACCCCTGGGTTACACACTTTCTGAACTCACTGGGCACCCGGGTATAACACTGTCTGATCTCACTGGGCCCACCCCCGGGTTACACACTGTCTGATCTCACTAAGCACACCTCCAGGTTACACAATGTTTGATCTCACTGGGTCTCCGGGATAAACACTGTCTGATCTCACTGGGCCCCCGGGTTACACACTGTCTGATCTCACTGGTCCCACCCACCGGTTACACACTATCTGATCTCACTGGGCCCACCCCCGGGTTACACTCTGTCTGATCTCGCTGGGCCCACCACCGGTTTACAGACTGTCTGATCTCACTGGGCCCACACACGGGTTACACACTGTCTGATCTCACTGGGCCCACCCCCGGGTTACACACTGTCTGATCTCACTGGGCCCGCCCCCGGGTTACACACTGTCTGATCTCACTGGGCCCCCGGGTTACACACTGTCTGATCTCACTGGGCCCACCCCTGGGTTACACACTGTCTGATCTCACTGGGCCCACACACGGATAACACACTGTCTGATCTCACTGGGCCCCCGGGTTACACACTGTCTGATCTCACTGGGCCCACCCTGGGTTACACACTGTCTGATCTCACTGGGCCCACACACGGGTTACACACTGTCTGATCTCACTGGGCCCACCCCCGGGTTACACACTGTCTGATCTCACTGGGACTGCCCCCGGGTTACACACTGTCTGATCTCACTGGGCCCACCCCCCGGTTACACACTGTCTGATCTCACTGGGCCCACCCCCGGGTTACACACTGGCTGATCTCACTGCTCCCGCCCCCGGGTTACACACTGTCTGATCTCACTGGGCCCCCGGTTTACACACTGTCTGATCTCACTGTGCCCCCGGGTTACACAATGTTTGATCTCACTGTTCCCACACCCAGGTTACACACTGTCTGAACTCAGTGTGCCCACCCCGGGTTACACACTGTCTGATCTCACTGGGCCCACCCCCGGGTTACACACTGTCTGATCTCACTGGGTCCCCGGTTTACACACTGTCTGATCACACTGGGCCCCCGGCTTACACAATGTTTGATCTCACTGTTCCCACACACGGGTTACACACTGTCTGAACTCACTGGGCCCAACCCGGGTTACACACTGTCTGATCTCACTGGGCCCACCCCCGGGTTACACACTGTCTGATCTCATTGGGCACACCCCCGGGTTACACAATGTTTGATCTCACTGGGATTCCGGGTTAAACATTGTCTGATCTCACTGGGCCCCCGGGTTACACACTGTCTGATCTCACTGGGCCCAACCCCAAGTTACACACTGTCTGATCTCACTGAGCCCACCCCCGTGTTACACACGTTCTGAGCTCACTGGGCCCCCGGGATGCACACTGTCTGATCTCACTGGACCCAACCCCGGTTTACACACTGTCTGAACTCACTGGGCCCACCCCGGGTTACACACTGTCTGATCTCACTGGGCCCACCCCTGGTTTACACACTTTCTGATCTCACTGCTCCCGCCACCGGGTTACACACTGTCTGATCTCACTGGGCCCACCTCCGGGTTACACACTGTCTGATCTCACTGGGCCCACCCCTGGGTAACAAACTGTCTGATCTCACTGGGCCCACACACGGGTTACACACTGTTTGATCTCACTGGACCCATACCCGGGTTACACGCTGTCTGAACTCACTCGGCCCACCCCGGGTTACACATTGTCTGATCTCACTGTTACCACCCCCGGGATACACACTGTCTGATCTCACTGGGCCCGCCCCCGGGAGTCACACTGTCTGATCTCACTGGGGCCCCGGGTTAAACACTGTTTGATCTCACTGGAACCACCCACGGGTTACACACTGTATGAACTCACTGGGCCCACCCCGGGTTACACACTGTCTGATCTCACTGGGCCCACCCCCAGGTTACACACTGTCTGATCTCACTGGGCCCACCCCCGGGTTACACACTGTCTGATCTCACTGGGCCCACCCCCGGGTTACCCACTGTCTGATCTCACTGGGCCCACACAGGGGTTACACACTGTCTGATCTCACTGGGCCCGTCCCCAGGTTACACACTGTCTGATCTCACTGGGCCCGCGGGTTACACACTGTCTGATCTCGCTGGCCCCATCCCTGGGTGACACACTGTCTGATCTCACTGGGCCCCGGGGTTACACACAGCCTGATCTCATTGGGCCCTCCCCCGGGTTATACACTGTCTGATCTCACTGGGCCCCCGGCTTACACACTGTCTGATCTCACTGGGCCCACCACCGAATTACACACTGTCTGATCTCACTGGGCCCAACCCGGGTTATACACTGTCTGATCTCCCTGGGTCCACCCCCGGGTTACACACTGTCTGATCTCACTGGTACCCCGGGTTACACACTGTCTGATCTCACTGGGCCCACCCCGGGTTACACACTGTCTGATCTCACTGGGCCAGCGGGTTACACACTGTCTGATCTCACTGGGCCCACCCCCGGGTTACACACTGTCTGATCTCACTGGGCCCACACTCGGGTTACACACTGTCTGATCTCACTGGGCCCAACCCCGGGTTACACACTGTCTGATCTCACTGGGCCCAAACCCGGGTTAATCATTGTCTGATATCACTAGGCCCACCCCGCGGGTTACACACTGTCTGATCTCACTGGGCCCACCCCCGGGTTACACACTGTCTGATCTCATTGGGCCCACCCCCAGGTTACACACGGTCTTATCTCACTGAACCCACCCCCCGGTTACACAATGTTTGATCTCACTGGGTCTCCGGGTTAAACACTGTCTGATCTCACTGGGCCCACCACCGGTTTACAGACTGTCTGATGTCACTGGGCACACCCTCGGGTTACACACTGTCTGATCTCACTGGGCTCGCCCCGGGATACACACTGTCTGATCTCACTGGGCCCCCGGGTTACACACTGTCTGATCTCACTGGGCCCACCCCTGGGTTACACACTGTCTGATCTCACTGGGCGCACCCACGAGTTACACACTGTCTGATATCACTGGGCCCAACCCCGGGTTACACACTGTCTTCTCACTGCTCCCGCCCCCTAGTTCCACACTGTCTGATCTCACTGGCCCGCCCCCGGGTTACACACTGTCTGATCTCACTGGGCCCCCGAGTTACACACTGTCTGATCTCACTGGCCCCACCCCTGTGTTACACACTGTCTGATCTCACTGGGCCCCCGGGTTACACACTGTCTGATCTCACTGGGCCCTCCCCCGGGTTATACACTGTCTGATCTCACTGGGCCCCCGGCTTACACACTGCCTGATCTCACTCGGCCCACCCCCGAGTTACACACTGTCTGATCTCACTGGGCCCACCCCGTGTTACACACTGTCTGATCTCCCTGGGTCCACTCCCGGGTTACACACTGTCTGATCTCACTGGGCCCCCGGGTTACACACTGTCTGATCTCACTGGGCCCCCGGGTAACACACTGTTTGATCTCACTGGACACACCCCCGGGTTACATACTGTCTGAACTCACTGGTCCCACCCCGGGTTACACACTGTCTGATCTCACTGGGCCGACCCCCAGCTTACACACTGTCTGATCTCACTGGGCCCAACCCCGTGTTACACACGTTCTGAGCTCACTGGGCCCCCGGGTTGCACACTGTCTGATCTAACTGCTCCCGCCCCCGGGTTACACACTGTCTGATCTCACTGGGCCCACCCCCGTGTTACACACTGTCTGATCTCACTGGGCCCACCCCTGGGTTACACACTTTCTGAACTCACTGGGCACCCGGGTATAACACTGTCTGATCTCACTGGGCCCACCCCCGGGTTACACACTGTCTGATCTCACTAAGCACACCTCCAGGTTACACAATGTTTGATCTCACTGGGTCTCCGGGATAAACACTGTCTGATCTCACTGGGCCCCCGGGTTACACACTGTCTGATCTCACTGGTCCCACCCACCGGTTACACACTATCTGATCTCACTGGGCCCACCCCCGGGTTACACTCTGTCTGATCTCGCTGGGCCCACCACCGGTTTACAGACTGTCTGATCTCACTGGGCCCACACACGGGTTACACACTGTCTGATCTCACTGGGCCCACCCCCGGGTTACACACTGTCTGATCTCACTGGGCCCGCCCCCGGGTTACACACTGTCTGATCTCACTGGGCCCCCGGGTTACACACTGTCTGATCTCACTGGGCCCACCCCTGGGTTACACACTGTCTGATCTCACTGGGCCCACACACGGATAACACACTGTCTGATCTCACTGGGCCCCCGGGTTACACACTGTCTGATCTCACTGGGCCCACCCTGGGTTACACACTGTCTGATCTCACTGGGCCCACACACGGGTTACACACTGTCTGATCTCACTGGGCCCACCCCCGGGTTACACACTGTCTGATCTCACTGGGACTGCCCCCGGGTTACACACTGTCTGATCTCACTGGGCCCAACCCCGGGTTGCACACTGTCTGATTTCACTGGCCCCCCGCGTTACACACTGTCCGAGCTCACTGGGCCCAACCCGGAGTTACACACTGCCTGATCTCACTGGGCCCCCGGGTTACAGACTGTCTGATATCACTGGGCCCACCCCCGGTTTACACACTGTCTGAACTCACTGGGACTAACCCCGGGTTACACACTGTCTGATCTCACTGGTCCCATCCTCCGACTTACATACTGTCTGAACTCACTGGCCCAGCCCCGGGTTACACACTGTCTGATCTCACTGAACCCACCCCCGGGTTACACACTGTCTGATCTCACTGGGCCCACCCCCGGGTTACACACTGTCTGATCTCACTGGGCCCACCCCGGGTTACACAATGTCTCATCTCACTGGGCCCACCCCCGGGTTACACACAGTCTGATCTCACTAGGCCCAACCCCGGGTTACACATTGTCTGATATCACTAGGCCCATCCCGCGGGTTACACACTGTCTGATGTCACTGGGCCCACACCCGGGTTACACACTGTCTGATCTCATTGTGCCCACCCCCAAGTTACACACTGTCTGATCACACTGGGCCCACCCCCCGGTTACTCAATGTTTGATCTCACTTGGTCTTAGGGTTAAACACTGTCTCATCTCACTGGGCCCCCGGGTTACACACTGTCTGATCTCACTGGTCCCACCGCCAGGTTACACACTGTCTGATCTCACTGGTCCCACCCCCGGGTTACACACTGTCTGATCTCACTGGGCCCACCCCCGGGATACACACTGTCTGATCTCACTGGGCCCCAGGGTTACACACTGTCTGATCTCACTGGGCCCACCCCCGGGTTACACACTGTCTGATCTCACTGGGCCCACCCCCGGGTTACACACTGTCTGATCTCACTGGGCCCACCCCCCGGTTACACACTGTCTGATCTCACTGGGTCCACCCCCGGGTTACACACTGTCTGATCTCACTGCTCCCGCCCCCAGGTTACACACTGTCTGATCTCACTGTGCCCCCGGGTTACACAATGTTTGATCTCACTGTTCCCATACCCGGGTTACACACTGTCTGAACTCATTGTGCCCACCCCGGGTTACACACTGGCTGATCTCACTGGGCCCACCCCCAAGTTACACACTGTCTGATCTCACTGAGCCCACCCCCGTGTTACACACGTTCTGAGCTCACTGGGCCCCTGGGTTGCACACTGTCTGATCTCACTGGACCCAACCCCAGTTTACACACTGTCTGAACTCACTGGGCCCACCCCGGGTTACACACTATCTGATCTCACTGGGCACTCGGGTTACACAATGTTTGATCTCACTGTTCCCACACCCGGGTTACACACTGTCTGAACTCACTGTGCCCACCCCGGGTTACACACTGTCTGATCTCACTGGGCCCACCCCCGGGTTACACACTGTCTGATCTCACTGGGCCCCCGGTTTACACAATGTCTGATCTCACTGGGCCCCCGGGTTACACACTGTTTGATCTCACTGGACCCACCCCCGCGTTACACACTGTCTGAACTCACTGGGCCCACCCCGGGTTACACACTGTCTGACCTCACTGGGCCCACCCCCAAGTTACACACTGTCTGATCTCACTGAGCCCACCCCCGTGTTACACACGTTCTGAGCTCACTGGACCCCCGGGTTGCACACTGTCTGATCTCACTGGACCCAACCCCGGTTTACACACTGTCTGAACTCACTGGACCCACCCCGGGTTACACACTGTCTGCTCTCACTGGGCCCACCCCCGGGTTACACACTTTCTGATCTCACTGCTCCCGCCACCGGGTTACACACTGTCTGATCTCACTGTGCCCACCTCCTGGTTAGACACTGTCTGATCTCACTGGGCCCACCCCCGGGTTACACACTTTCTGATCTCACTGGGCACCCGCGTTAAACACTGTCTGATCTCACTGGGCCCACACACGGGTTACACACTGTCTGATCTCACTGGGCCCACCCCCGGGTTACACACTGTCTGATCTCACTGGGCCTGCCCACGGGTTACACACTGTCTGATCTCACTGGGCCCAAACCCGGGTTACACACTGTCTGATCTCACCGGGCCCCCGGGTTACACACTGTCCGAGCTCACTGGGCCCACCCCGGAGTTACACACTGCCTGATCTCACTGGGCCCCCGGGTTACAGACTGTCTGACCTCACTGGGCCCCCGGTTTACACACTGTCTCATCTCACTGGTCCCCCGGGTTACACACTGTTTGATCTCACTGGACCCACCCCCGGGTTACACACTGTCTGAACTCACTGGGCCCACCCCGGGTTACACATTGTCTGATCTCACTGGGCCCACCCCCAAGTTACACACTGTCTGATCTCACTGAGTCCACCCCCGTGTTACACACGTTCTGAGCTCACTGGGCCCCCGGGTTGCACACTGTCTGATCTCACTGGACCCAACCCCGGTTTACACACTGTCTGAACTCACTGGGCCCTCCCCGGGTTACACACTGTCTGATCTCACTGGGCCCACCCCGCGTTACACACTTTCTGATCTCACTGCTCCCGCCACCGCGTTACACACTGTCTGATCTCACTGTGCCCACCTCCGGGTTAGACACTGTCTGATCTCACTGGGCCCACCCCCGGGTTACACACTTTCTGATCTCACTGGGCACCCGCGGTAAACACTGTCTGATCTCACTGGGCCCACGCCCGGGTTACACACTGTCTAATCTCATTGGGCACACCCCCGGGTTACACAATGTTTGATCTCACTGGGTCTCCGGGTTAAACATTGTCTGATCTCACTGGGCCCCCGGGTTACACACTGTCTGATCTCACTGGGCCCAACCCCAAGTTACACACTGTCTGATCTCACTGAGCCCACCCCCGTGTTACACACGTTCTGAGCTCACTGGGCCCCCGGGATGCACACTGTCTGATCTCACTGGACCCAACCCCGGTTTACACACTGTCTGAACTCACTGGGCCCACCCCGGGTTACACACTGTCTGATCTCACTGGGCCCACCCCCGGGTTACACACTTTCTGATCTCACTGCTCCCGCCACCGGGTTACACACTGTCTGATCTCACTGGGCCCACCTCCGGGTTACACACTGTCTGATCTCACTGGGCCTACCCCTGGGTAACAAACTGTCTGATCTCACTGGGCCCACACACGGGTTACACACTGTTTGATCTCACTGGACCCATACCCGGGTTACACGCTGTCTGAACTCACTCGGCCCACCCCGGGTTACACATTGTCTGATCTCACTGGTACCACCCCCAGGTTACACACTGTCTGATCTCACTGGGCCCATCCCCGTGTTACACACGTTCTGATCTCACTGGGCCGCCGGTTTACACACTATCTGAACTCACTTTACCCAACCCCGGTTTACACACTGTCTGATCTCACTGGGCCCACCCCCGGGTTACACACTGTTTGATCTCACTGGGCCCGCCCCCGGGAGTCACACTGTCTGATCTCACTGGGGCCCCGGGTTAAACACTGTTTGATCTCACTGGAACCACCTACGGGTTGCACACTGTCTGAACTCACTGGGCCCACCCCGGGTTACACACTGTCTGATCTCACTGGGCCCACCCCCAGGTTACACACTGTCTGATCTCACTGGGCCCACCCCCGGGTTACACACTGTCTGATCTCACTGGGCCCACCCCTGGGTTACCCACTGTCTGATCTCACTGGGCCCACACAGGGGTTACACACTGTCTGATCTCACTGGGCCCGTCCCCAGGTTACACACTGTCTGATCTCACTGGGCCCGCGGGTTACACACTGTCTGATCTCGCTGGCCCCACCCCTGGGTGACACACTGTCTGATCTCACTGGGCCCCGGGGTTACACACAGCCTGATCTCATTGGGCCCTCCCCCGGGTTATACACTGTCTGATCTCACTGGGCCCCCGGCTTACACACTGTCTGATCTCACTGGGCCCACCACCGAGTTACACACTGTCTGATCTCACTGGGCCCAACCCGGGTTATACACTGTCTGATCTCCCTGGGTCCAACCCCGGGTTATACACTGTCTGATCTCACTGGTCCCCCGGGTTACACACTGTCTGATCTCACTGGGCCCACCCCGGGTTACACACTGTCTGATCTCACTGGGCCAGCGGGTTACACACTGTCTGATCTCACTGGGCCCACCCCCGGGTTACACACTGTCTGATCTCACTCGGCCCACCCCCGGGTTACACACTGTCTGATCTCACTGGGCCCACCCCCGGGTTACACACTGTCTGATCTCACTGGGCCTAACCCCGGGTTACACATTGTCTGATATCACTAGGCCCACCCCGCGGGTTACACACTGTCTGATCTCACTGGGCCCACCCCCGGGTTACACACTGTGTGATCTCATTGGGCCCACCCCCAGGTTACACACGGTCTTATCTCACTGAACCCACTCCCCGGTTACACAATGTTTGATCTCACTGGGTCTCCGGGTTAAACACTGTCTGATCTCACTGGGCCAACCACCGGGTTACAGACTGTCTGATCTCACTGGGCTCGCCCCGGGATACACACTGTCTGATCTCACTGGGCCCCCGGGTTACACACTGTCTGATCTCACTGGGCCCACCCCTGGGTTACACACTGTCTGATCTCACTGGGCCCACCCACGAGTTACACACTGTCTGATATCACTGGGCCCAACCCCGGGTTACACACTGTCTTCTCACTGCTCCCGCCCCCGAGTTCCACACTGTCTGATCTCACTGGCCCGCCCCCGGGTTACACACTGTCTGATCTCACTGTGCCCCCGAGTTACACACTGTCTGATCTCACTGGCCCCACCCCTGTGTTACACACTGTCTGATCTCACTGGGCCCCCGGGTTACACACTGTCTGATCTCACTGGGCCCTCCCCCGGGTTATACACTGTCTGATCTCACTGGGCCCCCGGCTTACACACTGCCTGATCTCACTCGGCCCACCCCCGAGTTACACACTGTCTGATCTCACTGGGCCCACCCTGTGTTACACACTGTCTGATCTCACTGGTCCCACCCACCGGTTACACACTATCTGATCTCACTGGGCCCACCCCCGGGTTACACTCTGTCTGATCTCACTGGGCCCACCACCGGTTTACAGACTGTCTGATCTCACTGGGCCCACACACGGGTTACACACTGTCTGATCTCACTGGGCCCACCCCCGGGTTACACACTGTCTGATCTCACTGGGCCCGCCCCCGGGTTACACACTGTCTGATCTCACTGGGCCCCCGGGTTACACACTGTCCGAGATCACTGGGCCCAACCCGGAGTTACACACTGCCTGATCTCACTGGGCCCCCGGGTTACAGACTGTCTGATATCACTGGGCCCACCCCCGGTTTACACACTGTCTGAACTCACTGGGACCAACCCCGGGTTACACACTGTCTGATCTCACTGGTCCCATCCTCCGACTTACATACTGTCTGAACTCACTGGCCCAGCCCCGGGTTACACACTGTCTGATCTCACTGAACCCACCCCCGGGTTACACACTGTCTGATCTCACTGGGCCCACCCCCGGGTTACACACTGTCTGATCTCACTGGGCCCACCCCGGGTTACACAATGTCTCATCCCACTGGGCCCACCCCCGGGTTACACACAGTCTGATCTCACTGGGCCCAACCCCGGGTTACATATTGTCTGATATCACTAGGCCCATCCCGCGGGTTACACACTGTCTGATGTCACTGGGCCCACACCCGGGTTACACACTGTCTGATCTCATTGGGCCCACCCCCAGGTTACACACTGTCTGATCTCACTGGGCCCACCCCCCGGTTACACAATGTTTGATCTCACTGGGTCTTAGGGTTAAACACTGTCTCATCTCACTGGGCCCCCGGGTTACACACTGTCTGATCTCACTGGTCCCACCGCCAGGTTACACACGGTCTGATCTCACTGGTCCCACCCCCGGGTTACACACTGTCTGATCTCACTGGGCCCACCCCCGGGATACACACTGTCTGATCTCACTGGGCCCCAGGGTTACACACTGTCTGATCTCACTGGGCCCACCCCCGGGTTACACACTGTCTGATCTCACTGGGCCCACCCCCGGGTTACACACTGTCTGATCTCACTGGGCCCACCCCCCGGTTACACACTGTCTGATCTCACTGGGCCCACCCCCGGGTTACACACTGTCTGATCTCACTGCTCCCGCCCCCGGGTTACACACTGTCTGATCTCACTGTGCCCCCGGGTTACACAATGTTTGATCTCACTGTTCCCACACCCGGGTTACACACTGTCTGAACTCATTGTGCCCACCCCGGGTTACACACTGTCTGATCTCACTGGGCCCACCCCCGGGTTACACACTGTCTGATCTCACTGGGCCCCCGGTTTACACACTGTCTGATCAAACTGGGCCCCCGGGTTACACAATGTTTGATCTCACTGTTCCCACACCCGGGTTACACACTGACTGAACTCACTGGGCCCACCCCGGGTTACACACTGGCTGATCTCACTGGGCCCACCCCCAAGTTACACACTGTCTGATCTCACTGAGCCCACGCCCGTGTTACACACGTTCTGAGCTCATTGGGCCCCCGGGTTGCACACTGTCTGATCTCACTGGACACAACCCCGGTTTACACACTGTCTGAACTCACTGGGCCCACCCCGGGTTACACACTATCTGACCTCACTGGGCACTCGGGTTACACAATGTTTGATCTCACTGTTCCCACACCCGGGTTACACACTGTCTGAACTCACTGTGCCCACTCCGGGTTACACACTGTCTGATCTCACTGGGCCCACCCCCGGGTTACACACTGTCTGATCTCACTGGGCCCCCGGTTTACACACTGTCTGATCTCACTGGGCCCCCGGGTTACACACTGTTTGATCTCACTGGACCCACCCCCGCGTTACACACTGTCTGAACACACTGGGCCCACCCCGGGTTACACACTGTCTGACCTCACTGGGCCCACCCCCAAGTTACACACTGTCTGATCTCACTGAGCCCACCCCCGTGTTACACACGTTCTGAGCTCACTGGGCCCCCGGGTTGCACACTGTCTGATCTCACTGGACCCAACCCCGGTTTACACACTGTCTGAACTCACTGGGCCCACCCCGGGTTACACACTGTCTGATCTCACTGGGCCCACCCCCGGGTTACACACTTTCTGATCTCACTGCTCTCGCCACCGGGTTACACACTGTCTGATCTCACTGTGCCCACCTCCGGGTTAGACACTGTCTGATCTCACTGGGCCCACCCCCGGGTTACACACTTTCTGATCTCACTGGGCACCCGCGTTAAACACTGTCTGATCTCACTGGGCCCACACACGGTTACACACTGTCTGATCTCACTTGGCCCACCCCCGGGTTACACACTGTCTGATCTCACTGGGCCTGCCCACGGGTTACACACTGTCTGATCTCACTGGGCCTAAACCCGGGTTACACACTGTCTGATCTCACCGGGCCCCCGGGTTACACACTGTCCGAGCTCACTGGGCCCACCCCGGAGTTACACACTGCCTGATCTCACTGGGCCCCCGGGTTACAGACTGTCTGATATCACTGGGCCCACCCCCGGTTTACACACTGTCTGAACTCACTGGGACCACCCTCGGGTTACACACTGTCTGATCTCACTGGTACCATCCTCCGAGTTACATACTGTCTGAACTCACTGGGCCCAGCCCCGGGTTACACACTGTCTGATCTCACTGGGCCCACCCCGGGTTACACAATGTTTCATCTCACTGGGCCCACCCCCGGGTTGCACACTGTCTGATCTCACTGGGCCCAAACCCGGGTTACACATTGTCTGATATCACTTGGCCCACCCCGCGGGTTACAAACTGTCTGATCTCATTGGGCCCACCCCCAGGTTACACACTGTCTGATCTCACTGGGCCCACCCCCCGGTTACACAATGATTGATCTCACTGGTTCTCAGGGTTAAACACTGTCTCATTTCACTGGGCCCCCGGATTACACACTGTCTGATCTCTCTGGTCCCACCGCCAGGTTACACACTGTCTGATCTTACTGGGCCCACCCCCGGGTTACACATTGTCTGATCTCACTGGGCCCACCCCCGGATTACACTCTGTCTGATCTCACTGGGCCCACCCCCCGGTTACACACTGTCTGATCTCACTGGGCCCACCCCCGGGTTACACACTGTCTGATCTCACTGCTCCCGCCCCCGGGTTACACACTGTCTGATCTCACTGGGCCCCCGGTTTACACACTGTCTGAGCTCACTGTGCCCCCGGGTTACACAATGTTTGATCTCACTGTTCCCACACCCGGGTTACACACTGTCTGAACTCACTGTGCCCTCCCCGGGTTACACACTGACTGATCTCACTGGGCCCACCCCCGGGTTACACACTGTCTGATCTCACTGGGCCCCCGGTTTACACACAGTCTGATCTCACTGGGCCCCCGGGTTACACAATGTTTGAGCTCACTGTTCCCACACCCGGGTTACACACTGTCTGAACTCACTGGGCCCACCCCGGGTTTCACACTGTCTGATCTCACTGGGCCCACCCCCAAGATACACACTGTCTGATCTCACTGAGCCCACCCCCGTGTTACACACGTTCTGAGCTCACTGGGCCCCCGGGTTGCACACTGTCTGATCTCACTGGACCCAACCCCGGTTGACACACTGTCTGAACTCACTGGGCCCACCCCGGGTTACACACTGTCTGATCTCACTGGGCCCCCGGTTTACACACTGTCTGATCTCACTGGGCCCCCGGGTTACACAATGTTTGATCTCACTGTTCCCACACCCGGGTTACACACTGTCTGAACTCACTGTGCCCACCCCGGGTTACACACTGCCTGAACTCACTGGGCCCACCCCCGGGTTACACACTGTCTGATCTCACTGGGCCCCCGGTTTACACACTGTCTGATCTCACTGGGCTCCCGGGTTACACACTGTTTGATCTCACTGGACCGACCCCCAGGTTACACACTGTCTGAACTCACTGGGCCCACCCCGGGTTACACACTGTCTGATCTCACTGGGCCCAGCCCCAAGTTACACACTGTCTGATCTCACTGAGCCCACCCCCGTGTTACACACGTTCTGAGCTCACTGGGCCCCCGGGTTGCACACTGTCTGATCTCACTGGACCCAACCCCGGTTTACACACTGTCTGAACTCACTGGGCCCACCCCGGGTTACACACTGTCTGATCTCACTGGGCCCACCCCCGGGTTACACACTTTCTGATCTCACTGCTCCCGCCACCGGGTTACACACTGTCTGATCTCACTGTGCCCACCTCCGGGTTAGACACTGTCTGATCTCACTGGGCCCACCCCCGGGTTACACACTTTCTGATCGCACTGGGCACCCGCGTTAAACACTGTCTGATCTCACTGGGCCCACCCCTGGGTTACACACTGTCTGATCTCATTGGGCACACCCCCGGGTTACACAATGTTTGATCTCACTGGGTCTCCGGGTTAAACATTGTCTGATCTCACTGGGCCCCCGGGTTACACACTGTCTGATCTCACTGGGCCCACCCCCGGGTTACACACTTTCTGATCTCACTGCTCCCGCCACCGGGTTACACACTGTCTGATCTCACTGTGCCCACCTCCGGGTTAGACACTGTCTGATCTCACTGGGCCCACCCCCGGGTTACACACTTTCTGATCTCACTGGGCACCCGCGTTAAACACTGTCTGATCTCACTGGGCCCACACACGGGTTACACACTGTCTGATCTCACTGGGCCCACCCCCGGGTTACACACTGTCTGATCTCACTGGGCCTGCCCACGGGTTACACACTGTCTGATCTCACTGGGCCCAAACCCGGGTTACACACTGTCTGATCTCACCGGGCCCCCGGGTTACACACTGTCCGAGCTCACTGGGCCCACCCCGGAGTTACACACTGCCTGATCTTACTGGGCCCCCGGGTTACAGACTGTCTGATATCACTGGGCCCACCCCCGGTTTACACACTGTCTGAACTCACTGGGACCACCCTCGGGTTACACACTGTCTGATCTCACTGGTACCATCCTCCGAGTTACATACTGTCTGAACTCACTGGGCCCAGCCCCGGGTTACACAATGTCTGATCTCACTGGGCCCACCCCGGGTTACACAATGTTTCATCTCACTGGGCCCACCCCCGGGTTGCACACTGTCTGATCTCACTGGGCCCAAACCCGCGTTACACATTGTCTGATATCACTAGGCCCACCCCGCGGGTTACAAACTGTCTGATCTCATTGGGCCCACCCCCAGGTTACACACTGTCTGATCTTTCTGGGCCCACCCCCCGGTTACACAATGATTGATCTCACTGGGTCTCAGGGTTAAACACTGTCTCATTTCACTGGGCCCCCGGGTTACACACTGTCTGATCTCACTGGTCCCACCGCCAGGTTACACACTGTCTGATCTTACTGGGCCCACCCCCGGGTTACACATTGTCTGATCTCACTGGGCCCACCCCCGGATTACACTCTGTCTGATCTCACTGGGCCCACCCCCCGGTTACACACTGTCTGATCTCACTGGGCCCACCCCCGGGTTACACACTGTCTGATCTCACTGCTCCCGCCCCCGGGTTACACACTGTCTGATCTCACTGGGCTCCCGGTTTACACACTGTCTGATCTCACTGTGCCCCCGGGTTACACAATGTTTGATCTCACTGTTCCCACACCCGGGTTACACACTGTCTGAACTCACTGTGCCCTCCCCGGGTTACACACTGACTGATCTCACTGGGCCCACCCCCGGGTTACACACTGTCTGATCTCACTGGGCCCCCGGTTTACACACTGTCTGATCTCACTGGGCCCCCGGGTTACACAATGTTTGAGCTCACTGTTCCCACACCCGGGTTACACACTGTCTGAACTCACTGGGCCCACCCCGGGTTTCACACTGTCTGATCTCACTGGGCCCACCCCCAAGATACACACTGTCTGATCTCACTGAGCCCACCCCCGTGTTACACACGTTCTGAGCTCACTGGGCCCCCGGGTTGCACACTGTCTGATCTCACTGGACCCAACCCCGGTTTACACACTGCCTGAACTCACTGGGCCCACCCCCGGGTTACACACTGTCTGATCTCACTGGGCCCCCGGTTTACACACTGTCTGATCTCACTGGGCTCCCGGGTTACACACTGGTTGATCTCACTGGACCCACCCCCAGGTTACACACTGTCTGAACTCACTGGGCCCACCCCGGGTTACACACTGTCTGATCTCACTGGGCCCAGCCCCAAGTTACACACTGTCTGATCTCACTGAGCCCACCCCCGTGTTGCACACGTTCTGAGCTCACTGGGACCCCGGGTTGCACACTGTCTGATCTCACTTGACCCAACCCCGGTTTACACACTGTCTGAACTCACTGGGCCCACCCCGGGTTACACACTGTCTGATCTCACTGGGCCCACCCCCGGGTTACACACTTTCTGATCTCACTGCTCCCGCCACCGGGTTACACACTGTCTGATCTCACTGTGCCCACTTCCGGGTTAGACACTGTCTGATCTCACTGGGCCCACCCCCGGGTTACACACTTTCTGATCTCACTGGGCACCCGCGTTAAACACTGTCTGATCTCACTGGGCCCACCCCCGGGTTACACACTGTCTGATCTCATTGGGCACACCCCCGGGTTACACAATGTTTGATCTCACTGGGTCTCCGGGTTAAACATTGTCTGATCTCACTGGGCCCCCGGGTTACACACTGTCTGATCTCACTGGGCCCACCCCCAAGTTACACACTGTCTGATCTCACTGAGCCCACCCCCGTGTTACACACGTTCTGAGCTCACTGGGCCCCCGGGATGCACACTGTCTGATCTCACTGGACCCAACCCCGGTTTACACACTGTCTGAACTCACTGGGCCCACCCCGGGTTACACACTGTCTGATCTCACTGGGCCCACCCCCGGGTTACACACTTTCTGATCTCACTGGGCACCCGGGTTAAACACTGTCTGATCTCACTGGGCCCACGCCCGGGTTACACACTGTCTGATCTCATTGGGCACACCCCCGGGTTACACAATGTTTGATCTCACTGGGTCTCCGGGTTAAACATTGTCTGATCTCACTGGGCCCCCGGGTTACACACTGTCTGATCTCACTGGTCCCACCCCCAGGGTACACACTGTCTGATCTTACTGGGCCCAACCCCGGGTTACACACAGTCTGATCTCACTGGGCCCACCCCTGTGTAACACACTGTCTGATCTCACTGGGCCCACACACGGGTTACACACTGTTTGATCTCACTGGACCCACCCCCGGGTTACACGCTGTCTGAACTCACTCGGCCCACCCGGGTTACACATTGTCTGATCTCACTGGTACCACCCCCGGGTTACACACTGTCTGATCTCACTGCTCCCGCCCCCGGGTTACACACTGTCTGATCTCACTGGGCCCCCGGTTTACACACTGTCTGATCTCACTGTGCCCCCGGGTTACACAATGTTTGATCTCACTGTTCCCACACCCGGGTTACACAATGTCTGAACTCATTGTGCCCACCCCGGGTTACACACTGTCTGATCTCACTGGGCCCACCCCCGGGTTGCACACTGTCTGATCTCACTGGGCCCCCGGTTTACACACTGTCTGATCACACTGGGCCCCCGGGTTACACAATGTTTGATCTCACTGTTCCCACACCCGGGTTACACACTGTCTGAACTCACTGGGCCCACCCCGGGTTACACATTGGCTGATCTCACTGGTCCCACCCCCAAGTTACACACTGTCTGATCTCACTGAGCCCACCCCCGTGTTACACACGTTCTGAGCTCACTGGGCCCCCGGGTTGCACACTGTCTGATCTCACTGGACCCAACCCCGGTTTACACACTGTCTGAACTCACTGGGCCCACCCCGGGTTACACACTATCTGATCTCACTGGGCCCCCGGTTTACACACTGTCTGATCTCACTGGGCTCCCGGGTTATACACTGTCTGATCTCACTGGACCCAACCCCGGTTTACACACTGTCTGAACTCACTGGGCCCACCCCCGGGTTACACACTTTCTGATCTCACTGCTCCCGCCACCGGGTTACACACTGTCTGATCTCACTCTGCCCACCTCCGGGTTAGACACTGTCTGATCTCACTGGGCACACCCCCGGGTTACACACTTTCTGATCTCACTGGGCACCCGCGTTAAACACTGTCTGATCTCACTGGGCCCACACACGGGTTACACACTGTCTGATCTCACTGGGCCCACCCCCGGGTTACACACAGTCTGATCTCACTGGGCCTGCCCACGGGTTACACACTGTCTGATCTCACTGAGCCCAACCCCGGGTTACACACTGTCTGATCTCACCGGGCCCCCGGGTTACACATTGTCCGAGCTCACTGGGCCCACCCCGGAGTTACACACTGCCTGATCTCACTGGGCCCCCGGGTTACAGACTGTCTGATATCACTGGGCCCACCCCCGGTTTACACACTGTCTGAACTCACTGGGACCACCCTCGGGTTACACACTGTCTGATCTCACTGGTCCCATCCTCCGAGTTACATACTGTCTGAACTCACTGGGCCCAGCCCCGGGTTACACACTGTCTGATCTCACTGGGCCCACCCCAGGTTACACAATGTTTCATCTCACTGGGCCCACCCCCGGGTTACACACTGTCTGATCTCACTGTGCCCAACCCCGGGTTACACATTGTCTGATATCACTAGGCCCACCCCGCGGGTTACAAACTGTCTGATGTCACTGGGCCCACACCCGGGTTACACACTGTCTGATCTCATTGGGCCCACCCCCAGGTTACACACTGTCTGATCTCACTGGGCCCACCCCCCGGTTACACAATGTTTGATCTCACTGGGCCCCCGGGTTGCACACTGTCTGATCTCACTGGACCCAACCCCGGTTTACACACAGTCTGAACTCACTGGTCCCACCGCCAGGTTACACACTGTCTGATCTCACTGGGCCCACTCCCGGATTACACATTGTCTGATCTCACTGGGCCCACCCCCGGATTACACTCTGTCTGATCTCACTGGGCCCACCACCGGGTTACAGACTGTCTGATGTCACTGGGCCCACCCCGGGTTACACACTGTCTGATCTCACTGCTCCCGCCCCCGGGTTACACACTGTCTGATCTCACTGGGCCCCCGGGTTACACACTGTCTGATCTCACTGGGCTCCCGGGTTACACACTGTTTGATCTCACTGGACCCACCCCCGGGTTACACACTGTCTGAACTCACTGGGCCCACCCCGGGTTTCACACTGTCTGATCTCACTGGGCCCACCCCCAAGATACACACTGTCTGATCTCACTGAGCCCACCCCCGTGTTACACACGTTCTGAGCTCACTGGGCCCCCGGGTTGCACACTGTCTGATCTCACTGGACCCAACCCCGGTTTACACACTGTCTGAACTCACTGGGCCCACCCCGGGTTACACACTGTCTGATCTCACTGGGCCCCCGGTTTACACACTGTCTGATCTCACTGGGCCCCCGGGTTACACAATGTTTGATCTCACTGTTCCCACACCCGGATTACACACTGTCTGAACTCACTGTGCCCACCCCGGGTTACACACTGCCTGAACTCACTGGGCCCACCCCCGGGTTACACACTGTCTGATCTCACTGGGCCCCCGGTTTACACACTGTCTGATCTCACTGGGCTCCCGGGTTACACACTGGTTGATCTCACTGGACCCACCCCCAGGTTACACACTGTCTGAACTCACTGGGCCCACCCCGGGTTACACACTGTCTGATCTCACTGGGCCCAGCCCCAAGTTACACACTGTCTGATCTCACTGAGCCCACCCCCGTGTTGCACACGTTCTGAGCTCACTGGGACCCCGGGTTGCACACTGTCTGATCTCACTTGTTCCAACCCCGGTTTACACACTGTCTGAACTCACTGGGCCCACCCCGGGTTACACACTGTCTGATCTCACTGGGCCCACCCCCGGGTTACACACTTTCTGATCTCACTGCTCCCGCCACCGGGTTACACACTGTCTGATCTCACTGTGCCCACTTCCGGGTTAGACACTGTCTGATCTCACTGGGCCCACCCCCGGGTTACACACTTTCTGATCTCACTGGGCACCCGCGTTAAACACTGTCTGATCTCACTGGGCCCACCCCCGGGTTACACACTGTCTGATCTCATTGGGCACACCCCCGGGTTACACAATGTTTGATCTCACTGGGTCTCCGGGTTAAACATTGTCTGATCTCACTGGGCCCCCGGGTTACACACTGTCTGATCTCACTGGGCCCACCCCCAAGTTACACACTGTCTGATCTCACTGAGCCCACCCCCGTGTTACACACGTTCTGAGCTCACTGGGCCCCCGGGATGCACACTGTCTGATCTCACTGGACCCAACCCCGGTTTACACACTGTCTGAACTCACTGGGCCCACCCCGGGTTACACACTGTCTGATCTCACTGGGCCCACCCCCGGGTTACACACTTTCTGATCTCACTGGGCACCCGGGTTAAACACTGTCTGATCTCACTGGGCCCACGCCCGGGTTACACACTGTCTGATCTCATTGGGCACACCCCCGGGTTACACAATGTTTGATCTCACTGGGTCTCCGGGTTAAACATTGTCTGATCTCACTGGGCCCCCGGGTTACACACTGTCTGATCTCACTGGTCCCACCCCCAGGGTACACACTGTCTGATCTTACTGGGCCCAACCCCGGGTTACACACAGTCTGATCTCACTGGGCCCACCCCTGTGTAACACACTGTCTGATCTCACTGGGCCCACACACGGGTTACACACTGTTTGATCTCACTGGACCCACCCCCGGGTTACACGCTGTCTGAACTCACTCGGCCCACCCGGGTTACACATTGTCTGATCTCACTGGTACCACCCCCGGGTTACACACTGTCTGATCTCACTGCTCCCGCCCCCGGGTTACACACTGTCTGATCTCACTGGGCCCCCGGTTTACACACTGTCTGATCTCACTGTGCCCCCGGGTTACACAATGTTTGATCTCACTGTTCCCACACCCGGGTTACACAATGTCTGAACTCATTGTGCCCACCCCGGGTTACACACTGTCTGATCTCACTGGGCCCACCCCCGGGTTGCACACTGTCTGATCTCACTGGGCCCCCGGTTTACACACTGTCTGATCACACTGGGCCCCCGGGTTACACAATGTTTGATCTCACTGTTCCCACACCCGGGTTACACACTGTCTGAACTCACTGGGCCCACCCCGGGTTACACATTGGCTGATCTCACTGGTCCCACCCCCAAGTTACACACTGTCTGATCTCACTGAGCCCACCCCCGTGTTACACACGTTCTGAGCTCACTGGGCCCCCGGGTTGCACACTGTCTGATCTCACTGGACCCAACCCCGGTTTACACACTGTCTGAACTCACTGGGCCCACCCCGGGTTACACACTATCTGATCTCACTGGGCCCCCGGTTTACACACTGTCTGATCTCACTGGGCTCCCGGGTTATACACTGTCTGATCTCACTGGACCCAACCCCGGTTTACACACTGTCTGAACTCACTGGGCCCACCCCCGGGTTACACACTTTCTGATCTCACTGCTCCCGCCACCGGGTTACACACTGTCTGATCTCACTCTGCCCACCTCCGGGTTAGACACTGTCTGATCTCACTGGGCACACCCCCGGGTTACACACTTTCTGATCTCACTGGGCACCCGCGTTAAACACTGTCTGATCTCACTGGGCCCACACACGGGTTACACACTGTCTGATCTCACTGGGCCCACCCCCGGGTTACACACAGTCTGATCTCACTGGGCCTGCCCACGGGTTACACACTGTCTGATCTCACTGAGCCCAACCCCGGGTTACACACTGTCTGATCTCACCGGGCCCCCGGGTTACACATTGTCCGAGCTCACTGGGCCCACCCCGGAGTTACACACTGCCTGATCTCACTGGGCCCCCGGGTTACAGACTGTCTGATATCACTGGGCCCACCCCCGGTTTACACACTGTCTGAACTCACTGGGACCACCCTCGGGTTACACACTGTCTGATCTCACTGGTCCCATCCTCCGAGTTACATACTGTCTGAACTCACTGGGCCCAGCCCCGGGTTACACACTGTCTGATCTCACTGGGCCCACCCCAGGTTACACAATGTTTCATCTCACTGGGCCCACCCCCGGGTTACACACTGTCTGATCTCACTGTGCCCAACCCCGGGTTACACATTGTCTGATATCACTAGGCCCACCCCGCGGGTTACAAACTGTCTGATGTCACTGGGCCCACACCCGGGTTACACACTGTCTGATCTCATTGGGCCCACCCCCAGGTTACACACTGTCTGATCTCACTGGGCCCACCCCCCGGTTACACAATGTTTGATCTCACTGGGCCCCCGGGTTGCACACTGTCTGATCTCACTGGACCCAACCCCGGTTTACACACAGTCTGAACTCACTGGTCCCACCGCCAGGTTACACACTGTCTGATCTCACTGGGCCCACTGCCGGATTACACATTGTCTGATCTCACTGGGCCCACCCCCGGATTACACTCTGTCTGATCTCACTGGGCCCACCACCGGGTTACAGACTGTCTGATGTCACTGGGCCCACCCCGGGTTACACACTGTCTGATCTCACTGCTCCCGCCCCCGGGTTACACACTGTCTGATCTCACTGGGCCCCCGGGTTACACACTGTCTGATCTCACTGGGCTCCCGGGTTACACACTGTTTGATCTCACTGGACCCACCCCCGGGTTACACACTGTCTGAACTCACTGGGCCCACCCCGGGTTACACACTGTCTGATCTCACTGGGCCCACCCCCAAGTTACACACTATCTGATCTCACTGAGCCCACCCCCGTGTTACACACGTTCTGAGCTCACTGGGCCCCCGGGTTGCACACTGTCTGATCTCACTGGACCCAACACCGGTTTACACACTGTCTGAACTCACTGGGCCCACCCCGGGTTACACACTGTCTGATCTCACTGGGCCCACCCCCGGGTTACACACTGTCTGATCTCATTGGGCACACCCCCGGGTTACACAATGTTTGATCTCACTGGGTCTCCGGGTTAAACATTGTCTGATCTCACTGGGCCCCCGGGTTACACACTGTCTGATCTCATTGGGCACACCCCCAAGTTACACAGTGTCTGATCTCACTGAGCCCACCCCCGTGTTACACACGTTCTGAGCTCACTGGGCCCCCCGATGCACACTGTCTGATCTCACTGGACCCAACCCCGGTTTACACACTGTCTGAACTCACTGGGCCCACCCCGGGTTACACACTGTCTGATCTCACTGGGCCCACCCCCGGGTTACACACTTTCTGATCTCACTGCTCCCGCCACCGGGTTACACACTGTCTGATCTCACTGGGCCCACCTCGGGGTTACACACTGTCTGATCTCACTGGGCCCACCCCCGGGTTACACACTTTCTGATCTCACTGCGCACCCGGGTTAAACATTGTCTGATCTCACTGGGCCCCCGGGTTACACACTGTCTGAACTCACTTTACCCAACCCCGGTTTACACACTGTCTGATCTCACTGGGCCCACCCCCGGGTTACACACTGTTTGATCTCACTGGACCCACCCCCAGGTTACACACGTTCTGATCTCACTAGGCCGCCGGGTTACACACTGTCTGAACTCACTTTACCCAACCCCGGTTTACACACTGTCTGATCTCACTGGGCCCACCCCCGGGTTACACACTGTCTGATCTCACTGGGCCTGCCCCCGGGTTACACACTGTCTGATCTCATTGGGCCCCCGGGTTAAACACTGTTTGATCTCACTGGAACCACCCACGGGTTACACACTGTCTGAACTCACTGGGCCCACCCCGGGTTACACACTGTCTGATCTCACTGGGCCCACACCCAGGTTACACACTATCTGATCTCACTAGGCCCACCCCCGGGTTGCACACTGTCTGATCTCACTGGGCCCCCCGGTTAAACACTGTCTGATCTCACTGGGCCCACCCCTGGGTTACCCACTGTCTGATCTCACTGGGCCCACACAGGGGTTACACACTGTCTGATCTCACTGGGCCCCCGGGTTACACACTGTCTGATCTCGCTGGCTCCACCCGTGGGTGACACACTGTCTGATCTCACTGGGCCCCCGGGTTACACACTGTCTGATCTCATTGGGCCCTCCCCCGGGTTAGGCACTGTCTGATCTCACTGGGCCCCCGGCTTACACACTGTCTGATCTCACTGGGCCCACCACCGAGTTACACACTGCCTGATCTCACTGGGCCCAACCCGGGTTATACACTGTCTGATCTCCCTGGATCCATCCCCGGGTAACACATTGTCTGATCTCACTGGGCCCCCGGGTTACACACTGTCTGATCTCACTGGGCCCACCCCCGGGTTACACACTGTCTGATCTCACTGGGCCCGCGGGTTACACACTGTCTGATCTCACTGGTCCCACCCCCGGGTTACATACTGTCTGATCTCACTGGGCCCACCCCGGGGTTACACACTGTCTGATCTCACTGGGCCCACCCCCGGGTTACACACTGTCTGATCTCACTGGGCCCAACCCCGGGTTACACATTGTCTGATATCACTAGGCCCACCCCGCGGGTTACACACTGTCTGATCTCACTGGGCCCACCCCCGGGTTACACACTGTCTGATCTCATTGGGCCCACCTCCAGGTTACACACGGTCTGATCTCACTGTGCCCACCCCCCGGTTACACAATGTTTGATCTCACTGGGTCTCCGGGTTAAACACTGTCTGATCTCACTGGGCCCCCGGGTTACACTCTGTCTGATCTCACTGGGCCCACCCACGAGTTACACACTGTCTGATATCACTGGGCCCAACCCCGGGTTACACACTGTCTGATCTCACTGGCCCCACCCCTGTGTTACATACTGTCTGATCTCACTGGGCCCCCGCGTTACACACTGTCTGATCTCACTGGGCCCTCCCCCGGGTTATACACTGTCTGATCTCACTGGGCCCCCGGCTTACACACTGCCTGATCTCACTCGGCCCACCCCCGAGTTACACACTGTCTGATCTCACTGGGCCCACCCCGTGTTACACACTGTCTGATCTCCCTGGGTCCACTCCCGGGTTACACACTGTCTGATCTCACTGGGCCCCCGGGTTACATACTGTCTGATCTCACTGGGCCCACCCCCGGGTTACACACTGTCTGATCTCACTGGGCCCCCGGGTTACACACTGTTTGATCTCACTGGACACACCCCCGGGTTACATACAGTCTGAACTCACTGGGCCCACCCCGGGTTACACACTGTCTGATCTCACTGGGCTGACCCCCAGCTTACACACTGTCTGATCTCGCTGGGCCCACCCCCGTGTTACACACGTTCTGAGCTCACTGAGCCCCCGGGTTGCACACTGTCTTATCTAACTGCTCCCGCCCCCGGTTTACACACTGTCTGATCTCACTGGGCCCACCCCCGTGTTACACACTGTCTGATCTCACTGGGCCCACCCCCGGGTTACACACTTTCTGATCTCACTGGGCACCCGGGTATAACACTGTCTGATCTCACTGGGCCCACCCCCGGGTTACACACTGTCTGATCTCACTGAGCCCACCCCCAGGTTACACAATGTTTGATCTCACTGGGTCTCCGGGTTAAACACTGTCTGATCTCACTGGGCCCCCGGGTTACTCACTGTCTGATCTCACTGGTCCCACCCACCGGTTACACACTATCTGATCTCACTGGGCCCACCCCCGGGTTACACTCTGTCTGATCTCACTGGGTCCACCACCGGTTTACAGACTGTCTGATCTCACTGGGCCCACACACGGGTTACACACTGTCTGATCTCACTGGGCCCCCGGGTTACACACTGTCTGATCTCACTGGGCCCACCCCTGGGTTACACACTGTCTGATCTCACTGGGCCCACACACGGGTTACACACTGTCTGATCTCACAGGGCCCATCCCCGGGTTACACACTGTCTGATCTCACTGGGCCTGCCCCCGGGTTACACACTGTCTGATCTCACTGGGCCCAACCCCGGGTTGCACACTGTCTGATCTCACTGGCCCCCCGGGTTACACACTGTCCGAGCTCACTGGGCCCACCCCGGAGTTACACACTGCCTGATCTCACTGGGCCCCCGGGTTACACACTGTCTCATCTCACTGGGCCCCCGGTTTACACACTGTCTGATCTCACTGGTCCCACCGCCAGGTTACACACTGTCTGATCTCACTGGTCCCACCCCCGGGTTACACACTGTCTGATCTCACTGGTACCACCCCCGGGTTACACTCTGTCTGATCTCACTGGGCCCACCACCGGGTTACAGACTGTCTGATGTCACTGGGCCCACCCCGGGTTACACACTGTCTGATCTCACTGGGCCCACCCCCGGGATACACACTGTCTGATCTCATTGGGCACCCGGGTTACACACTGTCTGATCTCACTGGGCCCACCCCCGTGTTACACACTGTCTGATCTCACTGGGCCCACCCCCGGGTTACACACTGTCTGATCTCACTGGGCCCACCCCCGGGTTACACACTGTCTGATCTCACTGCTCCTGCCCCGGGTTACACACTGTCTGATCTCACTGGGCCCCCGGGTTACACACTGTCTGATCTCACTGGCCCCACCCCTGGGTTACACACTGTCTGATCTCACTGGGCCCCCGGGTTACACACTGTCTGATCTCACTGGCCCCACCCCTGGGTTACACACTGTCTGATCTCACTGCGCCCCGGGTTACACACTGTCTGATCTCACTGGGCCCTCCCCCGGGTTATACACTCTCTGATCTCATTGGGCCCCCGGCTTACACACTGCCTGATCTCACTCGGCCCACCCCCGAGTTACACACTGTCTGATCTCACTGGGCCCACCCCCGGGTTACACACTGTCTGATCTCACTGGGCCCTCCCACGGGTTATACACTGTCTGATCTCACTGGGCCCCCGGCTTACACATTGCCTGCTCTCACTGGCCCCACCCCGTGTTACACACTGTCTGATCTCCCTGAGTCGACCCCCGGGTTACAGACTGTCTGATCTCACTGGGCCCCCGGGTTACACTATGTCTGATCTCACTGGGCCCACCCCCGGGTTACACACTCTCTGATCTCACTGGGCCCCCGGTTTACACACTGTCTGATTTCACTGGGCCCCCGGGTTACACAATGTTTGATCTCACTGTTCCCACCCCCGGGTTACACACTCTCTGAACTCACTGTGCCCATCCCGGGTTACACACTGTCTGATCTCACTGGGCCCACCCCCGGGTTACACACTGTCTGATCTCACAGGGCCCCCGGTTTACACACTGTCTGATCTCACTGGGCCCCCGGGTTACACACTGTCTGATCTCACTGGGCCCACCCCCGGGTTACACACTTTCTTATCTCACTGCTCCCACCACTGGGTTACACACTGTCTGATCTCACTGGGCCCACCTCTGGGTTACACACTGTCTGATCTCACTGGGCCCACGCCCGGGTTACACACTTTCTGATCTCACTGGGCACCCGGGTTAAACACTGTATGATCTCACTGGGACCACCCCCGGGTTACACACTGTCTGATCTCATTGGGCACACCCCCGGGTTACACAATGTTTGATCTCACTGGGTCTCCGGGTTAAACATTGTCTGATCTCACTTGTCCCCCGGGTTACATACTCTCTGATCTCACTGGTCCCACCCCCAGGTTACACACTGTCTGATCTCACTGGGCCCAACCCAGGGTTACACACAGTCTGATCCCACTGGGCCCACCCCCGGGTTACACTCTGTCTGATCTAACTGGGCCCCCGGGTTACACACTGTTTGATCTCATTGGTCCCACCCCCGGGTTACACACTGTCTGATCTCACTGGGCCCACCCCCGGGTTACACACTTTCTGATCTCACTGCTCCCGCCACCGGGTTACACACTGTCTGATCTCACTGGGCCCACCTCCGGGTTACACACTGTCTGATCTCACTGGGCCCACCCCCGGGTTACACACTTTCTGATATCACTGCGCACCCGGGTTAAACATTGTCTGATCTCACTGGGCCCCCGGGTTACACACTGTCTGATCTCACTGGTCCCACCCCCAGATTACACACTGTCTGATCTTACTGGGCCCAACCCCGGGTTACACACAGTCTGATCTCACTGGGCCCACCCCTGGGTAACACACTCTCTGATCTCACTTTGCCCACACACGGGTTACACACTGTTTGATCTCACTGGACCCACCCCCGGGTTACACGCTGTCTGAACTCACTCGGCCCACCCGGGTTACACATTGTCTGATCTCACTGGTACCACCCCCAGGTTACACACGTTCTGATCTCACTAGGCCGCCGGGTTACACACTGTCTGAACTCACTTTACTCAACCCCGGTTTACACACTGTCTGATCTCACTGGGCCCACCCCCGGGTTACACACTGTCTGATCTCACTGGGCCCTCCCCCGGGTTACACAATCTCGGATCTCATTGGGCCCCCGGGTTAAACACTGTTTGATCTCACTGGAACCACCCACGGGTTACACACTGTCTGAACTCACTGGGCCCACCCCGGGTTACACACTGTCTGATCTCACTGGGCCCACCCCAAGTTACACACTGTCTGATCTCACTGGGCCCACCCCCGGGTTACACACTGTCTGATCTCACTGGGCCCCCGGGTTAAACACTGTCTGATCTCACTGGGCCCACCCCTGGGTTACCCACTTTCTGATCTCACTGGGCCCACACAGGGGTTACACACTGTCTGATCTCACTGGGCCGTCCCCGGGTTACACACTGTCTGATCTCACTGGGCCCCCGGGTTACACACTGTCTGATCTCGCTGGCTCCACCCCTGGGTGACACACTGTCTGATCTCACTGGGCCCCCGAGTTACACACTGTCTGATCTCATTGGGCCCTCCCCCGGTTTAGGCACTGTCTGATCTCACTGGGCCCCCGGCTTACACACTGTCTGATCTCACTGGGCCCACCACCGAGTTACACACTGCCTGATCTCACTGGGCCCAACCCGGGTTATACACTGTCTGATCTCCCTGGATCCATCCCCGGGTAACACACTGTCTGATCTCACTGGGCCCACCCCGGGGTTACACACTGTCTGATCTCACTGGGCCCACCCCCGGGTTACACACTGTCTGATCTCACTGGGCCCAACCCCGGGTTACACATTGTCTGATATCACTAGGCCCACCCCGCGGGTTACACACTGTCTGATCTCACTGGGCCCACCCCCGGGTTACACACTGTCTGATCTCATTGGGCCCACCCCCAGGTTACACAAGGTCTGATCTCACTGTGCCCACCCCCCGGTTACACAATGTTTGATCTCACTGGGCCCCCGGGTTACACTATGTCTGATCTCACTGGGCCCACCACCGGGTTACAGACTGTCTGATGTCACTGGGCCCACCCCCGGGTTACACACTGTCTGATCTCACTGGGCTCGCCCCGGGATACACACTGTCTGATCTCACTGGGCCCCCGGGTTACACACTGTCTGATCTCACTGGGCCCACCCCTGGCTTACACACTGTCTGATCTCACTGGGCCCACCCACGAGTTACACACTGTCTGATATCACTGGGCCCAACCCCGGGTTACACACTGTCTGATCTCACTGGCCCCACCCCTGTGTTACATACTGTCTGATCTCACTGGGCCCCCGGGTTACACACTGTCTGATCTCACTGGGCCCTCCCCCGGGTTATACACTGTCTGACCTCACTGGGCCCCCGGCTTACACACTGCCTGATCTCACTCGGCCCACCCCCGAGTTACACACTGTCTGATCTCACTGGGCCCACCCCGTGTTACACACTGTCTGATCTCCCTGGGTCCACTCCCGGGTTACACACTGTCTGATCTCACTGGGCCCCCGGGTTACATACTGTCTGATCTCACTGGGCCCACCCCCGGGTTACACACTGTCTGATCTCACTGGGCCCCCGGGTTACACACTGTTTGATCTCACTGGACACACCCCCGGGTTACATACAGTCTGAACTCACTGGGCCCACCCCGGGTTACACACTGTCTGATCTCACTGGGCCGACCCCCAGCTTACACACTGTCTGATCTCGCTGGGCCCACCCCCGTGTTACACACGTTCTGAGCTCACTGAGCCCCCGGGTTGCACACTGTCTGATCTAACTGCTCCCGCCCCCGGTTTACACACTGTCTGATCTCACTGGGCCCACCCCCGTGTTACACACTGTCTGATCTCACTGGGCCCACCCCCGGGTTACACACTTTCTGATCTCACTGGGCACCCGGGTATAACACTGTCTGATCTCACTGGGCCCACCCCCGGGTTACACACTGTCTGATCTCACTGAGCCCACCCCCAGGTTACACAATGTTTGATCTCACTGGGTCTCCGGGTTAAACACTGTCTGATCTCACTGGGCCCCCGGGTTACTCACTGTCTGATCTCACTGGTCCCACCCACCGGTTACACACTATCTGATCTCACTGGGCCCACCCCCGGGTTACACCCTCTCTGATCTCACTGGGCCCACCACCGGTTTACAGACTGTCTGATCTCACTGGGCCCACACACGGGTTACACACTGTCTGATCTCACTGGGCCCCCGGGTTACACACTGTCTGATCTCACTGGGCCCACCCCTGGGTTACACACTGCCTGATCTCAATGGGCCCACACACGGGTTACACACTGTCTGATCTCACAGGGCCCACCCCCGGGTTACACACTCTCTGATCTCACTGGGCCTGCCCCCGGGTTACACACTGTCTGATCTCACTGGGCCCAACCCCGGGTTGCACACTGTCTGATCTCACTGCCCCCCGGGTTACACACTGTCCGAGCACACTGGGCCCACCCCGGAGTTACACACTGCCTGATCTCACTGGGCCCCCGGGTTACACACTGTCTCATCTCACTGGGCCCCCGGGTTACACACTGTCTGATCTCACTGGTCCCACCGCCAGGTTACACACTGTCTGATCTCACTGGTCCCACCCCCGGGTTACACACTGTCTGATCTCACTGGGACCACCCCCGGGTTACACTCTGTCTGATCTCACTGGGCCCACCACCGGGTTACAGACTGTCTGATGTCACTGGGCCCACCCCGGTTACACACTGTCTGATCTCACTGGGCCCACCCCCGGGATACACACTGTCTGATCTCATTGGGCCCCCGGGTTACACACTGTCTGATCTCACTGGGCCCACCCCTGGGTGACACATTGTCTGATCTGACTGGGCCCACCCACGAGTTACACACTGTCTGATCTCACTGGGCCCAACCCCGGGTTACACACTTTCTGATCTCACTGGGCCCAACCCCGGGTTACACACTGTCTGATCTAACTGGGCCCATCCTCGGGTTACACACTGTCTGATCTCACTGGGCCCACCCCCGGGTTACACACTGTCTGATCTCACTGGGCCCACCCCCGGGTTACACACTGTCTGATCTCACTGGGCCCACCCCCGGGTTACACACTGTCTGATCTCACTGGGCCCACCCCCGGGTTACACACTGTCTGATCTCACTGGCCCCACCCCTGGATTACACACTGTCTGATCTCACTGCGCCCCCGGGTTACACACTGTCTGATCTCACTGGGCCCTCCCCCGGGTTATACACTCTCTGATCTCATTGGGCCCCCGGCTTACACACTGCCTGATCTCACTCGGCCCACCCCCGAGTTACACACTGTCTGATCTCACTGGGCCCACCCCCGGGTTACACACTGTCTGATCTCACTGGGCCCTCCCCCGGGTTATACACTGTCTGATCTCACTGGGCCCCCGGCTTACACACTGCCTGCTCTCACTGGCCCCACCCCGTGTTACACACTGTCTGATCACCCTGGGTCGACGCCCGGGTTACAGACTGCCTGATCTCACTGGGCCCCCGGGTTACACAATGTTTGATCTCACTGTTCCCACCCCCGGGTTACACACTCTCTGAACTCACTGTGCCCATCCCGGGTTACACACTGTCTGATCTCACTGGGCCCACCCCCGGGTTACACACTGTCTGATCTCACAGGGCCCCCTGTTTACACACTGTCTGATCTCACTGGGCCCCCGGGTTACACACTGTCTGATCTCACTGGGCCCACCCCCGGGTTACACACTTTCTGATCTCACTGCTCCCACCACCGGGTTACACACTGTCTGATCTCACTGGGCCCACCTCCGGGTTACACACTGTCTGATCTCCCTGGGCCCACCCCCGGGTTACACACTTTCTGATCTCACTGGGCACCCGGGTTACACACTGTTTGATCTCATTGGTCCCACCCCCGGGTTACACACTGTCTGATCTCACTGGGCCCACCCCGGGTTACACACTGTCTGATCTCACTGGGCCCGTCCCCGGGTTACACACTGTCTGATCTCACTGGGCCCCCGCGTTACACACTGTCTGATCTCGCTGGCCCCACCCCTGGGTTACACACTATCTGATCTCACTGGGCCCCCGTGTTACACGCTGTCTGATCTCACTGGGCCCTCCCCCGGGTTATACACTGTCTGATCTCACAGGGGCCCCGGCTTACACACTGTCTGATCTCACTGGGCCCACCACCGAGTTACACACTGCCTGATCTCACAGGGCCCACCCCGGGTTACACACTGTCTGATCTCACTGGGCCCCCGGGTTACACACTGTCTGATCTCACTGGGACCCGGGTTACACACTGTTTGATCTCACTGGAACCATCCACGGGTTACACACTGTCTGAACTCACTGTACCCACCCCGGGTTACACACTGTCTGATCTCACTGGGCCCACCCCCGGGTTACACACTGTCTGATCTCACTCGGCCCGCCCCCGGGTTACACACTGTCTGATCTCATTGGCCCCCGGGTTACACACTGTTTGATCTCACTGGAACCATCCACGGGTTACACACTGTCTGAACTCACTGTACCCACCCCGGGTTACACACTGTCTGATCTCACTGGGCCCACCCCAAGTTACACACTGTCTGATCTCACTGGGCCCACCCCCGGGTTACACACTGTCTGATCTCACTGGGCCCCCGGGTTACACACTGTTTGATCTGACTGGGCCCACCCCTGGGTTACACACTGTCTGATCTCACTGGGCCCACACACGGGTTACACACTGTCTGATCTCACTGGGCCCGTCCCCGGGTTACACACTGTCTGATCTCACTGGGCCCCCGGGTTACACACTGTCTGATCTCGCTGGCCCCACCCCTGGGTTACACACTGTCTGATCTCACTGGGCGCCCGGGTTACACACTGTCTGATCTCACTGGGCCCTCCCCCGGGTTATACACTGTCTAATCTCACTGGGCCCCCGGCTTACACACTGTCTGATCTCACTGGGCCCACCCCTGGGTGACACATTGTCTGATCTGACTGGGCCCACCCACGAGTTACACACTGTCTGATCTCACTGGGCCCAACCCCGGGTTACACACTTTCTGATCTCACTGGGCCCAATCCCGGGTTACACACTGTCTGATCTAACTGGGCCCATCCTCGGGTTACACACTGTCTGATCTCACTGGGCCCACCCCCGGGTTACACACTGTCTGATCTCACTGGGCCCACCCCCGGGTTACACACTGTCTGATCTCACTGGGCCCACCCCCGGGTTACACACTGTCTGATCTCACTGGGCCCACCCCCGGGTTACACACTGTCTGATCTCACTGGCCCCACCCCTGGGTTACACACTGTCTGATCTCACTGCGCCCCCGGGTTACACACTGTCTGATCTCACTGGGCCCTCCCCCGGGTTATACACTCTCTGATCTCATTGGGCCCCCGGCTTACACACTGCCTGATCTCACTCGACCCACCCCCGAGTTACACACTGTCTGATCTCACTGGGCCCACCCCCGGGTTACACACTGTCTGATCTCACTGGGCCCTCCCACGGGTTATACACTGTCTGATCTCACTGGGCCCCCGGCTTACACACTGCCTGCTCTCACTGGCCCCACCCCGTGTTACACACTGTCTGATCACCCTGGGTCGACGCCCGGGTTACAGACTGTCTGATCTCACTGGGCCCCCGGGTTACACAATGTTTGATCTCACTGTTCCCACCCCCGGGTTACACACTCTCTGAACTCACTGTGCCCATCCCGGGTTACACACTGTCTGATCTCACTGGGCCCACCCCCGGGTTACACACTGTCTGATCTCACAGGGCCCCCTGTTTACACACTGTCTGATCTCACTGGGCCCCCGGGTTGCACACTGTCTGATCTCACTGGGCCCACCCCCGGGTTACACACTTTCTGATCTCACTGCTCCCACCACCGGGTTACACACTGTCTGATCTCACTGGGCCCACCTCCGGGTTACACACTGTCTGATCTCCCTGGGCCCACCCCCGGGTTACACACTTTCTGATCTCACTGGGCACCCGGGTTACACACTGTTTGATCTCATTGGTCCCACCCCCGGGTTACACACTGTCTGATCTCACTGGGCCCACCCCGGGTTACACACTGTCTGATCTCACTGGGCCCGTCCCCGGGTTACACACTGTCTGATCTCACTGGGCCCCCGCGTTACACACTGTCTGATCTCGCTGGCCCCACCCCTGGGTTACACACTATCTGATCTCACTGGGCCCCCGTGTTACACGCTGTCTGATCTCACTGGGCCCTCCCCCGGGTTATACACTGTCTGATCTCACAGGGGCCCCGGGTTGCACACTGTCTGATCTCACTGCCCCCCGGGTTACACACTGTCCGAGCACACTGGGCCCACCCCGGAGTTACACACTGCCTGATCTCACTGGGCCCCCGGGTTACACACTGTCTCATCTCACTGGGCCCCCGGGTTACACACTGTCTGATCTCACTGGTCCCACCGCCAGGTTACACACTGTCTGATCTCACTGGTCCCACCCCCGGGTTACACACTGTCTGATCTCACTGGGACCACCCCCGGGTTACACTCTGTCTGATCTCACTGGGCCCACCACCGGGTTACAGACTGTCTGATGTCACTGGGCCCACCCCGGGTTACACACTGTCTGATCTCACTGGGCCCACCCCCGGGATACACACTGTTTGATCTCATTGGGCCCCCGGGTTACACACTGTCTGATCTCACTGGGCCCACCCCTGGGTGACACATTGTCTGATCTGACTGGGCCCACCCACGAGTTACACACTGTCTGATCTCACTGGGCCCAACCCCGGGTTACACACTTTCTGATCTCACTGGGCCCAACCCCGGGTTACACACTGTCTGATCTAACTGGGCCCATCCTCGGGTTACACACTGTCTGATCTCACTGGGCCCACCCCCGGGTTACACACTGTCTGATCTCACTGGGCCCACCCCCGGGTTACACACTGTCTGATCTCACTGGGCCCACCCCCGGGTTACACACTGTCTGATCTCACTGGGCCCACCCCCGGGTTACACACTGTCTGATCTCACTGGCCCCACCCCTGGGTTACACACTGTCTGATCTCACTGCGCCCCCGGGTTACACACTGTCTGATCTCACTGGGCCCTCCCCCGGGTTATACACTCTCTGATCTCATTGGGCCCCCGGCTTACACACTGCCTGATCTCACTCGGCCCACCCCCGAGTTACACACTGTCTGATCTCACTGGGCCCACCCCCGGGTTACACACTGTCTGATCTCACTGGGCCCTCCCACGGGTTATACACTGTCTGATCTCACTGGGCCCCCGGCTTACACACTGCCTGCTCTCACTGGCCCCACCCCGTGTTACACACTGTCTGATCACCCTGGGTCGACGCCCGGGTTACAGACTGCCTGATCTCACTGGGCCCCCGGGTTACACAATGTTTGATCTCACTGTTCCCACCCCCGGGTTACACACTCTCTGAACTCACTGTGCCCATCCCGGGTTACACACTGTCTGATCTCACTGGGCCCACCCCCGGGTTACACACTGTCTGATCTCACAGGGCCCCCTGTTTACACACTGTCTGATCTCACTGGGCCCCCGGGTTACACACTGTCTGATCTCACTGGGCCCACCCCCGGGTTACACACTTTCTGATCTCACTGCTCCCACCACCGGGTTACACACTGTCTGATCTCACTGGGCCCACCTCCGGGTTACACACTGTCTGATCTCCCTGGGCCCACCCCCGGGTTACACACTTTCTGATCTCACTGGGCACCCGGGTTACACACTGTTTGATCTCATTGGTCCCACCCCCGGGTTACACACTGTCTGATCTCACTGGGCCCACCCCGGGTTACACACTGTCTGATCTCACTGGGCCCGTCCCCGGGTTACACACTGTCTGATCTCACTGGGCCCCCGCGTTACACACTGTCTGATCTCGCTGGCCCCACCCCTGGGTTACACACTATCTGATGTCACTGGGCCCCCGTGTTACACGCTGTCTGATCTCACTGGGCCCTCCCCCGGGTTATACACTGTCTGATCTCACAGGGGCCCCGGCTTACACACTGTCTGATCTCACTGGGCCCACCACCGAGTTACACACTGCCTGATCTCACAGGGCCCACCCCGGGTTACACACTGTCTGATCTCACTGGGCCCCCGGGTTGCACACTGTCTGATCTCACTGGGCCCACCCCCGGGTTACACACTTTCTGATCTCACTGCTCCCACCACCGGGTTACACACTGTCTGATCTCACTGGGCCCACCTCCGGGTTACACACTGTCTGATCTCCCTGGGCCCACCCCCGGGTTACACACTTTCTGATCTCACTGGGCACCCGGGTTACACACTGTTTGATCTCATTGGTCCCACCCCCGGGTTACACACTGTCTGATCTCACTGGGCCCACGCCGGGTTACACACTGTCTGATCTCACTGGGCCCGTCCCCGGGTTACACACTGTCTGATCTCACTGGGCCCCCGCGTTACACACTGTCTGATCTCGCTGGCCCCACCCCTGGGTTACACACTATCTGATCTCACTGGGCCCCCGTGTTACACGCTGTCTGATCTCACTGGGCCCTCCCCCGGGTTATACACTGTCTGATCTCACAGGGGCCCCGGGTTGCACACTGTCTGATCTCACTGCCCCCCGGGTTACACACTGTCCGAGCACACTGGGCCCACCCCGGAGTTACACACTGCCTGATCTCACTGGGCCCCCGGGTTACACACTGTCTCATCTCACTGGGCCCCCGGGTTACACACTGTCTGATCTCACTGGTCCCACCGCCAGGTTACACACTGTCTGATCTCACTGGTCCCACCCCCGGGTTACACACTGTCTGATCTCACTGGGACCACCCCCGGGTTACACTCTGTCTGATCTCACTGGGCCCACCACCGGGTTACAGACTGTCTGATGTCACTGGGCCCACCCCGGGTTACACACTGTCTGATCTCACTGGGCCCATCCCCGGGATACACACTGTTTGATCTCATTGGGCCCCCGGGTTACACACTGTCTGATCTCACTGGGCCCACCCCTGGGTGACACATTGTCTGATCTGACTGGGCCCACCCACGAGTTACACACTGTCTGATCTCACTGGGCCCAACCCCGGGTTACACACTTTCTGATCTCACTGGGCCCAACCCCGGGTTACACACTGTCTGATCTAACTGGGCCCATCCTCGGGTTACACACTGTCTGATCTCACTGGGCCCACCCCCGGGTTACACACTGTCTGATCTCACTGGGCCCACCCCCGGGTTACACACTGTCTGATCTCACTGGGCCCACCCCCGGGTTACACACTGTCTGATCTCACTGGGCCCACCCCCGGGTTACACACTGTCTGATCTCACTGGCCCCACCCCTGCGTTACACACTGTCTGATCTCACTGCGCCCCCGGGTTACACACTGTCTGATCTCACTGGGCCCTCCCCCGGGTTATACACTCTCTGATCTCATTGGGCCCCCGGCTTACACACTGCCTGATCTCACTCGGCCCACCCCCGAGTTACACACTGTCTGATCTCACTGGGCCCACCCCCGGGTTACACACTGTCTGATCTCACTGGGCCCTCCCACGGGTTATACACTGTCTGATCTCACTGGGCCCCCGGCTTACACACTGCCTGCTCTCACTGGCCCCACCCCTTGTTACACACTGTCTGATCACCCTGGGTCGACGCCCGGGTTACAGACTGCCTGATCTCACTGGGCCCCCGGGTTACACAATGTTTGATCTCACTGTTCCCACCCCCGGGTTACACACTCTCTGAACTCACTGTGCCCATCCCGGGTTACACACTGTCTGATCTCACTGGGCCCACCCCCGGGTTACACACTGTCTGATCTCACAGGGCCCCCTGTTTACACACTGTCTGATCTCACTGGGCCCCCGGGTTACACACTGTCTGATCTCACTGGGCCCACCCCCGGGTTACACACTTTCTGATCTCACTGCTCCCACCACCGGGTTACACACTGTCTGATCTCACTGGGCCCACCTCCGGGTTACACACTGTCTGATCTCCCTGGGCCCACCCCCGGGTTACACAGTTTCTGATCTCACTGGGCACCCGGGTTACACACTGTTTGATCTCATTGGTCCCACCCCCGGGTTACACACTGTCTGATCTCACTGGGCCCACCCCGGGTTACACACTGTCTGATCTCACTGGGCCCGTCCCCGGGTTACACACTGTCTGATCTCACTGGGCCCCCGCGTTACACACTGTCTGATCTCGCTGGCCCCACCCCTGGGTTACACACTATCTGATGTCACTGGGCCCCCGTGTTACACGCTGTCTGATCTCACTGGGCCCTCCCCCGGGTTATACACTGTCTGATCTCACAGGGGCCCCGGCTTACACACTGTCTGATCTCACTGGGCCCACCACCGAGTTACACACTGCCTGATCTCACAGGGCCCACCCCGGGTTACACACTGTCTGATCTCACTGGGCCCCCGGGTTACACACTGTCTGATCTCACTGGGACCCGGGTTACACACTGTTTGATCTCACTGGACCCACCCCCGGGTTACACGCTGTCTGAACTCACTCGGCCCACCCCGGGTTACACATTTTCTGATCTCACTGGTACCAACCCCATGTTACCCACTGTCTGATCTCAATGGGCCCATCCCCGTGTTACACACGTTCTGATCTCACTAGGCCGCCGGGTTACGCACTGTCTGAACTCACTTTACCCAACCCCGGTTTACACACTGTCTGATCTCACTGGGCCCACCCCCGGGTTACACACTGTCTGATCTCACTCGGCCCGCCCCCGGGTTACACACTGTCTGATCTCATTGGCCCCCGGGTTACACACTGTTTGATCTCACTGGAACCATCCACGGGTTACACACTGTCTGAACTCACTGTACCCACCCCGGGTTACACACTGTCTGATCTCACTGGGCCCACCCCAAGTTACACACTGTCTGATCTCACTGGGCCCACCCCCGGGTTACACACTGTCTGATCTCACTGGGCCCCCGGGTTACACACTGTTTGATCTGACTGGGCCCACCCCTGGGTTACACACTGTCTGATCTCACTTGGCCCACACACGGGTTACACACTGTCTGATCTCACTGGGCCCGTCCCCGGGTTACACACTGTCTGATCTCACTGGGCCCCCGGGTTACACACTGTCTGATCTCGCTGGCCCCACCCCTGGGTTACACACTGTCTGATCTCACTGGGCCCCCGGGTTACACACTGTCTGATCTCACTGGGCCCTCCCCCGGGTTATACACTGTCTAATCTCACTGGGCCCCCGGCTTACACACTGTCTGATCTCACTGGGCCCACCCCTGGGTGACACATTGTCTGATCTGACTGGGCCCACCCACGAGTTACACACTGTCTGATCTCACTGGGCCCAACCCCGGGTTACACACTTTCTGATCTCACTGGGCCCAACCCCGGGTTACACACTGTCTGATCTAACTGGGCCCATCCTCGGGTTACACACTGTCTGATCTCACTGGGCCCACCCCCGGGTTACACACTGTCTGATCTCACTGGGCCCACCCCCGGGTTACACACTGTCTGATCTCACTGGGCCCGCCCCCGGGTTACACACTGTCTGATCTCACTGGGCCCACCCCCGGGTTACACACTGTCTGATCTCACTGGCCCCACCCCTGGGTTACACACTGTCTGATCTCACTGCGCCCCCGGGTTACACACTGTCTGATCTCACTGGGCCCTCCCCCGGGTTATACACTCTCTGATCTCATTGGGCCCCCGGCTTACACACTGCCTGATCTCACTCGGCCCACCCCCAAGTTACACACTGTCTGATCTCACTGGGCCCACCCCCGGGTTACACACTGTCTGATCTCACTGGGCCCTCCCACGGGTTATACACTGTCTGATCTCACTGGGCCCCCGGCTTACACACTGCCTGCTCTCACTGGCCCCACCCCGTGTTACACACTGTCTGATCACCCTGGGTCGACGCCCGGGTTACAGACTGTCTGATCTCACTGGGCCCCCGGGTTACACAATGTTTGATCTCACTGTTCCCACCCCCGGGTTACACACTCTCTGAACTCACTGTGCCCATCCCGGGTTACACACTGTCTGATCTCACTGGGCCCACCCCCGGGTTACACACTGTCTGATCTCACAGGGCCCCCTGTTTACACACTGTCTGATCTCACTGGGCCCCCGGGTTGCACACTGTCTGATCTCACTGGGCCCACCCCCGGGTTACACACTTTCTGATCTCACTGCTCCCACCACCGGGTTACACACTGTCTGATCTCACTGGGCCCACCTCCGGGTTACACACTGTCTGATCTCCCTGGGCCCACCCCCGGGTTACACACTTTCTGATCTCACTGGGCACCCGGGTTACACACTGTTTGATCTCATTGGTCCCACCCCCGGGTTACACACTGTCTGATCTCACTGGGCCCACCCCGGGTTACACACTGTCTGATCTCACTGGGCCCGTCCCCGGGTTACACACTGTCTGATCTCACTGGGCCCCCGCGTTACACACTGTCTGATCTCGCTGGCCCCACCCCTGGGTTACACACTATCTGATCTCACTGGGCCCCCGTGTTACACGCTGTCTGATCTCACTGGGCCCTCCCCCGGGTTATACACTGTCTGATCTCACAGGGGCCCCGGCTTACACACTGTCTGATCTCACTGGGCCCACCACCGAGTTACACACTGCCTGATCTCACAGGGCCCACCCCGGGTTACACACTGTCTGATCTCACTGGGCCCCCGGGTTACACACTGTCTGATCTCACTGGGACCCGGGTTACACACTGTTTGATCTCACTGGACCCACCCCCGGGTTACACGCTGTCTGAACTCACTCGGCACACCCCGGGTTACACATTTTCTGATCTCACTGTTACCAACCCCATGTTACCCACTGTCTGATCTCAATGGGCCCATCCCCGTGTTACACACGTTCTGATCTCACTAGGCCGCCGGGTTACGCACTGTCTGAACTCACTTTACCCAACCCCGGTTTACACACTGTCTGATCTCACTGGGCCCACCCCCGGGTTACACACTGTCTGATCTCACTCGGCCCGCCCCCGGGTTACACACTGTCTGATCTCATTGGCCCCCGGGTTACACACTGTTTGATCTCACTGGAACCATCCACGGGTTACACACTGTCTGAACTCACTGTACCCACCCCGGGTTACACAATGTCTGATCTCACTGGGCCCACCCCAAGTTACACACTGTCTGATCTCACTGGGCCCACCCCCGGGTTACACACTGTCTGATCTCACTGGGCCCCCGGGTTACACACTGTTTGATCTGACTGGGCCCACCCCTGGGTTACACACTGTCTGATCTCACTGGGCCCACACACGGGTTACACACTGTCTGATCTCACTGGGCCCGTCCCCGGGTTACACACTGTCTGATCTCACTGGGCCCCCGGGTTACACACTGTCTGATCTCGCTGGCCCCACCCCTGGGTTACACACTGTCTGATCTCACTGGGCCCCCGGGTTACACACTGTCTGATATCACTGGGCCCTCCCCCGGGTTATACACTGTCTAATCTCACTGGGCCCCCGGCTTACACACTGTCTGATCTCACTGGGCCCACCACCGAGTTACACACTGTCTGATCTCACTGGGCCCAACCCGGGTTACACACTGTCTGATCTCCCTGGGTCCACCCCCGGGTTACACACTGTCTGATCTCACTGGGCCCCCGTGTTACACACTGTCTGATCTCACTGGGCCCAACCCCGGGTTACACACTGTCTGATCTCACTGGGCCCCCGGGTTACACACTGTCTGATCTCACTGGGCCCAACCCCGTGTTACACACTGTCTGATCTCACTGGGCCCACCCCCGGGTTACACACTTTCTGATCTCACTGGGCACCCGGGTATAACACTGTCTGATCTCACTGGGCCCACCCCCGGGTTACACACTGTCTGATCTCACTGAGCCCACCCCTAGGTTACACAATGTTTGATCTCACTGGATCTCCGGGTAAAACACTGTCTGATCTCACTGGGCCCCCGGGTTACTCACTGTCTGATCTCACTGGTCTCACCCACCAGTTACACACTATCTGATCTCACTGGGCCCACCCCCGGGTTACACTCTGTCTGATCTCACTGGGCCCACCACCGGTTTACAGACTGTCTGATCTCACTGGGCCCACCCCTGGGTTACACACTGTCTGATCTCACTGCGCCCCCGGGTTACACACTGTCTGATCTCACTGGGCCCTCCCCCGGGTTATACACTCTCTGATCTCATTGGGCCCCCGGCTTACACACTGCCTGATCTCACTCAGCCCATCCCCGAGTTACACACTGTCTGATCTCACTGGGCCCACCCCCGGGTTACACACTGTCTGATCTCACTGGGCCCTCCCACGGGTTATACACTGTCTGATCTCACAGGGCCCCCGGCTTACACACTGCCTGCTCTCACTGGCCCCACCCCGTGTTACACACTGTCTGATCACCCTGGGTCGACGCCCGGGTTACAGACTGCCTGATCTCACTGGGCCCCCGGGTTACACAATGTTTGATCTCACTGTTCCCACCCCCGGGTTACACACTCTCTGAACTCACTGTGCCCATCCCGGGTTACACACTGTCTGATCTCACTGGGCCCACCCCCGGGTTACACACTGTCTGATCTCACAGGGCCCCCTGTTTACACACTGTCTGATCTCACTGGGCCCCCGGGTTACACACTGTCTGATCTCACTGGGCCCACCCCCGGGTTACACACTTTCTGATCTCACTGCTCCCACCACCGGGTTACACACTGTCTGATCTCACTGGGCCCACCTCCGGGTTACACACTGTCTGATCTCCCTGGGCCCACCCCCGGGTTACACAGTTTCTGATCTCACTGGGCACCCGGGTTACACACTGTTTGATCTCATTGGTCCCACCCCCGGGTTACACACTGTCTGATCTCACTGGGCCCACCCCGGGTTACACACTGTCTGATCTCACTGGGCCCGTCCCCGGGTTACACACTGTCTGATCTCACTGGGCCCCCGCGTTACACACTGTCTGATCTCGCTGGCCCCACCCCTGGGTTACACACTATCTGATGTCACTGGGCCCCCGTGTTACACGCTGTCTGATCTCACTGGGCCCTCCCCCGGGTTATACACTGTCTGATCTCACAGGGGCCCCGGCTTACACACTGTCTGATCTCACTGGGCCCACCACCGAGTTACACACTGCCTGATCTCACAGGGCCCACCCCGGGTTACACACTGTCTGATCTCACTGGGCCCCCGGGTTACACACTGTCTGATCTCACTGGGACCCGGGTTACACACTGTTTGATCTCACTGGACCCACCCCCGGGTTACACGCTGTCTGAACTCACTCGGCCCACCCCGGGTTACACATTTTCTGATCTCACTGGTACCAACCCCATGTTACCCACTGTCTGATCTCAATGGGCCCATCCCCGTGTTACACACGTTCTGATCTCACTAGGCCGCCGGGTTACGCACTGTCTGAACTCACTTTACCCAACCCCGGTTTACACACTGTCTGATCTCACTGGGCCCACCCCCGGGTTACACACTGTCTGATCTCACTCGGCCCGCCCCCGGGTTACACACTGTCTGATCTCATTGGCCCCCGGGTTACACACTGTTTGATCTCACTGGAACCATCCACGGGTTACACACTGTCTGAACTCACTGTACCCACCCCGGGTTACACACTGTCTGATCTCACTGGGCCCACCCCAAGTTACACACTGTCTGATCTCACTGGGCCCACCCCCGGGTTACACACTGTCTGATCTCACTGGGCCCCCGGGTTACACACTGTTTGATCTGACTGGGCCCACCCCTGGGTTACACACTGTCTGATCTCACTGGGCCCACACACGGGTTACACACTGTCTGATCTCACTGGGCCCGTCCCCGGGTTACACACTGTCTGATCTCACTGGGCCCCCGGGTTACACACTGTCTGATCTCGCTGGCCCCACCCCTGGGTTACACACTGTCTGATCTCACTGGGCCCCCGGGTTACACACTGTCTGATCTCACTGGGCCTTCCCCCGGGTTATACACTGTCTAATCTCACTGGGCCCCCGGCTTACACACTGTCTGATCTCACTGGGCCCACCCCTGGGTGACACATTGTCTGATCTGACTGGGCCCACCCACGAGTTACACACTGTCTGATCTCACTGGGCCCAACCCCGGGTTACACACTTTCTGATCTCACTGGGCCCAACCCCGGGTTACACACTGTCTGATCTAACTGGGCCCATCCTCGGGTTACACACTGTCTGATCTCACTGGGCCCACCCCCGGGTTACACACTGTCTGATCTCACTGGGCCCACCCCCGGGTTACACACTGTCTGATCTCACTGGGCCCACCTCCGGGTTACACACTGTCTGATCTCACTGGGCCCACCCCCGGGTTACACACTGTCTGATCTCACTGGCCCCACCCCTGGGTTACACACTGTCTGATCTCACTGCGCCCCCGGGTTACACACTGTCTGATCTCACTGGGCCCTCCCCCGGGTTATACACTCTCTGATCTCATTAGGCCCCCGGCTTACACACTGCCTGATCTCACTCGGCCCACCCCCAAGTTACACACTGTCTGATCTCACTGGGCCCACCCCCGGGTTACACACTGTCTGATCTCACTGGGCCCTCCCACGGGTTATACACTGTCTGATCTCACTGGGCCCCCGGCTTACACACTGCCTGCTCTCACTGGCCCCACCCCGTGTTACACACTGTCTGATCACCCTGGGTCGACGCCCGGGTTACAGACTGTCTGATCTCACTGGGCCCCCGGGTTACACAATGTTTGATCTCACTGTTCCCACCCCCGGGTTACACACTCTCTGAACTCACTGTGCCCATCCCGGGTTACACACTGTCTGATCTCACTGGGCCCACCCCCGGGTTACACACTGTCTGATCTCACAGGGCCCCCTGTTTACACACTGTCTGATCTCACTGGGCCCCCGGGTTGCACACTGTCTGATCTCACTGGGCCCACCCCCGGGTTACACACTTTCTGATCTCACTGCTCCCACCACCGGGTTACACACTGTCTGATCTCACTGGGCCCACCTCCGGGTTACACACTGTCTGATCTCCCTGGGCCCACCCCCGGGTTACACACTTTCTGATCTCACTGGGCACCCGGGTTACACACTGTTTGATCTCATTGGTCCCACCCCCGGGTTACACACTGTCTGATCTCACTGGGCCCACCCCGGGTTACACACTGTCTGATCTCACTGGGCCCGTCCCCGGGTTACACACTGTCTGATCTCACTGGGCCCCCGCGTTACACACTGTCTGATCTCGCTGGCCCCACCCCTGGGTTACACACTATCTGATCTCACTGGGCCCCCGTGTTACACGCTGTCTGATCTCACTGGGCCCTCCCCCGGGTTATACACTGTCTGATCTCACAGGGGCCCCGGCTTACACACTGTCTGATCTCACTGGGCCCACCACCGAGTTACACACTGCCTGATCTCACAGGGCCCACCCCGGGTTACACACTGTCTGATCTCACTGGGCCCCCGGGTTACACACTGTCTGATCTCACTGGGACCCGGGTTACACACTGTTTGATCTCACTGGACCCACCCCCGGGTTACACGCTGTCTGAACTCACTCGGCACACCCCGGGTTACACATTTTCTGATCTCACTGTTACCAACCCCATGTTACCCACTGTCTGATCTCAATGGGCCCATCCCCGTGTTACACACGTTCTGATCTCACTAGGCCGCCGGGTTACGCACTGTCTGAACTCACTTTACCCAACCCCGGTTTACACACTGTCTGATCTCACTGGGCCCACCCCCGGGTTACACACTGTCTGATCTCACTCGGCCAGCCCCCGGGTTACACACTGTCTGATCTCATTGGCCCCCGGGTTACACACTGTTTGATCTCACTGGAACCATCCACGGGTTACACACTGTCTGAACTCACTGTACCCACCCCGGGTTACACACTGTCTGATCTCACTGGGCCCACCCCAAGTTACACACTGTCTGATCTCACTGGGCCCACCCCCGGGTTACACACTGTCTGATCTCACTGGGCCCCCGGGTTACACACTGTTTGATCTGACTGGGCCCACCCCTGCGTTACACACTGTCTGATCTCACTGGGCCCACACACGGGTTACACACTGTCTGATCTCACTGGGCCCGTCCCCGGGTTACACACTGTCTGATCTCACTGGGCCCCCGGGTTACACACTGTCTGATCTCGCTGGCCCCACCCCAGGGTTACACACTGTCTGATCTCACTGGGCCCCCGGGTTACACACTGTCTGATCTCACTGGGCCCTCCCCCGGGTTATACACTGTTTAATCTCACTGGGCCCCCGGCTTACACACTGTCTGATCTCACTGGGCCCACCACCGAGTTACACACTGTCTGATCTCACTGGGCCCAACCCGGGTTACACACTGTCTGATCTCCCTGGGTCCACCCCCGGGTTACACACTGTCTGATCTCACTGGGCCCCCGTGTTACACACTGTCTGATCTCACTGGGCCCAACCCCGGGTTACACACTGTCTGATCTCACTGGGCCCCCGGGTTACACACTGTCTGATCTCACTGGGCCCAACCCCGTGTTACACACTGTCTGATCTCACTGGGCCCACCCCCGGGTTACACACTTTCTGATCTCACTGGGCACCCGGGTATAACACTGTCTGATCTCACTGGGCCCACCCCCGGGTTACACACTGTCTGATCTCACTGAGCCCACCCCTAGGTTACACAATGTTTGATCTCACTGGATCTCCGGGTAAAACACTGTCTGATCTCACTGGGCCCCCGGGTTACTCACTGTCTGATCTCACTGGTCTCACCCACCAGTTACACACTATCTGATCTCACTGGGCCCACCCCCGGGTTACACTCTGTCTGATCTCACTGGGCCCACCACCGGTTTACAGACTGTCTGATCTCACTGGGCCCACACACGGGTTACACACTGTCTGATCTCACTGGGCCCCCGGGTTACACACTGTCTGATCTCACTGGGCCCACCCCTGGGTTACACACTGTCTGATCTCACTGGGCACATACACGGGTTACACACTGTGTGATCTCACAGGGCCCAACCCCGGGTTACACACTGTCTGATCTCACTGGGCCTGCCCCCGGGTTACACACTGTCTGATCTCACTGGGCCCAACCCCGGGTTGCACACTGTCTGATCTCACTGGCCCCCCGGGTTACACACTGTCCGAGCTCACTGGGCCCACCCGGGAGTTACACACTGCCTGATCTCACTGGGCCCCCGGGTTACACACTGTCTGATCTCATTGGGCCCACCCCCAGGTTACACACTGTCTGATCTCACTGGGCCCAGCCCCCGGTTACACAATGTTTGATCTCACTGGGTCTTAGGTTTAAACACTGTCTCATCTCACTGGGCACCCGGGTTACACACTGTCTGATCTCACTGGTCCCACCGCCAGGTTACACACTGTCTGATCTCACTGGTCCCACCCCCGGGATACACACTGTCTGATCTCACTGGGACCACCCCCGGGTTACACTCTGTCTGATCTCACTGGGCCCACCACCGGGTTACAGACTGTCTGATGTCACTGGGCCCACCCCGGGTTACACACTGTCTGATCTCACTGGGCCCACCCCCGGGATACACACTGTCTGATCTCATTGGGCCCCCGGGTTACATACTGTCTGATCTCACTGGGCCCACCCCTGGGTGACACATTGTCTGATCTGACTGGGCCCGCACACGAGTTACACACTGTCTGATCTCACTGGGCCCAACCCCGGGTTACACACTGTCTGATCTCACTGGGCCCAACCCCGGGTTACACACTGTCTGATCTCACTGGGCCCATCCTCGGGTTACACACTGTCTGATCACACTGGGCCCACCCCCGGGTTACACACTGTCTGATCTCACTGGGCCCACCCCCGGGTTACACCCTGTCTGATCTCACTGGGCCCACCCCCGGGTTACACACTGTCTGATCTCACTGGGCCCACCCCCGGGTTACACACTGTCTGATCTCACTGCTCCTGCCCCCGGGTTACACACTGTATTATCTCACTGGGCCCCCGGGTTACACACTGTCTGATCTCACTGGCCCCACCCCTGGGTTACACACTGTCTGATCTCACTGGGCCCCCGGGTTACACACTTTCTGGTCTCACTGGGCCCACCCCTGGGTTACACACTGTCTGATCTCACTGGGCCCACACACGGGTTACACACTGTCTGATCTCACTGGGCCCGTCCCCGGGTTACACACTGTCTGATCTCACTGGGCCCCCGGGTTACACACTGTCTGATCTCGCTGGCCCCACCCCTGGGTTACACACTGTCTGATCTCACTGGGCCCCCGGGTTACACACTCTCTGAGCTCACTGGGCCCTCCCCCGGGTTATACACTGTCTGATCTCACTGGGCCCCCGGCTTACACACTGTCTGATCTCACTGGGCCCAACCCCGGATTACACACTGTCTGATCTCACTGGGCCCCCGGGTTACACACTGTCTGATCTCACTGGGCCCAACCCCGGGTTACACACTGTCTGATCTCACTGGGCCCACCCCCGGGATACACGCTGTCTGACTCACTGGGCCTCCGGGTTACACACTGTCTGATCTCACTGGCCCCACCCCTGGGTTACACACTGTCTGATCTCACTGGGCCCCCGGGTTACACACTGTCTGATCTCACTGGCCCCACCCCTGGGTTACACACTGTCTGATCTCACTGCGCCCCCGGCTTAGACACTGTCTGATCTCACTGGGCCCTACCCCGGGTTATACACTGTCTGATCTCACTGGGCCCCCGGCTTACACACTGTCTGATCTCACTGGGCCCCCGGGTTACACACTGTCTGATCTCACTGGCCCCACCACTGGGTTACACACTGTCTGATCTCACTGCGCCCCCGGGTTACACACAGTCTGATCTCACTGGGACCTCCCCCGGGTTATACACTGTCTGATCTCACTGGGCCCCCTGCTTACACACTGTCTGATCTCACTGGGCCCACCACCGAGTTACACACTGTCTGATCTCACTGGGCCCACCCCGGGTTACACACTGTCTGATCTCCCTGGGTCCACCCCCGGGTTACACACTGTCTGATCTCACTGGGCCCTCGGGTTACACACTGTCTGATCTCACTGGGCCCAACCCCGGGTTACACACTGTCTGATCTCACTGGGCCCCCGTGTTACACACTGTCTGATCTCACTGGGCCCACCCCCGGGTTACACAGTTTCTGATCTCACTGGGCACCCGGGTTACACACTGTTTGATCTCATTGGTCCCACCCCCGGGTTACACACTGTCTGATCTCACTGGGCCCACCCCGGGTTACACACTGTCTGATCTCACTGGGCCCGTCCCCGGGTTACACACTGTCTGATCTCACTGGGCCCCCGCGTTACACACTGTCTGATCTCGCTGGCCCCACCCCTGGGTTACACACTATCTGATGTCACTGGGCCCCCGTGTTACACGCTGTCTGATCTCACTGGGCCCTCCCCCGGGTTATACACTGTCTGATCTCACAGGGGCCCCGGCTTACACACTGTCTGATCTCACTGGGCCCACCACCGAGTTACACACTGCCTGATCTCACAGGGCCCACCCCGGGTTACACACTGTCTGATCTCACTGGGCCCCCGGGTTACACACTGTCTGATCTCACTGGGACCCGGGTTACACACTGTTTGATCTCACTGGACCCACCCCCGGGTTACACGCTGTCTGAACTCACTCGGCCCACCCCGGGTTACACATTTTCTGATCTCACTGGTACCAACCCCATGTTACCCACTGTCTGATCTCAATGGGCCCATCCCCGTGTTACACACGTTCTGATCTCACTAGGCCGCCGGGTTACGCACTGTCTGAACTCACTTTACCCAACCCCGGTTTACACACTGTCTGATCTCACTGGGCCCACCCCCGGGTTACACACTGTCTGATCTCACTCGGACCGCCCCCGGGTTACACACTGTCTGATCTCATTGGCCCCCGGGTTACACACTGTTTGATCTCACTGGAACCATCCACGGGTTACACACTGTCTGAACTCACTGTACCCACCCCGGGTTACACACTGTCTGATCTCACTGGGCCCACCCCAAGTTACACACTGTCTGATCTCACTGGGCCCACCCCCGGGTTACACACTGTCTGATCTCACTGGGCCCCCGGGTTACACACTGTTTGATCTGACTGGGCCCACCCCTGGGTTACACACTGTCTGATCTCACTGGGCCCACACACGGGTTACACACTGTCTGATCTCACTGGGCCCGTCCCCGGGTTACACACTGTCTGATCTCACTGGGCCCCCGGGTTACACACTGTCTGATCTCGCTGGCCCCACCCCTGGGTTACACACTGTCTGATCTCACTGGGCCCCCGGGTTACACACTGTCTGATCTCACTGGGCCCTCCCCCGGGTTATACACTGTCTAATCTCACTGGGCCCCCGGCTTACACACTGTCTGATCTCACTGGGCCCACCCCTGGGTGACACATTGTCTGATCTGACTGGGCCCACCCACGAGTTACACACTGTCTGATCTCACTGGGCCCAACCCCGGGTTACACACTGTCTGATCTCACTGGGCCCTCCCCCGGGTTATACACTCTCTGATCTCATTGGGCCCCCGGCTTACACACTGCCTGATCTCACTCGGCCCACCCCCGGGTTACACACTGTCTGATCTCACTGGGCCCACCCCCGGGTTACACACTGTCTGATCTCACTGGGCCCTCCCACGGGTTATACACTGTCTGATCTCACAGGGCCCCCGGCTTACACACTGCCTGCTCTCACTGGCCCCACCCCGTGTTACACACTGTCTGATCACCCTGGGTCGACGCCCGGGTTACAGACTGCCTGATCTCACTGGGCCCCCGGGTTACACAATGTTTGATCTCACTGTTCCCACCCCCGGGTTACACACTCTCTGAACTCACTGTGCCCATCCCGGGTTACACACTGTCTGATCTCACTGGGCCCACCCCCGGGTTACACACTGTCTGATCTCACAGGGCCCCCTGTTTACACACTGTCTGATCTCACTGGGCCCCCGGGTTACACACTGTCTGATCTCACTGGGCCCACCCCCGGGTTACACACTTTCTGATCTCACTGCTCCCACCACCGGGTTACACACTGTCTGATCTCACTGGGCCCACCTCCGGGTTACACACTGTCTGATCTCCCTGGGCCCACCCCCGGGTTACACAGTTTCTGATCTCACTGGGCACCCGGGTTACACACTGTTTGATCTCATTGGTCCCACCCCCGGGTTACACACTGTCTGATCTCACTGGGCCCACCCCGGGTTACACACTGTCTGATCTCACTGGGCCCGTCTCCGGGTTACACACTGTCTGATCTCACTGGGCCCCCGCGTTACACACTGTCTGATCTCGCTGGCCCCACCCCTGGGTTACACACTATCTGATGTCACTGGGCCCCCGTGTTACACGCTGTCTGATCTCACTTAGCCCTCCCCCGGGTTATACACTGTCTGATCTCACAGGGGCCCCGGCTTACACACTGTCTGATCTCACTGGGCCCACCACCGAGTTACACACTGCCTGATCTCACAGGGCCCACCCCGGGTTACACACTGTCTGATCTCACTGGGCCCCCGGGTTACACACTGTCTGATCTCACTGGGACCCGGGTTACACACTGTTTGATCTCACTGGACCCACCCCCGGGTTACACGCTGTCTGAACTCACTCGGCCCACCCCGGGTTACACATTTTCTGATCTCACTGGTACCAACCCCATGTTACCCACTGTCTGATCTCAATGGGCCCATCCCCGTGTTACACACGTTCTGATCTCACTAGGCCGCCGGGTTACGCACTGTCTGAACTCACTTTACCCAACCCCGGTTTACACACTGTCTGATCTCACTGGGCCCACCCCCGGGTTACACACTGTCTGATCTCACTCGGCCCGCCCCCGGGTTACACACTGTCTGATCTCATTGGCCCCCGGGTTACACACTGTTTGATCTCACTGGAACCATCCACGGGTTACACACTGTCTGAACTCACTGTACCCACCCCGGGTTACACACTGTCTGATCTCACTGGGCCCACCCCAAGTTACACACTGTCTGATCTCACTGGGCCCACCCCCGGGTTACACACTGTCTGATCTCACTGGGCCCCCGGGTTACACACTGTTTGATCTGACTGGGCCCACCCCTGGGTTACACACTGTCTGATCTCACTGGGCCCACACACGGGTTACACACTGTCTGATCTCACTGGGCCCGTCCCCGGGTTACACACTGTCTGATCTCACTGGGCCCCCGGGTTACACACTGTCTGATCTCGCTGGCCCCACCCCTGGGTTACACACTGTCTGATCTCACTGGGCCCCCGGGTTACACACTGTCTGATCTCACTGGGCCCTCCCCCGGGTTATACACTGTCTAATCTCACTGGGCCCCCGGCTTACACACTGTCTGATCTCACTGGGCCCATCCCTGGGTGACACATTGTCTGATCTGACTGGGCCCACCCACGAGTTACACACTGTCTGATCTCACTGGGCCCAACCCCGGGTTACACACTTTCTGATCTCACTGGGCCCACCCCCGGGTTACACACTGTCTGATCTCACTGGGCCCACCCCCGGGTTACACACTGTCTGATCTCACTGGGCCCACCTCCGGGTTACACACTGTCTGATCTCACTGGGCCCACCCCCGGGTTACACACTGTCTGATCTCGCTGGCCCCACCCCTGGGTTACACACTGTCTGATCTCACTGCGCCCCCGGGTTACACACTGTCTGATCTCACTGGGCCCTCCCCCGGGTTATACACTCTCTGATCTCATTAGGCCCCCGGCTTACACACTGCCTGATCTCACTCGGCCCACCCCCAAGTTACACACTGTCTGATCTCACTGGGCCCACCCCCGGGTTACACACTGTCTGATCTCACTGGGCCCTCCCACGGGTTATACACTGTCTGATCTCACTGGGCCCCCGGCTTACACACTGCCTGCTCTCACTGGCCCCACCCCGTGTTACACACTGTCTGATCACCCTGGGTCGACGCCCGGGTTACAGACTGTCTGATCTCACTGGGCCCCCGGGTTACACAATGTTTGATCTCACTGTTCCCACCCCCGGGTTACACACTCTCTGAACTCACTGTGCCCATCCCGGGTTACACACTGTCTGATCTCACTGGGCCCACCCCCGGGTTACACACTGTCTGATCTCACAGGGCCCCCTGTTTACACACTGTCTGATCTCACTGGGCCCCCGGGTTGCACACTGTCTGATCTCACTGGGCCCACCCCCGGGTTACACACTTTCTGATCTCACTGCTCCCACCACCGGGTTACACACTGTCTGATCTCACTGGGCCCACCTCCGGGTTACACACTGTCTGATCTCCCTGGGCCCATCCCCGGGTTACACACTTTCTGATCTCACTGGGCACCCGGGTTACACACTGTTTGATCTCATTGGTCCCACCCCCGGGTTACACACTGTCTGATCTCACTGGGCCCACCCCGGGTTACACACTGTCTGATCTCACTGGGCCCGTCCCCGGGTTACACACTGTCTGATCTCACTGGGCCCCCGCGTTACACACTGTCTGATCTCGCTGGCCCCACCCCTGGGTTACACACTATCTGATCTCACTGGGCCCCCGTGTTACACGCTGTCTGATCTCACTGGGCCCTCCCCCGGGTTATACACTGTCTGATCTCACAGGGGCCCCGGCTTACACACTGTCTGATCTCACTGGGCCCACCACCGAGTTACACACTGCCTGATCTCACAGGGCCCACCCCGGGTTACACACTGTCTGATCTCACTGGGCCCCCGGGTTACACACTGTCTGATCTCACTGGGACCCGGGTTACACACTGTTTGATCTCACTGGACCCACCCCCGGGTTACACGCTGTCTGAACTCACTCGGCACACCCCGGGTTACACATTTTCTGATCTCACTGTTACCAACCCCATGTTACCCACTGTCTGATCTCAATGGGCCCATCCCCGTGTTACACACGTTCTGATCTCACTAGGCCGCCGGGTTACGCACTGTCTGAACTCACTTTACCCAACCCCGGTTTACACACTGTCTGATCTCACTGGGCCCACCCCCGGGTTACACACTGTCTGATCTCACTCGGCCAGCCCCCGGGTTACACACTGTCTGATCTCATTGGCCCCCGGGTTACACACTGTTTGATCTCACTGGAACCATCCACGGGTTACACACTGTCTGAACTCACTGTACCCACCCCGGGTTACACACTGTCTGATCTCACTGGGCCCACCCCAAGTTACACACTGTCTGATCTCACTGGGCCCACCCCCGGGTTACACACTGTCTGATCTCACTGGGTCCCCGGGTTACACACTGTTTGATCTGACTGGGCCCACCCCTGCGTTACACACTGTCTGATCTCACTGGGCCCACACACGGGTTACACACTGTCTGATCTCACTGGGCCCGTCCCCGGGTTACACACTGTCTGATCTCACTGGGCCCCCGGGTTACACACTGTCTGATCTCGCTGGCCCCACCCCAGGGTTACACACTGTCTGATCTCACTGGGCCCCCGGGTTACACACTGTCTGATCTCACTGGGCCCTCCCCCGGGTTATACACTGTCTAATCTCACTGGGCCCCCGGCTTACACACTGTCTGATCTCACTGGGCCCACCACCGAGTTACACACTGTCTGATCTCACTGGGCCCAACCCGGGTTACACACTGTCTGATCTCCCTGGGTCCACCCCCGGGTTACACACTGTCTGATCTCACTGGGCCCCCGTGTTACACACTGTCTGATCTCACTGGGCCCAACCCCGGGTTACACACTGTCTGATCTCACTGGGCCCCCGGGTTACACACTGTCTGATCTCACTGGGCCCAACTCCGTGTTACACACTGTCTGATCTCACTGGGCCCACCCCCGGGTTACACACTTTCTGATCTCACTGGGCACCCGGGTATAACACTGTCTGATCTCACTGGGCCCACCCCCGGGTTACACACTGTCTGATGTCACTGAGCCCACCCCTAGGTTACACAATGTTTGATCTCACTGGATCTCCGGGTAAAACACTGTCTGATCTCACTGGGCCCCCGGGTTACTCACTGTCTGATCTCACTGGTCTCACCCACCAGTTACACACTATCTGATCTCACTGGGCCCACCCCCGGGTTACACTCTGTCTGATCTCACTGGGCCCACCACCGGTTTACAGACTGTCTGATCTCACTGGGCCCACACACGGGTTACACACTGTCTGATCTCACTGGGCCCCCGGGTTACACACTGTCTGATCTCACTGGGCCCACCCCTGGGTTACACACTGTCTGATCTCACTGGGCACATACACGGGTTACACACTGTGTGATCTCACAGGGCCCAACCCCGGGTTACACACTGTCTGATCTCACTGGGCCTGCCCCCGGGTTACACACTGTCTGATCTCACAGGGCCCAACCCCGGGTTGCACACTGTCTGATCTCACTGGCCCCCCGGGTTACACACTGTCCGAGCTCACTGGGCCCACCCGGGAGTTACACACTGCCTGATCTCACTGGGCCCCCGGGTTACACACTGTCTGATCTCATTGGGCCCACCCCCAGGTTACACACTGTCTGATCTCACTGGGCCCACCCCCCGGTTACACAATGTTTGATCTCACTGGGTCTTAGGTTTAAACACTGTCTCATCTCACTGGGCACCCGGGTTACACACTGTCTGATCTCACTGGTCCCACCGCCAGGTTACACACTGTCTGATCTCACTGGTCCCACCCCCGGGATACACACTGTCTGATCTCACTGGGACCACCCCCGGGTTACACTCTGTCTGATCTCACTGGGCCCACCACCGGGTTACAGACTGTCTGATGTCACTGGGCCCACCCCGGGTTACACACTGTCTGATTTCACTGGGCCCACCCCCGGGATACACACTGTCTGATCTCATTGGGCCCCCGGGTTACATACTGTCTGATCTCACTGGGCCCACCCCTGGGTGACACATTGTCTGACCTGACTGGGCCCGCACACGAGTTACACACTGTCTGATCTCACTGGGCCCAACCCTGGGTTACACACTGTCTGATCTCACTGGGCCCAACCCCGGGTTACACACTGTCTGATCTCACTGGGCCCATCCTCGGGTTACACACTGTCTGATCACACTGGGCCCACCCCCGGGTTACACACTGTCTGATCTCACTGGGCCCACCCCCGGGTTACACCCTGTCTGATCTCACTGGGCCCACCCCCGGGTTACACACTGTCTGATCTCACTGGGCCCACCCCCGGGTTACACACTGTCTGATCTCACTGCTCCTGCCCCCGGGTTACACACTGTATTATCTCACTGGGCCCCCGGGTTACACACTGTCTGATCTCACTGGCCCCACCCCTGGGTTACACACTGTCTGATCTCACTGGGCCCCCGGGTTACACACTTTCTGGTCTCACTGGGCCCACCCCTGGGTTACACACTGTCTGATCTCACTGGGCCCACACACGGGTTACACACTGTCTGATCTCACTGGGCCCGTCCCCGGGTTACACACTGTCTGATCTCACTGGGCCCCCGGGTTACACACTGTCTGATCTCGCTGGCCCCACCCCTGGGTTACACACTGTCTGATCTCACTGGGCCCCCGGGTTACACACTCTCTGAGCTCACTGGGCCCTCCCCCGGGTTATACACTGTCTGATCTCACTGGGCCCCCGGCTTACACACTGTCTGATCTCACTGGGCCCAACCCCGGATTACACACTGTCTGATCTCACTGGGCCCCCGGGTTACACACTGTCTGATCTCACTGGGCCCAACCCCGGGTTACACACTGTCTGATCTCACTGGGCCCACCCCCGGGATACACGCTGTCTGACTCACTGGGCCCCCGGGTTACACACTGTCTGATCTCACTGGCCCCACCCCTGGGTTACACACTGTCTGATCTCACTGGGCCCCCGGGTTACACACTGTCTGATCTCACTGGCCCCACCCCTGGGTTACACACTGTCTGATCTCACTACGCCCCCGGCTTAGACACTGTCTGATCTCACTGGGCCCTACCCCGGGTTATACACTGTCTGATCTCACTGGGCCCCCGGCTTACACACTGTCTGATCTCACTGGGCCCCCGGGTTACACACTGTCTGATCTCACTGGCCCCACCACTGGGTTACACACTGTCTGATCTCACTGCGCCCCCGGGTTACACACAGTCTGATCTCACTGGGACCTCCCCCGGGTTATACACTGTCTGATCTCACTGGGCCCCCTGCTTACACACTGTCTGATCTCACTGGGCCCACCACCGAGTTACACACTGTCTGATCTCACTGGGCCCACCCCGGGTTACACACTGTCTGATCTCCCTGGGTCCACCCCCGGGTTACACACTGTCTGATCTCACTGGGCCCTCGGGTTACACACTGTCTGATCTCACTGGGCCCAACCCCGGGTTACACACTGTCTGATCTCACTGGGCCCCCGTGTTACACACTGTCTGATCTCACTGGGCCCACCCCCGGGTTACACACTGTCTGATCTCACTGGGCCCACCCCCGGGTTACACACAGTCTGATCTCACTGGGCCCCCGGGTTACACACTGTCTGATCTCACTGGCCCCACCCCTGGGTTACACACTGTCTGATCTCACTGGGCCTCCGGGTTACACACTGTCTTATCTCACTGGTCCCACCCCTGGGTTACACACTGTCTGATCTCACTGTGCCCCCGGGTTAGACACTGTCTGATCTCACTGTGCCCTCCCCCGGGTTATACACTGTCTGATCTCACTGGGCCCCCGCCTTTGACACTGCCTGATCTCACTCGGCCCACCCCCGAGTTACACACTGTCTGATCTCACTGGGCTCAAACCCGGGTTACACACTGTCTGATCTCACTGGGCCCTCCCACGGGTTATACACTGTCTGATCTCACTGGGCCCCCGGCTTACACACTGCCTGATCTCACTGGTCCCACCCCCAGGTTACACACTGTCTGATCTCACTGGCCCCACCCCCGGGTTACACACTGTCTGATCTCACTGGGCCCCCGGGTTACACACTGTCTGATCTCACTGGGCCCAACCCCGGGTTACACACTGTCTGATCTCACTGGGCCCCCGGGTTACACACTGTCTGATCTCACTGGGCCCAACCCCGGGTTACACACTGTCTGATCTCACTGGGACCACCCCCGGGATACACGCTGTCTGATCTCACTGGTCCCACCCCTGGGTTACACACTGTCTGATCTCACTGCGCCCCCGGGTTAGACACTGTCTGATCTCACTGGGTCCTCCCCCGGGTTATATACTGTCTGATCACACTGGGCCCCCGGCTTTGACACTGCCTGATCTCACTCGGCCCACCCCCGAGTTACACACTGTCTGATCTCACTGGGCCCAAACCCGGGTTACACACTGTCTGATCTCACTGGGCCCTCCCACGGGTTATACACTGTCTGACTCACTGGGCCCCCGGCTTACACACTGCCTGATCTCACTGGTCCCACCCCCAGGTTACACACTGTCTGATCTCACTGGCCCCACCCCCGGGTTACACACTGTCTGATCTCACTGGGCCCCCGGGTTACACACTGTCTGATCTCACTGGGCCCAACCCCGGGTTACACACTGTCTGATCTCACTGGGCCCCCGGCTTACACACTGTCTGATCTCACTGGGCCCAACCCCGGGTTACACACTGTCTGATCTCTCTGGGCCCACCCCCGGGATACACGCTGTCTGATCTCACTGGGCCCCCGGGTTACACACTGTCTGATCTCACTGGCCCACCCCTGGGTTACACACTGTCTGATCTCACTGGGCCCCCGGGTTACACACTGTCTGATCTCACTGGGCCCTCCCCCGGGTTATACACTGTCTGATCTCACTGGGCCCCCGGCTTACACACTGTCTGATCTCACTGGGCCCCCGGGTTACACACTGTCTGATCTCACTGGCCCCACCACTGGGTTACACACTGTCTGATCTCACTGGGCCCACCCCGGGTTACACACTGTCTGATCTCCCTGGGTCCACCCCCGGGTTACACACTGTCTGATCTCACTGGGCCCTCGGGTTACACACTGTCTGATCTCACTGGGCCCAACCCCGGGTTACACACTGTCTGATCTCACTGGGCCCGCGGCTTACACACTGTCTGATCTCACTGGGCCCACCACCGAGTTACACACTGTCTGATCTCACTGGGCCCACCCGGGGTTACACACTGTCTGATCTCCCTGGGTCCACCCCCGGGTTACACACTATCTGATCTCACTGGGCCCTCGGGTTACACACTGTCTGATCTCACTGGGCCCAACCCCGGGTTACACACTGTCTGATCTCACTGGGCCACCGGGTTACACACTGTCTGATCTCACTGGGCCCACCCCCGGGTTACACACTGTCTGATCTCACTGGGCCCACCCCCGGGTTACACACAGTCTGATCTCACTGGGCCCCCGGGTTACACACTGTCTGATCACAATGGCCACACCCCTGGGTTACACAATGTCTGATCTCACTGCGCCCCCGGGTTAGACACTGTCTGATCTCACTGGGCCCTCCGCCGGGTTATACACTGTCTGATCTCACTGGGCCCCCGGCTTTGACACTGCCTGATCTCACTCGGCCCACCCCCGAGTTACACACTGTCTGATCTCACTGGGCCCACCCCCGGGTTACACACTGTCTGATCTCACTGGGCCCACCCCCGGGTTACACACAGTCTGATCTCACTGGGCCCCCGGGTTACACACTGTCTGATCACACTGGCCCCACCCCTGGGTTACACACTGTCTGATCTCACTGCGCCCCCGGGTTAGACACTGTCTGATCTCACTGGGCCCTCCCCCGGGTTATACACTGTCTGATCTCACTGGGCCCCCGGCTTTGACACTGCCTGATCTCACTCGGCCCACCCCCGAGTTACACACTGTCTGATCTCACTGGGCCCAAACCCGGGTTACACACTGTCTGATCTCACTGGGCCCTCCCACGGGTTATACACTGTCTGATCTCACTGGGCCCCCGGCTTACACACTGCCTGATCTCACTGGTCCCACCCCCAGGTTACACACTGACTGATCTCACTGGCCCCACCCCCGGGTTACACACTGTCTGCTCTCACTGGGCCCCCGTGTTACACACTGTATGATCTCAGTGGCCCCGCCCCTGGGTTACACCTTGTCTGATCTCACTGGGCCCCCGGGTTACACACTGTCTGATCTCACTGGGCCCATCCCCGGGTTACAATCTGTCTGATCTCACTGCACATCCGGGTTACACACTGTCTGATCTCACTCGGCCCACCCCCGGGTTACACACTGTCTGATCTCACTGGGCCCACCCCCGGGTTAAACACTGTCTGATCTCACTGGGCCCCCGGGTTACACACTGTCTGATCTCACTGGTCCCACCCCGAGGTTACACACTGTCTGATCTCACTGGGCCCACCCCCGGGTTACACACTGTCTGATCCCACTGGGCCCACCCCCGGGTTACACTCTGTCTGATCTCACTGGGCCCCCGGGTTACACACTGCCTGATCTCACTGGGCCCACCCCCGGATTACACACTGTCTGATCTCACTGGGCCCACCCCTGGGTTACACACTGCCTGATCTCACTGGGCCCACCACTGGGTTACAGAGTGTCTGATCTCACTGGGCACACCCCCGGGTTACACACTGTCTGATCTCATTGGGCCCACCCCCGGGTTACACACTTTCTGATCTCACTGGGCCCCCGGGTTACACACTGTCTGATCTCACTTGGCCCACCCCTGGGTTACACACTGTCTGATCTCACTGGGCCCACCCACGAGTTACACAATGTCTCTTCTCACTGGGCCCACCCCCGGGTTACACACTGTCTGATCTCACTGCTCCAGCCCCCTGGTTACACACTGTCTGATCTCACTGGGGTCACCCCCGTGATACACACTGTCTGATCTCACTGGGCCCACCACCGGGTTACACACTTTCTGATCTCACTGGGCCCCCGGGTTACACACTGTCTGATCTCACTTGGCCCACCCCTGGGTTACACACTGTCTGATCTCACTGGGCCCACCCACGAGTTACACACTGTCTGATCTCACTGGGCCCCCGGGTTACACACTGTCTGATCTCACTGGGTCCCCGGGTAACACACTGTCTGATCTCACTGGGCCCCCGGGTTACACACTGCCTGATCGCACTGGGCCCACCCCCGGGTTACACACTGTCTGATCTCACTGCTCCAGCCCCCTGGTTGCACACTGTCTGATCTCACTGGCTCCACCCCCGGGTGACACACTGTCTGATCTCACTGGCCCACCCCCGGGTTACACACTGTCTGATCTCACTGGGGCCCCGGGTTATACACGGTCTGATCTCACTGGGCCCACCCCCGGCTGACACACTGTCTGATCTCACTGGGCCCACCCCCGGGTTACACACTGTCTGATCTCACTGGGCCCCCGGGTTACACACTGTATGATCTCAGTGGCCCCGCCCCTGGGTTACACACTGTCTGATCTCACTGGGCCCCCGGGTTACTCACTGTCTGATATCACTTGGCCCACCCCGCGGGTTACAAACTGTCTGATCTCATTGGGCCCACAACCAGGTTACACACTGTCTGATCTCACTGGGCCCACCCCCCGGTTACACAATGATTGATCTCACTGGGTCTCAGGGTTAAACACTGTCTCATTTCACTGGGCCCCCGGATTACACACTGTCTGATCTCACTGGTCCCACCGCCAGGTTACACACTGTCTGATCTTACTGGGCCCACCCCCGGGTTACACATTGTCTGATCTCACTGGGCCCACCCCCGGATTACACTCTGTCTGATCTCACTGGGCCCACCCCCCGGTTACACACTGTCTGATCTCACTGGGCCCACCCCCGGGTTACACACTGTCTGATCTCACTGCTCCCGCCCCCGGGTTACACACTGTCTGATCTCACTGGGCCCCCGGTTTACACACTGTCTGATCTCACTGTGCCCCCGGGTTACACAATGTTTGATCTCACTGTTCCCACACCCGGGTTACACACTGTCTGAACTCACTGTGCCCTCCCCGGGTTACACACTGACTGATCTCACTGGGCCCACCCCCGGGTTACACACTGTCTGATCTCACTGGGCCCCCGGTTTACACACAGTCTGATCTCACTGGGCCCCCGGGTTACACAATGTTTGAGCTCACTGTTCCCACACCCGGGTTACACACTGTCTGAACTCACTGGGCCCACCCCGGGTTTCACACTGTCTGATCTCACTGGGCCCACCCCCAAGATACACACTGTCTGATCTCACTGAGCCCACCCCCGTGTTACACACGTTCTGAGCTCACTGGGCCCCCGGGTTGCACACTGTCTGATCTCACTGGACCCAACCCCGGTTGACACACTGTCTGAACTCACTGGGCCCACCCCGGGTTACACACTGTCTGATCTCACTGGGCCCCCGGTTTACACACTGTCTGATCTCACTGGGCCCCCGGGTTACACAATGTTTGATCTCACTGTTCCCACACCCGGGTTACACACTGTCTGAACTCACTGTGCCCACCCCGGGTTACACACTGCCTGAACTCACTGGGCCCACCCCCGGGTTACACACTGTCTGATCTCACTGGGCCCCCGGTTTACACACTGTCTGATCTCACTGGGCTCCCGGGTTACACACTGTTTGATCTCACTGGACCGACCCCCAGGTTACACACTGTCTGAACTCAATGGGCCCACCCCGGGTTACACACTGTCTGATCTCACTGGGCCCAGCCCCAAGTTACACACTGTCTGATCTCACTGAGCCCACCCCCGTGTTACACACGTTCTGAGCTCACTGGGCCCCCGGGTTGCACACTGTCTGATCTCACTGGACCCAACCCCGGTTTACACACTGTCTGAACTCACTGGGCCCACCCCGGGTTACACACTGTCTGATCTCACTGGGCCCACCCCCGGGTTACACACTTTCTGATCTCACTGCTCCCGCCACCGGGTTACACACTGTCTGATCTCACTGTGCCCACCTCCGGGTTAGACACTGTCTGATCTCACTGGGCCCACCCCCGGGTTACACACTTTCTGATCGCACTGGGCACCCGCGTTAAACACTGTCTGATCTCACTGGGCCCACACCCGGGTTACACAATGTTTGATCTCACTGGGTCTCCGGGTTAAACATTGTCTGATCTCACTGGGCCCCCGGGTTACACACTGTCTGATCTCACTGGGCCCACCCCCGGGTTACACACTTTCTGATCTCACTGCTCCCGCCACCGGGTTACACACTGTCTGATCTCACTGTGCCCACCTCCGGGTTAGACACTGTCTGATCTCACTGGGCCCACCCCCGGGTTACACACTTTCTGATCTCACTGGGCACCCGCGTTAAACACTGTCTGATCTCACTGGGCCCACACACGGGTTACACACTGTCTGATCTCACTGGGCCCACCCCCGGGTTACACACTGTCTGATCTCACTGGGCCTGCCCACGGGTTACACACTGTCTGATCTCACTGGGCCCAAACCCGGGTTACACACTGTCTGATCTCACCGGGCCCCGGGTTACACACTGTACGAGCTCACTGGGCCCACCCCGGAGTTACACACTGCCTGATCTTACTGGGCCCCCGGGTTACAGACTGTCTGATATCACTGGGCCCACCCCCGGTTTACACACTGTCTGAACTCACTGGGACCACCCTCGGGTTACACACTGTCTGATCTCACTGGTACCATCCTCCGAGTTACGTACTGTCTGAACTCACTGGGCCCAGCCCCGGGTTACACACTGTCTGATCTCACTGGGCCCACCCCGGGTTACACAATGTTTCATCTCACTGGGCCCACCCCCGGGTTGCACACTGTCTGATCTCACTGGGCCCAAACCCGGGTTACACATTGTCTGATATCACTAGGCCCACCCCGCGGGTTACAAACTGTCTGATCTCATTGGGCCCACCCCCAGGTTACACACTGTCTGATCTCACTGGGCCCACCCCCCGGTTACACAATGATTGATCTCACTGGGTCTCAGGGTTAAACACTGTCTCATTTCACTGGGCCCCCGGGTTACACACTGTCTGATCTCACTGGTCCCACCGCCAGGTTACACACTGTCTGATCTTACTGGGCCCACCCCCGGGTTACACATTGTCTGATCTCACTGGGCCCACCCCCGGATTACACTCTGTCTGATCTCACTGGGCCCACCCCCCGGTTACACACTGTCTGATCTCACTGGGCCCACCCCCGGGTTACACACTGTCTGATCTCACTGCTCCCGCCCCCGGGTTACACACTGTCTGATCTCACTGGGCCCCCGGTTTACACACTGTCTGATCTCACTGTGCCCCCGGGTTACACAATGTTTGATCTCACTGTTCCCACACCCGGGTTACACACTGTCTGAACTCACTGTGCCCTCCCCGGGTTACACACTGACTGATCTCACTGGGTCCACCCCCGGGTTACACACTGTCTGATCTCACTGGGCCCCCGGTTTACACACTGTCTGATCTCACTGGGCCCCCGGGTTACACAATGTTTGAGCTCACTGTTCCCACACCCGGGTTACACACTGTCTGAACTCACTGGGCCCACCCCGGGTTTCACACTGTCTGATCTCACTGGGCCCACCCCCAAGATACACACTGTCTGATCTCACTGAGCCCACCCCCGTGTTACACACGTTCTGAGCTCACTGGGCCCCCGGGTTGCACACTGTCTGATCTCACTGGACCCAACCCCGGTTTACACACTGTCTGAACTCACTGGGCCCACCCCGGGTTACACACTGTCTGATCTCACTGGGCCCCCGGTTTACACACTGTCTGATCTCACTGGGCCCCCGGGTTACACAATGTTTGATCTCACTGTTCCCACACCCGGGTTACACACTGTCTGAACTCACTGTGCCCACCCCGGGTTACACACTGCCTGAACTCACTGGGCCCACCCCCGGGTTACACACTGTCTGATCTCACTGGGCCCCCGGTTTACACACTGTCTGATCTCACTGGGCTCCCGGGTTACACACTGTTTGATCTCACTGGACCCACCCCCAGGTTACACACTGTCTGAACTCACTGGGCCCACCCCGGGTTACACACTGTCTGATCTCACTGGGCCCAGCCCCAAGTTACACACTGTCTGATCTCACTGAGCCCACCCCGGTGTTGCACACGTTCTGAGCTCACTGGGCCCCCGGGTTGCACACTGTCTGATTTCACTTGACCCAACCCCGGTTTACACACTGTCTGAACTCACTGGGCCCACCCCGGGTTACACACTGTCTGATCTCACTGGGCCCACCCCCGGGTTACACACTTTCTGATCTCACTGCTCCCGCCACCGGGTTACACACTGTCTGATCTCACTGTGCCCACTTCCGGGTTAGACACTGTCTGATCTCACTGGGCCCACCCCCGGGTTACACACTTTCTGATCTCACTGGGCACCCGCGTTAAACACTGTCTGATCTCACTGGGTCTCCGGGTTAAACATTGTCTGATCTCACTGGGCCCCCGGGTTACACACTGTCTGATCTCACTGGGCCCACCCCCAAGTTACACACTGTCTGATCTCACTGAGCCCACCCCCGTGTTACACACGTTCTGAGCTCACTGGGCCCCCGGGATGCACACTGTCTGATCTCACTGGACCCAACCCCGGTTTACACACTGTCTGAACTCACTGGGCCCACCCCGGGTTACACACTGTCTGATCTCACTGGGCCCACCCCCGGGTTACACACTTTCTGATCTCACTGGGCACCCGGGTTAAACACTGTCTGATCTCACTGGGCCCACCCCCGGGTTACACACTGTCTGATCTCATTGGGCACACCCCCGGGTTACACAATGTTTGATCTCACTGGGTCTCCGGGTTAAACATTGTCTGATCTCACTGGGCCCCCGGGTTACACACTGTCTGATCTCACTGGTCCCACCCCCAGGGTACACACTGTCTGATCTTACTGGGCCCAACCCCGGGTTACACACAGTCTGATCTCACTGGGCCCACCCCTGTGTAACACACTGTCTGATCTCACTGGGCCCACACACGGGTTACACACTGTTTGATCTCACTGGACCCACCCCCGGGTTACACGCTGTCTGAACTCACTCGGCCCACCCGGGTTACACATTGTCTGATCTCACTGGTACCACCCCCGGGTTACACACTGTCTGATCTCACTGCTCCCGCCCCCGGGTTACACACTGTCTGATCTCACTGGGCCCCCGGTTTACACACTGTCTGATCTCACTGTGCCCCCGGGTTACACAATGTTTGATCTCACTGTTCCCACACCCGGGTTACACAATGTCTGAACTCATTGTGCCCACCCCGGGTTACACACTGTCTGATCTCACTGGGCCCACCCCCGGGTTGCACACTGTCTGATCTCACTGGGCCCCCGGTTTACACACTGTCTGATCACACTGGGCCCCCGGGTTACACAATGTTTGATCTCACTGTTCCCACACCCGGGTTACACACTGTCTGAACTCACTGGGCCCACCCCGGGTTACACATTGGCTGATCTCACTGGTCCCACCCCCAAGTTACACACTGTCTGATCTCACTGAGCCCACCCCCGTGTTACACACGTTCTGAGCTCACTGGGCCCCCGGGTTGCACACTGTCTGATCTCACTGGACCCAACCCCGGTTTACACACTGTCTGAACTCACTGGGCCCACCCCGGGTTACACACTATCTGATCTCACTGGGCCCCCGGTTTACACACTGTCTGATCTCACTGGGCTCCCGGGTTACACAATGTTTGATCTCACTGTTCCCACACCCGGGTTACACACTGTCTGAAGTCACTGTGCCCACCCCGGGTTACACACTGCCTGATCTCACTGGGCCCACCCCCGGGTTACACACTGTCTGATCTCACTGGGCCCCCGGTTTACACACTGTCTGATCTCACTGGGCCCCCGGGTTACACACTGTTTGATCTCACTGGACCCACCCCCGGTTTACACACTGTCTGATCTCACTGGACCCAACCCCGGTTTACACACTGTCTGAACTCACTGGGCCCACCCCGGGTTACACACTGTCTGATCTCACTGGGCCCACCCCCGGGTTACACACTTTCTGATCTCACTGCTCCCTCCACCGGGTTACACACTGTCTGATCTCACTCTGCCCACCTCCGGGTTAGACACTGTCTGATCTCACTGGGCACACCCCCGGGTTACACACTTTCTGATCTCACTGGGCACCCGCGTTAAACACTGTCTGATCTCACTGGGCCCACACACGGGTTACACACTGTCTGATCTCACTGGGCCCACCCCCGGGTTACACACTGTCTGATCTCACTGGGCCTGCCCACGGGTTACATACTGTCTGATCTCACTGGGCCCAACCCCGGGTTACACACTGTCTGATCTCACCGGGCCCCCGGGTTACACACTGTCCGAGCTCACTGGGCCCACCCCGGAGTTACACACTGCCTGATCTCACTGGGCCCCCGGGTTACAGACTGTCTGATATCACTGGGCCCACCCCCGGTTTACACACTGTCTGAACTCACTGGGACCACCCTCGGGTTACACACTGTCTGATCTCACTGGTCCCATCCTCCGAGTTACATACTGTCTGAACTCACTGGGCCCAGCCCCGGGTTACACACTGTCTGATCTCACTGGGCCCACCCCAGGTTACACAATGTTTCATCTCACTGGGCCCACCCCCGGGTTACACACTGTCTGATCTCACTGTGCCCAACCCCGGGTTACACATTGTCTGATATCACTAGGCCCACCCCGCGGGTTACAAACTGTCTGATGTCACTGGGCCCACACCCGGGTTACACACTGTCTGATCTCATTGGGCCCACCCCCAGGTTACACACTGTCTGATCTCACTGGGCCCACCCCCCGGTTACACAATGTTTGATCTCACTGGGCCCCCGGGTTGCACACTGTCTGATCTCACTGGACCCAACCCCGGTTTACACACAGTCTGAACTCACTGGTCCCACCGCTAGGTTACACACTGTCTGATCTCACTGGGCCCACCCCCGGATTACACATTGTCTGATCTCACTGGGCCCACCCCCGGATTACACTCTGTCTGATCTCACTGGGCCCACCACCGGGTTACAGACTGTCTGATGTCACTGGGCCCACCCCGGGTTACACACTGTCTGATCTCACTGCTCCCGCCCCCGGGTTACACACTGTCTGATCTCACTGGGCCCCCGGGTTACACACTGTCTGATCTCACTGGGCTCCCGGGTTACACACTGTTTGATCTCACTGGACCCACCCCCGGGTTACACACTGTCTGAACTCACTGGGCCCACCCCGGGTTACACACTGTCTGATCTCACTGGGCCCACCCCCAAGTTACACACTGTCTGATCTCACTGAGCCCACCCCCGTGTTACACACGTTCTGAGCTCACTGGGCCCCCGGGTTGCACACTGTCTGATCTCACTGGACCCAACACCGGTTTACACACTGTCTGAACTCACTGGGCCCACCCCGGGTTACACACTGTCTGATCTCACTGGGCCCACCCCCGGGTTACACACTGTCTGATCTCATTGCGCACACCCCCGGGTTACACAATGTTTGATCTCACTGGGTCTCCGGGTTAAACATTGTCTGATCTCACTGGGCCCCCGGGTTACACACTGTCTGATCTCATTGGGCACACCCCCAAGTTACACAGTGTCTGATCTCACTGAGCCCACCCCCGTGTTACACACGTTCTGAGCTCACTGGTCCCCCCGATGCACACTGTCTGATCTCACTGGACCCAACCCCGGTTTACACACTGTCTGAACTCACTGGGCCCACCCCGGGTTACACACTGTCTGATCTCACTGGGCCCACCCCCGGGTTACACACTTTCTGATCTCACTGCTCCCGCCACCGGGTTACACACTGTCTGATCTCACTGGGCCCACCTCCGGGTTACACACTGTCTGATCTCACTGGGCCCACCCCCGGGTTACACACTTTCTGATCTCACTGCGCACCCGGGTTAAACATTGTCTGATCTCACTGGGCCCCCGGGTTACACACTGTCTGAACTCACTTTACCCAACCCCGGTTTACACACTGTCTGATCTCACTGGGCCCACCCCCGGGTTACACACTGTCTGATCTCACTGGGCCTGCCCCCGGGTTACACACTGTCTGATCTTACTGGGCCCAACCCCGGGTTACACACAGTCTGATCTCACTGGGCCCACCCCTGGGTAACACACTGTCTGATCTCACTGGGCCCACACACGGTTTACACACTGTTTGATCTCACTGGACCCACCCCCAGGTTACACACGTTCTGATCTCACTTGGCCGCCGGGTTACACACTGTCTGAACTCACTTTACCCAACCCCGGTTTACACACTGTCTGATCTCACTGGGCCCACCCCCGGGTTACACACTGTCTGATCTCACTGGGCCTGCCCCCGGGTTACACACTGTGTGATCTCATTGGGCCCCCGGGTTAAACACTGTTTGATCTCACTGGAACCACCCACGGGTTACACACTGTCTGAACTCACTGGGCCCACCCCGGGTTACACACTGTCTGATCTCACTGGGCCCACCCCCAGGTTACACACTGTCTGATCTCACTAGGCCCACCCCCGGGTTGCACACTGTCTGATCTCACTGGGCCCCCCGGTTAAACACTGTCTGATCTCACTGGGCCCACCCCTGGTTTACCCACTGTCTGATCTCACTGGGCCCACACAGGGATTACACACTGTCTGATCTCACTGGGCCCGTCCCCGGGTTACACACTGTCTGATCTCACTGGGCCCCCGGGTTACACACTGTCTGATCTCGCTGGCTCCACCCCTGGGTGACACACTGTCTGATCTCACTGGGCCCCCGGGTTACACACTGTCTGATCTCATTGGGCCCTCCCCCGGGTTAGGCACTGTCTGATCTCACTGGGCCCCCGGCTTACACACTGTGTGATCTCACTGGGCCCACCACCGAGTTACACACTGCCTGATCTCACTGGGCCCAACCCGGGTTATACACTGTCTGATCTCCCTGGATCCATCCCCGGGTAACACACTGTCTGATCTCACTGGGCCCCCGGGTTACACACTGTCTGATCTCACTGGGCCCACCCCCGGGTTACACACTGTCTGATCTCACTGGGCCCGCGGGTTACACACTGTCTGATCTCACTGGTCCCACCCCCGGGTTACACACTGTCTGATCTCACTGGGCCCACCCCGGGGTTACACACTGTCTGATCTCACTGGGCCCACCCCCGGGTTACACACTGTCTGATCTCACTGGGCCCAACCCCGGGTTACACATTGTCTGATATCACTAGGCCCACCCCGCGGGTTACACACTGTCTGATCTCACTGGGCCCACCCCGGGTTACACACTGTCTGATCTCACTGGGCCCACCCCCGGGTTACACACTTTCTGATCTCACTGCTCCCTCCACCGGGTTACACACTGTCTGATCTCACTCTGCCCACCTCCGGGTTAGACACTGTCTGATCTCACTGGGCACACCCCCGGGTTACACACTTTCTGATCTCACTGGGCACCCGCGTTAAACACTGTCTGATCTCACTGGGCCCACACACGGGTTACACACTGTCTGATCTCACTGGGCCCACCCCCGGGTTACACACTGTCTGATCTCACTGGGCCTGCCCACGGGTTACACACTGTCTGATCTCACTGGGCCCAACCCCGGGTTACACACTGTCTGATCTCACCGGGCCCCCGGGTTACACACTGTCCGAGCTCACTGGGCCCACCCCGGAGTTACACACTGCCTGATCTCACTGGGCCCCCGGGTTACAGACTGTCTGATATCACTGGGCCCACCCCCGGTTTACACACTGTCTGAACTCACTGGGACCACCCTCGGGTTACACACTGTCTGATCTCACTGGTCCCATCCTCCGAGTTACATACTGTCTGAACTCACTGGGCCCAGCCCCGGGTTACACACTGTCTGATCTCACTGGGCCCACCCCAGGTTACACAATGTTTCATCTCACTGGGCCCACCCCCGGGTTACACACTGTCTGATCTCACTGTGCCCAACCCCGGGTTACACATTGTCTGATATCACTAGGCCCACCCCGCGGGTTACAAACTGTCTGATGTCACTGGGCCCACACCCGGGTTACACACTGTCTGATCTCATTGGGCCCACCCCCAGGTTACACACTGTCTGATCTCACTGGGCCCACCCCCCGGTTACACAATGTTTGATCTCACTGGGCCCCCGGGTTGCACACTGTCTGATCTCACTGGACCCAACCCCGGTTTACACACAGTCTGAACTCACTGGTCCCACCGCTAGGTTACACACTGTCTGATCTCACTGGGCCCACCCCCGGATTACACATTGTCTGATCTCACTGGGCCCACCCCCGGATTACACTCTGTCTGATCTCACTGGGCCCACCACCGGGTTACAGACTGTCTGATGTCACTGGGCCCACCCCGGGTTACACACTGTCTGATCTCACTGCTCCCGCCCCCGGGTTACACACTGTCTGATCTCACTGGGCCCCCGGGTTACACACTGTCTGATCTCACTGGGCTCCCGGGTTACACACTGTTTGATCTCACTGGACCCACCCCCGGGTTACACACTGTCTGAACTCACTGGGCCCACCCCGGGTTACACACTGTCTGATCTCACTGGGCCCACCCCCAAGTTACACACTGTCTGATCTCACTGAGCCCACCCCCGTGTTACACACGTTCTGAGCTCACTGGGCCCCCGGGTTGCACACTGTCTGATCTCACTGGACCCAACACCGGTTTACACACTGTCTGAACTCACTGGGCCCACCCCGGGTTACACACTGTCTGATCTCACTGGGCCCACCCCCGGGTTACACACTGTCTGATCTCATTGCGCACACCCCCGGGTTACACAATGTTTGATCTCACTGGGTCTCCGGGTTAAACATTGTCTGATCTCACTGGGCCCCCGGGTTACACACTGTCTGATCTCATTGGGCACACCCCCAAGTTACACAGTGTCTGATCTCACTGAGCCCACCCCCGTGTTACACACGTTCTGAGCTCACTGGGCCCCCCGATGCACACTGTCTGATCTCACTGGACCCAACCCCGGTTTACACACTGTCTGAACTCACTGGGCCCACCCCGGGTTACACACTGTCTGATCTCACTGGGCCCACCCCCGGGTTACACACTTTCTGATCTCACTGCTCCCGCCACCGGGTTACACACTGTCTGATCTCACTGGGCCCACCTCCGGGTTACACACTGTCTGATCTCACTGGGCCCACCCCCGGGTTACACACTTTCTGATCTCACTGCGCACCCGGGTTAAACATTGTCTGATCTCACTGGGCCCCCGGGTTACACACTGTCTGAACTCACTTTACCCAACCCCGGTTTACACACTGTCTGATCTCACTGGGCCCACCCCCGGGTTACACACTGTCTGATCTCACTGGGCCTGCCCCCGGGTTACACACTGTCTGATCTTACTGGGCCCAACCCCGGGTTACACACAGTCTGATCTCACTGGGCCCACCCCTGGGTAACACACTGTCTGATCTCACTGGGCCCACACACGGTTTACACACTGTTTGATCTCACTGGACCCACCCCCAGGTTACACACGTTCTGATCTCACTAGGCCGCCGGGTTACACACTGTCTGAACTCACTTTACCCAACCCCGGTTTACACACTGTCTGATCTCACTGGGCCCACCCCCGGGTTACACACTGTCTGATCTCACTGGGCCTGCCCCCGGGTTACACACTGTGTGATCTCATTGGGCCCCCGGGTTAAACACTGTTTGATCTCACTGGAACCACCCACGGGTTACACACTGTCTGAACTCACTGGGCCCACCCCGGGTTACACACTGTCTGATCTCACTGGGCCCACCCCCAGGTTACACACTGTCTGATCTCACTAGGCCCACCCCCGGGTTGCACACTGTCTGATCTCACTGGGCCCCCCGGTTAAACACTGTCTGATCTCACTGGGCCCACCCCTGGTTTACCCACTGTCTGATCTCACTGGGCCCACACAGGGATTACACACTGTCTGATCTCACTGGGCCCGTCCCCGGGTTACACACTGTCTGATCTCACTGGGCCCCCGGGTTACACACTGTCTGATCTCGCTGGCTCCACCCCTGGGTGACACACTGTCTGATCTCACTGGGCCCCCGGGTTACACACTGTCTGATCTCATTGGGCCCTCCCCCGGGTTAGGCACTGTCTGATCTCACTGGGCCCCCGGCTTACACACTGTGTGATCTCACTGGGCCCACCACCGAGTTACACACTGCCTGATCTCACTGGGCCCAACCCGGGTTATACACTGTCTGATCTCCCTGGATCCATCCCCGGGTAACACACTGTCTGATCTCACTGGGCCCCCGGGTTACACACTGTCTGATCTCACTGGGCCCACCCCCGGGTTACACACTGTCTGATCTCACTGGGCCCGCGGGTTACACACTGTCTGATCTCACTGGTCCCACCCCCGGGTTACACACTGTCTGATCTCACTGGGCCCACCCCGGGGTTACACACTGTCTGATCTCACTGGGCCCACCCCCGGGTTACACACTGTCTGATCTCACTGGGCCCAACCCCGGGTTACACATTGTCTGATATCACTAGGCCCACCCCGCGGGTTACACACTGTCTGATCTCACTGGGCCCACCCCCGGGTTACACACTGTATGATCTCATTGGGCCCACCTCCAGGTTACACACGGTCTGATCTCACTTTGCCCACCCCCCGGTTACACAATGTTTGATCTCACTGGGTCTCCGGGTTAAACACTGTCTGATCTCACTGGGCCCCCGGGTTACACTCTGTCTGATCTCACTGGGCCCACCCACGAGTTACACACTGTCTGATATCACTGGGCCCAACCCCGGGTTACACACTGTCTGATCTCACTGGCCCCACCCCTGTGTTACATACTGTCTGATCTCACTGGGCCCCCGCGTTACACACTGTCTGATCTCACTGGGCCCTCCCCCGGGTTATACACTGTCTGATCTCACTGGGCCCCCGGCTTGCACACTGCCTGATCTCACTCGGCCCACCCCCGAGTTACACACTGTCTGATCTCACTGGGCCCACCCCGTGTTACACACTGTCTGATCTCCCTGGGTCCACTCCCGGGTTACACACTGTCTGATCTCACTGGGCCCCCGGGTTACATACTGTCTGATCTCACTGGGCCCACCCCCGGGTTACACACTGTCTGATCTCACTGGGCCCCCGGGTTACACACTGTTTGATCTCACTGGACACACCCCCGGGTTACATACAGTCTGAACTCACTGGGCCCACCCCGGGTTACACACTGTCTGATCTCACTGGGCTGACCCCCAGCTTACACACTGTCTGATCTCGCTGGGTCCACCCCCGTGTTACACACGTTCTGAGCTCACTGAGCCCCCGGGTTGCACACTGTCTTATTTAACTGCTCCCGCCCCCGGTTTACACACTGTCTGATCTCACTGGGCCCACCCCCGTGTTACACACTGTCTGTTCTCACTGGGCCCACCCCCGGGTTACACACTTTCTGATCTCACTGGGCACCCGGGTATAACACTGTCTGATCTCACTGGGCCCACCCCCGGGTTACACACTGTCTGATCTCACTGAGCCCACCCCCAGGTTACACAATGTTTGATCTCACTGGGTCTCCGCGTTAAACACTGTCTGATCTCACTGGGCCCCCGGGTTACTCACTGTCTGATCTCACTGGGTCCACCACCGGTTTACAGACTGTCTGATCTCACTGGGCCCACACACGGGTTACACACTGTCTGATCTCACTGGGCCCCCGGGTTACACACTGTCTGATCTCACTGGGCCCACCCCTGGGTTACACACTGTCTGATCTCACTGGGCCCACACACGGGTTACACACTGTCTGATCTCACAGGGCCCATCCCCGGGTTACACACTGTCTGATCTCACTGGGCCTGCCCCCGGGTTACACACTGTCTGATCTCACTGGGCCCAACCCCGGGTTGCACACTGTCTGATCTCACTGGCCCCCCGGGTTACACACTGTCCGAGCTCACTGGGCCCACCCCGGAGTTACACACTGCCTGATCTCACTGGGATCCCGGGTTACACACTGTCTCATCTCACTGGGCCCCCGGGTTACACACTGTCTGATCTCACTGGTCCCACCGCCAGGTTACACACTGTCTGATCTCACTGGTCCCACCCCCGGGTTACACACTGTCTGATCTCACTGGTACCACCCCCGGGTTACACTCTGTCTGATCTCACTGGGCCCACCACCGGGTTACAGACTGTCTGATGTCACTGGGCCCACCCCGGGTTACACACTGTCTGATCTCACTGGGCCCACCCCCGGGATACACACTGTCTGATCTCATTGGGCACCCGGGTTACACACTGTCTGATCTCACTGGGCCCACCCCCGTGTTACACACTGTCTGATCTAACTGGGCCCACCCCCGGGTTACACACTGTCTGATCTCACTGGACCCACCTCCTGGTTACACACTGTCTGATCTCACTGGGCCCACCCCCGGGTTACACACTGTCTGATCTCACTGCTCCTGCCCCGGGTTACACACTGTCTGATCTCACTGGGCCCCCGGGTTACACACTGTCTGATCTCACTGGCCCCACCCCTGGGTTACACACTGTCTGATCTCACTGGGCCCCCGGGTTACACACTGTCTGATCTCACTGGCCCCACCCCTGGGTTACACACTGTCTGATCTCACTGCGCCCCGGGTTACACACTGTCTGATCTCCCTGGGTCCTCCCCCGGGTTATACACTCTCTGATCTCATTGGGCCCCCGGCTTACACACTGCCTGATCTCACTCGGCCCACCCCCGAGTTACACACTGTCTGATCTCACTGGCCCCACCCCGTGTTACACACTGTCTGATCTCCCTGGGTCGACCCCCGGGTTACAGACTGTCTGATCTCACTGGGCCCCCGGGTTACACTATGTCTGATCTCACTGGGCCCACCCCCGGGTTACACACTCTCTGATCTCACTGGGCCCCCGGTTTACACACTGTCTGATTTCACTGGGCCCCCGGGTTACACAATGTTTGATCTCACTGTTCCCACCCCCGGGTTACACACTCTCTGAACTCACTGTGCCCATCCCGGGTTACACACTGTCTGATCTCACTGGGCCCACCCCCGGGTTACACACTGTCTGATCTCACAGGGCCCCCGGTTTACACACTGTCTGATCTCACTGGGCCCCCGGGTTACACACTGTCTGATCTCACTGGGCCCACCCCCGGGTTACACACTTTCTTATCTCACTGCTCCCACCACTGGGTTGCACACTGTCTGATCTCACTGGGCCCACCTCTGGGTTACACACTGTCTGATCTCACTGGGCCCACCCCCGGGTTACACACTTTCTGATCTCACTGGGCACCCGGGTTAAACACTGTATGATCTCACTGGGCCCACCCCCGGGTTACACAATGTTTGATCTCACTGGGTCTCCGGGTTAAACATTGTCTGATCTCACTTGTCCCCCGGGATACATACTCTCTGATCTCACTGGTCCCACCCCCAGGTTACACACTTTCTGATCTCACTGGGCCCAACCCAGGGTTACACACAGTCTGATCCCACTGGGCCCACCCCCGGGTTACACTCTGTCTGATATCACTGGGCCACCGGGTAACACACTGTTTGATCTCATTGGTCCCACCCCCGGGTTACACAATGTCTGATCTCACTGGGCCCACCCCCGGGTTACACACTTTCTGATCTCACTGCTCCCGCCACCGGGTTACACACTGTCTGATCTCACTGGGCCCACCTCCGGGTTACACACTGTCTGATCTCACTGGGCCCACCCCCGGGTTACACACTTTCTGATCTCACTGCGCACCCGGGTTAAACATTGTCTGATCTCACTGGGCCCCCGGGTTACACACTGTCTGATCTCACTGGTCCCACCCCCAGATTACACACTGTCTGATCTTACTGGGCCCAACCCCGGGTTACACACAGTCTGATCTCACTGGGCCCACCCCTGGGTAACACACTCTCTGATCTCACTGGGCCCACACACGGGTTACACACTGTTTGATCTCACTGGACCCACCCCCGGGTTACACGCTGTCTGAACTCACTCGGCCCACCCGGGTTACACATTGTCTGATCTCACTGGTACCACCCCCAGGTTACACACGTTCTGATCTCACTAGGCCGCCGGGTTACACACTGTCTGAACTCACTTTACTCAACCCCGGTTTACACACTGTCTGATCTCACTGGGCCCACCCCCGGGTTACACACTGTCTGATCTCACTGGGCCCTCCCCCGGGTTACACAATCTCTGATCTCATTGGGCCCCCGGGTTAAACACTGTTTGATCTCACTGGAACCACCCACGGGTTACACACTGTCTGAACTCACTGGGCCCACCCCGGGTTACACACTGTCTGATCTCACTGGGCCCACCCCAAGTTACACACTGTCTGATCTCACTGGGCCCACCCCCGGGTTACACACTGTCTGATCTCACTGGGCCCCCGGGTTAAACACTGTCTGATCTCACTGGGCCCACCCCTGGGTTACCCACTTTCTGATCTCACTGGGCCCACACAGGGGTTACACACTGTCTGATCTCACTGGGCCCGTCCCCGGGTTACACACTGTCTGATCTCACTGGGCCCCCGGGTTACACACTGTCTGATCTCGCTGGCTCCACCCCTGGGTGACACACTGTCTGATCTCACTGGGCACCCGAGTTACACACTGTCTGATCTCATTGGGCCCTCCCCCGGTTTAGGCACTGTCTGATCTCACTGGGCCCCCGGCTTACACACTGTCTGATCTCACTGGGCCCACCACCGAGTTACACACTGCCTGATGTCACTGGGCCCAACCCGGGTTATACACTGTCTGATCTCCCTGGATCCATCCCCGGGTAACACACTGTCTGATCTCACTGGGCCGCCGGGTTACACACTGTCTTATCTCACTGGGCCCGCGGGTTACACACTGTCTGATCTCACTGGGCCCACCCCGGGGTTACACACTGTCTGATCTCACTGGGCCCACCCCCGGGTTACACACTGTCTGATCTCACTGGGCCCAACCCCGGGTTACACATTGTCTGATATCACTAGGCCCACCCCGCGGGTTACACACTGTCTGATCTCACTGGGCCCACCCCCGGGTTACACACTGTCTGATCTCATTGGGCCTACCCCCAGGTTACACAAGGTCTGATCTCACTGTGCCCACCCCCCGGTTACACAATGTTTGATCTCACTGGGCCCCCGGGTTACACTATGTCTGATCTCACTGGGCCCACCACCGGGTTACAGACTGTCTGATGTCACTGGGCCCACCCCCGGGTTACACACTGTCTGATCTCACTGGGCTCGCCCCGGGATACACACTGTCTGATCTCACTGGGCCCCCGGGTTACACACTGTCTGATCTCACTGGGCCCACCCCTGGCTTACACACTGTCTGATCTCACTGGGCCCACCCACGAGTTACACACTGTCTGATATCACTGGGCCCAACCCCGGGTTACACACTGTCTGATCTCACTGGCCCCACCCCTGTGTTACATACTGTCTGATCTCACTGGGCCCCCGGGTTACACACTGTCTGATCTCACTGGGCCCTCCCCCGGGTTATACACTGTCTGATCTCACTGGGCCCCCGGCTTACACACTGCCTGATCTCACTCGGCCCACCCCCGAGTTACACACTGTCTGATCTCACTGGGCCCATCCCGTGTTACACACTGTCTGATCTCCCTGGGTCCACTCCCGGGTTACACACTGTCTGATCTCACTGGGCCCCCGGGTTACATACTGTCTGATCTCACTGGGCCCACCCCCGGGTTACACACTGTCTGATCTCACTGGGCCCCCGGGTTACACACTGTTTGATCTCACTGGACACACCCCCGGGTTACATACAGTCTGAACTCACTGGGCCCACCCCGGGTTACACACTGTCTGATCTCACTGGGCCGACCCCCAGCTTACACACAGTCTGATCTCGCTGGGCCCACCCCCGTGTTACACACGTTCTGAGCTCACTGAGCCCCCGGGTTGCACACTGTCTGATCTAACTGCTCCCGCCCCCGGGTTACACACTGTCTGATCTCACTGGGCCCACCCCCGTGTTACACACTGTCTGATCTCACTGGGCCCACCCCCGGGTTACACACTTTCTGATCTCACTGGGCACCCGGGTATAACACTGTCTGATCTCACTGGGCCCACCCCCGGGTTACACACTGTCTGATCTCACTGAGCCCACCCCCAGGTTACACAATGTTTGATCTCACTGGGTCTCCGGGTTAAACACTGTCTGATCTCACTGGGCCCCCGGGTTACTCACTGTCTGATCTCACTGGTCCCACCCACCGGTTACACACTATCTGATCTCACTGGGCCCACCCCCGGGTTACACCCTGTCTGATCTCACTGGTCCCACCACCGGTTTACAGACTGTCTGATCTCACTGGGCCCACACACGGGTTACACACTGTCTGATCTCACTGGGCCCCCGGGTTACACACTGTCTGATCTCACTGGGCCCACCCCTGGGTTACACACTGCCTGATCTCAATGGGCCCACACACGGGTTACACACTGTCTGATCTCACAGGGCCCACCCCCGGGTTACACACTCTCTGATCTCACTGGGCCTGCCCCCGGGTTACACACTGTCTGATCTCACTGGGCCCAACCCCGGGTTGCACACTGTCTGATCTCACTGCCCCCCGGGTTACACACTGTCCGAGCACACTGGGCCCACCCCGGAGTTACACACTGCCTGATCTCACTGGGCCCCCGGGTTACACACTGTCTCATCTCACTGGGCCCCCGGGTTACACACTGTCTGATCTCACTGGTCCCACCGCCAGGTTACACACTGTCTGATCTCACTGGTCCCACCCCCGGGTTACACACTGTCTGATCTCACTGGGACCACCCCCGGGTTACACTCTGTCTGATCTCACTGGGCCCACCACCGGGTTACAGACTGTCTGATGTCACTGGGCCCACCCCGGGTTACACACTGTCTGATCTCACTGGGCCCACCCCCGGGATACACACTGTCTGATCTCATTGGGCCCCCGGGTTACACACTGTCTGATCTCACTGGCCCACCCCTGGGTGACACATTGTCTGATCTGACTGGGCCCACCCACGAGTTACACACTGTCTGATCTCACTGGGCCCAACCCCGGGTTACACACTTTCTGATCTCACTGGGCCCAACCCCGGGTTACACACTGTCTGATCTAACTGGGCCCATCCTCGGGTTACACACTGTCTGATCTCACTGGGCCCACCCCCGGGTTACACACTGTCTGATCTCACTGGGCCCACCCCCGGGTTACACACTGTCTGATCTCACTGGGCCCACCCCCGGGTTACACACTGTCTGATCTCACTGGGCCCACCCCCGGGTTACACACTGTCTGATCTCACTGGCCCCACCCCTGGGTTACACACTGTCTGATCTCACTGCGCCCCCGGGTTACACACTGTCTGATCTCACTGGGCCCTCCCCCGGGTTATACACTCTCTGATCTCATTGGGCCCCCGGCTTACACACTGCCTGATCTCACTCGGCCCACCCCCGAGTTACACACTGTCTGATCTCACTGGGCCCACCCCCGGGTTACACACTGTCTGATCTCACTGGGCCCTCCCACGGGTTATACACTGTCTGATCTCACTGGGCCCCCGGCTTACACACTGCCTGCTCTCACTGGCCCCACCCCGTGTTACACACTGTCTGATCACCCTGGGTCGACGCCCGGGTTACAGACTGCCTGATCTCACTGGGCCCCCGGGTTACACAATGTTTGATCTCACTGTTCCCACCCCCGGGTTACACACTCTCTGAACTCACTGTGCCCATCCCGGGTTACACACTGTCTGATCTCACTGGGCCCACCCCCGGGTTACACACTGTCTGATCTCACAGGGCCCCCTGTTTACACACTGTCTGATCTCACTGGGCCCCCGGGTTACACACTGTCTGATCTCACTGGGCCCACCCCCGGGTTACACACTTTCTGATCTCACTGCTCCCACCACCGGGTTACACACTGTCTGATCTCACTGGGCCCACCTCCGGGATACACACTGTCTGATCTCCCTGGGCCCACCCCCGGGTTACACACTTTCTGATCTCACTGGGCACCCGGGTTACACACTGTTTGATCTCATTGGTCCCACCCCCGGGTTACACACTGTCTGATCTCACTGGGCCCACCCCGGGTTACACACTGTCTGATCTCACTGGGCCCGTCCCCGGGTTACACACTGTCTGATCTCACTGGGCCCCCGCGTTACACACTGTCTGATCTCGCTGGCCCCACCCCTGGGTTACACACTATCTGATCTCACTGGGCCCCCGTGTTACACGCTGTCTGATCTCACTGGGCCCTCCCCCGGGTTATACACTGTCTGATCTCACAGGGGCCCCGGCTTACACACTGTCTGATCTCACTGGGCCCACCACCGAGTTACACACTGCCTGATCTCACAGGGCCCACCCCGGGTTACACACTGTCTGATCTCACTGGGCCCCCGGGTTACACACTGTCTGATCTCACTGGGACCCGGGTTACACACTGTTTGATCTCACTGGACCCACCCCCGGGTTACACGCTGTCTGAACTCACTCGGCCCACCCCGGGTTACACATTTTCTGATCTCACTGGTACCAACCCCATGTTACCCACTGTCTGATCTCAATGGGCCCATCCCCGTGTTACACACGTTCTGATCTCACTAGGCCGCCGGGTTACGCACTGTCTGAACTCACTTTACCCAACCCCGGTTTACACACTGTCTGATCTCACTGGGCCCACCCCCGGGTTACACACTGTCTGATCTCACTCGGCCCGCCCCCGGGTTACACACTGTCTGATCTCATTGGCCCCCGGGTTACACACTGTTTGATCTCACTGGAACCATCCACGGGTTACACACTGTCTGAACTCACTGTACCCACCCCGGGTTACACACTGTCTGATCTCACTGGGCCCACCCCAAGTTACACACTGTCTGATCTCACTGGGCCCACCCCCGGGTTACACACTGTCTGATCTCACTGGGCCCCCGGGTTACACACTGTTTGATCTGACTGGGCCCACCCCTGGGTTACACACTGTCTGATCTCACTGGGCCCACACACGGGTTACACACTGTCTGATCTCACTGGGCCCGTCCCCGGGTTACACACTGTCTGATCTCACTGGGCCCCCGGGTTACACACTGTCTGATCTCGCTGGCCCCACCCCTGGGTTACACACTGTCTGATCTCACTGGGCCCCCGGGTTACACACTGTCTGATCTCACTGGGCCCTCCCCCGGGTTATACACTGTCTAATCTCACTGGGCCCCCGGCTTACACACTGTCTGATCTCACTGGGCCCACCCCTGGGTGACACATTGTCTGATCTGACTGGGCCCACCCACGAGTTACACACTGTCTGATCTCACTGGGCCCAACCCCGGGTTACACACTTTCTGATCTCACTGGGCCCAACCCCGGGTTACACACTGTCTGATCTAACTGGGCCCATCCTCGGGTTACACACTGTCTGATCTCACTGGGCCCACCCCCGGGTTACACACTGTCTGATCTCACTGGGCCCACCCCCTGGTTACACACTGTCTGATCTCACTGGGCCCACCCCCGGGTTACACACTGTCTGATCTCACTGGGCCCACCCCCGGGTTACACACTGTCTGATCTCACTGGCCCCACCCCTGGGTTACACACTGTCTGATCTCACTGCGCCCCCGGGTTACACACTGTCTGATCTCACTGGGCCCTCCCCCGGGTTATACACTCTCTGATCTCATTGGGCCCCCGGCTTACACACTGCCTGATCTCACTCGGCCCACCCCCGAGTTACACACTGTCTGATCTCACTGGGCCCACCCCCGGGTTACACACTGTCTGATCTCACTGGGCCCTCCCACGGGTTATACACTGTCTGATCTCACTGGGCCCCCGGCTTACACACTGCCTGCTCTCACTGGCCGCACCCCGTGTTACACACTGTCTGATCACCCTGGGTCGACGCCCGGGTTACAGACTGTCTGATCTCACTGGGCCCCCGGGTTACACAATGTTTGATCTCACTGTTCCCACCCCCGGGTTACACACTCTCTGAACTCACTGTGCCCATCCCGGGTTACACACTGTCTGATCTCACTGGGCCCACCCCCGGGTTACACACTGTCTGATCTCACAGGGCCCCCTGTTTACACACTGTCTGATCTCACTGGGCCCCCGGGTTGCACACTGTCTGATCTCACTGGGCCCACCCCCGGGTTACACACTTTCTGATCTCACTGCTCCCACCACCGGGTTACACACTGTCTGATCTCACTGGGCCCACCTCCGGGTTACACACTGTCTGATCTCCCTGGGCCCACCCCCGGGTTACACACTTTCTGATCTCACTGGGCACCCGGGTTACACACTGTTTGATCTCATTGGTCCCACCCCCGGGTTACACACTGTCTGATCTCACTGGGCCCACCCCGGGTTACACACTGTCTGATCTCACTGGGCCCGTCCCCGGGTTACACACTGTCTGATCTCACTGGGCCCCCGCGTTACACACTGTCTGATCTCGCTGGCCCCACCCCTGGGTTACACACTATCTGATCTCACTGGGCCCCCGTGTTACACGCTGTCTGATCTCACTGGGCCCTCCCCCGGGTTATACACTGTCTGATCTCACAGGGGCCCCGGGTTGCACACTGTCTGATCTCACTGCCCCCCGGGTTACACACTGTCCGAGCACACTGGGCCCACCCCGGAGTTACACACTGCCTGATCTCACTGGGCCCCCGGGTTACACACTGTCTCATCTCACTGGGCCCCCGGGTTACACACTGTCTGATCTCACTGGTCCCACCGCCAGGTTACACACTGTCTGATCTCACTGGTCCCACCCCCGGGTTACACACTGTCTGATCTCACTGGGACCACCCCCGGGTTACACTCTGTCTGATCTCACTGGGCCCACCACCGGGTTACAGACTGTCTGATGTCACTGGGCCCACCCCGGGTTACACACTGTCTGATCTCACTGGGCCCACCCCCGGGATACACACTGTCTGATCTCATTGGGCCCCCGGGTTACACACTGTCTGATCTCACTGGGCCCACCCCTGGGTGACACATTGTCTGATCTGACTGGGCCCACCCACGAGTTACACACTGTCTGATCTCACTGGGCCCAACCCCGGGTTACACACTTTCTGATCTCACTGGGCCCAACCCCGGGTTACACACTGTCTGATCTAACTGGGCCCATCCTCGGGTTACACACTGTCTGATCTCACTGGGCCCACCCCCGGGTTACACACTGTCTGATCTCACTGGGCCCACCCCCGGGTTACACACTGTCTGATCTCACTGGGCCCACCCCCGGGTTACACACTGTCTGATCTCACTGGGCCCACCCCCGGGTTACACACTGTCTGATCTCACTGGCACCACCCCTGGGTTACACACTGTCTGATCTCACTGCGCCCCCGGGTTACACACTGTCTGATCTCACTGGGCCCTCCCCCGGGTTATACACTCTCTGATCTCATTGGGCCCCCGGCTTACACACTGCCTGATCTCACTCGACCCACCCCCGAGTTACACACTGTCTGATCTCACTGGGCCCACCCCCGGGTTACACACTGTCTGATCTCACTGGGCCCTCCCACGGGTTATACACTGTCTGATCTCACTGGGCCCCCGGCTTACACACTGCCTGATCTCACTGGGCCCCCGGGTTACACAATGTTTGATCTCACTGTTCCCACCCCCGGGTTACACACTCTCTGAACTCACTGTGCCCATCCCGGGTTACACACTGTCTGATCTCACTGGGCCCACCCCCGGGTTACACACTGTCTGAACTCACAGGGCCCCCTGTTTACACACTGTCTGATCTCACTGGGCCCCCGGGTTACACACTGTCTGATCTCACTGGGCCCACCCCCGGGTTACACACTTTCTGATCTCACTGCTCCCACCACCGGGTTACACACTGTCTGATCTCACTGGGCCCACCTCCGGGTTACACACTGTCTGATCTCCCTGGGCCCACCCCCGGGTTACACACTTTCTGATCTCACTGGGCACCCGGGTTACACACTGTTTGATCTCATTGGTCCCACCCCCGGGTTACACACTGTCTGATCTCACTGGGCCCACCCCGGGTTACACACTGTCTGATCTCACTGGGCCCGTCCCCGGGTTACACACTGTCTGATCTCACTGGGCCCCCGCGTTACACACTGTCTGATCTCGCTGGCCCCACCGCCAGGTTACACACTGTCTGATCTCACTGGTCCCACCCCCGGGTTACACACTGTCTGATCTCACTGGGACCACCCCCGGGTTACACTCTGTCTGATCTCACTGGGCCCACCACCGGGTTACAGACTGTCTGATGTCACTGGGCCCACCCCGGGTTACACACTGTCTGATCTCACTGGGCCCACCCCCGGGATACACACTGTCTGATCTCATTGGGCCCCCGGGTTACACACTGTCTGATCTCACTGGGCCCACCCCTGGGTGACACATTGTCTGATCTGACTGGGCCCACCCACGAGTTACACACTGTCTGATCTCACTGGGCCCAACCCCGGGTTACACACTTTCTGATCTCACTGGGTCCAACCCCGGGTTACACACTGTCTGATCTAACTGGGCCCATCCTCGGGTTACACACTGTCTGATCTCACTGGGCCCACCCCCGGGTTACACACTGTCTGATCTCACTGGGCCCACCCCCGGGTTACACACTGTCTGATCTCACTGGGCCCACCCCCGGGTTACACACTGTCTGATCTCACTGGGCCCACCCCCGGGTTACACACTGTCTGATCTCACTGGCCCCACCCCTGGGTTACACACTGTCTGATCTCACTGCGCCCCCGGGTTACACACTGTCTGATCTCACTGGGCCCTCCCCCGGGTTATACACTCTCTGATCTCATTGGGCCCCCGGCTTACACACTGCCTGATCTCACTCGGCCCACCCCCGAGTTACACACTGTCTGATCTCACTGGGCCCACCCCCGGGTTACACACTGTCTGATCTCACTGGGCCCTCCCACGGGTGAGACACTGTCTGATCTCACTGGGCCCCCGGCTTACACACTGCCTGCTCTCACTGGCCCCACCCCGTGTTACACACTGTCTGATCACCCTGGGTCGACGCCCGGGTTACAGACTGCCTGATCTCACTGGGCCCCCGGGTTACACAATGTTTGATCTCACTGTTCCCACCCCCGGGTTACACACTCTCTGAACTCACTGTGCCCATCCCGGGTTACACACTGTCTGATCTCACTGGGCCCACCCCCGGGTTACACACTGTCTGAACTCACAGGGCCCCCTGTTTACACACTGTCTGATCTCACTGGGCCCCCGGGTTACACACTGTCTGATCTCACTGGGCCCACCCCCGGGTTACACACTTTCTGATCTCACTGCTCCCACCACCGGGTTACACACTGTCTGATCTCACTGGGCCCACCTCCGGGTTCCACACTGTCTGATCTCCCTGGGCCCACCCCCGGGTTACACACTTTCTGATCTCACTGGGCACCCGGGTTACACACTGTTTGATCTCATTGGTCCCACCCCCGGGTTACACACTGTCTGATCTCACTGGGCCCACCCCGGGTTACACACTGTCTGATCTCACTGGGCCCGTCCCCGGGTTACACACTGTCTGATCTCACTGGGCCCCCGCGTTACACACTGTCTGATCTCGCTGGCCCCACCCCTGGGTTACACACTATCTGATCTCACTGGGCCCCCGTGGTACACGCTGTCTGATCTCACTGGGCCCTCCCCCGGGTTATACACTGTCTGATCTCACAGGGGCCCCGGCTTACACACTGTCTGATCTCACTGGGCCCACCACCGAGTTCCACACTGCCTGATCTCACAGGGCCCACTCCGGGTTACACACTGTCTGATCTCACTGGGCCCCCGGGTTACACACTGTCTGATCTCACTGGGACCCGGGTTACACACTGTTTGATCTCACTGGACCCACCCCCGGGTTACACGCTGTCTGAACTCACTCGGCCCACCCCGGGTTACACATTTTCTGATCTCACTGGTACCAACCCCATGTTACCCACTGTCTGATCTCAATGGGCCCATCCCCGTGTTACACACGTTCTGATCTCACTAGGCCGCCGGGTTACGCACTGTCTGAACTCACTTTACCCAACCCCGGTTTACACACTGTCTGATCTCACTGGGCCCACCCCCGGGTTACACACTGTCTGATCTCACTCGGCCCGCCCCCGGGTTACACACTGTCTGATCTCATTGGCCCCCGGGTTACACACTGTTTGATCTCACTGGAACCATCCACGGGTTACACACTGTCTGAACTCACTGTACCCACCCCGGGTTACACACTGTCTGATCTCACTGGGCCCACCCCAAGTTACACACTGTCTGATCTCACTGGGCCCACCCCTGGGTTACACACTGTCTGATCTCACTGGGCCCCCGGGTTACACACTGTCTGATCTCACTGGGCCCACACACGGGTTACACACTGTCTGATCTCACTGGGCCCGTCCCCGGGTTACACACTGTCTGATCTCACTGGGCCCCCGGGTTACACACTGTCTGATCTCGCTGGCCCCACCCCTGGGTTACACACTGTCTGATCTCACTGGGCCCCCGGGTTACACACTGTCTGATCTCACTGGGCCCTCCCCCGGGTTATACACTGTCTAATCTCACTGGGCCCCCGGCTTACACACTGTCTGATCTCACTGGGCCCACCCCTGGGTGACACATTGTCTGATCTGACTGGGCCCACCCACGAGTTACACACTGTCTGATCTCACTGGGCCCAACCCCGGGTTACACACTTTCTGATCTCACTGGGCCCAACCCCGGGTTACACACTGTCTGATCTAACTGGGCCCATCCTCGGGTTACACACTGTCTGATCTCACTGGGCCCACCCCCGGGTTACACACTGTCTGATCTCACTGGGCCCACCCCCGGGTTACACACTGTCTGATCTCACTGGGCCCACCCCCGGGTTACACACTGTCTGATCTCACTGGGCCCACCCCCGGGTTACACACTGTCTGATCTCACTGGCCCCCCCCGTGGGTTACACACTGTCTGATCTCACTGCGCCCCCGGGTTACACACTGTCTGATCTCACTGGGCCCTCCCCCGGGTTATACACTCTCTGATCTCATTGGGCCCCCGGCTTACACACTGCCTGTTCTCACTCGGCCCACCCCCGAGTTACACACTGTCTGATCTCACTGGGCCCACCCCCGGGTTACACACTGTCTGATCTCACTGGGCCCTCCCACGGGTTATACACTGTCTGATCTCACTGGGCCCCTGGCTTACACACTGCCTGCTCTCACTGGCCCCACCCCGTGTTACACACTGTCTGATCACCCTGGGTCGACGCCCGGGTTACAGACTGTCTGATCTCACTGGGCCCCCGGGTTACACAATGTTTGATCTCACTGTTCCCACCCCCGGGTTACACACTCTCTGAACTCACTGTGCCCATCCCGGGTTACACACTGTCTGATCTCACTGGGCCCACCCCCGGGTTAAACACTGTCTGATCTCACAGGGCCCCCTGTTTACACACTGTCTGATCTCACTGGGCCCCCGGGTTGCACACTGTCTGATCTCACTGGGCCCACCCCCGGGTTACACACTTTCTGATCTCACTGCTCCCACCACCGGGTTACACACTGTCTGATCTCACTGGGCCCACCTCCGGGTTACACACTGTCTGATCTCCCTGGGCCCACCCCCGGGTTACACACTTTCTGATCTCACTGGGCACCCGGGTTACACACTGTTTGATCTGATTGGTCCCACCCCCGGGTTACACACTGTCTGATCTCACTGGGCCCACCCCGGGTTACACACTGTCTGATCTCACTGGGCCCGTCCCCGGGTTACACACTGTCTGATCTCACTGGGCCCCCGCGTTACACACTGTCTGATCTCGCTGGCTCCACCCCTGGGTTACACACTATCTGATCTCACTGGGCCCCCGTGTTACACGCTGTCTGATCTCACTGGGCCCTCCCCCGGGTTATACACTGTCTGATCTCACAGGGGCCCCGGCTTACACACTGTCTGATCTCACTGGGCCCACCACCGAGTTACACACTGCCTGATCTCACAGGGCCCACCCCGGGTTACACACTGTCTGATCTCACTGGGCCCCCGGGTTACACACTGTCTGATCTCACTGGGACCCGGGTTACACACTGTTTGATCTCACTGGACCCACCCCCGGGTTACACGCTGTCTGAACTCACTCGGCCCACCCCGGGTTACACATTTTCTGATCTCACTGGTACCAACCCCATGTTACCCACTGTCTGATCTCAATGGGCCCATCCCCGTGTTACACACGTTCTGATCTCACTAGGCCGCCGGGTTACGCACTGTTTGATCTGACTGGGCCCACCCCTGGGTTACACACTGTCTGATCTCACTGGGCCCACACACGGGTTACACACTGTCTGATCTCACTGGGCCCGTCCCCGGGTTACACACTGTCTGATCTCACTGGGCCCCCGGGTTACACACTGTCTGATCTCGCTGGCCCCACCCCTGGGTTACACACTGTCTGATCTCACTGGGCCCCCGGGTTACACACTGTCTGATCTCACTGGGCCCTCCCCCGGGTTATACACTGTCTAATCTCACTGGGCCCCCGGCTTACACACTGTCTGATCTCACTGGGCCCACCACCGAGTTACACACTGTCTGATCTCACTGGGCCCTACCCGGGTTACACACTGTCTGATCTCCCTGGGTCCACCCCCGGGTTACACACTGTCTGATCTCACTGGGCCCCCGTGTTACACACTGTCTGATCTCACTGGGCCCAACCCCGGGTTACACACTGTCTGATCTCACTGGGCCCCCGGGTTACACACTGTCTGATCTCACTGGGCCCAACCCCGTGTTACACACTGTCTGATCTCACTGGGCCCACCCCCGGGTTACACACTTTCTGATCTCACTGGGCACCCGGGTATAACACTGTCTGATCTCACTGGCCCCACCCCCGGGTTACACACTGTCTGATCTCACTGAGCCCACCCCCAGGTTACACAATGTTTGTCTCACTGGATCTCCGGGTTAAACACTGTCTGATCTCACTGGGCCCCCGGGTTACTCACTGTCTGATCTCACTGGTCTCACCCACCAGTTACACGCTATCTGATCTCACTGGGCCCACCCCCGGGTTACACTCTGTCTGATCTCACTGGGCCCACCACCGGTTTACAGACTGTCTGATCTCACTGGGCCCACACACGGGTTACACACTGTCTGATCTCACTGGGCCCCCGGGTTACACACTGTCTGATCTCACTGGGCCCACCCCTGGGTTACACACTGTCTGATCTCACTGGGCCCATACACGGGTTACACACTGTGTGATCTCACAGGGCCCACCCCCGGGTTACACACTGTCTGATCTCACTGGGCCTGCCCCCGGGTTACACACTGTCTGATCTCACTGGGCCCAACCCCGGGTTGCACACTGTCTGATCTCACTGGCCCCCCGGGTTACACACTGTCCGAGCTCACTGGGCCCACCCGGGAGTTACACACTGCCTGATCTCACTGGGCCCCCGGGTTACACACTGTCTGATCTCATTGGGCCCACCCCCAGGTTACACACTGTCTGATCTCACTGGGCCCACCCCCCGGTTACACAATGTTTGATCTCACTGGGTCTTAGGTTTAAACACTGTCTCATCTCACTGGGCACCCGGGTTACACACTGTCTGATCTCACTGGTCCCACCGCCAGGTTACACACTGTCTGATCTCACTGGTCCCACCCCCGGGATACACACTGTCTGATCTCACTGGGACCACCCCCGGGTTACACTCTGTCTGATCTCACTGGGCCCACCACCGGGTTACAGACTGTCTGATGTCACTGGGCCCACCCCGGGTTACACACTGTCTGATCTCACTGGGCCCACCCCCGGGATACACACTGTCTGATCTCATTGGGCCCCCGGGTTACATACTGTCTGATCTCACTGGGCCCACCCCTGGGTGACACATTGTCTGATCTGACTGGGCCCGCACACGAGTTACACACTGTCTGATCTCACTGGGCCCAACCCCGGGTTACACACTGTCTGATCTCACTGGGCCCAACCCCGGGTTACACACTGTCTGATCTCACTGGGCCCATCCTCGGGTTACACACTGTCTGATCACACTGGGCCCACCCCCGGGTTACACACTGTCTGATCTCACTGGGCCCACCCCCGGGTTACACACTGTCTGATCTCACTGGGCCCACCCCCGGGTTACACACTGTCTGATCTCACTGGGCCCACCCCCGGGTTACACACTGTCTGATCTCACTGCTCCTGCCCCCGGGTTACACACTGTATTATCTCACTGGGCCCCCGGGTTACACACTGTCTGATCTCACTGGCCCCACCCCTGGGTTACACACTGTCTGATCTCACTGGGCCCCCGGGTTACATACTTTCTGGTCTCACTGGGCCCAACCCCGGGTTACACACTGTCTGATCTCACTGGGCCCTCCCCCGGGTTATACACTGTCCGATCTCATTGGGCCCCCGGCTTACACACTGCCTGATCTCACTCGGCCCACCCCCGAGTTACACACTGTCTGATCTCACTGGGCCCACACCCGGGTTACACACTGTCTGATCTCACTGGGCCCTCCCACGGGTTATACACTGTCTGATCTCACTGGGCCCCCGGCTTACACACTGCCTGCTCTCACTGGCCCCACCCCGTGTTACACACTGTCTGATCTCCCTGGTTCGACCCCCGGGTTACAGACTGTCTGATCTCACTGGGCCCCCGGGTTACACTATGTCTGATCTCACTGGGCCCACCCCCGGGTTACACACTGTCTGATCTCACTGGGCCCCCGGTTTACACACTGTCTGATTTCACTGGGCCCCCGGGTTACACAATGTTTGTTCTCACTGTTCCCACCCCCGGGTTACACACTCTCTGAACTCACTGTGCCCACCCCGGGTTATACACTGTCTGATCTCACTGGGCCCACACCCGGGTTACACACTGTCTGATCTCACAGGGCCCCCGGTTTACACACTGTCTGATCTCACTGGGCCCCCGGGTTACACACTGTCTGATCTCACTGGGCCCACCCCCGGGTTACACACTTTCTGATCTCACTGCTCCCACCAGCGGGTTACACACTGTCTGATCTCACTGGGCCCACCTCCGGGTTACACACTGTCTGATCTCACTGGGCGCACCCCCGGGTTACACACTTTCTGGTCTCACTGGGCACCCGGGTTAAACACTGTCTGATCTCACTGGGCCCACCCCCGGGTTACACACTGTCTGATCTCATTGGGCACACCATCGGGTTACACAATGTTTGATCTCACTGGGTCTCCGGGTTAAACATAGTCTGATCTCACTTGTCCCCCGGGTTACATACTCTCTGATCTCACTGGTCCCACCCCCAGGTTACACACTGTCTGATCTCACTGGGCCCAACCCAGGGTTACACACAGTCTGATCCCACTGGACCCACCCCCGGGTTCAACTCTGTCTGATCTCACTGGGCCCCCGGGTTACACACTGTTTGATCTCACTGGAACCACCCCCGGGATACACACTGTCTGAACTCACTGGGCCCACCCCGGGTTACACACTGTCTGATCTCACTGGGCCCACACCCAGGTTACACACTGTCAGATCTCACTGGGCCCACCCCCGGGTTACACACTGTCTGATCTCACTGAGCCCCCGGGTCACACACTGTCTGATCTCACGGGGCCCACCCCTGGGTTACACACTGTCTGATCTCACTGGGCCCACACACGGGTTACACACTGTCTGATCTCACTGGGCCCCCGGGTTACACACTGTCTGATCTCCCTGGGACCCGGGTTACACACTGTTTGATCTCACTGGACCCACCCCCGGGTTACACGCTGTCTGAACTCACTCGGCCCACCCCGGGTTACACATTTTCTGATCTCACTGGTACCAACCCCATGTTACCCACTGTCTGATCTCAATGGGCCCATCACCGTGTTACACACGTTCTGATCTCACTAGGCCGCCGGGTTACACACTGTCTGAACTCACTTTACCCAACCCCGGTTTACACACTGTCTGATCTCACTGGGCCCACCTCCGGGTTACACACTGTCTGATCTCACTGGGCCCGCCCCCGGGTTACACACTGTCTGATCTCACTGGGCCCCCGGGTTACACACTGTTTGATCTCACTGGAACCATCCACGGGTTACACACTGTCTGAACTCACTGTACCCACCCCGGGTTACACACTGTCTGATCTCACTGGGCCCACCCCAAGTTACACACTGTCTGATCTCACTGGGCCCACACCCGGGTTACACACTGTCTGATCTCACTGGGCCCCCGGGTTACACACTGTTTGATCTGACTGGGCCCACCCCTGGGTTACACACTGTCTGATCTCACTGGGCCCACACACGGGTTACACACTGTCTGATCTCACTGGGCCCGTCCCCGGGTTACACACTGTCTGATCTCACTGGGCCCCCGGGTTACACACTGTCTGATCTCGCTGGCCCCACCCCTGGGTTACACACTGTCTGATCTCACTGGGCCCCCGGGTTACACACTCTCTGATCTCACTGGGCCCTCCCCCGGGTTATACACTGTCTGATCTCACTGGGCCCCCGGCTTACACACTGTCTGATCTCACTGGGCCCAACCCCGGGTTACACACTGTCTGATCTCACTGGGCCCCCGGGTTACACACTGTCTGATCTCACTGGGCCCAACCCCGGGTTACACACTGTCTGATCTCACTGGGCCCACCCCCGGGATACACGCTGTCTGACTCACTGGGCCCCCGGGTTACACACTGTCTGATCTCACTGGCCCCACCCCTGGGTTACACACTGTCTGATCTCACTGGGCCCCCGGGTTACACACTGTCTGATCTCACTGGCCCCACCCCTGGGTTACACACTGTCTGATCTCACTGCGCCCCCGGCTTAGACACTGTCTGATCTCACTGGGCCCTCCCCCGGGTTATACACTGTCTGATCTCACTGGGCCCCCGGCTTACACACTGTCTGATCTCACTGGGCCCCCGGGTTACACACTGTCTGATCTCACTGGCCCCACCACTGGGTTACACACTGTCTGATCTCACTGCGCCCCCGGGTTACACACTGTCTGATCTCACTGGGACCTCCCCCGGGTTATACACTGTCTGATCTCACTGGGCCCCCTGCTTACAAACTGTCTGATCTCACTGGGCCCACCACCGAGTTACACACTGTCTGATCTCACTGGGCCCACCCCGGGTTACACACTGTCTGATCTCCCTGGGTCCACCCCCGGGTTACACACTGTCTGATCTCACTGGGCCCTCGGGTTACACACTGTCTGATCTCACTGGGCCCAACCCCGGGTTACACACTGTCTGATCTCACTGGGCCCCCGTGTTACACACTGTCTGATCTCACTGGGCCCACCCCCGGGTTACACACTGTCTGATCTCACTGGGCCCACCCCCGGGTTACACACAGTCTGATCTCACTGGGCCCCCGGGTTACACACTGTCTGATCTCACTGGCCCCACCCCTGGGTTACACACTGTCTGATCTCACTGGGCCTCCGGGTTACACACTGTCTGATCTCACTGGTCCCACCCCTGGGTTACACACTGTCTGATCTCACTGCGCCCCCGGGTTAGACACTGTCTGATCTCACTGTGCCCTCCCCCGGGTTATACACTGTCTGATCTCACTGGGCCCCCGCCTTTGACACTGCCTGATCTCACTCGGCCCACCCCCGAGTTACACACTGTCTGATCTCACTGGGCTCAAACCCGGGTTACACACTGTCTGATCTCACTGGGCCCTCCCACGGGTTATACACTGTCTGATCTCACTGGGCCCCCGGCTTACACACTGCCTGATCTCACTGGTCCCACCCCCAGGTTACACACTGTCTGATCTCACTGGCCCCACCCCCGGGTTACACACTGTCTGATCTCACTGGGCCCCCGGGTTACACACTGTCTGATCTCACTGGGCCCAACCCCGGGTTACACACTGTCTGATCTCACTGGGCCCCCGGGTTACACACTGTCTGATCTCACTGGGCCCAACCCCGGGTTACACACTGTCTGATCTCACTGGGACCACCCCCGGGATACACGCTGTCTGATCTCACTGGTCCCACCCCTGGGTTACACACTGTCTGATCTCACTGCGCCCCCGGGTTAGACACTGTCTGATCTCACTGGGCCCTCCCCCGGGTTATATACTGTCTGATCACACTGGGCCCCCGGCTTTGACACTGCCTGATCTCACTCGGCCCACCCCCGAGTTACACACTGTCTGATCTCACTGGGCCCAAACCCGGGTTACACACTGTCTGATCTCACTGGGACCTCCCACGGGTTATACACTGTCTGATCTCACTGGGCCCCCGGCTTACACACTGCCTGATCTCACTGGTCCCACCCCCAGGTTACACACTGTCTGATCTCACTGGCCCCACCCCCGGGTTACACACTGTCTGATCTCACTGGGCCCCCGGGTTACACACTGTCTGATCTCACTGGGCCCAACCCCGGGTTACACACTGTCTGATCTCACTGGGCCCCCGGCTTACACACTGTCTGATCTCACTGGGCCCAACCCCGGGTTACACACTGTCTGATCTCTCTGGGCCCACCCCCGGGATACACGCTGTCTGATCTCACTGGGCCCCCGGGTTACACACTGTCTGATCTCACTGGCCCACCCCTGGGTTACACACTGTCTGATCTCACTGGGCCCCCGGGTTACACACTGTCTGATCTCACTGGCCCCACCCCTGGGTTACACACTGTCTGATCTCACTGCGCCCCCGGCTTAGACACTGTCTGATCTCACTGGGCCCTCCCCCGGGTTATACACTGTCTGATCTCACTGGGCCCACGGCTTACACACTGTCTGATCTCACTGGGCCCCCGGGTTACACACTGTCTGATCTCACTGGCCCCACCACTGGGTTAAACACTGTCTGATCTCACTGGGCCCACCCCGGGTTACACACTGTCTGATCTCCCTGGGTCCACCCCCGGGTTACACACTGTCTGATCTCACTGGGCCCTCGGGTTACACACTGTCTGATCTCACTGGGCCCAACCCCGGGTTACACACTGTCTGATCTCACTGGGCCCGCGGCTTACACACTGTCTGATCTCACTGGGCCCACCACCGAGTTACACACTGTCTGATCTCACTGGGCCCACCCGGGGTTACACACTGTCTGATCTCCCTGGGTCCACCCCCGGGTTACACACTATCTGATCTCACTGGGCCCTCGGGTTACACACTGTCTGATCTCACTGGGCCCAACCCCGGGTTACACGCTGTCTGATCTCACTGGGCCCCCGGGTTACACACTGTCTGATCTCACTGGGCCCACCCCCGGGTTACACACTGTCTGATCTCACTGGGCCCACCCCCGGGTTACACACAGTCTGATCTCACTGGGCCCCCGGGTTACACACTGTCTGATCACACTGGCCCCACCCCTGGGTTACACAATGTCTGATCTCACTGCGCCCCCGGGTTAGACACTGTCTGATCTCACTGGGCCCTCCCCCGGGTTATACACTGTCTGATCTCACTGGGCCCCCGGCTTTGACACTGCCTGATCTCACTCGGCCCACCCCCGAGTTACACACTGTCTGATCTCATTGGGCCCACCCCCGGGTTACACACTGTCTGATCTCACTGGGCCCACCCCCGGGTTACACACAGTCTGATCTCACTGGGCCCCCGGGTTACACACTGTCTGATCACACTGGCCCCACCCCTGGGTTACACACTGTCTGATCTCACTGCGCCCCCGGGTTAGACACTGTCTGATCTCACTGGGCCCTCCCCCGGGTTATACACTGTCTGATCTCACTGGGCCCCCGGCTTTGACACTGCCTGATCTCACTCGGCCCACCCCCGAGTTACACACTGTCTGATCTCACTGGGCCCAAACCCGGTTTACACACTGTCTGATCTCACTGGGCCCTCCCACGGGTTATACACTGTCTGATCTCACTGGGCCCCCGGCTTACACACTGCCTGATCTCACTGGTCCCACCCCCAGGTTACACACTGACTGATCTCACTGGCCCCACCCCCGGGTTACACACTGTCTGCTCTCACTGGGCCCCCGTGTTACACACTGTATGATCTCAGTGGCCCCGCCCCTGGGTTACACCTTGTCTGATCTCACTGGGCCCCCGGGTTACACACTGTCTGATCTCACTGGGCCCATCCCCGGGTTACAATCTGTCTGATCTCACTGCACATCCGGGTTACACACTGTCTGATCTCACTCGGCCCACCCCCGGGTTACACACTGTCTGATCTCACTGGGCCCACCCCCGGGTTAAACACTGTCTGATCTCACTGGGCCCCCGGGTTACACACTGTCTGATCTCACTGGTCCCACCCCGAGGTTACACACTGTCTGATCTCACTGGGCCCACCCCCGGGTTACACACTGTCTGATCTCACTGGGCCCACCCCCGGGTTACACTATGTCTGATCTCACTGGGCCCCCGGGTTACACACTGCCTGATCTCACTGGGCCCACCCCCGAGTTACACACTGTCTGATCTCACTGGGCCCACCCCTGGGTTACACACTGTCTGATCTCACTGGGCCCACCACTGGGTTACAGAGTGTCTGATCTCACTGGGCACACCCCCGGGTTACACACTGTCTGATCTCATTGGGCCCACCCCCGGGTTACACACTGTCTGATCTCACTGGGCCCCCGGGTTACACACTCTCTGATCTCACTTGGCCCACCCCTGGGTTACACACTGTCTGATCTCACTGGGCCCACCCACGAGTTACACAATGTCTCTTCTCACTGGGCCCACCCCCGGGTTACACACTGTCTGATCTCACTGCTCCAGCCCCCTGGTTACACACTGTCTGATCTCACTGGGCTCACCCCCGTGATACACACTGTCTGATCTCACTGGGCCCACCACCGGGTTACACACTTTCTGATCTCACTGGGCCCCCGGGTTACACACTGTCTGATCTCACTTGGCCCACCCCTGGGTTACACACTGTCTGATCTCACTGGGCCCACCCACGAGTTACACACTGTCTGATCTCACTGGGCCCCCGGGTTACACACTGTCTGATCTCACTGGGCCCCCGGGTTACACACTGCCTGATCTCACTGGGCCCACCCCCGGGTTACACACTGTCTGATCTCACTGCTCCAGCCCCCTGGTTGCACACTGTCTGATCTCACTGGCTCCACCCCCGGGTGACACACTGTCTGATCTCACTGGCCCACCCCCGGGTTACACTCTGTCTGACCTCACTGGGCCCACCACCGGTTTACAGACTGTCTGATCTCACTGGGCCCACACACGGGTTACACACTGTCTGTTCTCACTGGGCCCCCGGGTTACACACGCTCTGATCTCACTGGGCCCACCCCTGGGTTACACACTGTCTGATCTCACTGGGCCCACACACGGGTTACACACTGTCTGATCTCACAGGGCCCACCCCCGGGTTACGCACTGTCTGATCTCACTGGGCCTGCCCCCGGGTTACACACTGTCTGATCTCACTGGGCCCAACCCCGGGTTGCACACTGTCTGGTCTCACTGGCCACCCGGGTTACACACTGTCCGAGCTCACTGGGCCCACCCCGGAGTTGCACACTGCCTGATCGCACTGGGCCCCCGGGTTACACACTTTCTGATCTCATTGGGCCCACCCCCAGGTTACACACTGTCTGATCTCACTGGGCCCACCCCCCGGTTACACAATGTTTGATCTCACTGGGTCTTAGGTTTAAACACTGTCTCATCTCACTGGGCCCCCGGGTTACACACTGTCTGATCTCACTGGGCCCACCCCCGGGTTACACACTGTCTGATCTCACTGGGCCCACCCCCGGGTTACACACTGTCTGATCTCACTACTCCTGCCCCCGGGTTACACACTGTCTGATCTCACTGGGCCCCCGGGTTACACACTGTCTGATCTCACTGGCCCCACCCTTGGGTTACACACTGTCTGATCTCACTGGGCCCCCGGGTTACACACTGTCTGATCTCACTGGCCCCACCCCTGGGTTACACACTGTCTGATCTCACTGCGCCCCCGGGTTACACACTGTCTGATCTCACTGGGCCCTCCCCCGGGTTATACACTGTCTGATCTCATTGGGCCCCCGGCTTACACACTGCCTGATCTCACTCGGCCCACCCCCGAGTTAAACACTGTCTGATCTCACTGGGCCCACACCCGGGTTACACACTGTCTGATCTCACTGGGCCCTCCCACGGGTTATACACTGTCTGATCTCACTGGGCCCCCGGCTTACACACTGCCTGCTCTCACTGGCCCCACCCCGTGTTACACACTGTCTGATCTCCCTGGGTCGACCCCCGGGTTACAGACTTTCTGATCTCTCTGGGCCCCCGGGATACACTATGTCTGATCTCACTGGGCCCACCCCCGGGTTACACACTCTCTGATCTCACTGGGCCCCCGGTTTACACACTGTCTGATTTCACTGGGCCCCCGGGTTACACAATGTTTGATCTCACTGTTCCCACCTCCGGGTTACACACTCTCTGAACTCACTGTGCCCATCCCGGGTTACACACTGTCTGATCTCGCTGTGCCCACCCCCGGGTTACACACTGTCTGATCTCACAGGGCCCCCGGTTTACACACTGTCTGATTTCACTGGGCCCCCGGGTTACACACTGTCTGATCTCACTGGGCCCACCCCCGGGTTACACACTTTCTGATCTCACTGATCCCACCACCGGGTTACACACTGTCTGATCTCACTGGGCCCACCTCCGGGTTACACACTGTCTGATCTCACTGGGCCCACCCCCGGGTTACACACTTTCTGATCTCACTGGGCACCCGGGTTAAACACTGTCTGATCTCACTGGGCCCACCCACGGGTTACACACTGTCTGATCTCATTGGGTACACCCCCGGGTTACACAATGTTTGATCTCACTGGGTCTCCGGGTTAAACATTGTCTGATCTCACTTGTCCCCCGGGTTACATATTCTCTGATCTCACTGGTCCCACCCCCAGGTTACACACTGTCTGATCTCACTCGGCCCAACCCAGGGTTACACACAATCTGACCCACTGGGCCCACCCCCGGGTTACACTCTGTCTGATCTCACTGGGCCCCCGGGTTACACACTGTTTGATCTCACTGGAACCACCCCCGGGATACACACTGTCTGAACTCACTGGGCCCACCCCGTGTTACACACTGTCTGATCTCACTGGGCCCACACCCAGGTTACACACTGTCAGATCTCACTGGGCCCACCCCCGGGTTACACACTGTCTGATCTCACTGAGCCCCCGGGTCACACACTGTCTGATCTCACTGGGCCCACCCCTGGGTTACACACTGTCTGATCTCACTGGGCCCACACACGGGTTACACACTGTCTGATCTCACTGGGCCCGTCCCCGGGTAACACACTGTCTGATCTCACTGGGCCCCCGGGTTACACACTGTCTGATCTCGCTGGCCCCACCCCTGGGTTACACACTGTCTGATCTCACTGGGCCCCCGGGTTACACGCTGTCCGATCTCACTGGGCCCTCCCCCGGGTTATACACTGTCTGATCTCACAGGGGCCCCGGCTTACACACTGTCTGATCTCACTGGGCCCACCACCGAGTTACACACTGCCTGATCTCACAGGGCCCACCCCGGGTTACACACTGTCTGATCTCACTGGGCCCCCGGGTTACACACTGTTTGATCTCACTGGACCCAGCCCCGGGTTACACGCTGTCTGAACTCACTCGGCCCACCCCGGGTTACACATTTTCTGATCTCACTGGTACCAACCCCATGTTACCCACTGTCTGATCTCAATGGGCCCATCCCCGTGTTACACACGTTCTGATCTCACTAGGCCGCCGGGTTACACACTGTCTGAACTCACTGTACCGACCCCGGGTTACACACTGTCTGATCTCACTGGGCCCACCCCAAGTTACACACTGTCTGATCTCACTGGGCCCACCCCCGGGTTACACACTGTCTGATCTCACTGGGCCCCCGGGTACACACTGTTTGATCTGACTGGGCCCACCCCTGGGTTACACACTGTCTGATCTCACTGGGCCCACACACGGGTTACACATTGTCTGATCTCACTGGGCCCGTCCCCGGGTTACACACTGTCTGATCTCACTGGGCCCCCGGGTTATACACTGTCTGATCTCGCTGGCCCCACCCCTGGGTTACACACTGTCTGATCTCACTGGGCCCCCGGGTTACACACTGTCTGATCTCACTGGGCCCTCCCCCGGGTTATACACTGTCTGATCTCACTGGGCCCCCGGCTTACACACTGTCTGATCTCACTGGGCCCGTCCCCGGGTTACACACTGTCTGGTCTCACTGGGCCCCCGGGTTACACACTGTCTGATCTCACTGGGCCCAACCCCGGGTTACACACTGTCTGATCTCACTGGGCACACCCCCGGGATACACGCTGTCTGATCTCACTGGGCCCCCGGGTTACACACTGTCTGATCTCACTGGCCCCACCCCTGGGTTACACACTCTCTGATCTCACTGGGCCCCCGGGTTACACACTGTCTGATCTCACTGGCCCCACCCCTGGGTTACACACTGTCTGATCTCACAGGGCCCATCCCCGGGTTACACTCTGTCTGATCTCACTGCACATCCGGGTTACACACTGTCTGATCTCACTCGGCCCACCCCCGGGTTACACACTGTCTGATCTCACTGGGCCCACCCCCGGGTTAAACAATGTCTGATCTCACTGGGCCCCCGGGTTACACTCTCTCTGATCTCACTGGTCCCACCCCGAGGTTACACACTGTCTGATCTCACTGGGCCCACCCCCGGGTTACACACTGTCTGATCTCACTGGGCCCCCGGGATCACACTGTTTGATCTGACTGGGCCCACCCCCGGGTTACACACTGTCTGATCTCACTGGGCCCACCCCCGGGTTACACACTGTCTGATCTCACTGGCCCCACCCCTGGGTTACACACTGTCTGATCTCACTGCGCCCCCGGGTTAGACACTGTCTGATCTCACTGGGCCCTCCCCCGGGTTATACACTGTCTGATCTCACTGGGCCCCCGGCTTTGACACTGCCTGATCTCACTCGGCCCACCCCCGAGTTACACACTGTCTGTTCTCACTGGGCCCAAACCCGGGTTACACACTGTCTGATCTCACTGGGCCCTCCCACGGGTTATACACTGTCTGATCTCACTGGGCCCCCGGCTTACACACTGCCTGATCTCACTGGTCCCACCCCCAGGTTACACACTGTCTGATCTCACTGGACCCACCCCCGGGTTACACACTGTCTGCTCTCACTGGGCCCCCGTGTTACACACTGTATGATCTCAGTGGCCCCGCGCCTGGGTTACACCTTGTCTGATCTCACTGGGCCCCCGGGTTACACACTGTCTGATCTCACTGGGCCCACCCCCGGGTTACACACTGACTGATCTCACTGGGCCCATCCCCGGGTTACACTCTGTCTGATCTCACTGCACATCCGGGTTACACACTGTCTGATCTCACTCGGCCCACCCCCGGGTTACACACTGTCTGATCTCACTGGGCCCACCCCCGGGTTAAACACTGTCTGATCTCACTGGGCCCCCGGGTTACACACTGTCTGATCTCACTGGTCCCACCCCGAGGTTACACACTGTCTGATCTCACTGGGCCCACCCCCGGGTTACACACTGTCTGATCCCACTGGGCCCACCCCCGGGTTACACTCTGTCTGATCTCACTGGGCCCCCGGGTTACACACTGCCTGATCTCACTGGGCCCACCCCCGGATTACACACTGTCTGATCTCACTGGGCCCACCCCTGGGTTACACACTGTCTGATCTCACTGGGCCCACCACTGGGTTACAGAGTGTCTGATCTCACTGGGCACACCCCCGGGTTACACACTGTCTGATCTCATTGGGCCCACCCCCGGGTTACACACTGTCTGATCTCACTGGGCCCCCGGGTTACACACTGTCTGATCTCACTTGGCCCACCCCTGGGTTACACACTGTCTGATCTCACTGGGCCCACCCACGAGTTACACAATGTCTCTTCTCACTGGGCCCACCCCCGGGTTACACACTGTCTGATCTCACTGCTCCAGCCCCCTGGTTACACACTGTCTGATCTCACTAGGCTCACCCCCGTGATACACACTGTCTGATCTCACTGGGCCCACCACCGGGTTACACACTTTCTGATCTCACTGGGCCCCCGGGTTACACACTGTCTGATCTCACTTGGCCCACCCCTGGGTTACACACTGTCTGATCTCACTGGGCCCACCCACGAGTTACACACTGTCTGATCTCACTGGGCCCCCGGGTTACACACTGTCTGATCTCACTGGGTCCCCGGGTAACACACTGTCTGATCTCACTGGGCCCCCGGGTTACACACTGCCTGATCTCACTGGGCCCACCCCCGGGTTACACACTGTCTGATCTCACTGCTCCAGCCCCCTGGTTGCACACTGTCTGATCTCACTGGCTCCACCCCCGGGTGACACACTGTCTGATCTCACTGGCCCACCCCCGGGTTACACACTGTCTGATCTCACTGGGGCCCCGGGTTATACACTGTCTGATCTCACTGGGCCCACCCCCGGCTGACACACTGTCTGATCTCACTGGGCCCACCCCCGGGTTACACACTGTCTGATCTCACTGGGCCCCCGGGTTACACACTGTATGATCTCAGTGGCCCCGCCCCTGGGTTACACACTGTCTGATCTCACTGGGCCCCCGGGTTACTCACTGTCTGATCTCACTGGTCCCACCCACCGGTTACACTCTGTCTGATCTCACTGGGCCCACCACCGGTTTACAGACTGTCTGATCTCACTGGGCCCACACACGGGTTACACACTGTCTGATCTCACTGGGCCCCCGGGTTACACACTGTCTGATCTCACTGGGCCCACCCCTGGGTTACACACTGTCTGATCTCACTGGGCCCACACACGGGTTACACACTGTCTGATCTCACAGGGCCCACCCCCGGGTTACGCACTGTCTGATCTCACTGGGCCTGCCCCCGGGTTACACACTGTCTGATCTCACTGGGCCCAACCCCGCGTTGCACACTGTCTGATCTCACTGGCCACCCGGGTTACACACTGTCCAAGCTCACTGGGCCCACCCCGGAGTTACACACTGCCTGATCTCACTGGGCCCCCGGGTTACACACTGTCTGATCTCATTGGGCCCACCCCCAGGTTACACACTGTCTGATCTCACTGGGCCCACCCCCCGGTTACACAATGTTTGATCTCACTGGGTCTTAGGTTTAAACACTGTCTCATCTCACTGGGCCCCCGGGTTACACACTGTCTGATCTCACTGGTCCCACCGCCAGGTTATAACACTGTCTGATCTCACTGGTCCCACCCCCGGGTTACACACTGTCTGATCTCACTGGGGCCACCCCCGGGTTACACTCTGTCTGATCTCACTGGGCCCACCACCGGGTTACAGACTGTCTGATGGCACTGGGCCCACCCCGGGTTACACACTGTCTGATCTCACTGGGCCCACCCCCGGGATACACACTGTCTGATCTCATTGGGCCCCCGGGTTACACACTGTCTGATCTCACTGGGCCCACCCCTGGGTGACACATTGTCTGATCTGACTGGGCCCACCCACGAGTTACACACTGTCTGATCTCACTGGGCCCAACCCCGGGTTACACACTGTCTGATCTCACTGGGCCCAACCCCGGGTGACACACTGTCTGATCTCACTGGGCCCATCCTCGGTTTACACACTGTCTGATCTCACTGGGCCCACCCCCGGGTTACACACTGTCTGATCTCACTGGGCCCACCCCCGGGTTACACACTGTCTGATCTCACTGGGCCCTCGGGTTACACACTGTCTGATCTCACTGGGCCCAACCCCAGGTTACACACTGTCTGATCTCACTGGGCCCCCGTGTTACACACTGTCTGATCTCACTGGGCCCACCCCCGGGTTACACACTGTCTGATCTCACTGGGCCCACCCCCGGGTTACACACAGTCTGATCTCACTGGGCCCCCGGGTTACACACTGTCTGATCTCACTGGCCCCACCCCTGGGTTACACACTGTCTGATCTCACTGGGCCTCCGGGTTACACACTGTCTGATCTCACTGGTCCCACCCCTGGGTTACACACTGTCTGATCTCACTGCGCCCCCGGGTTAGACACTGTCTGATCTCACTGTGCCCTCCCCCGGGTTATACACTGTCTGATCTCACTGGGCCCCCGCCTTTGACACTGCCTGATCTCACTCGGCCCACCCCCGAGTTACACACTGTCTGATCTCACTGGGCTCAAACCCGGGTTACACACTGTCTGATCTCACTGGGCCCTCCCACGGGTTATACACTGTCTGATCTCACTGGGCCCCCGGCTTACACACTGCCTGATCTCACTGGTCCCACCCCCAGGTTACACACTGTCTGATCTCACTGGCCCCACCCCCGGGTTACACACTGTCTGATCTCACTGGGCCCCCGGGTTACACACTGTCTGATCTCACTGGGCCCAACCCCGGGTTACACACTGTCTGATCTCACTGGGCCCCCGGGTTACACACTGTCTGATCTCACTGGGCCCAACCCCGGGTTACACACTGTCTGATCTCACTGGGACCACCCCCGGGATACACGCTGTCTGATCTCACTGGTCCCACCCCTGGGTTACACACTGTCTGATCTCACTGCGCCCCCGGGTTAGACACTGTCTGATCTCACTGGGCCCTCCCCCGGGTTATATACTGTCTGATCACACTGGGCCCCCGGCTTTGACACTGCCTGATCTCACTCGGCCCACCCCCGAGTTACACACTGTCTGATCTCACTGGGCCCAAACCCGGGTTACACACTGTCTGATCTCACTGGGACCTCCCACGGGTTATACACTGTCTGATCTCACTGGGCCCCCGGCTTACACACTGCCTGATCTCACTGGTCCCACCCCCAGGTTACACACTGTCTGATCTCACTGGCCCCACCCCCGGGTTACACACTGTCTGATCTCACTGGGACCCCGGGTTACACACTGTCTGATCTCACTGGGCCCAACCCCGGGTTACACACTGTCTGATCTCACTGGGCCCCCGGCTTACACACTGTCTGATCTCACTGGGCCCAACCCCGGGTTACACACTGTCTGATCTCTCTGGGCCCACCCCCGGGATACACGCTGTCTGATCTCACTGGGCCCCCGGGTTTCACACTGTCTGATCTCACTGGCCCACCCCTGGGTTACACACTGTCTGATCTCACTGGGCCCCCGGGTTACACACTGTCTGATCTCACTGGCCCCACCCCTGGGTTACACACTGTCTGATCTCACTGCGCCCCCGGCTTAGACACTGTCTGATCTCACTGGGCCCTCCCCCGGGTTATACACTGTCTGATCTCACTGGGCCCACGGCTTACACACTGTCTGATCTCACTGGGCCCCCGGGTTACACACTGTCTGATCTCACTGGCCCCACCACTGGGTTAAACACTGTCTGATCTCACTGGGCCCACCCCGGGTTACACACTGTCTGATCTCCCTGGGTCCACCCCCGGGTTACACACTGTCTGATCTCACTGGGCCCTCGGGTTACACACTGTCTGATCTCACTGGGCCCAACCCCGGGTTACACACTGTCTGATCTCACTGGGCCCGCGGCTTACACACTGTCTGATCTCACTGGGCCCACCACCGAGTTACACACTGTCTGATCTCACTGGGCCCACCCGGGGTTACACACTGTCTGATCTCCCTGGGTCCACCCCCGGGTTACACACTATCTGATCTCACTGGGCCCTCGGGTTACACACTGTCTGATCTCACTGGGCCCAACCCCGGGTTACACACTGTCTGATCTCACTGGGCCCCCGGGTTACACACTGTCTGATCTCACTGGGCCCACCCCCGGGTTACACACTGTCTGATCTCACTGGGCCCACCCCCGGGTTACACACAGTCTGATCTCACTGGGCCCCCGGGTTACACACTGTCTGATCACACTGGCCCCACCCCTGGGTTACACAATGTCTGATCTCACTGCGCCCCCGGGTTAGACACTGTCTGATCTCACTGGGCCCTCCCCCGGGTTATACACTGTCTGATCTCACTGGGCCCCCGGCTTTGACACTGCCTGATCTCACTCGGCCCACCCCCGAGTTACACACTGTCTGATCTCATTGGGCCCACCCCCGGGTTACACACTGTCTGATCTCACTGGGCCCACCCCCGGGTTACACACAGTCTGATCTCACTGGGCCCCCGGGTTACACACTGTCTGATCACACTGGCCCCACCCCTGGGTTACACACTGTCTGATCTCACTGCGCCCCCGGGTTAGACACTGTCTGATCTCACTGGGCCCTCCCCCGGGTTATACACTGTCTGATCTCACTGGGCCCCCGGCTTTGACACTGCCTGATCTCACTCGGCCCACCCCCGAGTTACACACTGTCTGATCTCACTGGGCCCAAACCCGGTTTACACACTGTCTGATCTCACTGGGCCCTCCCACGGGTTATACACTGTCTGATCTCACTGGGCCCCCGGCTTACACACTGCCTGATCTCACTGGTCCCACCCCCAGGTTACACACTGACTGATCTCACTGGCCCCACCCCCGGGTTACACACTGTCTGCTCTCACTGGGCCCCCGTGTTACACACTGTATGATCTCAGTGGCCCCGCCCCTGGGTTACACCTTGTCTGATCTCACTGGGCCCCCGGGTTACACACTGTCTGATCTCACTGGGCCCATCCCCGGGTTACAATCTGTCTGATCTCACTGCACATCCGGGTTACACACTGTCTGATCTCACTCGGCCCACCCCCGGGTTACACACTGTCTGATCTCACTGGGCCCACCCCCGGGTTAAACACTGTCTGATCTCACTGGGCCCCCGGGTTACACACTGTCTGATCTCACTGGTCCCACCCCGAGGTTACACACTGTCTGATCTCACTGGGCCCACCCCCGGGTTACACACTGTCTGATCCCACTGGGCCCACCCCCGGGTTACACTCTGTCTGATCTCACTGGGCCCCCGGGTTACACACTGCCTGATCTCACTGGGCCCACCCCCAGGTTACACACTGTCTGATCTCACTGGGCCCACCCCTGGGTTACACACTGTCTGATCTCACTGGGCCCACCACTGGGTTACACACTCTCTGATCTCACTTGGCCCACCCCTGGGTTACACACTGTCTGATCTCACTGGGCCCACCCACGAGTTACACAATGTCTCTTCTCACTGGGCCCACCCCCGGGTTACACACTGTCTGATCTCACTGCTCCAGCCCCCTGGTTACACACTGTCTGATCTCACTGGGCTCACCCCCGTGATACACACTGTCTGATCTCACTGGGCCCACCACCGGGTTACACACTTTCTGATCTCACTGGGCCCCCGGGTTACACACTGTCTGATCTCACTTGGCCCACCCCTGGGTTACACACTGTCTGATCTCACTGGGCCCACCCACGAGTTACACACTGTCTGATCTCACTGGGCCCCCGGGTTACACACTGTCTGATCTCACTGGGCCCCCGGGTTACACACTGCCTGATCTCACTGGGCCCACCCCCGGGTTACACACTGTCTGATCTCACTGCTCCAGCCACCTGGTTGCACACTGTCTGATCTCACTGGCTCCACCCCCGGGTGACACACTGTCTGATCTCACTGGCCCACCCCCGGGTTACACTCTGTCTGACCTCACTGGGCCCACCACCGGTTTACAGACTGTCTGATCTCACTGGGCCCACACACGGGTTACACACTGTCTGTTCTCACTGGGCCCCCGGGTTACACACGCTCTGATCTCACTGGGCCCACCCCTGGGTTACACACTGTCTGATCTCACTGGGCCCACACACGGGTTACACACTGTCTGATCTCACAGGGCCCACCCCCGGGTTACGCACTGTCTGATCTCACTGGGCCTGCCCCCGGGTTACACACTGTCTGATCTCACTGGGCCCAACCCCGGGTTGCACACTGTCTGGTCTCACTGGCCACCCGGGTTACACACTGTCCGAGCTCACTGGGCCCACCCCGGAGTTGCACACTGCCTGATCGCACTGGGCCCCCGGGTTACACACTTTCTGATCTCATTGGGCCCACCGCCAGGTTACACACTGTCTGATCTCACTGGGCCCACCCCCCGGTTACACAATGTTTGATCTCACTGGGTCTTAGGTTTAAACACTGTCTCATCTCACTGGGCCCCCGGGTTACACACTGTCTGATCTCACTGGGCCCACCCCCGGGTTACACACTGTCTGATCTCACTGGGCCCACCCCCGGGTTACACACTGTCTGATCTCACTACTCCTGCCCCCGGGTTACACACTGTCTGATCTCACTGGGCCCCCGGGTTACACACTGTCTGATCTCACTGGCCCCACCCTTGGGTTACACACTGTCTGATCTCACTGGGCCCCCGGGTTACACACTGTCTGATCTCACTGGCCCCACCCCTGGGTTACACACTGTCTGATCTCACTGCGCCCCCGGGTTACACACTGTCTGATCTCACTGGGCCCTCCCCCGGGTTATACACTGTCTGATCTCATTGGGCCCCCGGCTTACACACTGCCTGATCTCACTCGGCCCACCTCCGAGTTAAACACTGTCTGATCTCACTGGGCCCACACCCGGGTTACACACTGTCTGATCTCACTGGGCCCTCCCACGGGTTATACACTGTCTGATCTCACTGGGCCCCCGGCTTACACACTGCCTGCTCTCACTGGCCCCACCCCGTGTTACACACTGTCTGATCTCCCTGGGTCGACCCCCGGGTTACAGACTTTCTGATCTCTCTGGGCCCCCGGGATACACTATGTCTGATCTCACTGGGCCCACCCCCGGGTTACACACTCTCTGATCTCACTGGGCCCCCGGTTTACACACTGTCTGATTTCACTGGGCCCCCGGGTTACACAATGTTTGATCTCACTGTTCCCACCTCCGGGTTACACACTCTCTGAACTCACTGTGCCCATCCCGGGTTACACACTGTCTGATCTCGCTGTGCCCACCCCCGGGTTACACACTGTCTGATCTCACAGGGCCCCCGGTTTACACACTGTCTGATTTCACTGGGCCCCCGGGTTACACACTGTCTGATCTCACTGGGCCCACCCCCGGGTTACACACTTTCTGATCTCACTGATCCCACCACCGGGTTACACACTGTCTGATCTCACTGGGCCCACCTCCGGGTTACACACTGTCTGATCTCACTGGGCCCACCCCCGGGTTACACACTTTCTGATCTCACTGGGCACCCGGGTTAAACACTGTCTGATCTCACTGGGCCCACCCACGGGTTACACACTGTCTGATCTCATTGGGTACACCCCCGGGTTACACAATGTTTGATCTCACTGGGTCTCCGGGTTAAACATTGTCTGATCTCACTTGTCCCCCGGGTTACATATTCTCTGATCTCACTGGTCCCACCCCCAGGTTACACACTGTCTGATCTCACTCGGCCCAACCCAGGGTTACACACAATCTGACCCACTGGGCCCACCCCCGGGTTACACTCTGTCTGATCTCACTGGGCCCCCGGGTTACACACTGTTTGATCTCACTGGAACCACCCCCGGGATACACACTGTCTGAACTCACTGGGCCCACCCCGTGTTACACACTGTCTGATCTCACTGGGCCCACACCCAGGTTACACACTGTCAGATCTCACTGGGCCCACCCCCGGGTTACACACTGTCTGATCTCACTGAGCCCCCGGGTCACACACTGTCTGATCTCACTGGGCCCACCCCTGGGTTACACACTGTCTGATCTCACTGGGCCCACACACGGGTTACACACTGTCTGATCTCACTGGGCCCGTCCCCGGGTAACACACTGTCTGATCTCACTGGGCCCCCGGGTTACACACTGTCTGATCTCGCTGGCCCCACCCCTGGGTTACACACTGTCTGATCTCACTGGGCCCCCGGGTTACACGCTGTCCGATCTCACTGGGCCCTCCCCCGGGTTATACACTGTCTGATCTCACAGGGGCCCCGGCTTACACACTGTCTGATCTCACTGGGCCCACCACCGAGTTACACACTGCCTGATCTCACAGGGCCCACCCCGGGTTACACACTGTCTGATCTCACTGGGCCCCCGGGTTACACACTGTTTGATCTCACTGGACCCAGCCCCGGGTTACACGCTGTCTGAACTCACTCGGCCCACCCCGGGTTACACATTTTCTGATCTCACTGGTACCAACCCCATGTTACCCACTGTCTGATCTCAATGGGCCCATCCCCGTGTTACACACGTTCTGATCTCACTAGGCCGCCGGGTTACACACTGTCTGAACTCACTGTACCGACCCCGGGTTACACACTGTCTGATCTCACTGGGCCCACCCCAAGTTACACACTGTCTGATCTCACTGGGCCCACCCCCGGGTTACACACTGTCTGATCTCACTGGGCCCCCGGGTACACACTGTTTGATCTGACTGGGCCCACCCCTGGGTTACACACTGTCTGATCTCACTGGGCCCACACACGGGTTACACATTGTCTGATCTCACTGGGCCCGTCCCCGGGTTACACACTGTCTGATCTCACTGGGCCCCCGGGTTATACACTGTCTGATCTCGCTGGCCCCACCCCTGGGTTACACACTGTCTGATCTCACTGGGCCCCCGGGTTACACACTGTCTGATCTCACTGGGCCCTCCCCCGGGTTATACACTGTCTGATCTCACTGGGCCCCCGGCTTACACACTGTCTGATCTCACTGGGCCCGTCCCCGGGTTACACACTGTCTGGTCTCACTGGGCCCCCGGGTTACACACTGTCTGATCTCACTGGGCCCAACCCCGGGTTACACACTGTCTGATCTCACTGGGCACACCCCCGGGATACACGCTGTCTGATCTCACTGGGCCCCCGGGTTACACACTGTCTGATCTCACTGGCCCCACCCCTGGGTTACACACTGTCTGATCTCACTGGGCCCCCGGGTTACACACTGTCTGATCTCACTGGCCCCACCCCTGGGTTACACACTGTCTGATCTCACAGGGCCCATCCCCGGGTTACACTCTGTCTGATCTCACTGCACATCCGGGTTACACACTGTCTGATCTCACTCGGCCCACCCCCGGGTTACACACTGTCTGATCTCACTGGGCCCACCCCCGGGTTAAACAATGTCTGATCTCACTGGGCCCCCGGGTTACACTCTCTCTGATCTCACTGGTCCCACCCCGAGGTTACACACTGTCTGATCTCACTGGGCCCACCCCCGGGTTACACACTGTCTGATCTCACTCGGCCCCCGGGATCACACTGTTTGATCTGACTGGGCCCACCCCCGGGTTACACACTTTCTGATCTCACTGGGCCCACCCCCGGGTTACACACTGTCTGATCTCACTGGCCCCACCCCTGGGTTACACACTGTCTGATCTCACTGCGCCCCCGGGTTAGACACTGTCTGATCTCACTGGGCCCTCCCCCGGGTTATACACTGTCTGATCTCACTGGGCCCCCGGCTTTGACACTGCCTGATCTCACTCGGCCCACCCCCGAGTTACACACTGTCTGTTCTCACTGGGCCCAAACCCGGGTTACACACTGTCTGATCTCACTGGGCCCTCCCACGGGTTATACACTGTCTGATCTCACTGGGCCCCCGGCTTACACACTGCCTGATCTCACTGGTCCCACCCCCAGGTTACACACTGTCTGATCTCACTGGACCCACCCCCGGGTTACACACTGTCTGCTCTCACTGGGCCCCCGTGTTACACACTGTATGATCTCAGTGGCCCCGCGCCTGGGTTACACCTTGTCTGATCTCACTGGGCCCCCGGGTTACACACTGTCTGATCTCACTGGGCCCACCCCCGGGTTACACACTGACTGATCTCACTGGGCCCATTCCCGGGTTACACTCTGTCTGATCTCACTGCACATCCGGGTTACACACTGTCTGATCTCACTCGGCCCACCCCCGGGTTACACACTGTCTGATCTCACTGGGCCCACCCCCGGGTTAAACACTGTCTGATCTCACTGGGCCCCCGGGTTACACACTGTCTGATCTCACTGGTCCCACCCCGAGGTTACACACTGTCTGATCTCACTGGGCCCACCCCCGGGTTACACACTGTCTGATCCCACAGGGCCCACCCCCGGGTTACACTCTGTCTGATCTCACTGGGCCCCCGGGTTACACACTGCCTGATCTCACTGGGCCCACCCCCGGATTACACACTGTCTGATCTCACTGGGCCCACCCCTGGGTTACACACTGTCTGATCTCACTGGGCCCACCACTGGGTTACAGAGTGTCTGATCTCACTGGGCACACCCCCGGGTTACACACTGTCTGATCTCATTGGGCCCACCCCCGGGTTACACACTGTCTGATCTCACTGGGCCCCCGGGTTACACACTGTCTGATCTCACTTGGCCCACCCCTGGGTTACACACTGTCTGATCTCACTGGGCCCACCCACGAGTTACACAATGTCTCTTCTCACTGGGCCCACCCCCGGGTTACACACTGTCTGATCTCACTGCTCCAGCCCCCTGGTTACACACTGTCTGATCTCACTAGGCTCACCCCCGTGATACACACTGTCTGATCTCACTGGGCCCACCACCGGGTTACACACTTTCTGATCTCACTGGGCCCCCGGGTTACACACTGTCTGATCTCACTTGGCCCACCCCTGGGTTACACACTGTCTGATCTCACTGGGCCCACCCACGAGTTACACACTGTCTGATCTCACTGGGCCCCCGGGTTACACACTGTCTGATCTCACTGGGTCCCCGGGTAACACACTGTCTGATCACACTGGGCCCCCGGGTTACACACTGCCTGATCTCACTGGGCCCACCCCCGGGTTACACACTGTCTGATCTCACGGGGTCCCCGGGTTACACACTGTCTGATCTCACTGGGCCCACGGGTTACACACTGTCTGATCTCACTGGGCCCACCCCCGGGTTACACACTGACTGATCTCACTGCTACAGCCCCCTGGTTACACACTGTCTGATTTCACTGGCCCCACCCCCGGGTTACACACTGTCTGATCTCACTGGGCCCCCGGGTTACACACTGTATGATCTCAGTGGCCCCGCCCCTCGGTTACACACTGTCTGATCTCACTGGGCCCCCATGTTACACACTGTCTGATCTCACTGGGCCCCCGGGTTACACACTGTCTGATCTCACTGGCCCCAACCCTGGGTTACACACTGTCTGATCTCACTGCGCCCCCGGGTTAGACACTGTCTGATCTCACTGGGCCCTCCCCCGGGTTAAACACTGTCTGATCTCACTGGGCCCCCGGCTTACACACTGCCTGATCTCACTCGGCCCACCCCCGAGTTACACACTGTCTGATCTCACTGGGCCCACACCCGGGTTACACACTGTCTGATCTCACTGGGCCCTCCCACGGGTTATACACTGTCTGATCTCACTGGGCCCCCGGCTTACACACTGCCTGATCTCACTGGTCCCACCCCCAGGTTACACACTGTCTGATCTCACTGGGCCCACCCCTGGGTTACACACTGTCTGATCTCACTGGGCCCACACACGGGTTACACACTGTCTGATCTCACTGGGCCCCCGGGTTACACACTGTCTGATCTCGCTGGCCCCACCCCTGGGTTACGCACTGTCTGATCTCACTGGGCCCACCCCTGGGTTACACACTGTCTGATCTCACTGGGCCCACACACGGGTTACACACTGTCTGATCTCACTGTGCCCCCGGGTTACACACTGTCTGATCTCGCTGGCCCCACCCCTGGGTTACGCACTGTCTGATCTCACTGGGCCCCCGGGTTACACGCTGTCTGATCTCTACTCGGCCCTCCCCCGGGTTATACACTGTCTGATCTCACAGGGGCCCCGGCTTACACACTGTCTGATCTCACTGGGCCCACCACCGAGTTACACACTGCCTGATCTCACAGGGCCCACCCCGGGTTACACACTGTCTGATCTCACTGGGCCCCCGGGTTACACACTGTCTGATCTCACTGGGACCCGGGTTACACACTGTTTGATCTCACTGGACCCACCCCCGGGTTACACGCTGTCTGAACTCACTCGGCCCACCCCGGGTTACACATTTTCTGATCTCACTGGTACCAACCCCATGTTACCCACTGTCTGATCTCAATGGGCCCATCCCCGTGTTACACACGTTCTGATCTCACTAGCCCGCCGGGTTACGCACTGTCTGAACTCACTTTACCCAACCCCGGTTTACACACTGTCTGATCTCACTGGGCCCACCTCCGGGTTACACACTGTCTGATCTCACTGGGCCAGCCCCCGGGTTACACACTGTCTGATCTCACTGGGCCCCCGGGTTACACACTGTTTGATCTCACTGGAACCATCCACGGGTTACACACTGTCTGAACTCACTGTACCCTCCCCGGGTTACACACTGTCTGATCTCACTGGGCCCACCCCAAGTTACACACTGTCTGATCTCACTGGGCCCACACCCGGGTTACACACTGTCTGATCTCACTGGGCCCCCGGGTTACACACTGTTTGATCTGACTGGGCCCACCCCTGGGTTACACACTGTCTGATCTCACTGGGCCCCCGGGTTACACACTGTCTGATCTCACTGGGTCCCCGGGTAACACACTGTCTGATCTCACTGGGCCCCCGGGTTACACACTGCCTGATCTCACTGGGCCCACCCCAAGTTACACACTGTCTGATCTCACTGGGTCCACACCCGGGTAACACACTGTCTGATCTCACTGGGCCCACCCCCGGCTGACACACTGTCTGATCTCACTGGGCCCACCCCCGGGTTACACACTGTCTGATCTCACTGGGCCCCCGGGTTACACACTGTATGATCTCAGTGGCCCCGCCCCTGGGTTACACACTGTCTGATCTCACTGGGCCCCCGGGTTACTCACTGTCTGATCTCACTGGTCCCACCCACCGGTTACACTCTGTCTGATCTCACTGGGCCCACCACCGGTTTACAGACTGTCTGATCTCACTGGGCCCACACACGGGTTACACACTGTCTGATCTCACTGGGCCCCCGGGTTACACACTGTTTGATCTCACTGGGCCCACCCCTGGGTTACACACTGTCTGATCTCACTGGGCCCACACACGGGTTACACACTGTCTGATCTCACAGGGCCCACCCCCGGGTTACGCACTGTCTGATCTCACTGGCCACCCGGGTTACACACTGTCCAAGCTCACTGGGCCCACCCCGGAGTTACACACTGCCTGATCTCACTGGGCCCCCGGGTTACACACTGTCTGATCTCATTGGGCCCACCCCCAGGTTACACACTGTCTGATCTCACTGGGCCCACCCCCCGGTTACACAATGTTTGATCTCACTGGGTCTTAGGTTTAAACACTGTCTCATCTCACTGGGCCCCCGGGTTACACACTGTCTGATCTCACTGGTCCCACCGCCAGGTTATAACACTGTCTGATCTCACTGGTCCCACCCCCGGGTTACACACTGTCTGATCTCACTGGGACCACCCCCGGGTTACACTCTGTCTGATCTCACTGGGCCCACCACCGGGTTACAGACTGTCTGATGGCACTGGGCCCACCCCGGGTTACACACTGTCTGATCTCACTGGGCCCACCCCCGGGATACACACTGTCTGATCTCATTGGGCCCCCGGGTTACACACTGTCTGATCTCACTGGGCCCACCCCTGGGTGACACATTGTCTGATCTGACTGGGCCCACCCACGAGTTACACACTGTCTGATCTCACTGGGCCCAACCCCGGGTTACACACTGTCTGATCTCACTGGGCCCAACCCCGGGTGACACACTGTCTGATCTCACTGGGCCCATCCTCGGTTTACACACTGTCTGATCTCACTGGGCCCACCCCCGGGTTACACACTGTCTGATCTCACTGGGCCCACCCCCGGGTTACACACTGTCTGATCTCACTGGGCCCACCCCCGGGTTACACACTGTCTGATCTCACTACTCCTGCCCCCGGGTTACACACTGTCTGATCTCACTGGGCCCCCGGGTTACACACTGTCTGATCTCACTGGCCCCACCCTTGGGTTACACACTGTCTGATCTCACTGGGCCCCCGGGTTACACACTGTCTGATCTCACTGGCCCCACCCCTGGGTTACACACTGTCTGATCTCACTGCGCCCCCGGGTTACACACTGTCTGATCTCACTGGGCCCTCCCCCGGGTTATACACTGTCTGATCTCATTGGCCCCCCGGCTTACACACTGCCTGATCTCACTCGGCCCACCCCCGAGTTACACACTGTCTGATCTCACTTGGCGCACACCCGGGTTACACACTGTCTGATCTCACTGGGCCCTCCCACGGGTTATACACTGTCTGATCTCACTGGGCCCCCGGCTTACACACTGCCTGCTCTCACTGGCCCCACCCCGTGTTACACACTGTCTGATCTCCCTGGGTCGACGCCCGGGTTACAGACTTTCTGATCTCTCTGGGCCCCCGGGATACACTATGTCTGATCTCACTGGGCCCATCCCCGGGTTACACACTCTCTGATCTCACTGGGCCCCCGGTTTACACACTGTCTGATTTCACTGGGCCCCCGGGTTACACAATGTTTGATCTCACTGTTCCCACCTCCGGGTTACACACTCTCTGAACTCACTGTGCCCATCCCGGGTTACACAGTGTCTGATCTCGCTGTGCCCACCCCTGGGTTACACACTGTCTGATCTCACAGAGCCCCCGGTTTACACACTGTCTGATTTCACTGGGCCCCCGGGTTACACACTGTCTGATCTCACTGGGCCCACCCCCGGGTTACACACTTTCTGATCTCACTGATCCCACCACCGGGTTACACACTGTCTGATCTCACTGGGCCCACCTCCGGGTTACACACTGTCTGATCTCACTGGGCCCACCCCCGGGTTACACACTTTCTGATCTCACTGGGCACCCGGGTTAAACACTGTCTGATCTCACTGGGCCCACCCACGGGTTACACACTGTCTGATCTCATTGGGCACACCCCCGGGTTACACAATGTTTGATCTCACTGGGTCTCCGGGTTAAACATTTTCTGATCTCACTTGTCCCCCGGGTTACATACTCTCTGATCTCACTGGTCCTACCCCCAGGTTACACACTGTCTGATCTCACTGGGCCCAACCCAGGGTTACACACAGTCTGACCCACTGGGCCCACCCCCGGGTTACACTCTGTCTGATCTCACTGGGCCCCCGGGTTACACACTGTTTGATCTCACTGGAACCACCCCCGGGATACACACTGTCTGAACTCACTGGGCCCACCCCGGGTTACACACTGTCTGATCTCACTGGGCCCACACCCAGGTTACACACTGTCAGATCTCACTGGGCCCACCCCCGGGTTACACACTGTCTGATCTCACTGAGCCCCCGGGTCACACACTGTCTGATCTCACTGGGCCCACCCCTGGGTTACACACTGTCTGATCTCACTGGGCCCACACACGGGTTACACACTGTCTGATCTCACTGGGCCCGTCCCCGGGTAACACACTGTCTGATCTCACTGGGCCCCCGGGTTACACACTGTCTGATCTCGCTGGCCCCACCCCTGGGTTACACACTGTCTGATCTCACTGGGCCCCCGGGTTACACGCTGTCCGATCTCACTGGGCCCTCCCCCGGGTTATACACTGTCTGATCTCACAGGGGCCCCGGCTTACACACTGTCTGATCTCACTGGGCCCACCACCGAGTTACACACTGCCTGATCTCACAGGGCCCACCCCGGGTTACACACTGTCTGATCTCACTGGGCCCCCAGGTTACACACTGTCTGATCTCACTGGGACCCGGGTTACACACTGTTTGATCTCACTGGACCCACCCCCGGGTTACACGCTGTCTGAACTCACTCGGCCCACCCCGGGTTACACATTTTCTGATCTCACTGGTACCAACCCCATGTTACCCACTGTCAGATCTCAATGGGCCCATCCCCGTGTTACACACGTTCTGATCTCACTAGGCCGCCGGGTTACACACTGTCTGAACTCACTTTACCCACCCCCGGTTTACACACTGTCTGATCTCACTGGGCCCGCCCCCGGGTTACACACTGTCTGATCTCACTGGGCCCCCGGGTTACACACTGTTTGATCTCACTGGAACCATCCACGGGTTACACACTGTCTGATCTCACTGGGCCCACCCCCGGGTTACACACTGTCTGATCTCACTGGGCCCCCGGGTTACACACTGTATGATCTCAGTGGCCCCGCCCCTGGGTTACACACTGTCTGATCTCACTGGGCCCCCGGGTTAATCACTGTCTGATCTCACTGGTCCCACCCACCGGTTACACACTATCTGATCTCACTGGGCCCACCCCCGGGTTACACTCTGTCTGATCTCACTGGGCCCACCACCGGTTTACAGACTGTCTGATCTCACTGGGCCCACACACGGGTTACACACTGTCTGATCTCACTGGGCCCCCGGGTTACACACTGTCTGATCTCACTGGGCCCACCCCTGGGTTACACACTGTCTGATCTCACTGGGCCCACACACGGGTTACACACTGTCTGATCTCAGTGGCCCCGCCCCTGGGTTACACACTGTCTGATCTCACTGGGCCCCCGGGTTAATCACTGTCTGATCTCACTGGTCCCACCCACCGGTTACACACTATCTGATCTCACTGGGCCCACCCCCGGGTTACACTCTGTCTGATCTCACTGGGCCCACCACCGGTTTACAGACTGTCTGATCTCACTGGGCCCACCCCCGGGTTACACACTGTCTGATCTCACTGCGCCCGCGGGTTACACACTGTCTGATCTCACTGGTCCCACGCCCAGGTTACACACTGTCTGATCTCACTGGGCCCACCCCCGGGTTACACACTGTCTGATCCCACTGGGCCCACCCCCGGGTTACACACTGTATGATCTCACTGGGCCCACCCCCGGGTTACACACTGTCTGATCTTACTGGTCCCCCAGGTTACACACTGTCTGATCTCACTGGTCCCACCCCGAGGTTACACACTGTCTGATCTCACTGGGCCCACCCCCGGGTTACACACTGTCTGATCTCTCTGGGCCCACCCCTGGGTTACACACTGTCTGATCTCACTGGGCCCACCACTGGGTTACAGAGTGTCTGATCTCACTGGGCACACCCCCGGGTTACACACTGTCTGATCTCACTGGGCCCACCCCCGGGTTACACACTGTCTGATCTCACTTGGCCCGCCCCTGGGTTACACACTGTCTGATCTCACTGGGCCCACCCACGAGTTAAACACTGTCTGATCTCACTGGGCCCACCCCCGGGTTACACACTGTCTGATCTCACTGCTCCAGCCCCCTTGTTACACACTGTCTGATCTCACTGGGCTCACCCCCGTGTTACACACTGTCTGATCTCAGTGGGCCCACCCCTGGGTTACACACTGTCTGATCTCACGGGGTCCCCGGGTTACACACTGTCTGATCTCACTGGGCCCACGGGTTACACACTGTCTGATCTCACTGGGCCCACCCCCGGGTTACACACTGACTGATCTCACTGCTACAGCCCCCTGGTTACACACTGTCTGATTTCACTGGCCCCACCCCCGGGTTACACACTGTCTGATCTCACTGGGCCCCCGGGTTACACACTGTATGATCTCAGTGGCCCCGCCCCTCGGTTACACACTGTCTGATCTCACTGGGCCCCCATGTTACACACTGTCTGATCTCACTGGGCCCCCGGGTTACACACTGTCTGATCTCACTGGCCCCAACCCTGGGTTACACACTGTCTGATCTCACTGCGCCCCCGGGTTAGACACTGTCTGATCTCACTGGGCCCTCCCCCGGGTTAAACACTGTCTGATCTCACTGGGCCCCCGGCTTACACACTGCCTGATCTCACTCGGCCCACCCCCGAGTTACACACTGTCTGATCTCACTGGGCCCACACCCGGGTTACACACTGTCTGATCTCACTGGGCCCTCCCACGGGTTATACACTGTCTGATCTCACTGGGCCCCCGGCTTACACACTGCCTGATCTCACTGGTCCCACCCCCAGGTTACACACTGTCTGATCTCACTGGCCCCACCCCTGGGTTACGCACTGTCTGATCTCACTGGGCCCACCCCTGGGTTACACACTGTCTGATCTCACTGGGCCCACACACGGGTTACACACTGTCTGATCTCACTGTGCCCCCGGGTTACACACTGTCTGATCTCGCTGGCCCCACCCCTGGGTTACGCACTGTCTGATCTCACTGGGCCCCCGGGTTACACGCTGTCTGATCTCTACTCGGCCCTCCCCCGGGTTATACACTGTCTGATCTCACAGGGGCCCCGGCTTACACACTGTCTGATCTCACTGGGCCCACCACCGAGTTACACACTGCCTGATCTCACAGGGCCCACCCCGGGTTACACACTGTCTGATCTCACTGGGCCCCCGGGTTACACACTGTCTGATCTCACTGGGACCCGGGTTACACACTGTTTGATCTCACTGGACCCACCCCCGGGTTACACGCTGTCTGAACTCACTCGGCCCACCCCGGGTTACACATTTTCTGATCTCACTGGTACCAACCCCATGTTACCCACTGTCTGATCTCAATGGGCCCATCCCCGTGTTACACACGTTCTGATCTCACTAGCCCGCCGGGTTACGCACTGTCTGAACTCACTTTACCCAACCCCGGTTTACACACTGTCTGATCTCACTGGGCCCACCTCCGGGTTACACACTGTCTGATCTCACTGGGCCCGCCCCCGGGTTACACACTGTCTGATCTCACTGGGCCCCCGGGTTACACACTGTTTGATCTCACTGGAACCATCCACGGGTTACACACTGTCTGAACTCACTGTACCCTCCCCGGGTTACACACTGTCTGATCTCACTGGGCCCACCCCAAGTTACACACTGTCTGATCTTCCTGGGCCCACACCCGGGTTACACACTGTCTGATCTCACTGGGCCCCCGGGTTACACACTGTTTGATCTGACTGGGCCCACCCCTGGGTTACACACTGTCTGATCTCACTGGGCCCACACACGGGTTACACACTGTCTGATCTCACTGGGCCCGTCCCCGGGTTACACACTGTCTGATCTCACTGGGCCCCCGGGTTACACACTGTCTGATCTCGCTGGCCCCACCCCTGGGTTACACACTGTCTGATCTCACTGGGCCCCCGGGTTACACACTGTCTGATCTCACTGGGCCCTCCCCCGGGTTATACACTGTCTGATCTCACTGGGCCCCCGGCTTACACACTGTCTGATCTCACTGGGCCCACCACCGAGTTACACACTCTCTGATCTCACTGGGCCCACCCCGGGTTACACACTCTCTGATCTCCCTGGGTCCACCCCCGGGTTACACACTGTCTGATCTCACTGGGCCCCCGGGTTACACACTGTCTGATCTCGCTGGCCCCACCCCTGGGTTACACACTGTCTGATCTCACTGGGCCCCCGGGTTACACGCTGTCCGATCTCACTGGGCCCTCCCCCGGGTTATACACTGTCTGATCTCACAGGGGCCCCGGCTTACACACTGTCTGATCTCACTGGGCCCACCACCGAGTTACACACTGCCTGATCTCACAGGGCCCACCCCGGGTTACACACTGTCTGATCTCACTGGGCCCCCAGGTTACACACTGTCTGATCTCACTGGGACCCGGGTTACACACTGTTTGATCTCACTGGACCCACCCCCGGGTTACACGCTGTCTGAACTCACTCGGCCCACCCCGGGTTACACATTTTCTGATCTCACTGGTACCAACCCCATGTTACCCACTGTCAGATCTCAATGGGCCCATCCCCGTGTTACACACGTTCTGATCTCACTAGGCCGCCGGGTTACACACTGTCTGAACTCACTTTACCCACCCCCGGTTTACACACTGTCTGATCTCACTGGGCCCACCCCCGGGTTACACACTGTCTGATCTCACTGGGCCCGCCCCGGGTTACACACTGTCTGATCTCACTGGGCCCCCGGGTTACACACTGTTTGATCTCACTGTAACCATCCACGGGATACACACTGTCTGATCTCACTGGGCCCACCCCCGGGTTACACACTGTCTGATCTCACTGGGCCCCCGGGTTACACACTGTATGATCTCAGTGGCCCCGCCCCTGGGTTACACACTGTCTGATCTCACTGGGCACCCGGGTTACACTCTGTCTGATCTCACTGGGCCCACCACCGGTTTACAGACTGTCTGATCTCACTGGGCCCACACACGGGTTACACACTGTCTGATCTCACTGGGCCCCCGGGTTACACACTGTCTGATCTCACTGGGCCCACCCCTGGGTTACACACTGTCTGATCTCACTGGGCCCACACACGGGTTACACACTGTCTGATCTCAGTGGCCCCGCCCCTGGGTTACACACTGTCTGATATCACTGGGCCCCCGGGTTAATCACTGTCTGATCTCACTGGTCCCACCCACCGGTTACACACTATCTGATCTCACTGGGCCCACCCCCGGGTTACACTCTGTCTGATCTCACTGGGCCCACCACCGGTTTACAGACTGTCTGATCTCACTGGGCCCACCCCCGGGTTACACACTGTCTGATCTCACTGGGCCCGCGGGTTACACACTGTCTGATCTCACTGGTCCCACGCCCAGGTTACACACTGTCTGATCTCACTGGGCCCACCCCCGGGTTACACACTGTCTGATCCCACTGGGCCCACCCCCGGGTTACACACTGTATGATCTCACTGGGCCCACCCCCGGGTTACACACTGTCTGATCTTACTGGTCCCCCAGGTTACACGCTGTCTGATCTCACTGGTCCCACCCCGAGGTTACATACTGTCTGATCTCACTGGGCCCACCCCCGGGTTACACACTGTCTGATCTCACTGGGCCCACCCCTGGGTTACACACTGTCTGATCTCACTGGGCCCACAACTGGGTTACAGAGTGTCTGATCTCACTGGGCACACCCCCGGGTTACACACTGTCTGATCTCACTGGGCCCACCCCCGGGTTACACACTGTCTGATCTCACTTGGCCCGCCCCTGGGATACACACTGTCTGATCTCACTGGGCCCACCCACGAGTTAAACACTGTCTGATCTCACTGGGCCCACCCCCGGGTTACACACTGTCTGATCTCACTGCTCCAGCCCCCTTGTTACACACTGTCTGATCTCACTGGGCTCACCCCCGTGTTACACACTGTCTGATCTCAGTGGGCCCACCCCTGGGTTACTCACTGTCTGATCTCACGGGGTCCCCGGGTTACACACTGTCTGATCTAACTGGGCCCACGGGTTACACACTGACTGATCTCACTGGGCCCACCCCCGGGTTACACACTATCTGATCTCACTGCTACAGCCCCCTGGTTACACACTGTCTGATTTCACTGGCCCCACCCCCGGGTTACACACTGTCTGATCTCACTGGGCCCCCGGGTTACACACTGTATGATCTCAGTGGCCCCGCCCCTCGGTTACACACTGTCTGATCTCACTGGGCCCCCATGTTACACACTGTCTGATCTCACTGGGCCCCCGGGTTACACACTGTCTGATCTCACTGGCCCCACCCCTGGGTTACACACTGTCTGATCTCACTGCGCCCCCGGGTTAGACACTGTCTGATCTCACTGGGCCCTCCCCCGGGTTAAACACTGTCTGATCTCACTGGGCCCCCGGCTTACACACTGCCTGATCTCACTCGGCCCACCCCCGAGTTACACACTGTCTGATCTCACTGGGCCCACACCCGGGTTACACACTGTCTGATCTCACTGGGCCCTCCCACGGGTTATACACTGTCTGATCTCACTGGGCCCCCGGCTTACACACTGCCTGATCTCACTGGTCCCACCCCCAGGTTACACACTGTCTGATCTCACTGGGCCCACCCCTGGGTTACACACTGTCTGATCTCACTGGGCCCACACACGGGTTACACACTGTCTGATCTCACTGGGCCCCCGGGTTACACACTGTCTGATCTCGCTGGCCCCACCCCTGGGTTACGCACTGTCTGATCTCACTGGGCCCACCCCTGGGTTACACACTGTCTGATCTCACTGGGCCCACACACGGGTTACACACTGTCTGATCTCACTGGGCCCCCGGGTTACACACTGTCTGATCTCGCTGGCCCCACACCTGGGTTACGCACTGTCTGATCTCACTGGGCCCCCGGGTTACACGCTGTCTGATCTCTACTCGGCCCTCCCCCGGGTTATACACTGTCTGATCTCACAGGGGCCCCGGCTTACACACTGTCTGATCTCACTGGGCCCACCACCGAGTTACACACTGCCTGATCTCACAGGGCCCACCCCGGGTTACACACTGTCTGATCTCACTGGGCCCCCGGGTTACACACTGTCTGATCTCACTGGGACCCGGGTTACACACTGTTTGATCTCACTGGACCCACCCCCGGGTTACACGCTGTCTGAACTCACTCGGCCCACCCCGGGTTACACATTTTCTGATCTCACTGGTACCAACCCCATGTTACCCACTGTCTGATCTCAATGGGCCCATCCCCGTGTTACACACGTTCTGATCTCACTAGGCCGCCGGGTTACGCACTGTCTGAACTCACTTTACCCAACCCCGGTTTACACACTGTCTGATCTCACTGGGCCCACCTCCGGGTTACACACTGTCTGATCTCACTGGGCCCGCACCCGGGTTACACACTGTCTGATCTCACTGGGCCCCCGGGTTACACATTGTTTGATCTCACTGGAACCATCCACGGGTTACACACTGTCTGAACTCACTGTACCCACCCCGGGTTACACACTGTCTGATCTCACTGGGCCCACCCCAAGTTACACACTGTCTGATCTCACTGGGCCCACACCCGGGTTACACACTGTCTGATCTCACTGGGCCCCCGGGTTACACACTGTTTGATCTGACTGGGCCCACCCCTGGGTTACACACTGTCTGATCTCACTGGGCCCACACACGGGTTACACACTGTCTGATCTCACTGGGCCCGTCCCCGGGTTACACACTGTCTGATCTCACTGGGCCCCCGGGTTACACACTGTCTGATCTCGCTGGCCCCACCCCTGGGTTACACACTGTCTGATTTCACTGGGCCCCCGGGTTACACACTGTCTGATCTCACTGGGCCCTCCCCCGGGTTATACACTGTCTGATCTCACTGGGCCCCCGGCTTACACACTGTCTGATCTCACTGGGCCCACCACCGAGTTACACACTCTCTGATCTCACTGGGCCCACCCCGGGTTACACACTCTCTGATCTCCCTGGGTCCACCCCCGGGTTACACACTGTCTGATCTCACTGGGCCCCCGGGTTACACACTGTCTGATCTCGCTGGCCCCACCCCTGGGTTACACACTGTCTGATCTCACTGGGCCCCCGGGTTACACGCTGTCCGATCTCACTGGGCCCTCCCCCGGGTTATACACTGTCTGATCTCACAGGGGCCCCGGCTTACACACTGTCTGATCTCACTGGGCCCACCACCGAGTTACACACTGCCTGATCTCACAGGGCCCACCCTGGGTTACACACTGTCTGATCTCACAGGGCCCCCAGGTTACACACTGTCTGATCTCACTGGGACCCGGGTTACACACTGTTTGATCTCACTGGACCCACCCCCGGGTTACACGCTGTCTGAACTCACTCGGCCCACCCCGGGTTACACATTTTCTGATCTCACTGGTACCAACCCCATGTTACCCACTGTCAGATCTCAATGGGCCCATCCCCGTGTTACACACGTTCTGATCTCACTGGGCCGCCGGGTTAAACACTGTCTGAACTCACTTTACCCACCCCCGGATTACACACTGTCTGATCTCACTGGGCCCACCCCCGGGTTACACACTGTCTGATCTCACTGGGCCCGCCCCCGGGTTACACACTGTCTGATCTCACTGGGCCCCCGGGTTACACACTGTTTGATCTCACTGGAACCATCCACGGGTTACACACTGTCTGATCTCACTGGGCCCACCCACGGGTTACACACTGTCTGATCTCACTGGGCCCCCGGGTTACACACTGTATGATCTCAGTGGCCCCGCCCCTGGGTTACACACTGTCTGATCTCACTGGGCCCCCGGGTTAATCACTGTCTGATCTCACTGGTCCCACCCACCGGTTACACACTATCTGATCTCACTGGGCCCACCCCCGGGTTACACTCTGTCTGATCTCACTGGGCCCACCACCGGTTTACAGACTGTCTGATCTCACTGGGCCCACACACGGGTTACACACTGTCTGATCTCACTGGGCCCACCCCTGGGTTACACACTGTCTGATCTCACTGGGCCCACACACGGGTTACACACTGTCTGATCTCAGTGGCCCCGCCCCTGGGTTACACACTGTCTGATCTCACTGGGCCCCCGGGTTAATCACTGTCTGATCTCACTGGTCCCACCCACCGGTTACACACTATCTGATCTCACTGGGCCCACCCCCGGGTTACACTCTGTCTGATCTCACTGGGCCCACCACCGGTTTACAGACTGTCTGATCTCACTGGGCCCACCCCCGGGTTACACACTGTCTGATCTCACTGGGCCCGCGGGTTACACACTGTCTGATCTCACTGGTCCCACCCCCGGGTTACACACTGTCTGATCTCACTGGGCCCACCCCTGGGTTACACACTGTCTGATCTCACTGGGCCCACCACTGGGTTACAGAGTGTCTGATCTCACTGGGCACACCCCCGGGTTACACACTGTCTGATCTCACTGGGCCCACCCCCGGGTTACACACTGTCTGATCTCACTTGGCCCGCCCCTGGGTTACACACTGTCTGATCTCACTGGGCCCACCCACGAGTTAAACATTGTCTGATCTCACTGGGCCCACCCCCGGGTTACACACTGTCTGATCTCACTGCTCCAGCCCCCTTGTTACACACTGTCTGATCTCACTGGGCTCACCCCCGTGTTACACACTGTCTGATCTCAGTGGGCCCACCCCTGGGTTACACACTGTCTGATCTCACGGGGTCCCCGGGTTACACACTGTCTGATCTCACTGGGCCCACGGGTTACACACTGTCTGATCTCACTGGGCCCACCCCCGGGTTACACACTGTCTGATCTCACTGCTACAGCCCCCTGGTTACACACTGTCTGATTTCACTGGCCCCACCCCCGGGTTACACACTGTCTGATCTCACTGGGCCCCCGGGTTACACACTGTATGATCTCAGTGGCCCCGCCCCTCGGTTACACACTGTCTGATCTCACTGGGCCCCCATGTTACACACTGTCTGATCTCACTGGGCCCCCGGGTTACACACTGTCTGATCTCACTGGCCCCAACCCTGGGTTACACACTGTCTGATCTCACTGCGCCCCCGGGTTAGACACTGTCTGATCTCACTGGGCCCTCCCCCGGGTTAAACACTGTCTGATCTCACTGGGCCCCCGGCTTACACACTGCCTGATCTCACTCGGCCCACCCCCGAGTTACACACTGTCTGATCTCACTGGGCCCACACCCGGGTTACACACTGTCTGATCTCACTGGGCCCTCCCACGGGTTATACACTGTCTGATCTCACTGGGCCCCCGGCTTACACACTGCCTGATCTCACTGGTCCCACCCCCAGGTTACACACTGTCTGATCTCACTGGGCCCACCCCTGGGTTACACACTGTCTGATCTCACTGGGCCCACACACGGGTTACACACTGTCTGATCTCACTGGGCCCCCGGGTTACACACTGTCTGATCTCGCTGGCCCCACCCCTGGCTTACGCACTGTCTGATCTCACAGGGCCCCCAGGTTACACACTGTCTGATCTCACTGGGACCCGGGTTACACACTGTTTGATCTCACTGGACCCACCCCCGGGTTACACGCTGTCTGAACTCACTCGGCCCACCCCGGGTTACACATTTTCTGATCTCACTGGTACCAACCCTATGTTACCCACTGTCAGATCTCAATGGGCCCATCCCCGTGTTACACACGTTCTGATCTCACTGGGCCGCCGGGTTAAACACTGTCTGAACTCACTTTACCCACCCCCGGATTACACACTGTCTGATCTCACTGGGCCCACCCCCGGGTTACACACTGTCTGATCTCACTGGGCCCGCCCCCGGGTTACACACTGTCTGATCTCACTGGGCCCCCGGGTTACACACTGTTTGATCTCACTGGAACCATCCACGGGTTACACACTGTCTGATCTCACTGGGCCCACCCACGGTTTACACACTGTCTGATCTCACTGGGCCCCCGGGTTACACACTGTATGATCTCAGTGGCCCCGCCCCTGGGTTACACACTGTCTGATCTCACTGGGCCCCCGGGTTAATCACTGTCTGATCTCACTGGTCCCACCCACCGGTTACACACTATCTGATCTCACTGGGCCCACCCCCGGGTTACACTCTGTCTGATCTCACTGGGCCCACCACCGGTTTACAGACTGTCTGATCTCACTGGGCCCACACACGGGTTACACACTGTCTGATCTCACTGGGCCCCCGGGTTACACACTGTCTGATCTCACTGGGCCCACCCCTGGGTTACACACTGTCTGATCTCACTGGGCCCACACACGGGTTACACACTGTCTGATCTCAGTGGCCCCGCCCCTGGGTTGCACACTGTCTGATCTCACTGGGCCCCCGGGTTAATCACTGTCTGATCTCACTGGTCCCACCCACCGGTTACACACTATCTGATCTCACTGGGCCCACCCCCGGGTTACACTCTGTCTGATCTCACTGGGCCCACCACCGGTTTACAGACTGTCTGATCTCACTGGGCCCACCCCCGGGTTACACACTGTCTGATCTCACTGGGCCCGCGGGTTACACACTGTCTGATCTCACTGGTCCCACCCCCGGGTTACACACTGTCTGATCTCACTGGGCCCACCCCTGGGTTACACACTGTCTGATCTCACTGGGCCCACCACTGGGTTACAGAGTGTCTGATCTCACTGGGCACACCCCCGGGTTACACACTGTCTGATCTCACTGGGCCCACCCCCGGGTTACACACTGTCTGATCTCACTTGGCCCGCCCCTGGGTTACACACTGTCTGATCTCACTGGGCCCACCCACGAGTTAAACACTGTCTGATCTGACTGGGCCCACCCCCGGGTTACACACTGTCTGATCTCACTGCTCCAGCCCCCTTGTTACACACTGTCTGATCTCACTGGGCTCACCCCCGTGTTACACACTGTCTGATCTCAGTGGGCCCACCCCTGGGTTACACACTGTCTGATCTCACGGGGTCCCCGGGTTACACACTGTCTGATCTCACTGGGCCCACGGGTTACACACTGTCTGATCTCACTGGGCCCACCCCCGGGTTACACACTGTCTGATCTCACTGCTACAGCCCCCTGGTTACACACTGTCTGATTTCACTGGCCCCACCCCCGGGTTACACACTGTCTGATCTCACTGGGCCCCCGGGTTACACACTGTATGATCTCAGTGGCCCCGCCCCTCGGTTACACACTGTCTGATCTCACTGGGCCCCCATGTTACACACTGTCTGATCTCACTGGGCCCCCGGGTTACACACTGTCTGATCTCACTGGCCCCAACCCTGGGTTACACACTGTCTGATCTCACTGCGCCCCCGGGTTAGACACTGTCTGATCTCACTGGGCCCTCCCCCGGGTTAAACACTGTCTGATCTCACTGGGCCCCCGGCTTACACACTGCCTGATCTCACTCGGCCCACCCCCGAGTTACACACTGTCTGATCTCACTGGGCCCACACCCGGGTTACACACTGTCTGATCTCACTGGGCCCTCCCACGGGTTATACACTGTCTGATCTCACTGGGCCCCCGGCTTACACACTGCCTGATCTCACTGGTCCCACCCCCAGGTTACACACTGTCTGATCTCACTGGGCCCACCCCTGGTTTACACACTGTCTGATCTCACTGGGCCCACACACGGGTTACACACTGTCTGATCTCACTGGGCCCCCGGGTTACACACTGTCTGATCTCGCTGGCCCCACCCCTGGCTTACGCACTGTCTGATCTCACTGGGCCCACCCCTGGGTTACACACTGTCTGATCTCACTGGGCCCACACACGGGTTACACACTGTCTGATCTCACTGGGCCCCCGGGTTACACACTGTCTGATCTCGCTGGCCCCACCCCTGGGTTACGCACTGTCTGATCTCACTGGGCCCCCGGGTTACACGCTGTCTGATCTCTACTCGGCCCTCCCCCGGGTTATACACTGTCTGATCTCACAGGGGCCCCGGCTTACACACTGTCTGATCTCACTGGGCCCACCACCGAGTTACACACTGCCTGATCTCACAGGGCCCACCCCGGGTTACACACTGTCTGATCTCACTGGGCCCCCGGGTTACACACTGTCTGATCTCACTGGGACCCGGGTTACACACTGTTTGATCTCACTGGACCCACCCCCGGGTTACACGCTGTCTGAACTCACTCGGCCCACCCCGGGTTACACATTTTCTGATCTCACTGGTACCAACCCCATGTTACCCACTGTCTGATCTCAATGGGCCCATCCCCGTGTTACACACGTTCTGATCTCACTAGCCCGCCGGGTTACGCACTGTCTGAACTCACTTTACCCAACCCCGGTTTACACACTGTCTGATCTCACTGGGCCCACCTCCGGGTTACACACTGTCTGATCTCACTGGGCCCGCCCCCGGGTTACACACTGTCTGATCTCACTGGGCCCCCGGGTTACACACTGTTTGATCTCACTGGAACCATCCACGGGTTACACACTGTCTGAACTCACTGTACCCTCCCCGGGTTACACACTGTCTGATCTCACTGGGCCCACCCCAAGTTACACACTGTCTGATCTCACTGGGCCCACACCCGGGTTACACACTGTCTGATCTCACTGGGCCCCCGGGTTACACACTGATTGATCTGACTGGGCCCACCCCTGTGTTACACACTGTCTGATCTCACTGGGCCCACACACGGGTTACACACTGTCTGATCTCACTGGGCCCGTCCCCGGGTTACACACTGTCTGATCTCACTGGGCCCCCGGGTTACACACTGTGTGATCTCGCTGGCCCCACCCCTGGGTTACACACTGTCTGATCTCACTGGGCCCCCGGGTTACACACTGTCTGATCTCACTGGGCCCTCCCCCGGGTTATACACTGTCTGATCTCACTGGGCCCCCGGCTTACACACTGTCTGATCTCACTGGGCCCACCACCGAGTTACACACTGTCTGATCTCACTGGGCCCCCGGGTTACACACTGTCTGATCTCGCTGGCCCCACCCCTGGGTTACACACTGTCTGATCTCACTGGGCCCCCGGGTTACACGCTGTCCGATCTCACTGGGCCCTCCCCCGGGTTATACACTGTCTGATCTCACAGGGGCCCCGGCTTACACACTGTCTGATCTCACTGGGCCCACCACCGAGTTACACACTGCCTGATCTCACAGGGCCCACCCCGGGTTACACACTGTCTGATCTCACTGGGCCCCCAGGTTACACACTGTCTGATCTCACTGGGACCCGGGTTACACACTGTTTGATCTCACTGGACCCACCCCCGGGTTACACGCTGTCTGAACTCACTCGGCCCACCCCGGGTTACACATTTTCTGATCTCACTGGTACCAACCCCATGTTACCCACTGTCAGATCTCAATGGGCCCATCCCCGTGTTACACACGTTCTGATCTCACTAGGCCGCCGGGTTACACACTGTCTGAACTCACTTTACCCACCCCCGGTTTACACACTGTCTGATCTCACTGGGCCCACCCCCGGGTTACACACTGTCTGATCTCACTGGGCCCGCCCCCGGGTTACACACTGTCTGATCTCACTGGGCCCCCGGTTTACACACTGTTTGATCTCACTGTAACCATCCACGGGATACACACTGTCTGATCTCACTGGGCCCACCCCCGGGTTACACACTGTCTGATCTCACTGGGCCCCCGGGTTACACACTGTATGATCTCAGTGGCCCCGCCCCTGGGTTACACACTGTCTGATCTCACTGGGCACCCGGGTTACACTCTGTCTGATCTCACTGGGCCCACCACCGGTTTACAGACTGTCTGATCTCACTGGGCCCACACACGGGTTACACACTGTCTGATCTCACTGGGCCCCCGGGTTACACACTGTCTGATCTCACTGGGCCCACCCCTGGGTTACACACTGTCTGATCTCACTGGGCCCACACACGGGTTACACACTGTCTGATCTCAGTGGCCCCGCCCCTGGGTTACACACTGTCTGATCTCACTGGGCCCCCGGGTTAATCACTGTCTGATCTCACTGGTCCCACCCACCGGTTACACACTATCTGATCTCACTGGGCCCACCCCCGGGTTACACTCTGTCTGATCTCACTGGGCCCACCACCGGTTTACAGACTGTCTGATCTCACTGGGCCCACCCCCGGGTTACACACTGTCTGATCTCACTGCGCCCGCGGGTTACACACTGTCTGATCTCACTGGTCCCACGCCCAGGTTACACACTGTCTGATCTCACTGGGCCCACCCCCGGGTTACACACTGTCTGATCCCACTGGGCCCACCCCCGGGTTACACACTGTATGATCTCACTGGGCCCACCCCCGGGTTACACACTGTCTGATCTTACTGGTCCCCCAGGTTACACGCTGTCTGATCTCACTGGTCCCACCCCGAGGTTACATACTGTCTGATCTCACTGGGCCCACCCCCGGGTTACACACTGTCTGATCTCACTGGGCCCACCCCTGGGTTACACACTGTCTGATCTCACTGGGCCCACAACTGGGTTACAGACTGTCTGATCTCACTGGGCACACCCCCGGGTTACACACTGTCTGATCTCACTGGGCCCACCCCCGGGTTACACACTGTCTGATCTCACTTGGCCCGCCCCTGGGATACACACTGTCTGATCTCACTGGGCCCACCCACGAGTTAAACACTGTCTGATCTCACTGGGCCCACCCCCGGGTTACACACTGTCTGATCTCACTGCTCCAGCCCCCTTGTTACACACTGTCTGATCTCACTGGGCTCACCCCCGTGTTACACACTGTCTGATCTCAGTGGGCCCACCCCTGGGTTACTCACTGTCTGATCTCACGGGGTCCCCGGGTTACACACTGTCTGATCTCACTGGGCCCACGGGTTACACACTGACTGATCTCACTGGGCCCACCCCCGGGTTACACACTGTCTGATCTCACTGCTACAGCCCCCTGGTTACAAACTGTCTGATTTCACTGGCCCCACCCCCGGGTTACACACTGTCTGATCTCACTGGGCCCCCGGGTTACACACTGTATGATCTCAGTGGCCCCGCCCCTCGGTTACACACTGTCTGATCTCACTGGGCCCCCATGTTACACACTGTCTGATCTCACTGGGCCCCCGGGTTACACACTGTCTGATCTCACTGGCCCCACCCCTGGGTTACACACTGTCTGATCTCACTGCGCCCCCGGGTTAGACACTGTCTGATCTCACTGGGCCCTCCCCCGGGTTAAACACTGTCTGATCTCACTGGGCCCCCGGCTTACACACTGCCTGATCTCACTCGGCCCACCCCCGAGTTACACACTGTCTGATCTCACTGGGCCCACACCCGGGTTACACACTGTCTGATCTCACTGGGCCCTCCCACGGGTTATACACTGTCTGATCTCACTGGGCCCCCGGCTTACACACTGCCTGATCTCACTGGTCCCACCCCCAGGTTACACACTGTCTGATCTCACTGGGCCCACCCCTGGGTTACACACTGTCTGATCTCACTGGGCCCACACACGGGTTACACACTGTCTGATCTCACTGGGCCCCCGGGTTACACACTGTCTGATCTCGCTGGCCCCACCCCTGGGTTACGCACTGTCTGATCTCACTGGGCCCACCCCTGGGTTACACACTGTCTGATCTCACTGGGCCCACACACGGGTTACACACTGTCTGATCTCACTGGGCCCCCGGGTTACACACTGTCTGATCTCGCTGGCCCCACCCCTGGGTTACGCACTGTCTGATCTCACTGGGCCCCCGGGTTACACGCTGTCTGATCTCTACTCGGCCCTCCCCCGGGTTATACACTGTCTGATCTCACAGGGGCCCCGGCTTACACACTGTCTGATCTCACTGGGCCCACCACCGAGTTACACACTGCCTGATCTCACAGGGCCCACCCCGGGTTACACACTGTCTGATCTCACTGGGCCCCCGGGTTACACACTGTCTGATCTCACTGGGACCCGGGTTACACACTGTTTGATCTCACTGGACCCACCCCCGGGTTACACGCTGTCTGAACTCACTCGGCCCACCCCGGGTTACACATTTTCTGATCTCACTGGTACCAACCCCATGTTACCCACTGTCTGATCTCAATGGGCCCATCCCCGTGTTACACACGTTCTGATCTCACTAGGCCGCCGGGTTACGCACTGTCTGAACTCACTTTACCCAACCCCGGTTTACACACTGTCTGATCTCACTGGGCCCACCTCCGGGTTATACACTGTCTGATCTCACTGGGCCCGCCCCCGGGTTACACACTGTCTGATCTCACTGGGCCCCCGGGTTACACACTGTTTGATCTCACTGGAACCATCCACGGGTTACACACTGTCTGAACTCACTGTACCCACCCCGGGTTACACACTGTCTGATCTCACTGGGCCCACCCCAGGTTACACACTGTCTGATCTCACTGGGCCCACACCCGGGTTACACACTGTCTGATCTCACTGGGCCCCCGGGTTACACACTGTTTGATCTGACTGGGCCCACCCCTGGGTTACACACTGTCTGATCTCACTGGGCCCACCCCTGGGTTACACACTGTCTGATCTCACTGGGCCCACACACGGGTTACACACTGTCTGATCTCACTGGGCCCGTCCCCGGGTTACACACTGTCTGATCTCACTGGGCCCCCGGGTTACACACTGTCTGATCTCGCTGGCCCCACCCCTGGGTTACACACTGTCTGATCTCACTGGGCCCCCGGGTTACACACTGTCTGATCTCACTGGGCCCTCCCCCGGGTTATACACTGTCTGATCTCACTGGGCCCCCGGCTTACACACTGTCTGATCTCACTGGGCCCACCACCGAGTTACACATTCTCTGATCTCACTGGGCCCACCCCGGGTTACACACTCTCTGATCTCCCTGGGTCCACCCCCGGGTTACACACTGTCTGATCTCACTGGGCCCCCGGGTTACACACTGTCTGATCTCGCTGGCCCCACCCCTGGGTTACACACTGTCTGATCTCACTGGGCCCCCGGGTTACACGCTGTCCGATCTCACTGGGCCCTCCCCCGGGTTATACACTGTCTGATCTCACAGGGGCCCCGGCTTACACACTGTCTGATCTCACTGGGCCCACACCGAGTTACACACTGCCTGATCTCACAGGGCCCACCCTGGGTTACACACTGTCTGATCTCACAGGGCCCCCAGGATACACACTGTCTGATCTCACTGGGACCCGGGTTACACACTGTTTGATCTCACTGGACCCACCCCCGGGTTACACGCTGTCTGAACTCACTCGGCCCACCCCGGGTTACACATTTTCTGATCTCACTGGTACCAACCCCATGTTACCCACTGTCAGATCTCAATGGGCCCATCCCCGTGTTACACACGTTCTGATCTCACTAGGCCGCCGGGTTAAACACTGTCTGAACTCACTTTACCCACCCCCGGTTTACACACTGTCTGATCTCACTGGGCCCACCCCCGGGTTACACACTGTCTGATCTCACTGGGCCCGCCCCCGGGTTACACACTGTCTGATCTCACTGGGCCCCCGGGTTACACACTGTTTGATCTCACTGGAACCATCCACGGGTTACACACTGTCTGATCTCACTGGGCCCACCCACGGGTTACACACTGTCTGATCTCACTGGGCCCCCGGGTTACACACTGTATGATCTCAGTGGCCCCGCCCCTGGGTTACACACTGTCTGATCTCACTGGGCCCCCGGGTTAATCACTGTCTGATCTCACTGGTCCCACCCACCGGTTACACACTATCTGATCTCACTGGGCCCACACACGGGTTACACACTGTCTGATCTCAGTGGCCCCGCCCCTGGGTTACACACTGTCTGATCTCACTGGGCCCCCGGGTTAATCACTGTCTGATCTCACTGGTCCCACCCACCGGTTACACACTATCTGATCTCACTGGGCCCACCCCCGGGTTACACTCTGTCTGATCTCACTGGGCCCACCACCGGTTTACAGACTGTCTGATCTCAATGGGCCCACCCCCGGGTTACACACTGTCTGATCTCACTGGGCCCGCGGGTTACACACTGTCTGATCTCACTGGTCCCACGCCCAGGTTACACACTGTCTGATCTAACTGGGCCCACCCCCGGGTTACACACTGTCTGATCCCACTGGGCCCACCCCCGGGTTACACACTGTATGATCTCACTGGGCCCACCCCCGGGTTACACACTGTCTGATCTTACTGGTCCCCCAGGTTACACGCTGTCTGATCTCACTGGTCCCACCCCGAGGTTACACACTGTCTGATCTCACTGGGCCCACCCCCGGGTTACACACTGTCTTATCTCACTGGGCCCACCCCTGGGTTACACACTGTCTGATCTCACTGGGCACACCACTGGTTTACAGAGTGTCTGATCTCACTGGGCACACCCCCGGGTTACACACTGTCTGATCTCACTGGGCCCACCCCCGGGTTACACACTGTCTGATCTCACTTGGCCCGCCCCTGGGTTACACACTGTCTGATCTCACTGGGCCCACCCACGAGTTAAACACTGTCTGATCTCACTGGGCCCACCCCCGGGTTACACACTGTCTGATCTCACTGCTCCAGCCCCCTTGTTACACACTGTCTGATCTCACTGGGCTCACCCCCGTGTTACACACTGTCTGATCTCAGTGGGCCCACCCCTGGGTTACACACTGTCTGATCTCACGGGGTCCCCGGGTTACACACTGTCTGATCTCACTGGGCCCACGGGTTACACACTGTCTGATCTCACTGGGCCCACCCCCGGGTTACACACTGTCTGATCTCACTGCTACAGCCCCCTGGTTACACACTGTCTGATTTCACTGGCCCCACCCCCGGGTTACACACTGTCTGATCTCACTGGGCCCCCGGGTTACACACTGTATGATCTCAGTGGCCCCGCCCCTCGGTTACACACTGTCTGATCTCACTGGGCCCCCATGTTACACACTGTCTGATCTCACTGGGCCCCCGGGTTACACACTGTCTGATCTCACTGGCCCCACCCCTGGGTTACACACTGTCTGATCTCACTGCGCCCCCGGGTTAGACACTGTCTGATCTCACTGGGCCCTCCCCCGGGTTAAACATTGTCTGATCTCACTGGGCCCCCGGCTTACACACTGCCTGATCTCACTCGGCCCACCCCCGAGTTACACACTGTCTGATCTCACTGGGCCCACAACCGGGTTACACACTGTCTGATCTCACTGGGCCCTCCCACGGGTTATACACTGTCTGATCTCACTGGGCCCCCGGCTTACACACTGCCTGATCTCACTGGTCCCACCCCCAGGTTACACACTGTCTGATCTCACTGGGCCCACCCCTGGGTTACACACTGTCTGATCTCACTGGGCCCACACACGGGTTACACACTGTCTGATCTCACTGGGCCCCCGGGTTACACACTGTCTGATCTCGCTGGCCCCACCCCTGGGTTACGCACTGTCTGATCTCACTGGGCCCACCCCTGGGTTACACACTGTCTGATCTCACTGGGCCCACACACGGGTTACACACTGTCTGATCTCACTGGGCCCCCGGGTTACACACTGTCTGATCTCGCTGGCCCCACCCCTGGGTTACGCACTGTCTGATCTCACTGGGCCCCCGGGTTACACGCTGTCTGATCTCTACTCGGCCCTCCCCCGGGTTATACACTGTCTGATCTCACAGGGGCCCCGGCTTACACACTGTCTGATCTCACTGGGCCCACCACCGAGTTACACACTGCCTGATCTCACAGGGCCCACCCCGGGTTACACACTGTCTGATCTCACTGGGCCCCCGGGTTACACACTGTCTGATCTCACTGGGACCCGCGTTACACACTGTTTGATCTCACTGGACCCACCCCCGGGTTACACGCTGTCTGAACTCACTCGGCCCACCCCGGGTTACACATTTTCTGATCTCACTGGTACCAACCCCATGTTACCCACTGTCTGATCTCAATGGGCCCATCCCCGTGTTACACACGTTCTGATCTCACTAGGCCGCCGGGTTACACACTGTCTGAACTTACTTTACCCAACCCCGGTTTACACACTGTCTGATCTCACTGGGCCCACCTCCGGGTTACACACTGTCTGATCTCACTGGGCCCGCCCCCGGGTTACACACTGTCTGATCTCACTGGGCCCCCGGGTTACACACTGTTTGATCTCACTGGAACCATCCACGGGTTACACACTGTCTGAACTCACTGTACCCACCCCGGGTTACACACTGTCTGATCTCACTGGGCCCACCCCAAGTTACACACTGTCTGATCTCACTGGGCCCACACCCGGGTTACACACTGTCTGATCTCACTGGGCCCCCGGGTTACACACTGTTTGATCTGACTGGGCCCACCCCTGGGTTACACACTGTCTGATCTCACTGGGCCCACACACGGGTTACACACTGTCTGATCTCACTGGGCCCGTCCCCGGGTTACACACTGTCTGATCTCACTGGGCCCCCGGGTTACACACTGTCTGATCTCGCTGGCCCCACCCCTGGGTTACGCACTGTCTGATCTCACTGGGCCCACCCCTGGGTTACACACTGTCTGATCTCACTGGGCCCACACACGGGTTACACACTGTCTGATCTCACTGGGCCCCCGGGTTACACACTGTCTGATCTCGCTGGCCCCACCCCTGGGTTACGCACTGTCTGATCTCACTGGGCCCACCCCTGGGTTACACACTGTCTGATCTCACTGGGCCCACACACGGGTTAAACACTGTCTGATCTCACTGGGCCCCCGGGTTACACACTGTCTGATCTCGCTGGCCCCACCCCTGGGTTACGCACTGTCTGATCTCACTGGGCCCCCGGGTTACACGCTGTCTGATCTCTACTCGGCCCTCCCCCGGGTTATACACTGTCTGATCTCACAGGGGCCCCGGCTTACACACTGTCTGATCTCACTGGGCCCACCACCGAGTTACACACTGCCTGATCTCACAGGGCCCACCCCGGGTTACACACTGTCTGATCTCACTGGGCCCCCGGGTTACACACTGTCTGATCTCACTGGGACCCGGGTTACACACTGTTTGATCTCACTGGACCCACCCCCGGGTTACACGCTGTCTGAACTCACTCGGCCCACCCCGGGTTACACATTTTCTGATCTCACTGGTACCAACCCCATGTTACCCACTGTCTGATCTCAATGGGCCCATCCCCGTGTTACACACGTTCTGATCTCACTAGGCCGCCGGGTTACGCACTGTCTGAACTCACTTTACCCAACCCCGGTTTACACACTGTCTGATCTCACTGGGCCCACCTCCGGGTTATACACTGTCTGATCTCACTGGGCCCGCCCCCGGGTTACACACTGTCTGATCTCACTGGGCCCCCGGGTTACACACTGTTTGATCTCACTGGAACCATCCACGGGTTACACACTGTCTGAACTCACTGTACCCACCCCGGGTTACACACTGTCTGATCTCACTGGGCCCACCCCAGGTTACACACTGTCTGATCTCACTGGGCCCACACCCGGGTTACACACTGTCTGATCTCACTGGGCCCCCGGGTTACACACTGTTTGATCTGACTGGGCCCACCCCTGGGTTACACACTGTCTGATCTCACTGGGCCCACCCCTGGGTTACACACTGTCTGATCTCACTGGGCCCACACACGGGTTACACACTGTCTGATCTCACTGGGCCCGTCCCCGGGTTACACACTGTCTGATCTCACTGGGCCCCCGGGTTACACACTGTCTGATCTCGCTGGCCCCACCCCTGGGTTACACACTGTCTGATCTCACTGGGCCCCCGGGTTACACACTGTCTGATCTCACTGGGCCCTCCCCCGGGTTATACACTGTCTGATCTCACTGGGCCCCCGGCTTACACACTGTCTGATCTCACTGGGCCCACCACCGAGTTACACATTCTCTGATCTCACTGGGCCCACCCCGGGTTACACACTCTCTGATCTCCCTGGGTCCACCCCCGGGTTACACACTGTCTGATCTCACTGGGCCCCCGGGTTACACACTGTCTGATCTCGCTGGCCCCACCCCTGGGTTACACACTGTCTGATCTCACTGGGCCCCCGGGTTACACGCTGTCCGATCTCACTAGGCCCTCCCCCGGGTTATACACTGTCTGATCTCACAGGGGCCCCGGCTTACACACTGTCTGATCTCACTGGGCCCACACCGAGTTACACACTGCCTGATCTCACAGGGCCCACCCTGGGTTACACACTGTCTGATCTCACAGGGCCCCCAGGTTACACACTGTCTGATCTCACTGGGACCCGGGTTACACACTGTTTGATCTCACTGGACCCACCCCCGGGTTACACGCTGTCTGAACTCACTCGGCCCACCCCGGGTTACACATTTTCTGATCTCACTGGTACCAACCCCATGTTACCCACTGTCAGATCTCAATGGGCCCATCCCCGTGTTACACACGTTCTGATCTCACTAGGCCGCCGGGTTAAACACTGTCTGAACTCACTTTACCCACCCCAGGTTACACACTGTCTGATCTCACTGGGCCCTCCCCCGGGTTAAACATTGTCTGATCTCACTGGGCCCCCGGCTTACACACTGCCTGATCTCACTCGGCCCACCCCCGAGTTACACACTGTCTGATCTCACTGGGCCCACAACCGGGTTACACACTGTCTGATCTCACTGGGCCCTCCCACGGGTTATACACTGTCTGATCTCACTGGGCCCCCGGCTTACACACTGCCTGATCTCACTGGTCCCACCCCCAGGTTACACACTGTCTGATCTCACTGGGCCCACCCCTGGGTTACACACTGTCTGATCTCACTGGGCCCACACACGGGTTACACACTGTCTGATCTCACTGGGCCCCCGGGTTACACACTGTCTGATCTCGCTGGCCCCACCCCTGGGTTACGCACTGTCTGATCTCACTGGGCCCACCCCTGGGTTACACACTGTCTGATCTCACTGGGCCCACACACGGGTTACACACTGTCTGATCTCACTGGGCCCCCGGGTTACACACTGTCTGATCTCGCTGGCCCCACCCCTGGGTTACGCACTGTCTGATCTCACTGGGCCCCCGGGTTACACGCTGTCTGATCTCTACTCGGCCCTCCCCCGGGTTATACACTGTCTGATCTCACAGGGGCCCCGGCTTACACACTGTCTGATCTCACTGGGCCCACCACCGAGTTACACACTGCCTGATCTCACAGGGCCCACCCCGGGTTACACACTGTCTGATCTCACTGGGCCCCCGGGTTACACACTGTCTGATCTCACTGGGACCCGCGTTACACACTGTTTGATCTCACTGGACCCACCCCCGGGTTACACGCTGTCTGAACTCACTCGGCCCACCCCGGGTTACACATTTTCTGATCTCACTGGTACCAACCCCATGTTACCCACTGTCTGATCTCAATGGGCCCATCCCCGTGTTACACACGTTCTGATCTCACTAGGCCGCCGGGTTACACACTGTCTGAACTTACTTTACCCAACCCCGGTTTACACACTGTCTGATCTCACTGGGCCCACCTCCGGGTTACACACTGTCTGATCTCACTGGGCCCGCCCCCGGGTTACACACTGTCTGATCTCACTGGGCCCCCGGGTTACACACTGTTTGATCTCACTGGAACCATCCACGGGTTACACACTGTCTGAACTCACTGTACCCACCCCGGGTTACACACTGTCTGATCTCACTGGGCCCACCCCAAGTTACACACTGTCTGATCTCACTGGGCCCACACCCGGGTTACACACTGTCTGATCTCACTGGGCCCCCGGGTTACACACTGTTTGATCTGACTGGGCCCACCCCTGGGTTACACACTGTCTGATCTCACTGGGCCCACACACGGGTTACACACTGTCTGATCTCACTGGGCCCGTCCCCGGGTTACACACTGTCTGATCTCACTGGGCCCCCGGGTTACACACTGTCTGATCTCGCTGGCCCCACCCCTGGGTTACGCACTGTCTGATCTCACTGGGCCCACCCCTGGGTTACACACTGTCTGATCTCACTGGGCCCACACACGGGTTACACACTGTCTGATCTCACTGGGCCCCCGGGTTACACACTGTCTGATCTCGCTGGCCCCACCCCTGGGTTACGCACTGTCTGATCTCACTGGGCCCACCCCTGGGTTACACACTGTCTGATCTCACTGGGCCCACACACGGGTTACACACTGTCTGATCTCACTGGGCCCCCGGGTTACACACTGTCTGATCTCGCTGGCCCCACCCCTGGGTTACGCACTGTCTGATCTCACTGGGCCCCCGGGTTACACGCTGTCTGATCTCTACTCGGCCCTCCCCCGGGTTATACACTGTCTGATCTCACAGGGGCCCCGGCTTACACACTGTCTGATCTCACTGGGCCCACCACCGAGTTACACACTGCCTGATCTCACAGGGCCCACCCCGGGTTACACACTGTCTGATCTCACTGGGCCCCCGGGTTACACACTGTCTGATCTCACTGGGACCCGGGTTACACACTGTTTGATCTCACTGGACCCACCCCCGGGTTACACGCTGTCTGAACTCACTCGGCCCACCCCGGGTTACACATTTTCTGATCTCACTGGTACCAACCCCATGTTACCCACTGTCTGATCTCAATGGGCCCATCCCCGTGTTACACACGTTCTGATCTCACTAGGCCGCCGGGTTATGCACTGTCTGAACTCACTTTACCCAACCCCGGTTTACACACTGTCTGATCTCACTGGGCCCACCTCCGGGTTATACACTGTCTGATCTCACTGGGCCCGCCCCCGGGTTACACACTGTCTGATCTCACTGGGCCCCCGGGTTACACACTGTTTGATCTCACTGGAACCATCCACGGGTTACACACTGTCTGAACTCACTGTACCCACCCCGGGTTACACACTGTCTGATCTCACTGGGCCCACCCCAGGTTACACACTGTCTGATCTCACTGGGCCCACACCCGGGTTACACACTGTCTGATCTCACTGGGCCCCCGGGTTACACACTGTTTGATCTGACTGGGCCCACCCCTGGGTTACACACTGTCTGATCTCACTGGGCCCACCCCTGGGTTACACACTGTCTGATCTCACTGGGCCCACACACGGGTTACACACTGTCTGATCTCACTGGGCCCGTCCCCGGGTTACACACTGTCTGATCTCACTGGGCCCCCGGGTTACACACTGTCTGATCTCGCTGGCCCCACCCCTGGGTTACACACTGTCTGATCTCACTGGGCCCCCGGGTTACACACTGTCTGATCTCACTGGGCCCTCCCCCGGGTTATACACTGTCTGATCTCACTGGGCCCCCGGCTTACACACTGTCTGATCTCACTGGGCCCACCACCGAGTTACACATTCTCTGATCTCACTGGGCCCACCCCGGGTTACACACTCTCTGATCTCCCTGGGTCCACCCCCGGGTTACACACTGTCTGATCTCACTGGGCCCCCGGGTTACACACTGTCTGATCTCGCTGGCCCCACCCCTGGGTTACACACTGTCTGATCTCACTGGGCCCCCGGGTTACACGCTGTCCGATCTCACTGGGCCCTCCCCCGGGTTATACACTGTCTGATCTCACAGGGGCCCCGGCTTACACACTGTCTGATCTCACTGGGCCCACACCGAGTTACACACTGCCTGATCTCACAGGGCCCACCCTGGGTTACACACTGTCTGATCTCACAGGGCCCCCAGGTTACACACTGTCTGATCTCACTGGGACCCGGGTTACACACTGTTTGATCTCACTGGACCCACCCCCGGGTTACACGCTGTCTGAACTCACTCGGCCCACCCCGGGTTACACATTTTCTGATCTCACTGGTACCAACCCCATGTTACCCACTGTCAGATCTCAATGGGCCCATCCCCGTGTTACACACGTTCTGATCTCACTAGGCCGCCGGGTTAAACACTGTCTGAACTCACTTTACCCACCCCCGGTTTACACACTGTCTGATCTCACTGGGCCCACCCCCGGGTTACACACTGTCTGATCTCACTGGGCCCGCCCCCGGGTTACACACTGTCTGATCTCACTGGGCCCCCGGGTTACACACTGTTTGATCTCACTGGAACCATCCACGGGTTACACACTGTCTGATCTCACTGGGCCCACCCACGGGTTACACACTGTCTGATCTCACTGGGCCCCCGGGTTACACACTGTATGATCTCAGTGGCCCCGCCCCTGGGTTACACACGTTCTGATCTCACTAGGCCGCCGGGTTAAACACTGTCTGAACTCACTTTACCCACCCCCGGTTTACACACTGTCTGATCTCACTGGGCCCACCCCCGGGTTACACACTGTCTGATCTCACTGGGCCCGCCCCCGGGTTACACACTGTCTGATCTCACTGGGCCCCCGGGTTACACACTGTTTGATCTCACTGGAACATTCGACGGGTTACACACTGTCTGATCTCACTGGGCCCACCCACGGGTTACACACTGTCTGATCTCACTGGGCCCCCGGGTTAATCACTGTCTGATCTCACTGGTCCCACCCACCGGTTACACACTATCTGATCTCACTGGGCCCACCCCCGGGTTACACTCTGTCTGATCTCACTGGGCCCACCACCGGTTTACAGACTGTCTGATCTCACTGGGCCCACACACGGGTTACACACTGTCTGATCTCACTGGGCCCCCGGGTTACACACTGTCTGATCTCACTGGGCCCACCCCTGGGTTACACACTGTCTGATCTCACTGGGCCCACACACGGGTTACACACTGTCTGATCTCAGTGGCCCCGCCCCTGGGTTACACACTGTCTGATCTCACTGGGCCCCCGGGTTAATCACTGTCTGATCTCACTGGTCCCACCCACCGGTTACACACTATCTGATCTCACTGGGCCCACCCCCGGGTTACACTCTGTCTGATCTCACTGGGCCCACCACCGGTTTACAGACTGTCTGATCTCAATGGGCCCACCCCCGGGTTACACACTGTCTGATCTCACTGGGCCCGCGGGTTACACACTGTCTGATCTCACTGGTCCCACGCCCAGGTTACACACTGTCTGATCTCACTGGGCCCACCCCCGGGTTACACACTGTCTGATCCCACTGGGCCCACCCCCGGGTTACACACTGTATGATCTCACTGGGCCCACCCCCGGGTTACACACTGTCTGATCTTACTGGTCCCCCAGGTTACACGCTGTCTGATCTCACTGGTCCCACCCCGAGGTTACACACTGTCTGATCTCACTGGGCCCACCCCCGGGTTACACACTGTCTTATCTCACTGGGCCCACCCCTGGGTTACACACTGTCTGATCTCACTGGGCACACCACTGGTTTACAGAGTGTCTGATCTCACTGGGCACACCCCCGGGTTACACACTGTCTGATCTCACTGGGCCCACCCCCGGGTTACACACTGTCTGATCTCACTTGGCCCGCCCCTGGGTTACACACTGTCTGATCTCACTGGGCCCACCCACGAGTTAAACACTGTCTGATCTCACTGGGCCCACCCCCGGGTTACACACTGTCTGATCTCACTGCTCCAGCCCCCTTGTTACACACTGTCTGATCTCACTGGGCTCACCCCCGTGTTACACACTGTCTGATCTCAGTGGGCCCACCCCTGGGTTACACACTGTCTGATCTCACGGGGTCCCCGGGTTACACACTGTCTGATCTCACTGGGCCCACGGGTTACACACTGTCTGATCTCACTGGGCCCACCCCCGGGTTACACACTGTCTGATCTCACTGCTACAGCCCCCTGGTTACACACTGTCTGATTTCACTGGCCCCACCCCCGGGTTACACACTGTCTGATCTCACTGGGCCCCCGGGTTACACACTGTATGATCTCAGTGGCCCCGCCCCTCGGTTACACACTGTCTGATCTCACTGGGCCCCCATGTTACACACTGTCTGATCTCACTGGGCCCCCGGGTTACACACTGTCTGATCTCACTGGCCCCACCCCTGGGTTACACACTGTCTGATCTCACTGCGCCCCCGGGTTAGACACTGTCTGATCTCACTGGGCCCTCCCCCGGGTTAAACATTGTCTGATCTCACTGGGCCCCCGGCTTACACACTGCCTGATCTCACTCGGCCCACCCCCGAGTTACACACTGTCTGATCTCACTGGGCCCACAACCGGGTTACACACTGTCTGATCTCACTGGGCCCTCCCACGGGTTATACACTGTCTGATCTCACTGGGCCCCCGGCTTACACACTGCCTGATCTCACTGGTCCCACCCCCAGGTTACACACTGTCTGATCTCACTGGGCCCACCCCTGGGTTACACACTGTCTGATCTCACTGGGCCCACACACGGGTTACACACTGTCTGATCTCACTGGGCCCCCGGGTTACACACTGTCTGATCTCGCTGGCCCCACCCCTGGGTTACGCACTGTCTGATCTCACTGGGCCCACCCCTGGGTTACACACTGTCTGATCTCACTGGGCCCACACACGGGTTACACACTGTCTGATCTCACTGGGCCCCCGGGTTACACACTGTCTGATCTCGCTGGCCCCACCCCTGGGTTACGCACTGTCTGATCTCACTGGGCCCCCGGGTTACACGCTGTCTGATCTCTACTCGGCCCTCCCCCGGGTTATACACTGTCTGATCTCACAGGGGCCCCGGCTTACACACTGTCTGATCTCACTGGGCCCACCACCGAGTTACACACTGCCTGATCTCACAGGGCCCACCCCGGGTTACACACTGTCTGATCTCACTGGGCCCCCGGGTTACACACTGTCTGATCTCACTGGGACCCGCGTTACACACTGTTTGATCTCACTGGACCCACCCCCGGGTTACACGCTGTCTGAACTCACTCGGCCCACCCCGGGTTACACATTTTCTGATCTCACTGGTACCAACCCCATGTTACCCACTGTCTGATCTCAATGGGCCCATCCCCGTGTTACACACGTTCTGATCTCACTAGGCCGCCGGGTTACACACTGTCTGAACTTACTTTACCCAACCCCGGTTTACACACTGTCTGATCTCACTGGGCCCACCTCCGGGTTACACACTGTCTGATCTCACTGGGCCCGCCCCCGGGTTACACACTGTCTGATCTCACTGGGCCCCCGGGTTACACACTGTTTGATCTCACTGGAACCATCCACGGGTTACACACTGTCTGAACTCACTGTACCCACCCCGGGTTACACACTGTCTGATCTCACTGGGCCCACCCCAAGTTACACACTGTCTGATCTCACTGGGCCCACACCCGGGTTACACACTGTCTGATCTCACTGGGCCCCCGGGTTACACACTGTTTGATCTGACTGGGCCCACCCCTGGGTTACACACTGTCTGATCTCACTGGGCCCACACACGGGTTACACACTGTCTGATCTCACTGGGCCCGTCCCCGGGTTACACACTGCCTGATCTCACTGGGCCCCCGGGTTACACACTGTCTGATCTCGCTGGCCCCACCCCTGGGTTACACACTGTCTGATCTCACTGGGCCCCCGGCTTACACACTGTCTGATCTCACTGGGCCCACCACCGAGTTACACACTCTCTGATCTCACTAGGCCCACCCCGGGTTACACACTCTCTGATCTCCCTGGGTCCACCCCCGGGTTACACACTGTCTGATCTCACTGGGCCCCCGGGTTACACACTGTCTGATCTCACTGGGCCCAACCCCGGGTTACACACTGTCTGATCTCACTGGGCCCCCGGGTTACACACTGTCTGATCTCACTGGGCCCAACCCCGGGTTACACACTGTCTGATCTCACTGGGCCCACCCCCGGGATACACGCTGTCTGATCTCACTGGGGCCCCGGGTTACACACTGTCTGATCTCACTGGCCCCACCCCTGGGTTACACACTGTCTGATCTCACTGGGCCCCCGGGTTACACACTGTCTGATCTCACTGGCCCACCCCTGGGTTACACACTGTCTGATCTCACTGCGCCCCCGGCTTAGACACTGTCTGATCTCACTGGGCCCTCCCCCGGGTTATACACTGTCTGATCTCACTGGGCCCCCGGCTTACACACTGTCTGATCTCACTGGGCCCCCGGGTTACACACTGTCTGATCTCACTGGCCCCACCACAAGGTTACACACTGTCTGATCTCACTGCGCCCCCGGGTTACACACTGTCTGATCCCACTGGGACCTCCCCCGGGTTATACACTGTCTCATCTCACTGGGCCCCCTGCTTACACACTGTCTGATCTCACTGGGCCCACCACCGAGTTACACACTGTCTGATCTCACTGGGCCCACCCCGGGTTACACACTGTCTGATCTCCCTGGGTCCACCCCCGGGTTACACACTGTCTGATCTCACTGGGCCCTCGGGTTACACACTGTCTGATCTCACTGGGCCCAACCCCGGGTTACACACTGTCTGATCTCACTGGGCCCCCGGGTTACACACTGTCTGATCTCACTGGGCCCACCCCCGGGTTACACACTGTCTGATCTCACTGGGCCCACCCCCGGGTTACACACAGTCTGATCTCACTGGGCCCCCGGGTTACACACTGTCTGATCTCACTGGCCCCACCCCTGGGTTACACACTGTCTGATCTCACTGGGCCCCCGGGTTACACACTGTCTGATCTCACTGGTCCCACCCCTGGGTTACACACTGTCTGATCTCACTGCGCCCCCGGGTTAGACACTGTCTGATCTCACTGTGCCCTCCCCCGGGTTATACACTGTCTGATCTCACTGGGCCCCCGCCTTTGACACTGCCTGATCTCACTCGGCCCACCCCCGAGTTACACACTGTCTGATCTCACTGGGCTCAAACCCGGGTTACACACTGTCTGATCTCACTGGGCCCTCCCACGGGTTATACACTGTCTGATCTCACTGGGCCCCCGGCTTACACACTGCCTGATCTCACTGGTCCCACCCCCAGGTTACACACTGTCTGATCTCACTGGCCCCACCCCCGGGTTACACACTGTCTGATCTCACTGGGCCCCCGGGTTACACACTGTCTGATCTCACTGGGCCCAACCCCGGGTTACACACTGTCTGATCTCACTGGGCCCCCGGGTTACACACTGTCTGATCTCACTGGGCCCAACCCCGGGTTACACACTGTCTGATCTCACTGGGCCCACCCCCGGGATACACGCTGTCTGATTTCACTGGGCCCCCGGGTTACACACTGTCTGATCTCACTGGCCCCACCCCTGGGTTACACACTGTCTGATCTCACTGGGCCCCCGGGTTACACACTGTCTGATCTCACTGGTCCCACCCCTGGGTTACACACTGTCTGATCTCACTGCGCCCCCGGGTTAGACACTGTCTGATCTCACTGGGCCCTCCCCCGGGTTATATACTGTCTGATCACACTGGGCCCCCGGCTTTGACACTGCCTGATCTCACTCGGCCCACCCCCGAATTACACACTGTCTGATCTCACTGGGCCCAAACCCGGGTTACACACTGTCTGATCTCACTGGGCCCGCTCACCGGTTATACACTGTCTGATCTCACTGGGCCCCCGGGTTACAAACTGTCTGATCTCACTGGGCCCAACCCCGGGTTACACACTGTCTGATCTCACTGGGCCCCCGGGTTACACACTGTCTGATCTCACTGGGCCCAACCCCGGGTTACACACTGTCTGATCTCTCTGGGCCCACCCCCGGGATACACGCTGTCTGATCTCACTGGGCCCCCGGGTTACACACTGTCTGATCTCACTGGCCCAACCCCTGGGTTACACACTGTCTGATCTCACTGGGCCCCCGGGTTACACACTGTCTGATCTCACTGGCCCCACCCCTGGGTTACACACTGTCTGATCTCACTGCGCCCCCGGCTTAGACACTGTCTGATCTCACTGGGCCCTCCCCCGGGTTATACACTGTCTGATCTCACTGGGCCCCCGGCTTACACACTGTCTGATCTCACTGGCCCCACCACTGGGTTACACACTGTCTGATCTCACTGGGCCCACCCCGGGTTACACACTGTCTGATCTCCCTGGGTCCACCCCCGGGTTACACACTGTCTGATCTCACTGGGCCCTCGGGTTACACACTGTCTGATCTCACTGGGCCCAACCCCGGGTTACACACTGTCTGATCTCACTGGGCCCGCGGCTTACACACTGTCTGATCTCTTGGGCCCACCACCGAGTTACACACTGTCTGATCTCACTGGGCCCACCCCGGGTTACACACTGTCTGATCTCCCTGGGTCCACCCCCGGGTTACACACTGTCTGATCTCACTGGGCCCTCGGGTTACACACTGTCTGATCTCACTGGGCCCAACCCCGGGTTACACACTGTCTGATCTCACTGGGCCCCCGGGTTACACACTGTCTGATCTCACTGGGCCCACCCCCGGGTTACACACTGTCTGATCTCACTGGGCCCACCCCCGGGTTACACACAGTCTGATCTCACTGGGCCCCCGGGTTACACACTGTCTGATCACACTGGCCCCACCCCTGGGTTACACACTGTCTGATCTCACTGGGCCCCCGGGTTACACACTGTCTGATCTCACTGGGCCCAACCCCGGGTTACACACTGTCTGATCTCACTGGGCCCACCCCCGGGATACACGCTGTCTGATCTCACTGGGGCCCCGGGTTACACACTGTCTGATCTCACTGGCCCCACCCCTGGGTTACACACTGTCTGATCTCACTGGGCCCCCGGGTTACACACTGTCTGATCTCACTGGCCCACCCCTGGGTTACACACTGTCTGATCTCACTGCGCCCCCGGCTTAGACACTGTCTGATCTCATTGGCCCTCCCCCGGGTTATACACTGTCTGATCTCACTGGGCCCCCGGCTTACACACTGTCTGATCTCACTGGGCCCCCGGGTTACACACTGTCTGATCTCACTGGCCCCACCACAAGGTTACACACTGTCTGATCTCACTGCGCCCCCGGGTTACACACTGTCTGATCCCACTGGGACCTCCCCCGGGTTATACACTGTCTCATCTCACTGGGCCCCCTGCTTACACACTGTCTGATCTAACTGGGCCCACCACCGAGTTACACACTGTCTGATCTCACTGGGCCCACCCCGGGTTACACACTGTCTGATCTCCCTGGGTCCACCCCCGGGTTACACACTGTCTGATCTCACTGGGCCCTCGGGTTACACACTGTCTGATCTCACTGGGCCCAACCCCGGGTTACACACTGTCTGATCTCACTGGGCCCCCGGGTTACACACTGTCTGATCTCACTGGGCCCACCCCCGGGTTACACACTGTCTGATCTCACTGGGCCCACCCCCGGGTTACACACAGTCTGATCTCACTGGGCCCTCGGGTTACACACTGTCTGATCTCACTGGCCCCACCCCTGGGTTACACACTGTCTGATCTCACTGGGCCCCCGGGTTACACACTGTCTGATCTCACTGGTCCCACCCCTGGGTTACACACTGTCTGATCTCACTGCGCCCCCGGGTTAGACACTGTCTGATCTCACTGTGCCCTCCCCCGGGTTATACACTGTCTGATCTCACTGGGCCCCCGCCTTTGACACTGCCTGATCTCACTCGGCCCACCCCCGAGTTACACACTGTCTGATCTCACTGGGCTCAAACCCGGGTTACACACTGTCTGATCTCACTGGGCCCTCCCACGGGTTATACACTGTCTGATCTCACTGGGCCCCCGGCTTACACACTGCCTGATCTCACTGGTCCCACCCCCAGGTTACACACTGTCTGATCTCACTGGCCCCACCCCCGGGTTACACACTGTCTGATCTCACTGGGCCCCCGGGTTACACACTGTCTGATCTCACTGGGCCCAACCCCGGGTTACACACTGTCTGATCTCACTGGGCCCCCGGGTTACACACTGTCTGATCTCACTGGGCCCAACCCCGGGTTACGCACTGTCTGATCTCACTGGGCCCACCCCCGGGATACACGCTGTCTGATTTCACTGGGCCCCCGGGTTACACACTGTCTGATCTCACTGGCCCCACCCCTGGGTTACACACTGTCTGATCTCACTGGGCCCCCGGGTTACACACTGTCTGATCTCACTGGTCCCACCCCTGGGTTACACACTGTCTGATCTCACTGCGCCCCCGGGTTAGACACTGTCTGATCTCACTGGGCCCTCCCCCGGGTTATATACTGTCTGATCACACTGGGCCCCCGGCTTTGACACTGCCTGATCTCACTCGGCCCACCCCCGAATTACACACTGTCTGATCTCACTGGGCCCAAACCCGGGTTACACACTGTCTGATCTCACTGGGCCCGCTCACGGGTTATACACTGTCTGATCTCACTGGGCCCCCGGGTTACACACTGTCTGATCTCACTGGGCCCAACCCCGGGTTACACACTGTCTGATCTCACTGGGCCCCCGGGTTACACACTGTCTGATCTCACTGGGCCCAACCCCGGGTTACACACTGTCTGATCTCTCTGGGCCCACCCCCGGGATACACGCTGTCTGATCTCACTGGGCCCCCGGGTTACACACTGTCTGATCTCACTGGCCCAACCCCTGGGTTACACACTGTCTGATCTCACTGGGCCCCCGGGTTACACACTGTCTGATCTCACTGGCCCCACCCCTGGGTTACACACTGTCTGATCTCACTGCGCCCCCGGCTTAGACACTGTCTGATCTCACTGGGCCCTCCCCCGGGTTATACACTGTCTGATCTCACTGGGCCCCCGGCTTACACACTGTCTCATCTCACTGGGCCCCCGGGTTACACACTGTCTGATCTCACTGGCCCCACCACTGGGTTACACACTGTCTGATCTCACTGGGCCCACCCCGGGTTACACACTGTCTGATCTCCCTGGGTCCACCCCCGGGTTACACACTGTCTGATCTCACTGGGCCCTCGGGTTACACACTGTCTGATCTCACTGGGCCCAACCCCGGGTTACACACTGTCTGATCTCACTGGGCCCGCGGCTTACACACTGTCTGATCTCACTGGGCCCACCACCGAGTTACACACTGTCTGATCTCACTGGGCCCACCCCGGGTTACACACTGTCTGATCTCCCTGGGTCCACCCCCGGGTTACACACTGTCTGATCTCACTGGGCCCTCGGGTTACACACTGTCTGATCTCACTGGGCCCAACCCCGGGTTACACACTGTCTGATCTCACTGGGCCCCCGGGTTACACATTGTCTGATCTCACTGGGCCCACCCCCGGGTTACACACTGTCTGATCTCACTGGGCCCACCCCCGGGTTACACACAGTCTGATCTCACTGGGCCCCCGGGTTACACACTGTCTGATCACACTGGCCCCACCCCTGGGTTACACACTGTCTGATCTCACTGCGCCCCCGGGTTAGACACTGTCTGATCTCACTGGGCCCTCCCCCGGGTTATACACTGTCTGATCTCACTGGGCCCCCGGCTTTGACACTGCCTGATCTCACTCGGCCCACCCCCGAGTTACACACTGTCTGATCTCACTGGGCCCACCCCCGGGTTACACACAGTCTGATCTCACTGGGCCCCCGGGTTACACACTGTCTGATCACACTGGCCCCACCCCTGGGTTACACACTGTCTGATCTCACTGCGCCCCCCGGTTAGACACTGTCTGATCTCACTGGGCCCTCCCCCGGGTTATACACTGTCTGATCTCACTGGGCCCCCGGCTTTGACACTGCCTGATCTCACTCGGCCCACCCCCGAGTTACACACTGTCTGATCTCACTGGGCCCAAACCCGGGTTACACACTGTCTGATCTCACTGGGCCCTCCCACGGGTTATACACTGTCTGATCTCACTGGGCCCCCGGCTTACACACTGCCTGATCTCACTGGTCCCACCCCCAGGTTACACACTGTCTGATCTCACTGGCCCCACCCCCGGGTTACACACTGTCTGCTCTCACTGGGCCCCCGTGTTACACACTGTATGATCTCAGTGGCCCCGCCCCTGGGTTACACCTTGTCTGATCTCACTGGGCCCCCGGGTTACACACTGTCTGATCTCACTGGGCCCATCCCCGGGTTACAATCTGTCTGATCTCACTGCACATCCGGGTTACACACTGTCTGATCTCACTCGGCCCACCCCCGGGTTACACACTGTCTGATCTCACTGGGCCCACCCCCGGGTTAAACACTGTCTGATCTCACTGGGCCCCCGGGTTACACACTGTCTGATCTCACTGGTCCCACCCCGAGGTTACACACTGTCTGATCTCACTGGGTCCACCCCCGGGTTACACACTGTCTGATCCCACTGGGCCCACCCCCGGGTTACACTCTGTCTGATCTCACTGGGCCCCCGGGTTACACACTGCCTGATCTCACTGGGCCCACCCCCGGGTTACACACTGTCTGATCTCACTGGGCCCACCCCTGGGTTACACACTGTCTGATCTCACTGGGCCCACCACTGGGTTACAGAGTGTCTGATCTCACTGGGCACACCCCCGGGTTACACACTGTCTGATCTCATTGGGCCCACCCCCGGGTTACACACTGTCTGATCTCACTGGGCCCCCGGGTTACACACTGTCTGATCTCACTTGGCCCACCCCTGGGTTACACACTGTCTGATCTCACTGGGCCCACCCACGAGTTACACAATGTCTCTTCTCACTGGGCCCACCCCCGGGTTACACACTGTCTGATCTCACTGCTCCAGCCCCCTGGTTACACACTGTCTGATCTCACTGGGCTCACCCCCGTGATACACACTGTCTGATCTCACTGGGCCCACCACCGGGTTACACACTTTCTGATCTCACTGGGCCCCCGGGTTACACACTGTCTGATCTCACTTGGCCCACCCCTGGGTTACACACTGTCTGATCTCACTGGGCCCACCCACGAGTTACACACTGTCTGATCTCACTGGGCCCCCGGCTTACACACTGTCTGATCTCACTGGGCCCCCGGGTTACACACTGCCTGATCTCACTGGGCCCACCCCCGGGTTACACACTGTCTGATCTCACTGCTCCAGCCCCCTGGTTGCACACTGTCTGATCTCACTGGCTCCACCCCCGGGTGACACACTGTCTGATCTCACTGGCCCACCCCCGGGTTACACACTGTCTGATCTCACTGGGGCCCCGGGTTATACACTGTCCGATCTCACTGGGCCCACCCCCGGCTGACACACTGTCTGATCTCACTGGGCCCACCCCCGGGTTACACACTGTCTGATCTCACTGGGCCCCCGGGTTACACACTGTATGATCTCAGTGGCCCCGCCCCTGGGTTACACACTGTCTGATCTCACTGGGCCCCCGGGTTACTCACTGTCTGATCTCACTGGTCCCACCCACCGGTTACACACTATCTGATCTCACTGGGCCCACCCCCGGGTTACACTCTGTCTGATCTCACTGGGCCCACCACCGGTTTACAGACTGTCTGATCTCACTGGGCCCACACACGGGTTACACACTGTCTGATCTCACTGGGCCCCCGGGTTACGCCCTGTCTGATCTCACTGGGCCTGCCCCCGGGTTACACACTGTCTGATCTCACTGGGCCCAACCCCGGGTTGCACACTGTCTGATCTCACTGGCCACCCGGGTTACACACTGTCCGAGCTCAGTGGGCCCACCCCGGAGTTACACACTGCCTGATCTCACTGGGCCGCCGGGTTACACACTGTCTGATCTCATTGGGCCCACCCCCAGGTTACACACTGTCTGATCTCACTGGGCCCACCCGCCGGTTACACAATGTTTGATCTCACTGGGTCTTAGGTTTAAACACTGTCTCATCTCACTGGGCCCCCGGGTTACACACTGTCTGATCTCACTGGTCCCACCGCCAGGTTACACACTGTCTGATCTCACTGGTCCCACCCCCGGGTTACACACTGTCTGATCTCACTGGGACCACCCCCGGGTTACACTCTGTCTGATCTCACTGGGCCCACCACCGGGTTACAGACTGTCTGATGTCACTGGGCCCACCCCGGGTTACACACTGTCTGATCTCACTGGGCCCACCCCCGGGATACACACTGTCTGATCTCATTGGGCCCCCGGGTTACACACTGTCTGATCTCACTGGGCCCACCCCTGGGTGACACATTGTCTGATCTGACTGGGCCCACCCACGAGTTACACACTGTCTGATCTCACTGGGCCCAACCCCGGGTTACACACTGTCTGATCTCACTGGGCCCAACCCCGGGTTACACACTGTCTGATCTCACTGGGCCCATCCTCGGTTTACACACTGTCTGATCTCACTGGGCCCCCCCCCGGGTTACACACTGTCTGATCTCACTGGGCCCACCCCCGGGTTACACACTGTCTGATCTCACTGGGCCCACCCCCGGGTTACACACTGTCTGATCTCACTGCTCCTGCCCCCGGGTTACACACTGTCTGATCTCACTGGGCCCCCGGGTTACACACTGTCTGATCTCACTGGCCCCACCCTTGGGTTACACACTGTCTGATCTCACTGGGCCCACCACCGGGTTACACACTGTCTGATCTCACTGCGCCCCCGGGTTACACACTGTCTGATCTCACTGGGCCCTCCCCCGGGTTATACACTGTCTGATCTCATTGGGCCCCCGGCTTACACACTGCCTGATCTCACTCGGCCCACCCCCGAGTTACACACTGTCTGATCTCACTGGGCCCACACCCGGATTACACACTGTCTGATCTCACTGGGCCCTCCCACGGGTTATACACTGTCTGATCTCACTGGGCCCCCGGCTTACACACTGCCTGCTCTCACTGGCCCCACCCCGTGTTACACACTGTCTGGTCTCCCTGGGTCGACCCCCGGGTTACAGACTTTCTGATCTCTCTGGGCCCCCGGGATACACTATGTCTGATCTCACTGGGCCCACCCCCGGGTTACACACTCTCTGATCTCACTGGGCCCCCGGTTTACACACTGTCTGATTTCACTTGGCCCCCGGGTTACACAATGTTTGATCTCACTGTTCCCACCTCCGGGTTACACACTCTCTGAACTCACAGTGCCCATCCCGGGTTACACACTGTCTGATCTCGCTGTGCCCACCCCCGGGTTACACACTGTCTGATCTCACAGGGCCCCCGGTTTACACACTGTCTGATTTCACTGGGCCCCCGGGTTACACACTGTCTGATCTCACTGGGCCCACCCCCGGGTTACACACTTTCTGATCTCACTGATCCCACCACCGTGTTACACACTGTCTGATCTCACTGGGCCCACCTCCGGGTTACACACTGTCTGATCTCACTGGGCCCACCCCCGGGTTACACACTTTCTGATCTCACTGGGCACCCGGGTTAAACACTGTCTGATCTCACTGGGCCCACCCACGGGTTACACACTGTCTGATCTCATTGGGCACACCCCCGGGTTACACAATGTTTGATCTCACTGGGTCTCCGGGTTAAACATTGTCTGATCTCACTTGTCCCCCGGGTTACATACTCTCTGATCTCACTGGTCCCACCCCCAGGTTACACACTGTCTGATCTCACTGGGCCCAACCCAGGGTTACACACAGTCTGACCCACTGGGCCCACCCCCGGGTTACACTCTGTCTGATCTCACTGGGCCCCCGGGTTACACACTGTTTGATCTCACTGGAACCACCCCCGGGATACACACTGTCTGAACTCACTGGGCCCACCCCGGGTTACACACTGTCTGATCTCACTGGGCCCACACCCAGGTTACACACTGTCAGATCTCACTGGGCCCACCCCCGGGTTACACACTGTCTGATCTCACTGAGCCCCCGGGTCACACACTGTCTGATCTCACTGGGCCCACCCCTGGGTTACACACTGTCTGATCTCACTGGGCCCACACACGGGTTACACACTGTCTGATCTCACTGGGCCCGTCCCCGGGTAACACACTGTCTGATCTCACTGGGCACCCGGGTTACACACTGTCTGATCTCGCTGGCCCCACCCCAGGGTTACACACTGTCTGATCTCACTGGGCCCCCGGGTTACACGCTGTCCGATCTCACTGGGCCCTCCCCCGGGTTATACACTGTCTGATCTCACAGGGGCCCCGGCTTACACACTGTCTGATCTCACTGGGCCCACCACCGAGTTACACACTGCCTGATCTCACAGGGCCCACCCCGGGTTACACACTGTCTGATCTCACTGGGCCCCCGGGTTACACACTGTCTGATCTCACTGGGAACCGGGTTACACACTGTTTGATCTCACTGGACCCACCCCCGGGTTACACGCTGTCTGAACTCACTCGGCCCACCCCGGGTTACACATTTTCTGATCTCACTGGTACCAACCCCATGTTACCCACTGTCTGATCTCAATGGGCCCATCCCCGTGTTACACACGTTCTGATCTCACTAGGCCGCCGGGTTACACACTGTCTGAACTCACTTTACCCACCCCCGGTTTACACACTGTCTGATCTCACTGGGCCCACCCCCGGGTTACACACTGTCTGATCTCACTGGGCCCGCCCCCGGGTTACACACTGTCTGATCTCACTGGGCCCCCGGGTTACACACTGTTTGATCTCACTGGAACCATCCACGGGTTACACACTGTCTGAACTCACTGTACCGACCCCGGGTTACACACTGTATGATCTCACTGGGCCCAGCCCAAGTTACACACTGTCTGATCTCACTGGGCCCACCCCCGGGTTACACACTGTCTGATCTCACTGGGCCCCCGGGTACACACTGTTTGATCTGACTGGGCCCACCCCTGGGTTACACACTGTCTGATCTCACTGGGCCCACACACGGGTTAAACACTGTCTGATCTCACTGGGCCCGTCCCCGGGTTACACACTGTCTGATCTCACTGGGCCCCCGGGTTATACACTGTCTGATCTCGCTGGCCCCACCCCTGGGTTACACACTGTCTGATCTCACTGGGCCCCCGGGTTACACACTGTCTGATCTCACTGGGCCCTCCCCCGGGTTATACACTGTCTGATCTCACTGGGCCCCCGGCTTACACACTGTCTGATCTCACTGGGCCCAACCCCGGGTTACACACTGTCTGATCTCACTGGGCCCACCCCCGGGATACACGCTGTCTGATCTCACTGGGCCCCCGGGTTACACACTGTCTGATCTCACTGGCCCCACCCCTGGGTTACACACTGTCTGATCTCACTGGGCCCCCGGGTTGCACACTGTCTGATCTCACTGGCCCCACCGCTGGGTTACACACTGTCTGATCTCACTGGGCCCATCCCCGGGTTACACTCTGTCTGATCTCACTGCACATCCGGGTTACACACTGTCTGATCTCACTCGGCCCACCCCCGGGTTACACACTGTCTGATCTCACTGGGCCCACCCCCGGGTTAAACAATGTCTGATCTCACTGGGCCCCCGGGTTACACTCTCTCTGATCTCACTGGTCCCACCCCGAGGTTACACACTGTCTGATCTCACTGGGCCCACCCCCGGGTTACACACTGTCTGATCTCACTGGGCCCCCGGGTACACACTGTTTGATCTGACTGGGCCCACCCCCGGGTTACACACTGTCTGATCTCACTGGGCCCACCCCGGGTTACACACTGTCTGATGTCACTGGCCCCACCCCTGGGTTACACACTGTCTGATCTCACTGCGCCCCCGGGTTAGACACTGTCTGATCTCACTGGGCCCTCCCCCGGGTTATACACTGTCTGATCTCACTGGGCCCCCGGCTTTGACACTGCCTGATCTCACTCGGCCCACCCCCGAGTTACACATGGTCTGATCTCACTGGGCCCAAACCCGGGTTACACACTGTCTGATCTCACTGGGCCCTCCCACGGGTTATACACTGTCTGATCTCACTGGGCCCCCGGCTTACACACTGCCTGATCTCACTGGTCCCACCCCCAGGTTACACACTGTCTGATCTCACTGGCCCCACCCCCGGGTTACACACTGTCTGCTCTCACTGGGCCCCCGTGTTACACACTGTATGATCTCAGTGGCCCCGCCCCTGGGTTACACCTTGTCTGATCTCACTGGGCCCCCGGGTTACACACTGTCTGATCTCACTGGGCCCACCCCCGGGTTACACACTGTCTGATCTCACTGGGCCCATCCCCGGGTTACACTCTGTCTGATCTCACTGCACATCCGGGTTACACACTGTCTGATCTCACTCGGCCCACCCCCGGGTTACACACTGTCTGATCTCACTGGGCCCACCCCCGGGTTAAACACTGTCTGATCTCACTGGGCCCCCGGGTTACACACTGTCTGATCTCACTGGTCCCACCCCGAGGTTACACACTGTCTGATCTCACTGGGCCCACCCCCGGGTTACACACTGTCTGATCCCACTGGGCCCACCCCCGGGTTACACTCTGTCTGATCTCACTGGGCCCCCGGGTTACACACTGCCTGATCTCACTGGGCCCACCCCCGGGTTACACACTGTCTGATCTCACTGGGCCCACCCCTGGGTTACACACTGTCTGATCTCACTGGGCCCACCACTGGGTTACAGAGTGTCTGATCTCACTGGGCACACCCCCGGGTTACACACTGTCTGATCTCATTGGGCCCACCCCCGGGTTACACACTGTCTGATCTCACTGGGCCCCCGGGTAACACACTGTCTGATCTCACTTGGCCCACCCCTGGGTTACACACTGTCTGATCTCACTGGGCCCACCCACGAGTTACACAATGTCTCTTCTCACTGGGACCACCCCCGGGTTACACACTGTCTGATCTCACTGCTCCAGCCCCCTGGTTACACACTGTCTGATCTCACTGGGCTCACCCCCGTGATACACACTGTCTGATCTCACTGGACCCACCACCGGGTTACACACTTTCTGATCTCACTGGGCCCCCGGGTTACACACTGTCTGATCTCACTTGGCCCACCCCTGGGTTACACACTGTCTGATCTCACTGGGTCCACCCACGAGTTACACACTGTCTGATCTCACTGGGCCCCCGGGTTACACACTGTCTGATCTCACTGGGTCCCCGGGTAACACACTGTCTGATCTCACTGGGCCCCCGGGTTACACACTGCCTGATCTCACTGGGCCCACCCCCGGGTTACACACTGTCTGATCTCACTGCTCCAGCCCCCTGGTTGCACACTGTCTGATCTCACTGGCTCCACCCCCGGGTGACACACTGTCTGATCTCACTGGCCCACCCCCGGGTTACACACTGTCTGATCTCACTGGGGCCCCGGGTTATACACTGTCTGATCTCACTGGGCCCACCCCCGGCTGACACACTGTCTGATCTCACTGGGCCCACCCCCGGGTTACACACTGTCTGATCTCACTGGGCCCCCGGGTTACACACTTTATGATCTCAGTGGCCCCGCCCCTGGGTTACACACTGTCTGATCTCACTGGGCCCCCGGGTTACTCACTGTCTGATCTCACTGGTCCCACCCACCGGTTACACACTATCTGATCTCACTGGGCCCACCCCCGGGTTACACTCTGTCTGATCTCACTGGGCCCACCACCAGTTTACAGACTGTCTGATCTCACTGGGCCCACACACGGGTTACACACTGTCTGATCTCACTGGGCCCCCGGGTTACACACTGTCTGATCTCACTGGGCCCACCCCTGGGTTACACACTGTCTGATCTCACTGGGCCCACACACGGGTTACACACTGTCTGATCTCACAGGGCCCACCCCCGGGTTACGCACTGTCTGATCTCACTGGGCCTGCTCCCGGGTTACACACTGTCTGATCTCACTGGGCCCAACCCCGGGTTGCACACTGTCTGATCTCACTGGCCACCCGGGTTACACAATGTCCGAGCTCACTGGGCCCACCCCGGAGTTACACACTGCCTGATCTCACTGGGCCCCCGGGTTACACACTGTCTGATCTCATTGGGCCCACCCCCAGGTTACACACTGTCTGATCTCACTGGGCCCACCCCCCGGTTACACAATGTTTGATCTCACTGGGTCTTAGGTTTAAACACTGTCTCATCTCACTGGGCCCCCGGGTTACACACTGTCGGATCTCACTGGTCCCACCGCCAGGTTACACACTGTCTGATCTCACTGGTCCCACCCCCGGGTTACACACTGTCTGATCTCACTGGGACCACCCCCGGGTTACACTCTGTCTGATCTCACTGGGCCCACCACCGGGTTACAGACTGTCTGATGTCACTGGGCCCACCCCGGGTTACACACTGTCTGATCTCACTGGGCCCACCCCCGGGATACACACTGTCTGATCTCATTGGGCCCCCGGGTTACACACTGTCTGATCTCACTGGGCCCACCCCTGGGTGACACATTGTCTGATCTGACTGGGCCCACCCACGAGTTACACACTGTCTGATCTCACTGGGCCCAACCCCGGGTTACACACTGTCTGATCTCACTGGGCCCACACACGGGTTACACACTGTCTGATCTCACTGGGCCCACCCCTGGGTTACACACTGTCTGATCTCACTGGGCCCACACACGGGTTACACACTGTCTGATCTCACAGGGCCCACCCCCGGGTTATGCACTGTCTGATCTCACTGGGCCTGCCCCCGGGTTACACACTGTCTGATCTCACTGGGCCCAACCCCGGGTTGCACACTGTCTGATCTCACTGGCCACCCGGGTTACACACTGTCCGAGCTCACTGGGCCCACCCCGGAGTTACACACTGCCTGATCTCACTGGGCCCCCGGGTTACACACTGTCTGATCTCATTGGGCCCACCCCCAGGTTACACACTGTCTGATCTCACTGGGCCCACCCCCCGGTTACACAATGTTTGATCTCACTGGGTCTTAGGTTTAAACACTGTCTCATCTCACTGGGCCCCCGGGTTACACACTGTCTGATCTCACTGGTCCCACCGCCAGGTTACACACTGTCTGATCTCACTGGTCCCACCCCCGGGTTACACACTGTCTGATCTCACTGGGACCACCCCCGGGTTACACTCTGTCTGATCTCACTGGGCCCACCACCGGGTTACAGACTGTCTGATGTCACTGGGCCCACCCCGGGTTACACACTGTCTGATCTCACTGGGCCCACCCCCGGGATACACACTGTCTGATCTCATTGGGCCCCCGGGTTACACACTGGCTGATCTCACTGGGCCCACCCCTGGGTGACACATTGTCTGATCTGACTGGGCCCACCCACGAGTTACACACTGTCTGATCTCACTGGGCCCAACCCCGGGTTACACACTGTCTGATCTCACTGGGCCCAACCCCGGGTTACACACTGTCTGATCTCACTGGGCCCATCCTCGGTTTTCACACTGTCTGATCTCACTGGGCCCACCCCCGGGTTACACACTGTCTGATCTCACTGGGCCCACCCCCGGGTTACACACTGTCTGATCTCACTGGGCCCACCCCCGGGTTACACACTGTCTGATCTCACTGCTCCTGCCCCCGGGTTACACACTATCTGATCTCACTGGGCCCACCCCCGGGTTACACTCTGTCTGATCTCACTGGGCCCACCACCGGTTTACAGACTGTCTGATCTCACTGGGCCCACACACGGGTTACACACTGTCTGATCTCACTGGGCCCCCGGGTTACACACTGTCTGATCTCACTGGGCCCACCCCTGGGTTACACACTGTCTGATCTCACTGGGCCCACACACGGGTTACACACTGTCTGATCTCACAGGGCCCACCCCCGGGTTACGCACTGTCTGATCTCACTGGGCCTGCCCCCGGGTTACACACTGTCTGATCTCACTGGGCCCAACCCCGGGTTGCACACTGTCTGATCTCACTGGCCACCCGGGTTACACACTGTCCGAGCTCACTGGGCCCACCCCGGAGTTACACACTGCCTGATCTCACTGGGCCCCCGGGTTACACACTGTCTGATCTCATTGGGCCCACCCCCAGGTTACACACTGTCTGATCTCACAAGGCCCACCCCCCGGTTACACAATGTTTGATCTCACTGGGTCTTAGGTTTAAACACTGTCTCATCTCACTGGGCCCCCGGGTTACACACTGTCTGATCTCACTGGTCCCACCGCCAGGTTACACACTGTCTGATCTCACTGGTCCCACCCCCGGGTTACACACTGTCTGATCTCACTGGGACCACCCCCGGGTTACACTCTGTCTGATCTCACTGGGCCCACCACCGGGTTACAGACTGTCTGATGTCACTGGGCCCACCCCGGGTTACACACTGTCTGATCTCACTGGGCCCACCCCCGGGATACACACTGTCTGATCTCATTGGGCCCCCGGGTTAAACACTGTCTGATCTCACTGGGCCCACCCCTGGGTGACACATTGTCTGATCTGACTGGGCCCACCCACGAGTTACACACTGTCTGATCTCACTGGGCCCAACCCCGGGTTACACACTGTCTGATCTCACTGGGCCCACACACGGGTTACACACTGTCTGATCTCACTGGGCCCACCCCTGGGTTACACACTGTCTGATCTCACTGGGCCCACACACGGGTTACACACTGTCTGATCTCACAGGGTCCACCCCCGGGTTATGCACTGTCTGATCTCACTGGGCCTGCCCCCGGGTTACACACTGTCTGATCTCACTGGGCCCAACCCCGGGTTGCACACTGTCTGATCTCACTGGGCCCCCGGGTTACACACTGTCTGATCTCATTGGGCCCACCCCCAGGTTACACACTGTCTGATCTCACTGGGCCCACCCCCCGGTTACACAATGTTTGATCTCACTGGGTCTTAGGTTTAAACACTGTCTCATCTCACTGGGCCCCCGGGTTACACACTGTCTGATCTCACTGGTCCCACCGCCAGGTTACACACTGTCTGATCTCACTGGTCCCACCCCCGGGTTACACACTGTCTGATCTCACTGGGACCACCCCCGGGTTACACTCTGTCTGATCTCACTGGGCCCACCACCGGGTTACAGACTGTCTGATGTCACTGGGCCCACCCCGGGTTACACACTGTCTGATCTCACTGGGCCCACCCCCGGGATACACACTGTCTGATCTCATTGGGCCCCCGGGTTACACACTGGCTGATCTCACTGGGCCCACCCCTGGGTGACACATTGTCTGATCTGACTGGGCCCACCCACGAGTTACACACTGTCTGATCTCACTGGGCCCAACCCCGGGTTACACACTGTCTGATCTCACTGGGCCCAACCCCGGGTTACACACTGTCTGATCTCACTGGGCCCATCCTCGGTTTACACACTGTCTGATCTCACTGGGCCCACCCCCGGGTTACACACTGTCTGATCTCACTGGGCCCACCCCCGGGTTACACACTGTCTGATCTCACTGGGCCCACCCCCGGGTTACACACTGTCTGATCTCACTGCTCCTGCCCCCGGGTTACACACTGTCTGATCTCACTGGGCCCCCGGGTTACACACTGTCTGATCTCACTGGCCCCACCCTTGGGTTACACACTGTCTGATCTCACTGGGCCCCCGGGTTACACACTGTCTGATCTCACTGGCCCCACCCCTGGGTTACACACTGTCTGATCTCACTGCGCCCCCGGGTTACACACTGTCTGATCTCACTGGGCCCTCCCCCGGGTTATACACTGTCTGATCTCATTGGGCCCCCGGCTTACACACTGCCTGATCTCACTCGGCCCACCCCCGAGTTACACACTGTCTGATCTCACTGGGCCCACACCCGGGTTACACACTGTCTGATCTCACTGGGCCCTCCCACGGGTTATACACTGTCTGATCTCACTGGGCCCCCGGCTTACACACTGCCTGCTCTCACTGGCCCCACCCCGTGTTACACACTGTCTGATCTCCCTGGGTCGACCCCCGGGTTACAGACTTTCTGATCTCTCTGGGCCCCCGGGATACACTATGTCTGTTCTCACTGGGCCCACCCCCGGGTTACACACTCTCTGATCTCACTGGGCCCCCGGTTTACACACTGTCTGATTTCACTGGGCCCCCGGGTTACACAATGTTTGATCTCACTGTTCCCACCTCCGGGTTACACACTCTCTGAACTCACTGTGCCCATCCCGGGTTACACACTGTCTGATCTCGCAGTGCCCACCCCCGGGTTACACACTGTCTGATCTCACAGGGCCCCCGGTTTACACACTGTCTGATTTCACTGGGCCCCCGGGTTACACACTGTCTGATCTCACTGGGCCCACCCCCGGGTTACACACTTTCTGATCTCACTGATCCCACCACCGGGTTACACACTGTCTGATCTCACTGGGCCCACCTCCGGGTTACACACTGTCTGATCTCACTGGGCCCACCCCCGGGTTACACACTTTCTGATCTCACTGGGCACCCGGGTTAAACACTGTCTGATCTCACTGGGCCCACCCACGGGTTACACACTGTCTGATCTCATTGGGCACACCCCCGGGTTACACAATGTTTGATCTCACTGGGTCTCCGGGTTAAACATTGTCTGATCTCACTTGTCCCCCGGGTTACATACTCTCTGATCTCACTGGTCCCACCCCCAGGTTACACACTGTCTGATCTCACTGGGCCCAACCCAGGGTTACACACAGTCTGACCCACTGGGCCCACCCCCGGGTTACACTCTGTCTGATCTCACTGGGCCCCCGGGTTACACACTGTTTGATCTCACTGGAACCACCCCCGGGATACACACTGTCTGAACTCACTGGGCCCACCCCGGGTTACACACTGTCTGATCTCACTGGGCCCACACCCAGGTTACACACTGTCAGATCTCACTGGGCCCACCCCCGGGTTACACACTGTCTGATCTCACTGAGCCCCCGGGTCACACACTGTCTGATCTCACTGGGCCCACCCCTGGGTTACACACTGTCTGATCTCACTGGGCCCACACACGGGTTACACACTGTCTGATCTCACTGGGCCCGTCCCCGGGTAACACACTGTCTGATCTCACTGGGCCCCCGGGTTACACACTGTCTGATCTCGCTGGCCCCACCCCTGGGTTACACACTGTCTGATCTCACTGGGCCCCCGGGTTACACGCTGTCCGATCTCACTGGGCCCTCCCCCGGGTTATACACTGTCTGATCTCACAGGGGCCCCGGCTTACACACTGTCTGATCTCACTGGGCCCACCACCGAGTTACACACTGCCTGATCTCACAGGGCCCACCCCGGGTTACACACTGTCTGATCTCACTGGGCCCCCGGGTTACACACTGTCTGATCTCACTGGGACCCGGGTTACACACTGTTTGATCTCACTGGACCCACCCCCGGGTTACACGCTGTCTGAACTCACTCGGCCCACCCCGGGTTACACATTTTCTGATCTCACCGGTACCAACCCCATGTTACCCACTGTCAGATCTCAATGGGCCCATCCCCGTGTTACACACGTTCTGATCTCACTAGGCCGCCGGGTTACACACTGTCTGAACTCACTTTACCCACCCCCGGTTTACACACTGTCTGATCTCACTGGGCCCACCCCCGGGTTACACACTGTCTGATCTCACTGGGCCCGCCCCCGGGTTACACACTGTCTGATCTCACTGGGCCCCCGGGTTACACACTGTTTGATCTCACTGGAACCATCCACGGGTTACAAATTTTCTGATCTCACTGGGACCACCCCCGGGTTACACACTGTCTGATCTCACTGGGCCCCCGGGTTACACACTGTATGATCTCAGTGGCCCCGCCCCTGGGTTACACACTGTCTGATCTCACTGGGCCCCCGGGTTAATCACTGTCTGATCTCACTGGTCCCACCCACCGGTTACACACTATCTGATCTCATTGGGCCCACCCCCGGGTTACACTCTGTCTGATCTCACTGGGCCCACCACCGGTTTACAGACTGTCTGATCTCACTGGGCCCACACACGGGTTACACACTGTCTGATCTCACTGGGCCCCCGGGTTACACACTGTCTGATCTCACTGGGCCCACCCCTGGGTTACACACTGTCTGATCTCACTGGGCCCACACACGGGTTACACACTGTCTGATCTCACAGGGCCCACCGCCGGGTTACGCACTGTCTGATCTCACTGGGCCTGCCCCCGGGTTACACACTGTCTGATCTCACTGGGCCCAACCCCGGGTTGCACACTGTCTGATCTCACTGGCCACCCGGGTTACACACTGTCCGAGCTCACTGGGCCCACCCCGGAGTTACACACTGCCTGATCTCACTGGGCCCCCGGGTTACACACTGTCTGATCTCATTGGGCCCACCCCCAGGTTACACACTGTCTGATCTCACTGGGCCCACCCCCCGGTTACACAATGTTTGATCTCACTGGGTCTTAGGTTTAAACACTGTCTCATCTCACTGGGCCCCCGGGTTACACACTGTCTGATCTCACTGGTCCCACCGCCAGGTTACACACTGTCTGATCTCACTGGTCCCACCCCCGGGTTACACACTGTCTGATCTCACTGGGACCAACCCCGGGTTACACTCTGTCTGATCTCACTGGGCCCACCACCGGGTTACAGACTGTCTGATGTCACTGGGCCCACCCCGGGTTACACACTGTCTGATCTCACTGGGCCCACCCCCGGGATACACACTGTCTGATCTCATTGGGCCCCCGGGTTACACACTGTCTGATCTCACTGGGCCCACCCCTGGGTGACACATTGTCTGATCTGACTGGGCCCACCCACGAGTTACACACTGTCTGATCTCACTGGGCCCAACCCCGGGTTACACACTGTCTGATCTCACTGGGCCCAACCCCGGGTTACACACTGTCTGATCTCACTGGGCCCATCCTCGGTTTACACACTGTCTGATCTCACTGGGCCCACCCCCGGGTTACACACTGTCTGATCTCACTGGGCCCACCCCCGGGTTACACACTGTCTGATCTCACTGGGCCCACCCCCGGGTTACACACTGTCTGATCTCACTGCTCCTGCCCCCGGGTTACACACTGTCTGATCTCACTGGGCCCCCGGGTTACACACTGTCTGATCTCACTGGTCCCACCCTTGGGTTACACACTGTCTGATCTCACTGGGCCCCCGGGTTACACACTGTCTGATCTCACTGGCCCCACCCCTGGGTTACACAATGTCTGATCTCACTGCGCCCCCGGGTTACACACTGTCTGATCTCACTGGGCCCTCCCCCGGGTTATACACTGTCTGATCTCATTGGGCCCCCGGCTTACACACTGCCTGATCTCACTCGGCCCACCCCCGAGTTACACACTGTCTGATCTCACTGGGCCCACACCCGGGTTACACACTGTCTGATCTCACTGGGCCCTCCCACGGGTTATACACTGTCTGATCTCACTGGGCCCCCGGCTTACACACTGCCTGCTCTCACTGGCCCCACCCCGTGTTACACACTGTCTGATCTCCCTGGGTCGACCCCCGGGTTACAGACTTTCTGATCTCTCTGGGCCCCCGGGATACACTATGTCTGATCTCACTGGGCCCACCCCCGGGTTACACACTCTCTGATCTCACTGGGCCCCCGGTTTACACACTGTCTGATTTCACTGGGCCCCCGGGTTACACAATGTTTGATCTCACTGTTCCCACCCCCGGGTTACACACTGTCTGATCTCACTGTGCCCACCCCCGGGTTACACACTGTCTGATCTCACAGGGCCCCCGGTTTACACACTGTCTGATTTCACTGGGCCCCCGGGTTACACACTGTCTGATCTCACTGGGCCCACCCCCGGGTTACACACTTTCTGATCTCACTGATCCCACCACCGGGTTACACACTGTCTGATCTCACTGGGCCCACCTCCGGGTTACACACTGTCTGATCTCACTGGGCCCACCCCCGGGTTACAAACTTTCTGATCTCACTGGGCACCCGGTTTAAACACTGTCTGATCTCACTGGGCCCACCCACGGGTTACACACTGTCTGATCTCATTGGGCACACCCCCGGGTTACACAATGTTTGATCTCACTGGGTCTCCGGGTTAAACATTGTCTGATCTCACTTGTCCCCCGGGTTACATACTCTCTGATCTCACTGGTCCCACCCCCAGGTTACACACTGTCTGATCTCACTGGGCCCAACCCAGGGTTACACACAGTCTGACCCACTGGGCCAACCCCCGGGATACACACTGTCTGAACTCACTGGGCCCACCCCGGGTTACACACTGTCTGATCTCACTGGGCCCACACCCAGGTTACACACTGTCAGATCTCACTGGGCCCACCCCCGGGTTACACACTGTCTGATCTCACTGAGCCCCCGGGTCACACACTGTCTGATCTCACTGGGCCCACCCCTGGGTTACACACTGTCTGATCTCACTGGGCCCACACACGGGTTACACACTGTCTGATCTCACTGGGCCCGTCCCCGGGTAACACACTGTCTGATCTCACTGGGCCCCCGGGTTACACACTGTCTGATCTCGCTGGCCCCACCCGTGGGTTACACACTGTCTGATCTCACTGGGCCCCCGGGTTACACGCTGTCCGAACTCACTGGGCCCTCCCCCGGGTTATACACTGTCTGATCTCACAGGGGCCCCGGCTTACAGACTGTCTGATCTCACTGGGCCCACCACCGAGTTACACTCTGCCTGATCTCACAGGGCCCACCCCGGGTTACACACTGTCTGATCTCACTGGGCCCCCGGGTTACACACTGTCTGATCTCACTGGGACCCGGGTTACACACTGTTTGATCTCACTGGACCCACCCCCGGGTTACACGCAGTCTGAACTCACTCGGCCCACCCCGGGTTACACATTTTCTGATCTCACTGGTACCAACCCCATGTTACCCACTGTCTGATCTCAATGGGCCCATCCCCGTGTTACACACGTTCTGATCTCACTTGGCCGCCGGGTTACACACTGTCTGAACTCACTTTACCCACCCCCGGTTTACACACTGTCTGATCTCACTGGGCCCACCCCCGGGTTACACACTGTCTGATGTCACTGGGCCCGCCCCCGGGTTACACACTGTCTGATCTCACTGGGCCCCCGGGTTACACACTGTTTGATCTCACTGGAACCATCCACGGGTTACACACTGTCTGAACTCACTGTACCGACCCCGGGTTACACACTGTCTGATCTCACTGGGCCCACCCCAAGTTACACACTGTCTGATCTCACTGGGCCCACCCCCGGGTTACACACTGTCTGATCTCACTGGGTCCCCGGGTACACACTGTTTGATCTGACTGGGCCCACCCCTGGGTTACACACTGTCTGATCTCACTGGGCTCACACACGGGTTACACACTGTCTGATCTCACTGGGCCCGTCCCCGGGTTACACACTGTCTGATCTCACTGGGCCCCCGGGTTACACACTGTCTGATCTCGCTGGCCCCACCCCTGGGTTACACACTGTCTGATCTCACTGGGCCCCCGGGTTACACACTGTCTGATCTCACTGGGCCCTCCCCCGGGTTATACACTGTCTGATCTCACTGGGCCCCCGGCTTACACACTGTCTGATCTCACTGGGCCCGTTCCCGGGTTACACACTGTCTGGTCTCACTGGGCCCCCGTGTTACACACTGTCTGATCTCACTGGGCCCAACCCCGGGTTACACACTGTCTGATCTCACTGGGCCCACCCCCGGGATACACGCTGTCTGATCTCACTGGGCCCCCGGGTTACACACTGTCTGATCTCACTGGCCCCACCCCTGGGTTACACACTGTCTGATCTCACTGGGCCCCCGGGTTACACACTGTCTGATCTCACTGGCCCCACCCCTGGGTTACACACTGTCTGATCTCACTGGGCCCATCCCCGGGTTACACTCTGTCTGATCTCACTGCACATCCGGGTTACACACTGTCTGATCTCACTCGGCCCACCCCCGGGTTACATACTGTCTGATCTCACTGGGCCCACCCCCGGGTTAAACAATGTCTGATCTCACTGGGCCCCCGGGTTACACTCTGTCTGATCTCACTGGTTCCACCCCGAGGTTACACACTGTCTGATCTCACTGGGCCCACCCCCGGGTTACACACTGTCTGATCTCACTGGGCCCCCGGGTACACACTGTTTGATCTGACTGGGCCCACCCCTGGGTTACACACTGTCTGATCTCACTGGGCCCACACACGGGTTACACACTGTCTGATCTCACTGGGACCGTCCCCGGGTTACACACTGTCTGATCTCACTGGGCCCCCGGGTTACACACTGTCTGATCTCGCTGGCCCCACCCCTGCGTTACACACTGTCTGATCTCACTGGGCCCCCGGGTTACACACTGTCTGATCTCACTGGGCCCTCCCCCGGGTTATACACTGTCTGATCTCACTGGGCCCCCGGCTTACACACTGTCTGATCTCACTGGGCCCGTCCCCGGGTTACACACTGTCTGGTCTCACTGGGCCCCCGGGTTACACACTGTCTGATCTCACTGGGCCCAACCCCGGGTTACACCCTGTCTGATCTCACTGGGCCCACCCCCGGGATACACGCTGTCTGATCTCACTGGGCCCCCGGGTTACACACTGTCTGATCTCACTGGCCCCACCCCTGGGTTACACACTGTCTGATCTCACTGGGCCCCCGGGTTACACACTGTCTGATCTCACTGGCCCCACCCCTGGGTTACACACTGTCTGATCTCACTGGGCCCCCGGGTTACACACTGTCTGATCTCACTGGCCCCACCCCTGGGTTACACACTGTCTGATCTCACTGGGCCCATCCCTGGGTTACACTCTGTCTGATCTCACTGCACATCCGGGTTACACACTGTCTGATCTCACTCGGCCCACCCCCGGGTTACACACTGTCTGATCTCACTGGGCCCACCCCCGGGTTAAACAATGTCTGATCTCACTGGGCCCCCGGGTTACACTCTCTCTGGTCTCACTGGTCCCACCCCGAGGTTACACACTGTCTGATCTCACTGGGCCCACCCCCGGGTTACACACTGTCTGATCCCACTGGGCCCACCCCCGGGTTACACTCTGTCTGATCTCACTGGGCCCCCGGGTTACACACTGCCTGATCTCACTGGGCCCAACCCCGGGTTACACACTGTCTGATCTCACTGGGCCCACCCCTGGGTTACACACTGTCTGATCTCACTGGGCCCACCACTGGGTTACAGAGTGTCTGATCTCACTGGGCACACCCCCGGGTTACACACTGTCTGATCTCATTGGGCCCACCCCCGGGTTACACACTGTCTGATCTCACTGGGCCCCCGGGTTACACACTGTCTGATCTCACTTGGCCCACCCCTGGGTTACACACTGTCTGATCTCACTGGGCCCACCCACGAGTTACACAATGTCTCCTCTCACTGGGCCCACCCCCGGGTTACACACTGTCTGATCTCACTGCTCCAGCCACCTGGTTACACACTGTCTGATCTCACTGGGCTCACCGCCGTGATACACACTGTCTGATCTCACTGGGCCCACCCCCGGGTTACACACTTTCTGATCTCACTGGGCCCCCGGGTTACACACTGTCTGATCTCACTTGGCCCACCCCTGGGTTACACACTGCCTGATCTCACTGGGCCCACCCACGAGTTACACACTGTCTGATCTCACTGGGCCCCCGGGTTACACACTGTCTGATCTCACTGGGACCCCGGGTAACACACTGTCTGATCTCACTGGGCCCCCGGGTTACACACTGTCTGATCTCACTGGGCCCACCCCCGGGTTACACACTGTCTGATCTCACTGCTCCAGCCCCCTGGTTGCACACTGTCTGATCTCACTGGCTCCACTCCCGGGTGACACACTGTCTGATCTCACTGGCCCACCCCCGGGTTACACACCGTCTGATCTCACTGGGCCCCCGGGTTACACACTGTATGATCTCAGTGGCCCCGCCCCTGGGTTACACACTGTCTGATCTCACTGGGCTCCCGGGTTACACACTGTCTGATCTCACTGGGCCCACCCCCGGGTTACACACTGTCTGAACTCACTGGTCCCATCCCCGGGTTACACACTGTCTGATCTCACTGCACATCCGGGTTACACACTGTCTGATCTCACTCGGCCCACCCCCGGGTTACACACTGTCTGATCTCACTGGGCCCACCCCCGGGTTAAACACTGTCTGATCTCACTGGGCCCGCGGGTTACACACTGTCTGATCTCATTGGTCCCACCCCCAGGTTACACACTGTCTGATCTCACTGGGCCCACCCCCGGGTTACACACTGTCTGATCTCACTGGGCCCCCAGGTTACACACTGTCTGATCTCACTGGTCCCACCCCGAGGTTACACACTGTCTGATCTCACTGGGCCCACCCCCGGGTTACACACTGTCTGATCTCACTGGGCCCACCCCTGGGTTACACACTGTCTGATCTCACTGGGCCCACTACTGAGTTACAGTGTGTCTGATCTCACTGGGCACACCCCCGGGTTACACACTGTCTGATCTCACTGGGCCCACCCCCGGGTTACACACTGTCTGATCTCACTGGGCCCCCGGGTTACACACTGTCTGATCTCACTTGGCCCACCCCTGGGTTACACACTGTCTGATCTCACTGGGCCCACCCACGAGTTAAACACTGTCTGATCTCACTGGGCCCACCCCCGGGTTACACACTGTCTGATCTCACTGCTCCAGCCCCCTGGTTACACACTGTCTGATCTCACTGGGCTCACCCCCGTGTTACACACTGTCTGATCTCACTGGGCCCCCGGGTTACACACTGTCTGATCTCACTGGGTCCCCGGGTTACACACTGTCTGATCTCACTGGGCCCACGGGTTACACACTGTCTGATCTCACAGGGCCCACCCCCGGGTTACACACTGTCTGATCTCACTGCTCCAGCCCCCTGGTTACACACTGTCTGATCTCACTGGCCCCACCCCCGGGTTACACACTGTCTGATCTCACTGGGCCCCCGGGTTACACACTGTATGATCTCAGTGGCCCCGCCCTTCGGTTACACACTGTCTGATCTCACTGGGCCCCCATGTTACACACTGTCTGATCTCACTGGGCCCCCGGGTTACACACTGTCTGATCTCACTGGCCCCACCCCTGGGTTACACACTGTCTGATCTCACTGCGCCCCCGGGTTAGACACTGTCTGATCTCACTGGGCCCTCCACCGGGATATACACTGTCTGATCTCACTGGGCCCCCGGCTTACACACTGCCTCATCTCACTCGGCCCACCCCCGAGTTACACACTGTCTGATCTCACTGGGCCCACACCCGGGTTACACACTGTCTGATCTCACTGGGCCCTCCCACGGGTTATACACTGTCTGATCTCACTGGGCCCCCGGGTTACACACTGTCTGATCTCACTGGGCCCACACCCGCGTTACACACTGTCTGATCTCACTGGGCCCAACCCCGGGTTACACACTGTCTGATCTCACTGGGCCCATCCCCGAGTTTGTCACTGTCTGATCTCACTCGACCCACCCGCGGGTTACACACTGTCTGATCTCACTGGGCCCACCCCCGGGTTAAACACTGTCTGATCTCACTGGGCCCCCGGGTTACACACTGTCTGATCTCACTGGGCCCACCCCCGGGTTACACACTGTCTGATCTCACTGGGCCCACCCCTGGGTTACACACTGTCTGATCTCACTGGGCCCACCACTGGGTTACAGAGTGTCTGATCTCACTGGGCACACCCCCGGGTTACACACTGTCTGATCTCATTGGGCCCACCCCCGGGTTACACACTGTCTGATCTCACTGGCCCCCGGGTTACACACTGTCTGATCTCAGTGGCCCCGCACCTGGGTTACACGCTGTCTGATCTCACTGGGCCCCCGGGTTACACACTGTCTGATCTCACTGGGCCCACACTCGGGTTACACACTGTCTGATCGCACTGGGCCCATCCCCGGGTTACACACTGTCTGATCTCACTCGATATCCGGGTTACACACTTTCTGATCTCACTCGGCCCACCCCCGGGTTACACACTGTCTGATCTCACTGGGCCCACCCCTGGATTACACACTGTCTGATCTCACTGGGCCCACCACTGGGTTGCAGAGTGTCTGATCTCACTGGGCACACCCCCGGGTTACACACTGTCTGATCTCACTGGGCCCTCCCCCGGGTTACACACTGTCTGATCTCACTGGGCCCCCGGGTTACACACTGTCTGATCTCACTTGGCCCACCCCTGGGTTACACACTGCCTGATCTCACTGGGCCCACCCATGAGTTACACACTGTCTGATCTCACTGGGCCCCCGGGTTACACAATGTCTGATCTCACTGGGTCCCCGGGTTACACACTGTCTGATCTCACTGGGCCCCCGGGTTACACACTGTCTGATCTCACTGGGCCCACCCCCGGGTGACACATTGTCTGATCTCACTGGCCCACCCCCGGGTTACACACTGTCTGATCTCACTGGGGCCCCGGGTTACACACTGTCTGATCTCACTGGGCCCACCCCCGGGTGACACATTGTCTGATCTCACTGGGCCCAACCCCGGGTTAAACACTGTCTGATCTCACTGGGCCCCCGGGTTAGACACTGTATGATCTCAGTGGCCCCGCCCCTGGGTTACACACTGTCTGATCTCACTGGGCTCCCGGGTTACACACTGTCTGATCTCACTGGGCCCACCCCCGGGTTACACACTGTCTGAACTCACTGGGCCCATCCCCGGGTTACACACTGTCTGATCTCTCTGCACATCCGGGTTACACACTGTCTGATCTCACTCGGCCCACCCCCGGGTTACACACTGTCTGATCTCACTGGGCCCGCGGGTTACACACTGTCTGATCTCACTGGTCCCACGCCCAGGTTACACACTGTCTGATCTCACTGGGCCCACCCCCGGGTTACACACTGTCTGATCCCACTGGGCCCACCCCCGGGTTACACACTGTATGATCTCACTGGGCCCACCCCCGGGTTACACACTGTCTGATCTTACTGGTCCCCCAGGTTACACACTGTCTGATCTCACTGCTCCCACCCCGAGGTTACACACTGTCTGATCTCACTGGGCCCACCCCCGGGTTACACACTGTCTGATCTCACTGGGCCCACCCCTGGGTTACACACTGTCTGATCTCACTGGGCCCACCACTGGGTTACAGAGTGTCTGATCTCACTGGGCACACCCCCGGGTTACACACTGTCTGATCTCACTGGGCCCACCCCCGGGTTACACACTGTCTGATCTCACTTGGCCCGCCCGTGGGTTACACACTGTCTGATCTCACTGGGCCCACCCACGAGTTAAACACTGTCTGATCTCACTGGGCCCACCCCCGGGTTACACACTGTCTGATCTCACTGCTCCAGCCCCCTTGTTACACACTGTCTGATCTCACTGGGCTCACCCCCGTGTTACACACTGTCTGATCTCACTGGGCCCACCCCTGGGTTACACACTGTCTGATCTCACGGGGTCCCCGGGTTACACACTGTCTGATCTCACTGGGCCCACGGGTTACACACTGTCTCATCTCACTGGGCCCACCCCCGGGTTACACACTGTCTGATCTCACTGCTACAGCCCCCTGGTTACACACTGTCTGATTTCACTGGCCCCACCCCCGGGTTACACACTGTCTGATCTCACTGGGCCCCCGGGTTACACACTGTATGATCTCAGTGGCCCCGCCCCTCGGTTACACACTGTCTGATCTCACTGGGCCCCCATGTTACACACTGTCTGATCTCACTGGGCCCCCGGGTTACACACTGTCTGATCTCACTGGCCCCACCCCTGGGTTACACACTGTCTGATCTCACTGCGCCCCCGGGTTAGACACTGTCTGATCTCACTGGGCCCTCCCCCGGGTTAAACACTGTCTGATCTCACTGGGCCCCCGGCTTACACACTGCCTGATCTCACTCGGCCCACCCCCGAGTTACACACTGTCTGATCTCACTGGGCCCACACCCGGGTTACACACTGTCTGATCTCACTGGGCCCTGCCACGGGTTACACACTGTCTGATCTCACTGGGCCCACAACCGGGTTACACACTGTCTGATCTCACTGGGCCCTCCCACGGGTTATACACTGTCTGATCTCACTGGGCCCCCGGCTTACACACTGCCTGATCTCACTGGTCCCACCCCCAGGTTACACACTGTCTGATCTCACTGGGCCCACCCCTGGGTTACACACTGTCTTATCTCACTGGGCCCACACACGGGTTACACACTGTCTGATCTCACTGGGCCCCCGGGTTACACACTGTCTGATCTCGCTGGCCCCACCCCTGGGTTACGCACTGTCTGATCTCACTGGGCCCCCGGGTTACACGCTGTCTGATCTCTACTCGGCCCTCCCCCGGGTTATACACTGTCTGATCTCACAGGGGCACCGGCTTACACACTGTCTGATCTCACTGGGCCCACCACCGAGTTACACACTGCCTGATCTCACAGGGCCCACCCCGGGTTACACACTGTCTGATCTCACTGGGCCCCCGGGTTACACACTGTCTGATCTCACTGGGACCCGGGTTACACACTGTTTGATCTCACTGGACCCACCCCCGGGTTACACGCTGTCTGAACTCACTCGGCCCACCCCGGGTTACACATTTTCTGATCTCACTGGTACCAACCCCATGTTACCCACTGTCTGATCTCAATGGGCCCATCCCCGTGTTACACACGTTCTGATCTCACTAGGCCGCCGGGTTACACACTGTCTGAACTCACTTTACCCAACCCCGGTTTACACACTGTCTGATCTCACTGGGCCCACCTCCGGGTTACACACTGTCTGATCTCACTGGGACCGTCCCCGGGTTACACACTGTCTGATCTCACTGGGCCCCCGGGTTACACACTGTCTGATCTCGCTGGCCCCACCCCTGCGTTACACACTGTCTGATCTCACTGGGCCCCCGGGTTACACACTGTCTGATCTCACTGGGCCCTCCCCCGGGTTATACACTGTCTGATCTCACTGGGCCCCCGGCTTACACACTGTCTGATCTCACTGGGCCCGTCCCCGGGTTACACACTGTCTGGTCTCACTGGGCCCCCGGGTTACACACTGTCTGATCTCACTGGGCCCAACCCCGGGTTACACCCTGTCTGATCTCACTGGGCCCACCCCCGGGATACACGCTGTCTGATCTCACTGGGCCCCCGGGTTACACACTGTCTGATCTCACTGGCCCCACCCCTGGGTTACACACTGTCTGATCTCACTGGGCCCCCGGGTTACACACTGTCTGATCTCACTGGCCCCACCCCTGGGTTACACACTGTCTGATCTCACTGGGCCCCCGGGTTACACACTGTCTGATCTCACTGGCCCCACCCCTGGGTTACACACTGTCTGATCTCACTGGGCCCATCCCCGGGTTACACTCTGTCTGATCTCACTGCACATCCGGGTTACACACTGTCTGATCTCACTCGGCCCACCCCCGGGTTACACACTGTCTGATCTCACTGGGCCCACCCCCGGGTTAAACAATGTCTGATCTCACTGGGCCCCCGGGTTACACTCTCTCTGGTCTCACTGGTCCCACCCCGAGGTTACACACTGTCTGATCTCACTGGGCCCACCCCCGGGTTACACACTGTCTGATCCCACTGGGCCCACCCCCGGTTTACACTCTGTCTGATCTCACTGGGCCCCCGGGTTACACACTGCCTGATCTCACTGGGCCCAACCCCGGGTTACACACTGTCTGATCTCACTGGGCCCACCCCTGGGTTACACACTGTCTGATCTCACTGGGCCCACCACTGGGTTACAGAGTGTCTGATCTCACTGGGCACACCCCCGGGTTACACACTGTCTGATCTCATTGGGCCCACCCCCGGGTTACACACTGTCTGATCTCACTGGGCCCCCGGGTTACACACTGTCTGATCTCACTTGGCCCACCCCTGGGTTACACACTGTCTGATCTCACTGGGCCCACCCACGAGTTACACAATGTCTCCTCTCACTGGGCCCACCCCCGGGTTACACACTGTCTGATCTCACTGCTCCAGCCACCTGGTTACACACTGTCTGATCTCACTGGGCTCACCGCCGTGATACACACTGTCTGATCTCACTGGGCCCACCCCCGGGTTACACACTTTCTGATCTCACTGGGCCCCCGGGTTACACACTGTCTGATCTCACTTGGCCCACCCCTGGGTTACACACTGCCTGATCTCACTGGGCCCACCCACGAGTTACACACTGTCTGATCTCACTGGGCCCCCGGGTTACACACTGTCTGATCTCACTGGGACCCCGGGTAACACACTGTCTGATCTCACTGGGCCCCCGGGTTACACACTGTCTGATCTCACTGGGCCCACCCCCGGGTTACACACTGTCTGATCTCACTGCTCCAGCCCCCTGGTTGCACACTGTCTGATCTCACTGGCTCCACTCCCGGGTGACACACTGTCTGATCTCACTGGCCCACCCCCGGGTTACACACTGTCTGATCTCACTGGGGCCCCGGGTTATACACTGTCTGATCTCACTGGGCCCACCCCCGGATGACACACTGTCTGATCTCACTGGGCCCACCCCCGGGTTACACACTGTCTGATCTCACTGGGCCCCCGGGTTACACACTGTATGATCTCAGTGGCCCCGCCCCTGGGTTACACACTGTCTGATCTCACTGGGCTCCCGGGTTACACACTGTCTGATCTCACTGGGCCCACCCCCGGGTTACACACTGTCTGAACTCACTGGTCCCATCCCCGGGTTACACACTGTCTGATCTCACTGCACATCCGGGTTACACACTGTCTGATCTCACTCGGCCCACCCCCGGGTTACACACTGTCTGATCTCACTGGGCCCACCCCCGGGTTAAACACTGTCTGATCTCACTGGGCCCGCGGGTTACACACTGTCTGATCTCATTGGTCCCACCCCCAGGTTACACACTGTCTGATCTCACTGGGCCCACCCCCGGGTTACACACTGTCTGATCTCACTGGGCCCCCAGGTTACACACTGTCTGATCTCACTGGTCCCACCCCGAGGTTACACACTGTCTGATCTCACTGGGCCCACCCCCGGGTTACACACTGTCTGATCTCACTGGGCCCACCCCTGGGTTACACACTGTCTGATCTCACTGGGCCCACTACTGAGTTACAGTGTGTCTGATCTCACTGGGCACACCCCCGGGTTACACACTGTCTGATCTCACTGGGCCCACCCCCGGGTTACACACTGTCTGATCTCACTGGGCCCCCGGGTTACACACTGTCTGATCTCACTTGGCCCACCCCTGGGTTACACACTGTCTGATCTCACTGGGCCCACCCACGAGTTAAACACTGTCTGATCTCACTGGGCCCACCCCCGGGTTACACACTGTCTGATCTCACTGCTCCAGCCCCCTGGTTACACACTGTCTGATCTCACTGGGCTCACCCCCGTGTTACACACTGTCTGATCTCACTGGGCCCCCGGGTTACACACTGTCTGATCTCACTGGGTCCCCGGGTTACACACTGTCTGATCTCACTGGGCCCACGGGTTACACACTGTCTGATCTCACAGGGCCCACCCCCGGGTTACACACTGTCTGATCTCACTGCTCCAGCCCCCTGGTTACACACTGTCTGATCTCACTGGCCCCACCCCCGGGTTACACACTGTCTGATCTCACTGGGCCCCCGGGTTACACACTGTATGATCTCAGTGGCCCCGCCCTTCGGTTACACACTGTCTGATCTCACTGGGCCCCCATGTTACACACTGTCTGATCTCACTGGGCCCCCGGGTTACACACTGTCTGATCTCACTGGCCCCACCCCTGGGTTACACTCTGTCTGATCTCACTGCGCCCCCGGGTTAGACACTGTCTGATCTCACTGGGCCCTCCACCGGGATATACACTGTCTGATCTCACTGGGCCCCCGGCTTACACACTGCCTGATCTCACTCGGCCCACCCCCGAGTTACACACTGTCTGATCTCACTGGGCCCACACCCGGGTTACACACTGTCTGATCTCACTGGGCCCTCCCACGGGTTATACACTGTCTGATCTCACTGGGCCCCCGGGTTACACACTGTCTGATCTCACTGGGCCCACACCCGCGTTACACACTGTCTGATCTCACTGGGCCCAACCCCGGGTTACACACTGTCTGATCTCACTGGGCCCATCCCCGAGTTTGTCACTGTCTGATCTCACTCGACCCACCCGCGGGTTACACACTGTCTGATCTCACTGGGCCCACCCCCGGGTTAAACACTGTCTGATCTCACTGGGCCCCCGGGTTACACACTGTCTGATCTCACTGGGCCCACCCCCGGGTTACACACTGTCTGATCTCACTGGGCCCACCCCTGGGTTACACACTGTCTGATCTCACTGGGCCCACCACTGGGTTACAGAGTGTCTGATCTCACTGGGCACACCCCCGGGTTACACACTGTCTGATCTCATTGGGCCCACCCCCGGGTTACACACTGTCTGATCTCACTGGCCCCCGGGTTACACACTGTCTGATCTCAGTGGCCCCGCACCTGGGTTACACGCTGTCTGATCTCACTGGGCCCCCGGGTTACACACTGTCTGATCTCACTGGGCCCACACTCGGGTTACACACTGTCTGATCGCACTGGGCCCATCCCCGGGTTACACACTGTCTGATCTCACTGGATATCCGGGTTACACACTTTCTGATCTCACTCGGCCCACCCCCGGGTTACACACTGTCTGATCTCACTGGGCCCACCCCTGGATTACACACTGTCTGATCTCACTGGGCCCACCACTGGGTTGCAGAGTGTCTGATCTCACTGGGCACACCCCCGGGTTACACACTGTCTGATCTCACTGGGCCCTCCCCCGGGTTACACACTGTCTGATCTCACTGGGCCCCCGGGTTACACACTGTCTGATCTCACTTGGCCCACCCCTGGGTTACACACTGCCTGATCTCACTGGGCCCACCCATGAGTTACACACTGTCTGATCTCACTGGGCCCCCGGGTTACACAATGTCTGATCTCACTGGGTCCCCGGGTTACACACTGTCTGATCTCACTGGGCCCCCGGGTTACACACTGTCTGATCTCACTGGGCCCACCCCCGGGTGACACACTGTCTGATCTCACTGGCCCACCCCCGGGTTACACACTGTCTGATCTCACTGGGGCCCCGGGTTACACACTGTCTGATCTCACTGGGCCCACCCCCGGGTGACACATTGTCTGATCTCACTGGGCCCAACCCCGGGTTAAACACTGTCTGATCTCACTGGGCCCCCGGGTTAGACACTGTATGATCTCAGTGGCCCCGCCCCTGGGTTACACACTGTCTGATCTCACTGGGCTCCCGGGTTACACACTGTCTGATCTCACTGGGCCCACCCCCGGGTTACACACTGTCTGAACTCACTGGGCCCATCCCCGGGTTACACACTGTCTGATCTCACTGCACATCCGGGTTACACACTGTCTGATCTCACTCGGCCCACCCCCGGGTTACACACTGTCTGATCTCACTGGGCCCGCGGGTTACACACTGTCTGATCTCACTGGTCCCACGCCCAGGTTACACACTGTCTGATCTCACTGGGCCCACCCCCGGGTTACACACTGTCTGATCCCACTGGGCCCACCCCCGGGTTACACACTGTATGATCTCACTGGGCCCACCCCCGGGTTACACACTGTCTGATCTTACTGGTCCCCCAGGTTACACACTGTCTGATCTCACTGCTCCCACCCCGAGGTTACACACTGTCTGATCTCACTGGGCCCACCCCCGGGTTACACACTGTCTGATCTCACTGGGCCCACCCCTGGGTTACACACTGTCTGATCTCACTGGGCCCACCACTGGGTTACAGAGTGTCTGATCTCACTGGGCACACCCCCGGGTTACACACTGTCTGATCTCACTGGGCCCACCCCCGGGTTACACACTGTCTGATCTCACTTGGCCCGCCCGTGGGTTACACACTGTCTGATCTCACTGGGCCCACCCACGAGTTAAACACTGTCTGATCTCACTGGGCCCACCCCCGGGTTACACACTGTCTGATCTCACTGCTCCAGCCCCCTTGTTACACACTGTCTGATCTCACTGGGCTCACCCCCGTGTTACACACTGTCTGATCTCACTGGGCCCACCCCTGGGTTACACACTGTCTGATCTCACGGGGTCCCCGGGTTACACACTGTCTGATCTCACTGGGCCCACGGGTTACACACTGTCTCATCTCACTGGGCCCACCCCCGGGTTACACACTGTCTGATCTCACTGGGCCCCCGGGTTACACACTGTATGATCTCAGTGGCCCCGCCCCTCGGTTACACACTGTCTGATCTCACTGGGCCCCCATGTTACACACTGTCTGATCTCACTGGGCCCCCGGGTTACACACTGTCTGATCTCACTGGCCCCACCCCTGGGTTACACACTGTCTGATCTCACTGCGCCCCCGGGTTAGACACTGTCTGATCTCACTGGGCCCTCCCCCGGGTTAAACACTGTCTGATCTCACTGGGCCCCCGGCTTACACACTGCCTGATCTCACTCGGCCCACCCCCGAGTTACACACTGTCTGATCTCACTGGGCCCACACCCGGGTTACACACTGTCTGATCTCACTGGGCCCTCCCACGGGTTACACACTGTCTGATCTCACTGGGCCCACACCCGGGTTACACACTGTCTGATCTCACTGGGCCCTCCCACGGGTTATACACTGTCTGATCTCACTGGGCCCCCGGCTTACACACTGCCTGATCTCACTGGTCCCACCCCCAGGTTACACACTGTCTGATCTCACTGGGCCCACCCCTGGGTTACACACTGTCTGATCTCACTGGGCCCACACACGGGTTACACACTGTCTGATCTCACTGGGCCCCCGGGTTACACACTGTCTGATCTCGCTGGCCCCACCCCTGGGTTACGCACTGTCTGATCTCACTGGGCCCCCGGGTTACACGCTGTCTGATCTCTACTCGGCCCTCCCCCGGGTTATACACTGTCTGATCTCACAGGGGCCCCGGCTTACACACTGTCTGATCTCACTGGGCCCACCACCGAGTTACACACTGCCTGATCTCACAGGGCCCACCCCGGGTTACACACTGTCTGATCTCACTGGGCCCCCGGGTTACACACTGTCTGATCTCACTGGGACCCGGGTTACACACTGTTTGATCTCACTGGACCCACCCCCGGGTTACACGCTGTCTGAACTCACTCGGCCCACCCCGGGTTACACATTTTCTGATCTCACTGGTACCAACCCCATGTTACCCACTGTCTGATCTCAATGGGCCCATCCCCGTGTTACACACGTTCTGATCTCACTAGGCCGCCGGGTTACACACTGTCTGAACTCACTTTACCCAACCCCGGTTTACACACTGTCTGATCTCACTGGGCCCACCTCCGGGTTACACACTGTCTGATCTCACTGGGCCCGCCCCCGGGTTACACACTGCCTGATCTCACTGGGCCCCCGGGTTACACACTGTTTGATCTCACTGGAACCATCCACGGGTTACACACTGTCTGAACTCACTGTACCCACCCCGGGTTACACACTGTCTGATCTCACTGGGCCCACCCCAAGTTACACACTGTCTGATCTCACTGGGCCCACACCCGGGTTACACACTGTCTGATCTCACTGGGCCCCCGGGTTACAAACTGTTTGATCTAACTGGGCCCACCCCTGGGTTACACACTGTCTGATCTCACTGGGCCCACACACGGGTTACACACTGTCTGATCTCACTGGGCCCGTCCCCGGGTTACACACTGTCTGATCTCACTGGGCCCCCGGGTTACACACTGTCTGATCTCGCTGGCCCCACCCCTGGGTTACACACTGTCTGATCTCACTGGGCCCTCCCCCGGGTTATACACTGTCTGATCTCACTGGGCCCCCGGCTTACACACTGTCTGATCTCACTGGGCCCACCACCGAGTTACACACTCTCTGATCTCACTGGGCCCACCCCGGGTTACACACTCTCTGATCTCCCTGGGTCCACCCCCGGGTTACACACTGTCTGATCTCACAGGGCCCCCGGGTTACACACTGTCTGATCTCACTGGGCCCAACCCCGGGTTACACACTGTCTGATCTCACTGGGCCCCCGGGTTACACACTGTCTGATCTCACTGGGCCCAACCCCGGGTTACACACTGTCTGATCTCACTGGGCCCGCCCCCGGGATACACGCTGTCTGATCTCACTGGGCCCCCGGGTTACACACTGTCTGATCTCACTGGCCCCACCTCTGGGTTACACACTGTCTGATCTCACTGGGCCCCCGGGTTACACACTGTCTGATCTCACTGGCCCACCCCTGGGTTACACACTGTCTGATCTCACTGCGCCCCCGGCTTAGACACTGTCTGATCTCACTGGGCCCTCCCCCGGGTTATACACTGTCTGATCTCACTGGGCCCCCGGCTTACACACTGTCTGATCTCACTGGGCCCCCGGGTTACACACTGTCTGATCTCACTGGCCCCACCACTGGGTTACACACTGTCTGATCTCACTGCGCCCCCGGGTTACACACTGTCTGATCTCACTGGGACCTCCCCCGGGTTATACACTGTCTGATCTCACTGGGCCCCCTGCTTACACACTGTCTGATCTCACTGGGCCCACCACCGAGTTACACACTGTCTGATCTCACTGGGCCCCCGGGTTACACAATGTCTGATCTCACTGGGTCCCCGGGTTACACACTGTCTGATCTCACTGGGCCCCCGGGTTACACACTGTCTGATCTCACTGGGCCCACCCCCGGGTGACACACTGTCTGATCTCACTGGCCCACCCCCGGGTTACACACTGTCTGATCTCACTGGGGCCCCGGGTTACACACTGTCTGATCTCACTGGGCCCACCCCCGGGTGACACATTGTCTGATCTCACTGGGCCCACCCCCGGGTTAAACACTGTCTGATCTCACTGGGCCCCCGGGTTAGACACTGTATGATCTCAGTGGCCCCGCCCCTGGGTTACACACTGTCTGATCTCACTGGGCTCCCGGGTTACACACTGTCTGATCTCACTGGGCCCACCCCCGGGTTACACACTGTCTGAACTCACTGGGCCCATCCCCGGGTTACACACTGTCTGATCTCACTGCACATCCGGGTTACACACTGTCTGATCTCACTCGGCCTACCCCCGGGTTACACACTGTCTGATCTCACTGGGCCCGCGGGTTACACACTGTCTGATCTCACTGGTCCCACGCCCAGGTTACACACTGTCTGATCTCACTGGGCCCACCCCCGGGTTACACACTGTCTGATCCCACTGGGCCCACCCCCGGGTTACACACTGTATGATCTCACTGGGCCCACCCCCAGGTTACACACTGTCTGATCTTACTGGTCCCCCAGGTTACACACTGTCTGATCTCACTGGTCCCACCCCGAGGTTACACACTGCCAGATCTCACTGGGCCCACCCCCGGGTTACACACTGTCTGATCTCACTGGGCCCACCCCTGGGTTACACACTGTCTGATCTCACTGGGCCCACCACTGGGTTACAGAGTGTCTGATCTCACTGGGCACACCCCCGGGTTACACACTGTCTGATCTCACTGGGCCCACCCCCGGGTTACACACTGTCTGATCTCACTTGGCCCGCCCCTGGGTTACACACTGTCTGATCTCACTGGGCCCACCCACGAGTTAAACACTGTCTGATCTCACTGGGCCCACCCCCGGGTTACACACTGTCTGATCTCACTGCTCCAGCCCCCTTGTTACACACTGTCTGATCTCACTGGGCTCACCCCCGTGTTACACACTGTCTGATCTCACTGGGCCCACCCCTGGGTTACACACTGTCTGATCTCACGGGGTCCCCGGGTTACACACTGTCTGATCTCACTGGGCCCACGGGTTACACACTGTCTGATCTCACTGGGCCCACCCCCGGGTTACACACTGTCTGATCTCACTGCTACAGCCCCCTGGTTACACACTGTCTGATTTCACTGGCCCCACCCCCGGGTTACACACTGTCTGATCTCACTGGGCCCCCGGGTTACACACTGTATGATCTCAGTGGCCCCGCCCCTCGGTTACACACTGTCTGATCTCACTGGGCCCCCATGTTACACACTGTCTGATCTCACTGGGCCCCCGGGTTACACACTGTCTGATCTCACTGGCCCCACCCCTGGGTTACACACTGTCTGATCTCACTGCGCCCCCGGGTTAGACACTGTCTGATCTCACTGGGCCCTCCCCCGGGTTAAACACTGTCTGATCTCACTGGGCCCCCGGCTTACACACTGCCTGATCTCACTCGGCCCACCCCCGAGTTACACACTGTCTGATCTCACTGGGCCCACACCCGGGTTACACACTGTCTGATCTCACTGGGCCCTCCCACGGGTTAAACACTGTCTGATCTCACTGGGCCCCCGGCTTACACACTGCCTGATCTCACTCGGCCCACCCCCGAGTTACACACTGTCTGATCTCACTGGGCCCACACCCGGGTTACACACTGTCTGATCTCACTGGGCCCACACACGGGTTACACACTGTCTGATCTCACTGGGCCCCCGGGTTACACACTGTCTGATCTCGCTGGCCCCACCCCTGGGTTACGCACTGTCTGATCTCACTGGGCCCCCGGGTTACACGCTGTCTGATCTCTACTCGGCCCACCCCCGGGTTATACACTGTCTGATCTCACAGGGGCCCCGGCTTACACACTGTCTGATCTCACTGGGCCCACCACCGAGTTACACACTGCCTGATCTCACAGGGCCCACCCCGGGTTACACACTGTCTGATCTCACTGGGCCCCCGGGTTACACACTGTCTGATCTCACTGGGACCCGGGTTACACACTGTTTGATCTCACTGGACCCACCCCCGGGTTACACGCTGTCTGAACTCACTCGGCCCACCCCGGGTTACACATTTTCTGATCTCACTGGTACCAACCCCATGTTACCCACTGTCTGATCTCAATGGGCCCATCCCCGTGTTACACACGTTCTGATCTCACTAGGCCGCCGGGTTACACATTGTCTGAACTCACTTTACCCAACCCCGGTTTACACACTGTCTGATCTCACTGGGCCCACCTCCGGGTTACACACTGTCTGATCTCACTGGGCCCGCCCCCGGGTTACACACTGTCTGATCTCACTGGGCCCCCGGGTTACACACTGTTTGATCTCACTGGAACCATCCACGGGTTACACACTGTCTGAACTCACTGTACCCACCCCGGGTTACACACTGTCTGATCTCACTGGGCCCACACCCGGGTTACACACTGTCTGATCTCACTGGGCCCCCGGGTTACACACTGTTTGATCTGACTGGGCCCACCCCTGGGTTACACACTGTCTGATCTCACTGGGCCCACACACGGGTTACACACTGTCTGATCTCACTGGGCCCGTCCCCGGGTTACACACTGTCTGATCTCACTGGGCCCCCGGGTTACACACTGTCTGATCTCGCTGGCCCCACCCCTGGGTTACACACTGTCTGATCTCACTGGGCCCTCCCCCGGGTTATACACTGTCTGATCTCACTGGGCCCCCGGCTTACACACTGTCTGATCTCACTGGGCCCACCACCGAGTTACACACTCTCTGATCTCACTGGGCCCACCCCGGGTTACACACTCTCTGATCTCCCTGGGTCCACCCCCGGGTTACACACTGTCTGATCTCACTGGGCCCCCGGGTTACACACTGTCTGATCTCACTGGGCCCAACCCCGGGTTACACACTGTCTGATCTCACTGGGCCCCCGGGTTACACACTGTCTGATCTCACTGGGCCCAACCCCGGGTTACACACTGTCTGATCTCACTGGGCCCGTCCCCGGGATACACGCTGTCTGATCTCACTGGGCCCCCGGGTTACACACTGTCTGATCTCACTGGCCCCACCCCTGGGTTACACACTGTCTGATCTCACTGGGCCCCCGGGTTACACACTGTCTGATCTCACTGGCCCACCCCTGGGTTACACACTGTCTGATCTCACTGCGCCCCCGGCTTAGACACTGTCTGATCTCACTGGGCCCTCCCCCGGGTTATACACTGTCTGATCTCACTGGGCCCCCGGCTTACACACTGTCTGATCTCACTGGGCCCCCGGGTTACACACTGTCTGATCTCACTGGCCCCACCACTGGGTTACACACTGTCTGATCTCACTGCGCCCCCGGGTTACACACTGTCTGATCTCACTGGGACCTCCCCCGGGTTATACACTGTCTGATCTCACTGGGCCCCCTGCTTACACACTGTCTGATCTCACTGGGCCCACCACCGAGTTACACACTGTCTGATCTCACTGGGCCCACCCCGGGTTACACACTGTCTGATCTCCCTGGGTCCACCCCCGGGTTACACACTGTCTGATCTCACTGGGCCCTCGGGTTACACACTGTCTGATCTCACTGGGCCCAACCCCGGGTTACACACTGTCTGATCTCACTGGGCCCCCGGGTTACACACTGTCTGATCTCACTGGGCCCACCCCCGGGTTACACACTGTCTGATCTCACTGGGCCCACCCCCGGGTTACACACAGTCTGATCTCACTGGGCCCCCGGGTTACACACTGTCGGATCTCACTGGCCCCACCCCTGGGTTACACACTGTCTGATCTCACTGGGCCCCCGGGTTACACACTGTCTGATCTCACTGGTCCCACCCCTGGGTTACACACTGTCTGATCTCACTGCGCCCCCGGGTTAGACACTGTCTGATCTCACTGTGCCCTCCCCCGGGTTATTCACTGTCTGATCTCACTGGGCCCCCGCCTTTGACACTGCTGATCTCACTCGGCCCACCCCCGAGTTACACACTGTCTGATCTCACTGGGCTCAAACCCGGGTTACACACTGTCTGATCTCACTGGGCCCTCCCACGGGTTATACACTGTCTGATCTCACTGGGCCCCCGGCTTACACAGTGCCTGATCTCACTGGTCCCACCCCCAGGTTACACACTGTCTGATCTCACTGGCCCCACCCCCGGGTTACACACTGTCTGATCTCACTGGGCCCCCGGGTTACACACTGTCTGATCTCACTGGGCCCAACCCCGGGTTCCACACTGTCTGATCTCACTGGGCCCCCGGGTTACACACTGTCTGATCTCACTGGGCCCAACCCCGGGTTACACACTGTCTGATCTCACTGGGCCCACCCCTGGGATACACGCTGTCTGATCTCACTGGGCCCCCGGGTTACACACTGTCTGATCTCACTGGCCCCACCCCTGGGTTACACACTGTCTGATCTCACTGGGCCCCCGGGTTACACACTGTCTGATCTCACTGGTCCCACCCCTGGGTTACACACTGTCTGATCTCACTGCGCCCCCGGGTTAGACACTGTCTGATCTCACTGGGCCCTCCCCCGGGTTATATACTGTCTGATCACACTGGGCCCCCGGCTTTGACACTGCCTGATCTCACTCGGCCCACCCCCGAGTTACACACTGTCTGATCTCACTGGGCCCAAACCCGGGTTACACACTGTCTGATCTCACTGGGCCCTCCCACGGGTTATACACTTTCTGATCTCACTGGGCCCCCGGCTTACACACTGCCTGATCTCACTGGTCCCACCCCCAGGTTACACACTGTCTGATCTCACTGGCCCCACCCCCGGGTTACACACTGTCTGATCTCACTGGGCCCCCGGGTTACACACTGTCTGATCTCACTGGGCCCAACCCCGGGTTACACACTGTCTGATCTCACTGGGCCCCCGGGTTACACACTGTCTGATCTCACTGGGCCCAACCCCGGGTTACACACTGTCTGATCTCTCTGGGCCCACCCCCGGGATACAAGCTGTCTGATCTCACTGGGCCCCCGGGTTACACACTGTCTGATCTCACTGGCCCCACCCCTGGGTTACACACTGTCTGATCTCACTGGGCCCCCGGGTTACACACTGTCTGATCTCACTGGCCCCACCCCTGGGTTACACACTGTCTGATCTCACTGCGCCCCCGGCTTAGACACTGTCTGATCTCACTGGGCCCTCCCCCGGGTTATACACTGTCTGATCTCACTGGGCCCCCGGCTTACACACTGTCTGATCTCACTGGGCCCCCGGGTTACACACTGTCTGATCTCACTGGCCCCACCACTGGGTTACACACTGTCTGATCTCACTGGGCCCACCCCGGGTTACACACTGTCTGATCTCCCTGGGTCCACCCCCGGGTTACACACTGTCTGATCTCACTGGGCCCTCGGGTTACACACTGTCTGATCTCACTGGGCCCAACCCCGGGTTACACACTGTCTGATCTCATTGGGCCCGCAGCTTACACACTGTCTGATCTCACTGGGCCCACCACCGAGTTACACACTGTCTGATCTCACTGGGCCCACCCCGGGTTACACACTGTCTGATCTCCCTGGGTCCACCCCCGGGTTACACACTGTCTGATCTCACTGGGCCCTCGGGTTACACACTGTCTGATCTCACTGGGCCCAACCCCGGGTTACACACTGTCTGATCTCACTAGGCCCCCGGGTTACACACTGTCTGATCTCACTGGGCCCACCCCCGGGTTACACACAGTCTGATCTCACTGGGCCCCCGGGTTACACACTGTCTGATCACACTGGCCCCACCCGTGGGTTACACACTGTCTGATCTCACTGCGCCCCCGGGTTAGACACTGTCTGATCTCACTGGGCCCTCCCCCGGGTTATACACTGTCTGATCTCACTGGGCCCCCGGCTTTGACACTGCGTGATCTCACTCGGCACACCCCCGAGTTACACACTGTCTGATCTCACTGGGCCCACCCCCGGGTTACACACTGTCTGATCTCACTGGGCCCACCCCCGGGTTACACACAGTCTGATCTCACTGGGCCCCCGGGTTACACACTGTCTGATCACACTGGCCCCACCCCTGGGTTACACACTGTCTGATCTCACTGCGCCCCCGGGTTAGACACTGTCTGATCTCACTGGGCCCTCCCCCGGGTTATACACTGTCTGATCTCACTGGGCCCCCGGCTTTGACACTGCCTGATCTCACTCGGCCCACCCCCGAGTTACACACTGTCTGATCTCACTGGGCCCAAACCCGGGTTACACACTGTCTGATCTCACTGGGCCCTCCCACGGGTTATACACTGTCTGATGTCACTGGGCCCCCGGCTTACACACAGCCTGATCTCACTGGTCCCACCCCCAGGTTACACACTGTCTGATCTCACTGGCCCCACCCCCGGGTTACACACTGTCTGCTCTCACTGGGCCCCCGTGTTACACACTGTATGATCTCAGTGGCCCCGCCCCTGGGTTACACCTTGTCTGATCTCACTGGGCCCCCGGGTTACACACTGTCTGATCTCACTGGGCCCATCCCCGGGTTACAATCTGTCTGATCTCACTGCACATCCGGGTTACACACTGTCTGATCTCGCTGTGCCCACCCCCGGGTTACACACTGTCTGATCTCACAGGGCCCCCGGTTTACACACTGTCTGATTTCACTGGGCCCCCGGGTTACACACTGTCTGATCTCACTGGGCCCACCCCCGGGTTACACACTTTCTGATCTCACTGATCCCACCACCGGGTTACACACTGTCTGATCTCACTGGGCCCACCTCCGGGTTACACACTGTCTGATCTCACTGGGCCCACCCCAGGGTTACACACTTTCTGATCTCACTGGGCACCCGGGTTAAACACTGTCTGATCTCACTGGGCCCACCCACGGGTTACACACTGTCTGATCTCATTGGGCACACCCCCGGGTTACACAATGTTTAATCTCACTGGGTCTCCGGGTTAAACATTGTCTGATCTCACTTGTCCCCCGGGTTACATACTCTCTGATCTCACTGGTCCCACCCCCAGGTTACACACTGTCTGATCTCACTGGGCCCAACCCAGGGTTACACACAGTCTGACCCACTGGGCCCACCCCCGGGTTACACTCTGTCTGATCTCACTGGGCCCCCGGGTTACACACTGTTTGATCTCACTGGAACCACCCCCGGGATACACACTGTCTGAACTCACTGGGCCCACCCCGGGTTACACACTGTCTGATCTCACTGGGCCCACACCCAGATTACACACTGTCAGATCTCACTGGGCAAACCCCCGGGTTACACACTGTCTGATCTCACTGAGCCCCCGGGTCACACACTGTCTGATCTCACTGGGCCCACCCCTGGGTTACACACTGTCTGATCTCACTGGGCCCACACACGGGTTACACACTGTCTGATCTCACTTGGCCCGTCCCCGGGTAACGCACTGTCTGATCTCACTGGGCCCCCGGGTTACACACTGTCTGATCTCGCTGGCCCAACCCCTGGGTTACACACTGTCTGATCTCACTGGGCCCCCGGGTTACACGCTGTCCGATCTCACTGGGCCCTCCCCCGGGTTATACACTGTCTGATCTCACAGGGGCCCCGGCTTACACACTGTCTGATCTCACTGGGCCCACCACCGAGTTACACACTGCCTGATCTCACAGGGCCCACCCCGGGTTACACACTGTCTGATCTCACTGGGCCCCCGGGTTACACACTGTCTGATCTCACTGGGACCCGGGTTACACACTGTTTGATCTCACTGGACCCACCCCCGGGTTACACGCTGTCTGAACTCACTCGGCCCACCCCGGGTTACACATTTTCTGATCTCACTGGTACCAACCCCATGTTACCCACTGTCTGATCTCAATGGGCCCATCCCCGTGTTACACACGTTCTGATCTCACTAGGCCGCCGGGTTACACACTGTCTGAACTCACTTTACCCACCCCCGGTTTACACACTGTCTGATCTCACTGGGCCCACCCCCGGGTTACACACTGTCTGATCTCACTGGGCCCGCCCCCGGGTTACACACTGCCTGATCTCACTGGGCCCCCGGGTTACACACTGTTTGATCTCACTGGAACCATCCACGGGTTACACACTGTCTGAACTCACTGTACCGACCCCGGGTTACACACTGTCTGATCTCACTGGGCCCACCCCAAGTTACACACTGTCTGATCTCACTGGGCCCACCCCCGGGTTACACACTGTCTGATCTCACTGGGCCCCCGGGTAAACACTGTTCGATCTGACTGGGCCCACCCCTGGGTTACACACTGTCTGATCTAACTGGGCCCACACACGGGTGACACACTGTCTGATCTCACTGGGCCCGTCCCCGGGTTACACACTGTCTGATCTCACTGGGGCCCCGGGTTATACACTGTCCGATCTCACTGGGCCCACCCCCGGCTGACACACTGTCTGATCTCACTGGGCCCACCCCCGGGTTACACACTGTCTGATCTCACTGGGCCCCCGGGTTACACACTGTATGATCTCAGTGGCCCCGCCCCTGGGTTACACACTGTCTGATCTCACTGGGCCCCCGGGTTACTCACTGTCTGATCTCACTGGTCCCACCCACCGGTTACACACTATCTGATCTCACTGGGCCCACCCCCGGGTTACACTCTGTCTGATCTCACTGGGCCCACCACCGGTTTACAGACTGTCTGATCTCACTGGGCCCACACACGGGTTACACACTGTCTGATCTCACTGGGCCCCCGGGTTACACACTGTCTGATCTCACTGGGCCCACCCCTGGGTTACACACTGTCTGATCTCACTGGGCCCACACACGGGTTACACACTGTCAGATCTCACAGGGCCCACCCCCGGGTTACGCACTGTCTGATCTCACTGGGCCTTCCCCCGGGTTACACACTGTCTGATCTCACTGGGCCCAACCCCGGGTTGCACACTGTCTGATCTCACTGGCCACCCGGGTTACACACTGTCCGAGCTCACTGGGCGCACCCCGGAGTTACACACTGCCTGATCTCACTGGGCCCCCGGGTTACACACTGTCTGATCTCATTGGGCCCACCCCCAGGTTACACACTGTCTGATCTCACTGGGCCCACCCCCCGGTTACACAATGTTTGATCTCACTGGGTCTTAGGTTTAAACACTGTCTCATCTCACTGGGCCCCCGGGTTACACACTGTCTGATCTCACTGGTCCCACCGCCAGGTTACACACTGTCTGATCTCACTGGTCCCACCCCCGGGTTACACACTGTCTGATCTCACTGGGACCACCCCCGGGTTACACTCTGTCTGATCTCACTGGGCCCACCACCGGGTTACAGACTGTCTGATGTCACTGGGCCCACCCCGGGTTACACACTGTCTGATCTCACTGGGCCCACCCCCGGGATACACACTGTCTGATCTCATTGGGCCCCCGGGTTACACACTGTCTGATCTCACTGGGCCCACCCCTGGGTGACACATTGTCTGATCTGACTGGGCCCACCCACGAGTTACACACTGTCTGATCTCACTGGGCCCAACCCCGGGTTACACACTTTCTGATCTCACTGGGCCAAACCCCGGGTTACACACTGTCTGATCTCACTGGGCCCATCCTCGGTTTACACACTGTCTGATCTCACTGGGCCCACCCCCGGGTTACACACTGTCTGATCTCACTGGGCCCACCCCCGGGTTACACACTGTCTGATCTCACTGGGCCCACCCCCGGGTTACACACTGTCTGATCTCACTGCTCCTGCCCCCGGGTTACACACTGTCTGATCTCACTGGGCCCCCGGGTTACACACTGTCTGATCTCACTGGCCCCACCCTTGGGTTACACACTGTCTGATCTCATTGGGCCCCCGGCTTACACACTGCCTGATCTCACTCGGCCCACCCCCGAGTTACACACTGTCTGATCTCACTGGGCCCACACCCGGGTTACACACTGTCTGATCTCACTGGGCCCTCCCACGGGTTATACACTGTCTGATCTCACTGGGCCCCCGGCTTACACACTGCCTGCTCTCACTGGCCCCACCCCGTGTTACACACTGTCTGATCTCCCTGGGTCGACCCCCGGGTTACAGACTTTCTGATCTCTCTGGGCCCCCGGGATACACTATGTCTGATCTCACTGGGCCCACCCCCGGGTTACACACTCTCTGATCTCACTGGGCCCCCGGTTTACACACTGTCTGATTTCACTGGGCCCCCGGGTTACACAATGTTTGATCTCACTGTTCCCACCTCCGGGTTACACACTGTCTGATCTCGCTGTGCCCACCCCCGGGTTACACACTGTCTGATCTCACAGGGCCCCCGGTTTACACACTGTCTGATTTCACTGGGCCCCCGGGTTACACACTGTCTGATCTCACTGGGCCCACCCCCGGGTTACACACTTTCTGATCTCACTGATCCCACCACCGGGTTACACACTGTCTGATCTCACTGGGCCCACCTCCGGGTTACACACTGTCTGATCTCACTGGGCCCACCCCCGGGTTACACACTTTCTGATCTCACTGGGCACCCGGGTTAAACACTGTCTGATCTCACTGGGCCCACCCACGGGTTACACACTGTCTGATCTCATTGGGCACACCCCCGGGTTACACAATGTTTAATCTCACTGGGTCTCCGGGTTAAACATTGTCTGATCTCACTTGTCCCCCGGGTTACATACTCTCTGATCTCACTGGTCCCACCCCCAGGTTACACACTGTCTGATCTCACTGGGCCCAACCCAGGGTTACACACAGTCTGACCCACTGGGCCCACCCCCGGGTTACACTCTGTCTGATCTCACTGGGCCCCCGGGTTACACACTGTTTGATCTCACTGGAACCACCCCCGGGATACACACTGTCTGAACTCACTGGGCCCACCCCGGGTTACACACTGTCTGATCTCACTGGGCCCACACCCAGATTACACACTGTCAGATCTCACTGGGCAAACCCCCGGGTTACACACTGTCTGATCTCACTGAGCCCCCGGGTCACACACTGTCTGATCTCACTGGGCCCACCCCTGGGTTACACACTGTCTGATCTCACTGGGCCCACACACGGGTTACACACTGTCTGATCTCACTTGGCCCGTCCCCGGGTAACACACTGTCTGATCTCACTGGGCCCCCGGGTTACACACTGTCTGATCTCGCTGGCCCCACCCCTGGGTTACACACTGTCTGATCTCACTGGGCCCCCGGGTTACACGCTGTCCGATCTCACTGGGCCCTCCCCCGGGTTATACACTGTCTGATCTCACAGGGGCCCCGGCTTACACACTGTCTGATCTCACTGGGCCCACCACCGAGTTACACACTGCCTGATCTCACAGGGCCCACCCCGGGTTACACACTGTCTGATCTCACTGGGCCCCCGGGTTACACACTGTCTGATCTCACTGGGACCCGGGTTACACACTGTTTGATCTCACTGGACCCACCCCCGGGTTACACGCTGTCTGAACTCACTCGGCCCACCCCGGGTTACACATTTTCTGATCTCACTGATACCAACCCCATGTTACCCACTGTCTGATCTCAATGGGCCCATCCCCGTGTTACACACGTTCTGATCTCACTAGGCCGCCGGGTTACACACTGTCTGAACTCACTTTACCCACCCCCGGTTTACACACTGTCTGATCTCACTGGGCCCACCCCCGGGTTACACACTGTCTGATCTCACTGGGCCCGCCCCCGGGTTACAGACTGTCTGATCTCACTGGGCCCTCGGGTTACACACTGTTTGATCTCACTGGAACCATCCACGGGTTACACACTGTCTGAACTCACTGTACCGACCCCGGGTTACACACTGTCTGATCTCACTGGGCCCACCCCAAGTTACACACTGTCTGATCTCACTGGGCCCACCCCCGGGTTACACACTGTCTGATTTCACTGGGCCCCCGGGTACACACTGTTCGATCTGACTGGGCCCACCCCTGGGTTACACACTGTCTGATCTAACTGGGCCCACACACGGGTGACACACTGTCTGATCTCACTGGCCCACCCCCGGGTTACACACTGTCTGATCTCACTGGGGCCCCGGGTTATACACTGTCCGATCTCACTGTGCCCACCCCCGGCTGACACACTGTCTGATCTCACTGGGCCCACCCCCGGTTACACACTGTCTGATCTCACTGGGCCCCCGGGTTACACACTGTATGATCTCAGTGGCCCCGCCCCTGGGTTACACACTGTCTGATCTCACTGGGCCCCCGGGTTACTCACTGTCTGATCTCACTGGTCCCACCCACCGGTTACACACTATCTGATCTCACTGGGCCCACCCCCGGGTTACACTCTGTCTGATCTCACTGGGCCCACCACCGGTTTACAGACTGTCTGATCTCACTGGGCCCACACACGGGTTACACACTGTCTGATCTCACTGGGCCCCCGGGTTACACACTGTCTGATCTCACTGGGCCCACCCCTGGGTTACACACTGTCTGATCTCACTGGGCCCACACACGGGTTACACACTGTCAGATATCACAGGGCCCACCCCCGGGTTACGCACTGTCTGATCTCACTGGGCCTTCCCCCGGGTTACACACTGTCTGATCTCACTGGGCCCAACCCCGGGTTGCACACTGTCTGATCTCACTGGCCACCCGGGTTACACACTGTCCGAGCTCACTGGGCGCACCCCGGAGTTACACACTGCCTGATCTCACTGGGCCCCCGGGTTACACACTGTTTGATCTCACTGGAACCATCCACGGGTTACACACTGTCTGAACTCACTGTACCGACCCCGGGTTACACACTGTCTGATCTCACTGGGCCCACCCCAAGTTACACACTGTCTGATCTCACTGGGCCCACCCCCGGGTTACACACTGTCTGATCTCACTGGGCCCCCGGGTACACACTGTTCGATCTGACTGGGCCCACCCCTGGGTTACACACTGTCTGATCTAACTGGGCCCACACACGGGTGACACACTGTCTGATCTCACTGGGCCCGTCCCCGGGTTACACACTGTCTGATCTCACTGGGGCCCCGGGTTATACACTGTCCGATCTCGCCGGCCCCACCCCTGGGTTACACACTGTCTGATCTCACTGGGCCCCCGGGTTACACACTGTCTGATCTCACTGGGCCCTCCCCCGGGTTATACACTGTGTGATCTCACTGGGCCCCCGGCTTACACACTGTCTGATCTCACTGGGCCCGTCCCCGGGTTACACACTGTCTGGTCTCACTGGGCCCCCGGGTTACACACTGTCTGATCTCACTGGGCCCAACCCCGGGTTATTCACTGTCTGATCTCACTGGGCCCACCCCCGGGATACACGCTGTCTGATCTCACTGGGCCCCCGGGTTACACACTGTCTGATCTCACTGGCCCCATCCCTGGGTTACACACTGTCTGATCTCACTGGGCCCCCTGGTTACACACTGTCTGATCTCACTGGCCCCACCCCTGGGTTACACACTGTCTGATCTCACTGGGCCCATCCCCGGGTTACACTCTGTCTGATCCCACTGCACATCCGTGTTACACACTGTCTGATCTCACTCGGCCCACCCCCGGGTTACACACTGTCTGATCTCACTGGGCCCACCCCCGGGTTAAACAATGTCTGATCTCACTGGGCCCCCGGGTTACACTCTCTCTGATCTCACTGGTCCCACCCCGAGGTTACACACTGTCTGATCTCACTGGGCCCACCCCCGGGTTACACACTGTCTGATCTCACTGGGCCCCCGGGTACACACTGTTTGATCTGACTGGGCCCACCCCCGGGTTACACACTGTCTGATCTCACTGGGCCCACCCCCGGGTTACACACTGTCTGATCTCACTGGCCCCACCCCTGGGTTACACACTGTCTGATCTCACTGCGCCCCCGGGTTAGACACTGTCTGATCTCACTGGGCCCTCCCCCGGGTTATACACTGTCTGATCTCACTGGGCCCCCGGCTTTGACACTGCCTGATCTCACTCGGCCCACCCCCGAGTTACACACTGTCTGATCTCACTGGGCCCAAACCCGGGTTACACACTGTCTGATCTCACTGGGCCCTCCCACGGGTTATACATTGTCTGATCTCACTGGGCCCCCGGCTTACACACTGCCTGATCTCACTGGTCCCACCCCCAGGTTACACACTGTCTGATCTCACTGGCCCCACCCTCGGGTTACACACTGTCTGCTCTCACTGGGCCCCCGTGTTACACACTGTATGATCTCAGTGGCCCCGCCCCTGGGTTACACCTTGTCTGATCTCACTGGGCCCCCGGGTTACACACTGTCTGATCTCACTGGGCCCACCCCCGGGTTACACACTGTCTGATCTCACTGGGCCCATCCCCGGGTTACACTCTGTCTGATCTCACTGCACATCCGGGTTACACACTGTCTGATCTCACTCGGCCCACCCCCGGGTTACACACTGTCTGATCTCACTGGGCCCACCCCCGGGTTAAACACTGTCTGATCTCACTGGGCCCCCGGGTTACACACTGTCTGATCTCACTGGTCCCACCCCGAGGTTGCACACTGTCTGATCCCACTGGGCCCACCCCCGGGTTACCATCTGTCTGATCTCATTGGCCCCCGGGTTACACACTGTCTGATCTCACTGGGCCCACCCCTGGGTTACACACTGTCTGATCTCACTGGGCCCACCACTGGGTTACAGAGTGTCTGATCTTACTGGGCACACCCCCGGGTTACACACTGTCTGATCTCATTGGGCCCACCCCCGGGTTACACACTGTCTGATCTCACTGGGCCCCCGGGTTACACACTGTCTGATCTCACTTGGCCCACCCCTGGGTTACACACTGTCTGATCTCACTGGGCCCACCAACGAGTTACACAATGTCTCTTCTCACTGGGCCCACCCCCGGGTTACACACTGTCTGATCTCACTGCTCCAGCCCCCTGGTTACACACTGTCTGATCTCACTGGGCTCACCCCCTTGATACACACTGTATGATCTCACTGGGCCCACCACCGGGTTACACACTTTCTGATCTCACTGGGCCCCCGGGTTACACACTGTCTGATCTCACTTGGCCCACCCCTGGGTTACACACTGTCTGATCTCACTGGGCCCACCCACGAGTTACACACTGTCTGATCTCACTGGGCCCCCGGGTTACACACTGTCTGATCTCACTGGGTCCCCGGGTAACACACTGTCTGATCTCACTGGGCCCCCGGGTTACACACTGCCTGATCTCACTGGGCCCACCCCCGGGTTACACACTGTCTGATCTCACTGCTCCAGCCCCCTGGTTGCACACTGTCTGATCTCACTGGCTCCACCCCCGGGTGACACACTGTCTGATCTCACTGGCCCACCCCCGGGTTACACACTGTCTGATCTCACTGGGGCCCCGGGTTATACACTGTCTGATCTCACTGGGCCCACCCCCGGCTGACACACTGTCTGATCTCACTGGGCCCACCCCCGGGTTACACACTGTCTGATCTCACTGGGCCCCCGGGTTACACACTGTATGATCTCAGTGGCCCCGCCCCTGGGTTACACACTGTCTGATCTCACTGGGCCCCCGGGTTACTCACTGTCTGATCTCACTGGTCCCACCCACCGGTTACACACTCTCTGATCTCACTGGGCCCACCCCCGGGTTACACTCTGTCTGATCTCACTGGGCCCACCACCGGTTTACAGACTGTCTGATCTCACTGGGCCCACACACGGGTTACACACTGTCTGATCTCACTGGGCCCCCGGGTTACACACTGTCTGATCTCACTGGGCCCACCCCTGGGTTACACACTGTCTGATCTCACTGGGCCCACACACGGGTTACACACTGTCTGATCTCACAGGGTCCACCCCCGGGTTACGCACTGTCTGATCTCACTGGGACTGCCCCCGGGTTACACACTGTCTGATCTCACTGGGCCCAACCCCGGGTTGCACACTGTCTGATCTCACTGGCCACCCGGGTTACACACTGTCCGAGCTCACTGGGCCCACCCCGGAGTTACACACTGCCTGATCTCACTGGGCCCCCGGGTTACACACTGTCTGATCTCATTGGGCCCACCCCCAGGTTACACACTGACTGATCTCACTGGGCCCACCCCCCGGTTACACAATGTTTGATCTCACTGGGTCTTAGGTTTAAACACTGTCTCATCTCACTGGGCCCCCGGGTTACACACTGTCTGATCTCACTGGTCCCACCGCCAGGTTACACACTGTCTGATCTCACTGGTCCCACCCCCTGGTTACACACTGTCTGATCTCACTGGGCCCACCCCCGGGATACACACTGTCTGATCTCATTGGGCCCCCGGGTTACACACTGTCTGATCTCACTGGGCCCACCCCTGGGTGACACATTGTCTGATCTGACTGGGCCCACCCACGAGTTACACACTGTCTGATCTCACTGGGCCCAACCCCGGGTTACACACTGTCTGATCTCACTGGGCCCAACCCCGGGTTACACACTGTCTGATCTCACTGGGCCCATCCTCGGTTTACACACTGTCTGATCTCACTGGGCCCACCCCCGGATTACACACTGTCTGATCTCACTGGGCCCACCCCCGGGTTACACACTGTCTGATCTCACTGGGCCCACCCCCGGGTTACACACTGTCTGATCTCACTGCTCCTGCCCCCGGGTTACACACTGTCTGATCTCACTGGGCCCCCGGGTTACACACTGTCTGATCTCACTGGCCCCACCCTTGGGTTACACACTGTCTGATCTCACTGGGCCCCCGGCTTACACAATGTCTGATCTCACTGGCCCCACCCCTGGGTTACACACTGTCTGATCTCACTGCGCCCCCGGGTTACACACTGTCTGATCTCACTGGGCCCTCCCCCGGGTTATACACTGTCTGATCTCATTGGGCCCCCGGCTTACACACTGCCTGATCTCACTCGGCCCACCCCCGAGTTACACACTGTCTGATCTCACTGGGCCCACACCCGGGTTACACACTGTCTGATCTCACTGGGCCCTCCCACGGTTTATACACTGTCTGATCTCACTGGGCCCCCGGCTTACACACTGCCTGCTCTCACTGGCACCACCCCGTGTTACACACTGTCTGATCTCCCTGGGTCGACCCCCGGGTTACAGACTTTCTGATCTCTCTGGGCCCCCGGGATACACTATGTCTGATCTCACTGGGCCCACCCCCGGGTTACACACTCTCTGATCTCACTGGGACCCCGGTTTACACACTGTCTGATTTCACTGGGCCCCCGGGTTACACAATGTTTGATCTCACTGTTCCCACCTCCGGGTTACACACTCTCTGAACTCACTGTGCCCATCCCGGGTTACACACTGTCTGATCTCGCTGTGCCCACCCCCGGGTTACACACTGTCTGATCTCACAGGGCCCCCGGTTTACACACTGTCTGATTTCACTGGGCCCCCGGGTTACACACTGTCTGATCTCACTGGGCCCACCCCCGGGTTACACACTTTCTGATCTCACTGATCCCACCACCGGGTTACACACTGTCTGATCTCACTGGGCCAACCTCCGGGTTACACACTGTCTGATCTCACTGGGTCCACCCCCGGGTTACACACTTTCTGATCTCACTGGGCACCCGGGTTAAACACTGTCTGATCTCACTGGGCCCACCCACGGGTTACACACTGTCTGATCTCATTGGGCACACCCCCGGGTTACACAATGTTTGATCTCGCTGGGTCTCCGGGTTAAACATTGTCTGATCTCACTTGTCCCCCGGGTTACATACTCTCTGACCTCACTGGTCCCACCCCCAGGTTACACACTGTCTGATCTCACTGGGCCCAACCCAGGGTTACACACAGTCTGACCCACTGGGCCCACCCCCGGGTTACACTCTGTCTGATCTCATTGGGCCCCCGGGTTACACACTGTTTGATCTCACTGGAACCACCCCCGGGATACACACTGTCTGAACTCACTGGGCCCACCCCGGGTTACACACTGTCTGATCTCACTGGGCCAACACCCAGGTTACACACTGTCAGATCTCACTGGGCCCACCCCCGGGTTACACACTGTCTGATCTCACTGAGCCCCCGGGACACACACTGTCTGATCTCACTGGGCCCACCCCTGGGTTACACACTGTCTGATCTCACTGGGCCCACACACGGGTTACACACTGTCTGATCTCACTGGGCCCGTCCCCGGGTAACACACTGTCTGATCTCACTGGGCCCCCGGGTTACACACTGTCTGATCTCGCTGGCCCCACCCCTGGGTTACACACTGTCTGATCTCACTGGGCCCCCGGGTTACACGCTGTCCGATCTCACTGGGCCCTCCCCCGGGTTATACACTGTCTGATCTCACAGGGGCCCCGGCTTACACACTGTCTGATCTCACTGGGCCCACCACCGAGTTACACACTGTCTGATCTCACTGGTCCCACCCCCGGGTTACACACTGTCTGATCTCACTGGGCCCACCCCCGGGATACACACTGTCTGATCTCATTGGGCCCCCGGGTTACACACTGTCTGATCTCACTGGGCCCACCCCTGGGTGACACATTGTCTGATCTGACTGGGCCCACCCACGAGTTACACACTGTCTGATCTCACTGGGCCCACACACGGGTTACACACTGTCTGGTCTCACTGGGCCCCCGGGTTACACACTGTCTGATCTCACTGGGCCCAACCCTGGGTTACACACTGTCTGATCTCACTGGGCCCACCCCCGGGATACACGCTGGCTGATCTCACTGGGCCCACCCCCGGGTTACACACTGTCTGATCTCACTGGCCCCACCCCTGGGTTACACACTGTCTGATCTCACTGGGCCCCCGGGTTACACACTGTCTGATCTCACTGGCCCCACCCCTGGGTTACACACTGTCTGATCTCACTGGGCCCATCCCCGGGTTACACTCTGTCTGATCTCACTGCACATCCGGGTTACACACTGTCTGATCTCACTCGGCCCACCCCCGGGTTACACACTGTCTGATCTCACTGGGCCCACCCCCGGGTTAAACAATGTCTGATCTCACTGGGCCCCCGGGTTACACTCTGTCTGATCTCACTGGTCCCACCCCGAGGTTACACACTGTCTGATCTCACTGGGCCCACCCCCGGGTTACACACTGTCTGATCTCACTGGGCCCCCGGGTACACACTGTTTGATCTGACTGGGCCCACCTCTGGGTTACACACTGTCTGATCTCACTGGGCCCACACACGGGTTACACACTGTCTGATCTCACTGGGACCGTCCCCGGGTTACACACTGTCTGATCTCACTGGGCCCCCGGGTTACACACTGTCTGATCTCGCTGGCCCCACCCCTGCGTTACACACTGTCTGATCTCACTGGGCCCCCGGGTTAAACACTGTCTGATCTCACTGGGCCCTCCCCCGGGTTATACACTGTCTGATCTCACTGGGCCCCCGGCTTACACACTGTCTGATCTCACTGGGCCCGTCCCCGGGTTACACACTGTCTGGTCTCACTGGGCCCCCGGGTTACACACTGTCTGATCTCACTGGGCCCAACCCCGGGTTACACACTGTCTGATCTCACTGGGCCCACCCCCGGGATACACGCTGTCTGATCTCACTGGGCCCCCGGGTTACACACTGTCTGATCTCACTGGCCCCACCCCTGGGTTACACACTGTCTGATCTCACTGGGCCCCCGGGTTACACACTGTCTGATCTCACTGGCCCCACCCCTGGGTTACACACTGTCTGATCTCACTGGGCCCATCCCCGGGTTACACTCTGTCTGATCTCACTGCACATCCGGGTTACACACTGTCTGATCTCACTCGGCCCACCCCCGGGTTACACACTGTCTGATCTCACTGGGCCCACCCCCGGGTTAAACAATGTCTGATCTCACTGGGCCCCCGGGTTACACTCTGTCTGGTCTCACTGGTCCCACCCCGAGGTTACACACTGTCTGATCTCACTGGGCCCACCCCCGGCTTACACACTGTCTGATCCCACTGGGCCCACCCCCGGGTTACACTCTGTCTGATCTCACTGGGCCCCCGGGTTACACACTGCCTGATCTCACTGGGCCCACCCCCGGGTTACACACTGTCTGATCTCACTGGGCCCACCCCTGGGTTACACAGTGTCTGATCTCACTGGGCCCACCACTGGGTTACAGAGTGTCTGATCTCACTGGGCACACCCCCGGGTTACACACTGTCTGATCTCATTGGGCCCACCCCCGGGTTACACACTGTCTGATCTCACTGGGCCCCCGGGTTACACACTGTCTGATCTCACTTGGCCCACCCCTGGGTTACACACTGTCTGATCTCACTGCGCCCACCCACGAGTTACACAATGTCTCTTCTCACTGGGCCCACCCCCGGGTTACACACTGTCTGATCTCACTGCTCCAGCCACCTGGTTACACACTGTCTGATCTCACTGCGCCCCCGGCTTAGACACTGTCTGATCTCACTGGGCCCTCCCCCGGGTTATACACTGTCTGATCTCACTGGGCCCCCGGCTTACACACTGTCTGATCTCACTGGGCCCCCGGGTTACACACTGTCTGATCTCACTGGGCCCACCACCGAGTTACACACTGTCTGATCTCACTGGGCCCACCCCGGGTTACACACTGTCTGATCTCCCTGGGTCCACCCCCGGGTTACACACTGTCTGATCTCACTGGGCCCTCGGGTTACACACTGTCTGATCTCACTGGGCCCAACCCCGGGTTACACACTGTCTGATCTCACTGGGCCCCCGGGTTACACACTGTCTGATCTCACTGGGCCCACCCCCGGGTTACACACTGTCTGATCTCACTGGGCCCACCCCCGGGTTACACACAGTCTGATCTCACTGGGCCCCCGAGTTACACACTGTCTGATCACACTGGCCCCACCCCTGGGTTACACACTGTCTGATCTCACTGCGCCCCCGGGTTAGACACTGTCTGATCTCACTGGGCCCTCCCCCGGGTTATACACTGTCTGATCTCACTGGGCCCCCGGCTTTGACACTGCGTGATCTCACTCGGCACACCCCCGAGTTACACACTGTCTGATCTCACTGGGCCCACCCCCGGGTTACACACTGTCTGATCTCACTGGGCCCACCCCCGGGTTACACACAGTCTGATCTCACTGGGCCCCCGGGTTACACACTGTCTGATCACACTGGCCCCACCCCTGGGTTACACACTGTCTGATCTCACTGCGCCCCCGGGTTAGACACTGTCTGATCTCACTGGGCCCTCCCCCGGGTTATACACTGTCTGATCTCACTGGGCCCCCGGCTTTGACACTGCCTGATCTCACTCGGCCCACCCCCGAGTTACACACTGTCTGATCTCACTGGGCCCAAACCCTGGTTACACACTGTCTGATCTCACTGGGCCCTCCCACGGGTTACACACTGTCTGATCTCACTGGGCCCCCGGGTTACACACTGTCTGATCTCACTGGGCCCAACCCCGGGTTACACACTGTCTGATCTCACTGGGCCCCCGGGTTACACACTGTCTGATCTCACTGGGCCCAACCCCGGGTTACACACTGTCTGATCTCTCTGGGCCCACCCCCGGGATACAAGCTGTCTGATCTCACTGGGCCCCCGGGTTACACACTGTCTGATCTCACTGGCCCCACCCCTGGGTTACACACTGTCTGATCTCACTGGGCCCCCGGGTTACACACTGTCTGATCTCACTGGCCCCACCCCTGGGTTACACACTGTCTGATCTCACTGCGCCCCCGGCTTAGACACTGTCTGATCTCACTGGGCCCACCCCCGGGTTATACACTGTCTGATCTCACTGGGCCCCCGGCTTACACACTGTCTGATCTCACTGGGCCCCCGGGTTACACACTGTCTGATCTCACTGGCCCCACCACTGGGTTACACACTGTCTGATCTCACTGGGCCCACCCCGGGTTACACACTGTCTGATCTCCCTGGGTCCACCCCCGGGTTACACACTGTCTGATCTCACTGGGCCCTCGGGTTACACACTGTCTGATCTCACTGGGCCCAACCCCGGGTTACACACTGTCTGATCTCACTGGGCCCGCAGCTTACACACTGTCTGATCTCACTGGGCCCACCACCGAGTTACACACTGTCTGATCTCACTGGGCCCACCCCGGGTTACACACTGTCTGATCTCCCTGGGTCCACCCCCGGGTTACACACTGTCTGATCTCACTGGGCCCTCGGGTTACACACTGTCTGATCTCACTGGGCCCAACCCCGGGTTACACACTGTCTGATCTCACTGGGCCCCCGGGTTACACACTGTCTGATCTCACTGGGCCCACCCCCGGGTTACACACTGTGTGATCTCACTGGGCCCACCCCCGGGTTACACACAGTCTGATCTCACTGGGCCCCCGGGTTACACACTGTCTGATCACACTGGCCCCACCCCTGGGTTACACACTGTCTGATCTCACTGCGCCCCCGGGTTAGACACTGTCTGATCTCACTGGGCCCTCCCCCGGGTTATACACTGTCTGATCTCACTGGGCCCCCGGCTTTGACACTGCGTGATCTCACTCGGCACACCCCCGAGTTACACACTGTCTGATCTCACTGGGCCCACCCCCGGGTTACACACTGTCTGATCTCACTGGGCCCACCCCCGGGTTACACACAGTCTGATCTCACTGGGCCCCCGGGTTACACACTGTCTGATCACACTGGCCCCACCCCTGGGTTACACACTGTCTGATCTCACTGCGCCCCCGGGTTAGACACTGTCTGATCTCACTGGGCCCTCCCCCGGGTTATACACTGTCTGATCTCACTGGGCCCCCGGCTTTGACACTGCCTGATCTCACTCGGCCCACCCCCGAGTTACACACTGTCTGATCTCACTGGGCCCAAACCCGGGTTACACACTGTCTGATCTCACTGGGCCCTCCCACGGGTTATACACTGTCTGATGTCACTGGGCCCCCGGCTTACACACTGCCTGATCTCACTGGTCCCACCCCCAGGTTACACACTGTCTGATCTCACTGGACCCACCCCCGGGTTACACACTGTCTGCTCTCACTGGGCCCCCGTGTTACACACTGTATGATCTCAGTGGCCCCGCCCCTGGGTTACACCTTGTCTGATCTCACTGGGCCCCCGGGTTACACACTGCCTGATCTCACTGGGCCCATCCCCGGGTTACAATCTGTCTGATCTCGCTGCACATCCGGGTTACACACTGTCTGATCTCACTCGGCCCACCCCCGGGTTACACAATGTCTGATCTCACTGGGCCCACCCCCGGGTTACACACTGTCTGATCTCACTGGGCCCACCCCTGGGTTACACACTGTCTGATCTCACTGGGCCCACCACTGGGTTACAGAGTGTTTCTGATCTCACTGGGTACACCCCCGGGTTACACACTGTCTGATCTCATTGGTCCCACCCCCGGGTTACACACTGTCTGATCTCACTGGGCCCCCGGGTTACACACTGTCTGATCTCACTTGGCCCACCCCTGGGTTACACACTGTCTGATCTCACTGGGCCCACCCACGAGTTACACAATGTCTCTTCTCACTGGGCCCACCCCCGGGTTACACACTGTCTGATCTCACTGCTCCAGGCCCTGGTTACACACTGTCTGATCTCACTGGGCTCACCCCCGTGATACACATTGTCTGATCTCACTGGGCCCACCACCGGGTTACACACTTTCTGATCTCACTGGGCCCCCGGGTTACACACTGTCTGATCTCACTTGGCCCACTACTGGGTTACACACTGTCTGATCTCACTGGGCCCACCCACGAGTTACACACTGTCTGATCTCACTGGGCCCCCGGGTTACACACTGTCTGATCTCACTGGGCCCCCGGGTTACACACTGCCTGATCTCACTGGGCCCACCCCCGGGTTACACACTGTCTGATCTCACTGCTCCAGCCCCCTGGTTGCACACTGTCTGATCTCACTGGCTCCACCCCCGGGTGACACACTGTCTGATCTCACTGGCCCACCCCCAGGTTACACACTGTCTGATCTCACTGGGGCCCCGGGTTATACACTGTCCGATCTCACTGGGCCCACCCCCGGCTGACACACTGTCTGATCTCACTGGGCCCACCCCCGGGTTACACACTGTCTGATCTCACTGGGCCCCCGGGTTACACACTGTATGATCTCAGTGGCCCCGCCCCTGGGTTACACACTGTCTGATCTCACTGGGCCCCCGGGTTACTCACTGTCTGATCTCACTGGTCCCACCCACCGGTTACACACTATCTGATCTCACTGGGCCCACCCCCGGGTTACACTCTGTCTGATCTCACTGGGCCCACCACCGGTTTACAGACTGTCTGATCTCACTGGGCCCACACACGGGTTACACACTGTCTGATCTCACTGGGCCCCCGGGTTACACACTGTCTGATCTCACTGGGCCCACCCCTGGGTTACACACTGTCTGATCTCACTGGGCCCACACACGGGTTACACACTGTCAGATCTCACAGGGCCCACCCCCGGGTTACGCACTGTCTGATCTCACTGGGCCTTCCCCGGGTTACACACTGTCTGATCTCACTGGGCCCAACCCCGGGTTGCACACTGTCTGATCTCACTGGCCACCCGGGTTACACACTGTCCGAGCTCACTGGGCGCACCCCGGAGTTACACACTGCCTGATCTCACTGGGCCCCCGGGTTACACACTGTCTGATCTCATTGGGCCCACCCCCAGGTTACACACTGTCTGATCTCACTGGGCCCACCCCCCGGTTACACAATGTTTGATCTCACTGGGTCTTAGGTTTAAACACTGTCTCATCTCACTGGGCCCCCGGGTTACACACTGTCTGATCTCACTGGTCCCACCGCCAGGTTACACACTGTCTGATCTCACTGGTCCCACCCCCGGGTTACACACTGTCTGATCTCACTGGGACCACCCCCGGGTTACACTCTGTCTGATCTCACTGGGCCCACCACCGGGTTACAGACTGTCTGATGTCACTGGGCCCACCCCGGGTTACACACTGTCTGATCTCACTGGGCCCACCCCCGGGATACACACTGTCTGATCTCATTGGGCCCCCGGGTTACACACTGTCTGATCTCACTGGGCCCACCCCTGGGTGACACATTGTCTGATCTGACTGGGCCCACCCACGAGTTACACACTGTCTGATCTCACTGGGCCCAAACCCGGGTTACACACTGTCTGATCTCACTGGGCCCAACCCCGGGTTACACACTGTCTGATCTCACTGGGCCCATCCTCGGTTTACACACTGTCTGATCTCACTGGGCCCACCCCCGGGTTACACACTGTCTGATCTCACTGGGCCCACCCCCGGGTTACACACTGTCTGATCTCACTGGGCCCACCCCCGGGTTACACACTGTCTGATCTCACTGCTCCTGCCCCCGGGTTACACACTGTCTGATCTCACTGGGCCCCCGGGTTACACACTGTCTGATCTCACTGGCCCCACCCTTGGGTTACACACTGTCTGATCTCATTGGGCCCCCGGCTTACACACTGCCTGATCTCACTCGGCCCACCCCCGAGTTACACACTGTCTGATCTCACTGGGCCCACACCCGGGTTACACACTGTCTGATCTCACTGGGCCCTCCCACGGGTTATACACTGTCTGATCTCACTGGGCCCCCGGCTTACACACTGCCTGCTCTCACTGGCCCCACCCCGTGTTACACATTGTCTGATCTCCCTGGGTCGACCCCCGGGTTACAGACTTTCTGATCTCTCTGGGCCCCCGGGATACACTATGTCTGATCTCACTGGGCCCACCCCCGGGTTACACACTCTCTGATCTCACTGGGCCCCCGGTTTACACACTGTCTGATTTCACTGGGCCCCCGGGTTACACAATGTTTGATCTCACTGTTCCCACCTCCGGGTTACACACTCTCTGAACTCACTGTGCCCATCCCGGGTTGCACACTGTCTGATCTCGCTGTGCCCACCCCCGGGTTACACACTGTCTGATCTCACAGGGCCCCCGGTTTACACACTGTCTGATTTCACTGGGCCCCCGGGTTACACACTGTCTGATCTCACTGGGCCCACCCCCGGGTTACACACTTTCTGATCTCACTGATCCCACCACCGGGTTACACACTGTCTGATCTCACTGGGCCCACCTCCGGATTACACACTGTCTGATCTCACTGGGCCCACCCCCGGGTTACACACTTTCTGATCTCACTGGGCACCCGGGTTAAACACTGTCTGATCTCACTGGGCCCACCCACGGGTTACACACTGTCTGATCTCATTGGGCACACCCCCGGGTTACACAATGTTTAATCTCACTGGGTCTCCGGGTTAAACATTGTCTGATCTCACTTGTCCCCCGGGTTACATACTCTCTGATCTCACTGGTCCCACCCCCAGGTTACACACTGTCTGATCTCACTGGGCCCAACCCAGGGTTACACACAGTCTGACCCACTGGGCCCACCCCCGGGTTACACTCTGTCTGATCTCACTGGGCCCCCGGGTTACACACTGTTTGATCTCACTGGAACCACTCCCGGGATACACACTGTCTGAACTCACTGGGCCCACCCCGGGTTACACACTGTCTGATCTCACTGGGCCCACACCCAGATTACACACTGTCAGATCTCACTGGGCAAACCCCCGGGTTACACACTGTCTGATCTCACTGAGCCCCCGGGTCACACACTGTCTGATCTCACTGGGCCCACCCCTGGGTTACACACTGTCTGATCTCACTGGGCCACACACGGGTTACACACTGTCTGATCTCACTTGGCCCGTCCCCGGGTAACACACTGTCTGATCTCACTGGGCCCCCGGGTTACACACTGTCTGATCTCGCTGGCCCCACCCCTGGGTTACACACTGTCTGATCTCACTGGGCCCCCGGGTTACACGCTGTCCGATCTCACTGGGCCCTCCCCCGGGTTATACACTGTCTGATCTCACAGGGGCCCCGGCTTACACACTGTCTGATCTCACTGGGCCCACCACCGAGTTACACACTGCCTGATCTCACAGGGCCCACCCCGGGTTACACACTGTCTGATCTCACTGGGCCCCCGGGTTACACACTGTCTGATCTCACTGGGACCCGGGTTACACACTGTTTGATCTCACTGGACCCACCCCCGGGTTACACGCTGTCTGAACTCACTCGGCCCACCCCGGGTTACACATTTTCTGATCTCACTGGTACCAACCCCATGTTACCCACTGTCTGATCTCAATGGGCCCATCCCCGTGTTACACACGTTCTGATCTCACTAGGCCGCCGGGTTACACACTGTCTGAACTCACTTTACCCACCCCCGGTTTACACACTGTCTGATCTCACTGGGCCCACCCCCGGGTTACACACTGTCTGATCTCACTGGGCCCGCCCCCGGGTTACACACTGTCTGATCTCACTGGGCCCTCGGGTTACACACTGTTTGATCTCACTGGAACCATCCACGGGTTACACACTGTCTGAACTCACTGTACCGACCCCGGGTTACACACTGTCTGATCTCACTGGGCCCACCCCAAGTTACACACTGTCTGATCTCACTGGGCCCACCCCCGGGTTACACACTGTCTGATCTCACTGGGCCCCCGGGTACACACTGTTCGATCTGACTGGACCCACCCCTGGGTTACACACTGTCTGATCTCACTGGGCCCACACACGGGTTACACACTGTCTGATCTCACTGGGCCCGTCCCCGGGTTACACACTGTCTGATCTCACTGGGCCCCCGGGTTATACACTGTCTGATCTCGCCGGCCCCACCCCTGGGTTACACACTGTCTGATCTCACTGGGCCCCCGGGTTACACACTGTCTGATCTCACTGGGCCCTCCCCCGGGTTATACACTGTGTGATCTCACTGGGCCCCCGGCTTACACACTGTCTGATCTCACTGGGCCCGTCCCCGGGTTACACACTTTCTGGTCTCACTGGGCCCCCGGGTTACACACTGTCTGATCTCACTGGGCCCAACCCCGGGTTATTCACTGTCTGATCTCACTGGGCCCACCCCCGGGATACACGCTGTCTGATCTCACTGGGCCCCCGGGTTACACACTGTCTGATCTCACTGGCCCCATCCCTGGGTTACACACTGTCTGATCTCACTGGGCCCCCTGGTTACACACTGTCTGATCTCACTGGCCCCACCCCTGGGTTACACACTGTCTGATCTCACTGGGCCCATCCCCGGGTTACACTCTGTCTGATCTCACTGCACATCCGGGTTACACACTGTCTGATCTCACTCGGCCCACCCCCGGGTTACACACTGTCTGATCTCACTGGGCCCACCCCCGGGTTAAACAATGTCTGATCTCACTGGGCCCCCGGGTTACACTCTCTCTGATCTCACTGGTCCCACCCCGAGGTTACACACTGTCTGATCTCACTGGGCCCACCCCCGGGTTACACACTGTCTGATCTCACTGGGCCCCCGGGTACACACTGTTTGATCTGACTGGGCCCACCCCCGGGTTACACACTGTCTGATCTCACTGGGCCCACCCCCGGGTTACACACTGTCTGATCTCACTGGCCCCACCCCTGGGTTACACACTGTCTGATCTCACTGCGCCCCCGGGTTAGACACTGTCTGATCTCACTGGGCCCTCCCCCGGGTTATACACTGTCTGATCTCACTGGGCCCCCGGCTTTGACACTGCCTGATCTCACTCGGCCCACCCCCGAGTTACACACTGTCTGATCTCACTGGGCCCAAACCCGGGTTACACACTGTCTGATCTCACTGGGCCCTCCCACGGGTTATACACTGTCTGATCTCACTGGGCCCCCGGCTTACACACTGCCTGATCTCACTGGTCCCACCCCCAGGTTACACACTGTCTGATCTCACTGGCCCCACCCTCGGGTTACACACTGTCTGCTCTCACTGGGCCCCCGTGTTACACACTGTATGATCTCAGTGGCCCCGCCCCTGGGTTACACCTTGTCTGATCTCACTGGGCCCCCGGGTTACACACTGTCTGATCTCACTGGGCCCACCCCCGGGTTACACACTGTCTGATCTCACTGGGCCCATCCCCGGGTTACACTCTGTCTGATCTCACTGCACATCCGGGTTACACACTGTCTGATCTCACTCGGCCCACCCCCGGGTTACACACTGTCTGATCTCACTGGGCCCACCCCCGGGTTAAACACTGTCTGATCTCACTGGGCCCCCGGGTTACACACTGTCTGATCTCACTGGTCCCACCCCGAGGTTACACACTGTCTGATCTCACTGGGCCCACCCCCGGGTTACACACTGTCTGATCCCACTGGGCCCACCCCCGGGTTACACTCTGTCTGATCTCATTGGCCCCCGGGTTACACACTGCCTGATCTCACTGGGCCCACCCCCGGGTTACACACTGTCTGATCTCACTGGGCCCACCCCTGGGTTACACACTGTCTGATCTCACTGGGCCCACCACTGGGTTACAGAGTGTCTGATCTTACTGGGCACACCCCCGGGTTACACACTGTCTGATCTCATTGGGCCCACCCCCGGGTTACACACTGTCTGATCTCACTGGGCCCCCGGGTTACACACTGTCTGATCTCACTTGGCCCACCACTGGGTTACACACTGTCTGATCTCACTGGGCCCACCAACGAGTTACACAATGTCTCTTCTCACTGGGCCCACCCCCGGGTTACACACTGTCTGATCTCACTGCTCCAGCCCCCTGGTTACACACTGTCTGATCTCACTGGGCTCACCCCCGTGATACACACTGTCTGATCTCACTGGGCCCACCACCGGGTTACACACTTTCTGATCTCACTGGGCCCCCGGGTTACACACTGTCTGATCTCACTTGGCCCACCCCTGGGTTACACACTGTCTGATCTCACTGGGCCCACCCACGAGTTACACACTGTCTGATCTCACTGGGCCCCCAGGTTACACACTGTCTGATCTCACTGGGTCCCCGGGTAACACACTGTCTGATCACACTGGGCCCCCGGGTTACACACTGCCTGATCTCACTGGGCCCACCCCCGGGTTACACACTGTCTGATCTCACTGCTCCAGCCCCCTGGTTGCACACTGTCTGATCTCACTGGCTCCACCCCCGGGTGACACACTGTCTGATCTCACTGGCCCACCCCCGGGTTACACACTGTCTGATCTCACTGGGGCCCCGGGTTATACACTGTCTGATCTCACTGGGCCCACCCCCGGCTGACACACTGTCTGATCTCACTGGGCCCACCCCCGGGTTACACACTGTCTGATCTCACTGGGCCCCCGGGTTACACACTGTATGATCTCAGTGGCCCCGCCCCTGGGTTACACACTGTCTGATCTCACTGGGCCCCCGGGTTACTCACTGTCTGATCTCACTGGTCCCACCCACCGGTTACACACTATCTGATCTCACTGGGCCCACCCCCGGGTTACACTCTGTCTGATCTCACTGGGTCCACCACCGGTTTACAGACTGTCTGATCTCACTGGGCCCACACACGGGTTACACACTGTCTGATCTCACTGGGCCCCCGGGTTACACACTGTCTGATCTCACTGGGCCCACCCCTGGGTTACACACTGTCTGATCTCACTGGGCCCACACACGGGTTACACACTGTCTGATCTCACAGGGTCCACCCCCGGGTTACGCACTGTCTGATCTCACTGGGACTGCCCCCGGGTTACACACTGTCTGATCTCACTGGGCCCAACCCCGGGTTGCACACTGTCTGATCTCACTGGCCACCCGGATTACACACTGTCCGAGCTCACTGGGCCCACCCCGGAGTTACACACTGCCTGATCTCACTGGGCCCCCGGGTTACACACTGTCTGATCTCATTGGGCCCACCCCCAGGTTACACACTGTCTGATCTCACTGGGCCCACCCCCCGGTTACACAATGTTTGATCTCACTGGGTCTTAGGTTTAAACACTGTCTCATCTCACTGGGCCCCCGGGTTACACACTGTCTGATCTCACTGGTCCCACCGCCAGGTTACACACTGTCTGATCTCACTGGTCCCACCCCCGGGTTAAACACTGTCTGATCTCACTGGGCCCACCCCCGGGATACACACTGTCTGATCTCATTGGGCCCCCGGGTTACACACTGTCTGATCTCACTGGGCCCACCCCTGGGTGACACATTGTCTGATCTGACTGGGCCCACCCACGAGTTACACACTGTCTGATCTCACTGGGCCCAACCCCGGGTTACACACTGTCTGATCTCACTGGGCCCAACCCCGGGTTACACACTGTCTGATCTCACTGGGCCCATCCTCGGTTTACACACTGTCTGATCTCACTGGGCCCACCCCCGGATTACACACTGTCTGATCTCACTGGGCCCACCCCCGGGTTACACACTGTCTGATCTCACTGGGCCCACCCCCGGGTTACACACTGTCTGATCTCACTGCTCCTGCCCCCGGGTTACACACTGTCTGATCTCACTGGGCCCCCGGGTTACACACTGTCTGATCTCACTGGCCCCACCCTTGGGTTACACACTGTCTGATCTCACTGGGCCCCCGGGTTACACAATGTCTGATCTCACTGGCCCCACCCCTGGGTTACACACTGTCTGATCTCACTGCGCCCCCGGGTTACACACTGTCTGATCTCACTGGGCCCTCCCCCGGGTTATACACTGTCTGATCTCATTGGGCCCCCGGCTTACACACTGCCTGATCTCACTCGGCCCACCCCCGAGTTACACACTGTCTGATCTCACTGGGCCCACACCCGGGTTACACACTGTCTGATCTCACTGGGCCCTCCCACGGGTTATACACTGTCTGATCTCACTGGGCCCCCGGCTTACACACTGCCTGCTCTCACTGGCCCCACCCCGTGTTACACACTGTCTGATCTCCCTGGGTCGACCCCCGGGTTACAGACTTTCTGATCTCTCTGGGCCCCCGGGATACACTATGTCTGATCTCACTGGGCCCACCCCCGGGTTACACACTCTCTGATCTCACTGGGACCCCGGTTTACACACTGTCTGATTTCACTGGGCCCCCGGGTTACACAATGTTTGATCTCACTGTTCCCACCTCCGGGTTACACACTCTCTGAACTCACTGTGCCCATCCCGGGTTACACACTGTCTGATCTCGCTGTGCCCACCCCCGGGTTACACACTGTCTGATCTCACAGGGCCCCCGGTTTACACACTGTCTGATTTCACTGGGCCCCCGGGTTACACACTGTCTGATCTCACTGGGCCCACCCCCGGGTTACACACTTTCTGATCTCACTGATCCCACCACCGGGTTACACACTGTCTGATCTCACTGGGCCAACCTCCGGGTTACACACTGTCTGATCTCACTGGGTCCACCCCCGGGTTACACACTTTCTGATCTCACTGGGCACCCGGGTTAAACACTGTCTGATCTCACTGGGCCCACCCACGGGTTACACACTGTCTGATCTCATTGGGCACACCCCCGGGTTACACAATGTTTGATCTCGCTGGGTCTCCGGGTTAAACATTGTCTGATCTCACTTGTCCCCCGGGTTACATACTCTCTGATCTCACTGGTCCCACCCCCAGGTTACACACTGTCTGATCTCACTGGGCCCAACCCAGGGTTACACACAGTCTGACCCACTGGGCCCACCCCCGGGTTACACTCTGTCTGATCTCATTGGGCCCCCGGGTTACACACTGTTTGATCTCACTGGAACCACCCCCGGGATACACACTGTCTGAACTCACTGGGCCCACCCCGGGTTACACACTGTCTGATCTCACTGGGCCCACACCCAGGTTACACACTGTCTGATCTCACTGGGCCCGTCCCCGGGTTACACACTGTCTGATCTCACTGAGCCCCCGGGTCACACACTGTCTGATCTCGCTGGCCCCACCCCTGGGTTATACACTGTCTGATCTCACAGGGGCCCCGGCTTACACACTGTCTGATCTCACTGGGCCCACCACCGAGTTACACACTGCCTGATCTCACAGGGCCCACCCCGGGTTACACACTGTCTGATCTCACTGGGACCCGGGTTACACACTGTTTGATCTCACTGGACCCATCCCCGGGTTACACGCTGTCTGAACTCACTCGACCCACCCCGGGTTACACATTTTCTGATCTCACTGGTACCAACCCCATGTTACCCACTGTCAGATCTCAATGGGCCCATCCCCGTGTTACACACGTTCTGATCTCACTAGGCCGCCGGGTTACACACTGTCTGAACTCACTTTACCCACCCCCGGTTTACACACTGTTTGATCTCACTGGAACCATCCACGGGTTACACACTGTCTGATCTCACTGGGCCCACCCCCGGGTTACACACTGTCTGATCTCACTGGGCCCCCGGGTTACACACTGTATGATCTCAGTGGCCCCGCCCCTGGGTTACACACTGTCTGATCTCACTGGGCCCCCGGGTTAATCACTGTCTGATCTCACTGGTCCCACCCACCGGTTACACACTATCTGATCTCACTGGGCCCACCCCCGGGTTACACTCTGTCTGATCTCACTGGGCCCACCACCGGTTTACAGACTGTCTGATCTCACTGGGCCCACACACGGGTTACACACTGTCTGATCTCACTGGGCCCCCGGGTTACACACTGTCTGATCTCACTGGGCCCACCCCTGGGTTACACACTGTCTGATCTCACTGGGCCCACACACGGGTTACACACTGTCTGATCTCACAGGGCCCACCCCCGGGTTACGCACTGTCTGATCTCACTGGGCCTGCCCCCGGGTTACACACTGTCTGATCTCACTGGGCCCAACCCCGGGTTGCACACTGTCTGATCTCACTGGCCACCCGGGTTACACACTGTCCGAGCTCACTGGGCCCACCCCGGAGTTACACACTGCCTGATCTCACTGGGCCCCCGGGTTACACACTGTCTGATCTCATTTTGCCCACCCCCAGGTTACACACTGTCTGATCTCACTGGGCCCACCCCCCGGTTACACAATGTTTGATCTCACTGGGTCTTAGGTTTAAACACTGTCTCATCTCACTGGGCCCCCGGGTTACACACTGTCTGATCGCACTGGTCCCACCGCCAGGTTACACACTGTCTGATCTCACTGGTCCCACCCCCGGGTTACACACTGTCTGATCTCACTGGGACCAACCCCGGGTTACACTCTGTCTGATCTCACTGGGCCCACCACCGGGTTACAGACTGTCTGATGTAACTGGGCCCACCCCGGGTTACACACTGTCTGATCTCACTGGGCCCACCCCCGGGATACACACTGTCGGATCTCATTGGGCCCCCGGGTTACACACTGTCTGATCTCACTGGGCCCACCCCTGGGTGACACATTGTCTGATCTGACTGGGCCCACCCACGAGTTACACACTGTCTGATCTCACTGGGCCCAACCCCGGGTTACACACTGTCTGATCTCACTGGGCCCAACCCCGGGTTACACACTGTCTGATCTCACTGGGCCCATCCTCGGTTTACACACTGTCTGATCTCACTGGGCCCACCCCCGGGTTACACACTGTCTGATCTCACTGGGCCCACCCCCGGGTTACACACTGTCTGATCTCACTGGGCCCACACCCGGGTTACACACTGTCTGATCTCACTGCTCCTGCCCCCGGGTTACACACTGTCTGATCTCACTGGGCCCCCGGGTTACACACTGTCTGATCTCACTGGTCCCACCCTTGGGTTACACACTGTCTGATCTCACTGGGCCCCCGGGTTAAACACTGTCTGATCTCACTGGCCCCACCCCTGGGTTACACACTGTCTGATCTCACTGCGCCCCCGGGTTACACACTGTCTGATCTCACTGGGCCCTCCCCCGGGTTATACACTGTCTGATCTCATTGGGCCCCCGGCTTACACACTGCCTGATCTCACTCGGCCCACCCCCGAGTTACACACTGTCTGATCTCACTGGGCCCACACCCGGGTTACACACTGTCTGATCTCACTGGGCCCTCCCACGGGTTATACACTGTCTGATCTCACTGGGCCCCCGGCTTACACACTGCCTGCTCTCACTGGCCCCACCCCGTGTTACACACTGTCTGATCTCCCTGGGTCGACCCCCGGGTTACAGACTTTCTGATCTCTCTGGGCCCCCGGGATACACTATGTCTGATCTCACTGGGCCCACCCCCGGGTTACACACTCTCTGATCTCACTGGGCCCCCGGTTTACACACTGTCTGATTTCACTGGGCCCCCGGGTTACACAATGTTTGATCTCACTGTTCCCACCCCCGGGTTACACACTGTCTGATCTCACTGTGCCCACCCCCGGGTTACACACTGTCTGATCTCACAGGGCCCCCGGTTTACACACTGTCTGATTTCACTGGGCCCCCGGGTTACACACTGTCTGATCTCACTGGGCCCACCCCCGGGTTACACACTTTCTGATTTCACTGATCCAACCACCGGGTTACACATTGTCTGATCTCACTATGCCCACCTCCGGGTTACACACTGTCTGATCTCACTGGGCCCACCCCCGGGTTACACACTTTCTGATCTCACTGGGCACCCGGGTTAAACACTGTCTGATCTCACTGGGCCCACCCACGGGTTACACACTGTCTGATCTCATTGAGCACACCCCCGGGTTACACAATGTTTGATCTCACTGGGTCTCCGGGTAAAACATTGTCTGATCTCACTTGTCCCTTCGGGTTACATACTCTCTGATCTCACTGGTCCCACCCCCAGGTTACACACTGTCTGATCTCACTGGGCCCAACCCAGGGTTACACACAGTCTGACCCACTGGGCCAACCCCCGGGTTACACTCTGTCTGATCTCACTGGGCCCCCGGGTACACACTGTTTCATCTCACTGGAACCAACCCCGGGATACACATTGTCTGAACTCACTGGGCCCACCCCGGGTTACACACTGTCTGATCTCACTGGGCCCACACCCAGGTTACACACTGTCAGATCTCACTGGGCCCACCCCCGGGTTACACACTGTCTGATCTCACTGAGCCCCCGGGTCACACACTGTCTGATCTCACTGGGCCCACCCCTGGGTTACACACTGTCTGATCTCACTGGGCCCACACACGGGTTACACACTGTCTGATCTCACTGGGCCCGTCCCCGGGTAACACACTGTCTGATCTCACTGGGCCCCCGGGTTACACACTGTCTGATCTCGCTGGCCCCACCCCTGGGTTACACACTGTCTGATCTCACTGGGCCCCCGGGTTACACGCTGTCCGATCTCACTGGGCCCTCCCCCGGGTTATACACTGTCTGATCTCACAGGGGCCCCGGCTTACACACTGTCTGATCTCACTGGGCCCACCACCGAGTTACACACTGCCTGATCTCACAGGGCCCACCCCGGGTTACACACTGTCTGATCTCACTGGGCCCCCGGGTTACACACTGTCTGATCTCACTGGGACCCGGGTTACACACTGTTTGATCTCACTGAACCCACCCCCGGGTTACACGCTGTCTGAACTCACTCGGCCCACCCCGGGTTACACATTTTCTGATCTCACTGGTACCAACCCGATGTTACCCACTGTCTGATCTCAATGGGCCCATCCCCGTGTTACACACGTTCTGATCTCACTAGGCCGCCGGGTTACACACTGTCTGAACTCACTTTACCCACCCCCGGTTTACACACTGTCTGATCTCATTGGGCCCACCCCCGGGTTACACACTGTCTGATCTCACTGGGCCCGCCCCCGGGTTACACACTGTCTGATCTCACTGGGCCCCCGGGTTACACACTGTTTGATCTCACTGGAACCATCCACGGGTTACACACTGTCTGAACTCACTGTACCGACCCCGGGTTACACACTGTCTGATCTCACTGGACCCACCCCAAGTTACACACTGTCTGATCTCACTGGGCCCACCCCCGGGTTACACACTGTCTGATCTCACTGGGCCCCCGGGTACACACTGTTTGATCTGACTGGGCCCACCCCTGGGTTACACACTGTCTGATCTCACTGGGCCCACACACGGGTTACACACTGTCTGATCTCACTGGGCCCGTCCCCGGGTTACACACTGTCTGATCTCACTGGGCCCACACACGGGTTACACACTGTCTGATCTCACTGGGCCCCCGGGTTACACACTGTCTGATCTCGCTGGCCCCACCCCTGGGTTACACACTGTCTGATCTCACTGGGCCCCCGGGTTACACACTGTCTGATCTCACTGGGCCCTCCCCCGGGTTATACACTGTCTGATCTCACTGGGCCCCCGGCTTACACACTGTCTGATCTCACTGGGCCCGTCCCCGGGTTACACACTGTCTGGTCTCACTGGGCCCCCGGGTTACACACTGTCTGATCTCACTGGGCCCAACCCCGGGTTACACACTGTCTGATCTCACTGGGCCCACCCCCGGGATACACGCTGGCTGATCTCACTGGGCCCCCGGGTTACACACTGTCTGATCTCACTGGCCCCACCCCTGGGTTACACACTGTCTGATCTCACTGGGCCCCCGGGTTACACACTGTCTGATCTCACTGGCCCCACCCCTGGGTTACACACTGTCTGATCTCACTGGGCCCATCCCCGGGTTACACTCTGTCTGATCTCACTGCACATCCGGGTTACACACTGTCTGATCTCACTCGGCCCACCCCCGGGTTACACACTGTCTGATCTCACTGGGCCCACCCCCGGGTTAAACAATGTCTGATCTCACTGGGCCCCCGGGTTACACTCTGTCTGATCTCACTGGTCCCACCCCGAGGTTACACACTGTCTGATCTCACTGGGCCCACCCCCGGGTTACACACTGTCTGATCTCACTGGGCCCCCGGGTACACACTGTTTGATCTGACTGGGCCCACCTCTGGGTTACACACTGTCTGATCTCACTGGGCCCACACACGGGTTACACACTGTCTGATCTCACTGGGACCGTCCCCGGGTTACACACTGTCTGATCTCACTGGGCCCCCGGGTTACACACTGTCTGATCTCGCTGGCCCCACCCCTGCGTTACACACTGTCTGACCTCACTGGGCCCCCGGGTTAAACACTGTCTGATCTCACTGGGCCCTCCCCCGGGTTATACACTGTCTGATCTCACTGGGCCCCCGGCTTACACACTGTCTGATCTCACTGGGCCCGTCCCCGGGTTAGACACTGTCTGGTCTCACTGGGCCCCCGGGTTACACACTGTCTGATCTCACTGGGCCCAACCCCGGGTTACACACTGTCTGATCTCACTGGGCCCACCCCCGGGATACACGCTGTCTGATCTCACTGGGCCCCCGGGTTACACACTGTCTGATCTCACTGGCCCCACCCCTGGGTTACACACTGTCTGATCTCACTGGGCCCCCGGGTTACACACTGTCTGATCTCACTGGCCCCACCCCTGGGTTACACACTGTCTGATCTCACTGGGCCCATCCCCGGGTTACACTCTGTCTGATCTCACTGCACATCCGGGTTACACACTGTCTGATCTCACTCTGCCCACCCCCGGGTTACACACTGTCTGATCTCACTGGGCCCACCCCCGGGTTAAACAATGTCTGATCTCACTGGGCCCCCGGGTTACACTCTGTCTGGTCTCACTGGTCCCACCCCGAGGTTACACACTGTCTGATCTCACTGGGCCCACCCCCGGCTTACACACTCTCTGATCCCACTGGGCCCACCCCCGGGTTACACTCTGTCTGATCTCACTGGGCCCCCGGGTTACACACTGCCTGATCTCACTGGGCCCACCCCCGGGTTACACACTGTCTGATCTCACTGGGCCCACCCCTGGGTTACACAGTGTCTGATCTCACTGGGCCCACCACTGGGTTACAGAGTGTCTGATCTCACTGGGCACACCCCCGGGTTACACACTGTCTGATCTCATTGGGCCCACCCCCGGGTTACACACTGTCTGATCTCACTGGGCCCCCGGGTTACACACTGTCTGATCTCACTTGGCCCACCCCTGGGTTACACACTGTCTGATCTCACTGCGCCCACCCACGAGTTACACAATGTCTCTTCTCACTGGGCCCACCCCCGGGTTACACACTGTCTGATCTCACTGCTCCAGCCACCTGGTTACACACTGTCTGATCTCACTGGGCTCACCGCCGTGATACACACTGTCTGATCTCACTGGGCCCACCCCCGGGTTACACACTTTCTGATCTCACTGGGCCCCCGGGTTACACACTGTCTGATCTCACTTGCCCCACCCCTGGGTTACACACTGCCTGATCTCACTGGGCCCACCCACGAGTTACACACTGTCTGATCTCACTGGGCCCCCGGGTTACACACTGTCTGATCTCACTGGGACCCCGGGTAACACATTGTCTGATCTCACTGGGCCCCCGGGTTACACACTGTCTGATCTCACTGGGCCCACCCCCGGGTTACACACTGTCTGATCTCACTGCTCCAGCCCCCTGGTTGCACACTGTCTGATCTCACTGGCTCCACTCCCGGGTGACACACTGTCTGATCTCACTGGCCCACCCCCGGGATACACACTGTCTGATCTCACTGGGGCCCCGGGTTATACACTGTCTGATCTCACTGGGCCCACCCCCGGGTGACACACTGTCTGATCTCACTGGGCCCACCCCCGGGTTACACACTGTCTGATCTCACTGGGCCCCCGGGTTACACACTGTATGATCTCAGTGGCCCCGCCCCTGGGTTACACACTGTCTGATCTCACTGGGCTCCCGGGTTACACACTGTCTGATCTCACTGGGCCCACCCCCGGGTTACACACTGTCTGAACTCACTGGGCCCATCCCCGGGTTACACACTGTCTGATCTCACTGCACATCCGGGTTACACACTGTCTGATCTCACTCGGCCCACCCCCGGGTTACACACTGTCTGCTCTCACTGGGCCCACACCCGGGTTAAACACTGTCTGATCTCACTGGGCCCGCGGGTTACACACTGTCTGATCTCACTGGTCCCACCCCCAGGTTACACACTGTCTGATCTCACTGGGCCCACCCCCGGGTAACACACTGTCTGATCTCACTGGGCCCACCCCTGGGTTACACACTGTCTTATCTCACTGGGCCCACTACTGAGTTACAGAGTGTCTGATCTCACTGGACACACCCCCGGGTTACACACTGTCTGATCTCACTGGGCCCACCCCCGGGTTACACACTGTCTGATCTCACTGGGCCCCCGGGTTACACACTGTCTGATCTCACTTGGCCCACCCCTGGGTTACACACTGTCTGATCTCACTGGGCCCACCCACGAGTTAAACACTGTCTGATCTCACTGGGCCCACCCCCGGGTTACACACTGTCTGATCTCACTGCTCCAGCCCCCTGGTTACACACTGTCTGATCTCACTGGGCTCACCCCCGTGTTACACACTGTCTGATCTCACTGGGCCCCCGGGTTACACACTGTCTGATCTCACTGGGTCCCCGGGTTACACACTGTCTGATCTCACTGGGCCCACGGGTTACACACTGTCTGATCTCACAGGGCCGACCCCCGGGTTACACACTGTCTGATCTCACTGCTCCAGCCCCCTGGTTACACACTGTCTGATCTCACTGGCCCCACCCCCGGGTTACACACTGTCTGATCTCACTGGGCCCCCGGGTTACACACTGTATGATCTCAGTGGCCCCGCCCTTCGGTTACACACTGTCTGATCTCACTGGGCCCCCATGTTACACACTGTCTGATCTCACTGGGCCCCCGGGTTACACACTGTCTGATCTCACTGGCCCCACCCCTGGGTTACACACTGTCTGATCTCACTGCGCCCCCGGGTTAGACACTGTCTGATCTCACTGGGCCCTCCACCGGGATATACACTGTCTGATCTCACTGGGCCCCCGGCTTACACACTGCCTGATCTCACTCGGCCCACCCCCGAGTTACACACTGTCTGATCTCACTGGGCCCTCCCACGGGTTATACATTGTCTGATCTCACTGGGCCCCCGGGTTACACACTGTCTGATCTCACTGGGCCCACACCCGCGTTACACACTGTCTGATCTCACTGGGCCCAACCCCGGGTTACACACTGTCTGATCTCACTGGGCCCATCCCCGGGTTTGTCACTGTCTGATCTCACTCGACCCACCCGCGGGTTACACACTGTCTGATCTCACTGGGCCCACCACCGGGTTAAACACTGTCTGATCTCACTGGGCCCCCGGGTTACACACTCTCTGATCTCACTGGTCCCACCCCGAGGTAACACACTGTCAGATCTCACTGGGCCCACCCCCGGGTTACACACTGTCTGATCCCACTGGGCCCACCCCGGGGTTACACTCTGTCTGATCTCACTGGGCCCCCGGGTTACACACTGTCTGATCTCACTGGGCCCACCCCCGGGTTACACACTGTCTGATCTCACTGGGCCCACCCCTGGGTTACACACTGTCTGATCTCACTGGGCCCACCACTGGGTTACAGAGTGTCTGATCTCACTGGGCACACCCCCGGGTTACACACTGTCTGATCTCATTGGGCCCACCCCCGGGTTACACACTGTCTGATCTCACTGGGCCCCCGGGTTACACACTGTCTGATCTCAGTGGCCCCGCACCTGGGTTACACGCTGTCTGATCTCACTGGGCCCCCGGGTTACACACTGTCTGATCTCACTGGGCCCACACTCGGGTTACACACTGTATGATCGCACTGGGCCCATCCCCGGGTTACACACTGTCTGATCTCACTGGATATCCGGGTTACACACTTTCTGATCTCACTCGGCCCACCCCCGGGTTACACACTGTCTGATCTCACTGGGCCCACCCCTGGATTACACACTGTCTGATCTCACTGGGCCCACCACTGGGTTGCAGAGTGTCTGATCTCACTGGGCACACCCCCGGGTTACACACTGTCTGATCTCACTGGGCCCTCCCCCGGGTTACACACTGTCTGATCTCACTGGGCCCCCGGGTTACACACTGTCTGATCTCACTTGGCCCACCCCTGGGTTACACACTGCCTGATCTCACTGGGCCCACCCACGAGTTACACACTGTCTGATCTCACTGGGCCCCCGGGTTACACAATGTCTGATCTCACTGGGTCCCCGGGTTACACACTGTCTGATCTCACTGGGCCCCCGGGTTACACACTGTCTGATCTCACTGGGCCCACCCCCGGGTTACGCACTGTCTGATCTCACTGCTCCAGCCCCCTGGTTACACACTGTCTGATCTCACTGGGCCCACCCCCGGGTGACACACTGTCTGATCTCACTGGCCCACCCCCGGGTTACACACTGTCTGATCTCACTGGGGCCCCGGGTTACACACTGTCTGATCTCACTGGGCCCACCCCCGGGTGACACATTGTCTGATCTCACTGGGCCCACCCCCGGGTTAAACACTGTCTGATCTCACTGGGCCCCCGGGTTACACACTGTATGATCTCAGTGGCCCCGCCCCTGGGTTACACACTGTCTGATCTCACTGGGCTCCCGGGTTACACACTGTCTGATCTCACTGGGCCCACCCCCGGGTTACACACTGTCTGAACTCACTGGGCCCATCCCCGGGTTACACACTGTCTGATCTCACTGCACATCCGGGTTACACACTGTCTGTTCCCACTGGGCCCACCCCCGGGTTACACACTGTCTGATCTTACTGGTCCCCCAGGTTACACACTGTCTGATCTCACTGGTCCCACCCCGAGGTTACACACTGTCTGATCTCACTGGGCCCACCCCCGGGTTACACACTGTCTGATCTCACTGGGCCCACCACTGGGTTACAGAGTGTCTGATCTCACTGGGCACACCCCCGGGTTACACACTGTCTGATCTCATTGGGCCCACCCCCGGGTTACACACTGTCTGATCTCACTGGGCCCCCGGGTTACACACTGTCTGATCTCAGTGGCCCCGCACCTGGGTTACACGCTGTCTGATCTCACTGGGCCCCCGGGTTACACACTGTCTGATCTCACTGGGCCCACACTCGGGTTACACACTGTCTGATCGCACTGGGCCCATCCCCGGGTTACACACTGTCTGATCTCACTGGATATCCGGGTTACACACTTTCTGATCTCACTCGGCCCACCCCCGGGTTACACACTGTCTGATCTCACTGGGCCCACCCCTGGATTACACACTGTCTGATCTCACTGGGCCCACCACTGGGTTGCAGAGTGTCTGATCTCACTGGGCACACCCCCGGGTTACACACTGTCTGATCTCACTGGGCCCTCCCCCGGGTTACACACTGTCTGATCTCACTGGGCCCCCGGGTTACACACTGTCTGATCTCACTTGGCCCACCCCTGGGTTACACACTGCCTGATCTCACTGGGCCCACCCACGAGTTACACACTGTCTGATCTCACTGGGCCCCCGGGTTACACAATGTCTGATCTCACTGGGTCCCCGGGTTACACACTGTCTGATCTCACTGGGCCCCCGGGTTACACACTGTCTGATCTCACTGGGCCCACCCCCGGGTTACGCACTGTCTGATCTCACTGCTCCAGCCCCTGGTTACACACTGTCTGATCTCACTGGGCCCACCCCCGGGTGACACACTGTCTGATCTCACTGGCCCACCCCCGGGTTACACACTGTCTGATCTCACTGGGGCCCCGGGTTACACACTGTCTGATCTCACTGGGCCCACCCCCGGGTGACACATTGTCTGATCTCACTGGGCCCATCCCCGGGTTAAACACTGTCTGATCTCACTGGGCCCCCGGGTTACACACTGTATGATCTCAGTGGCCCCGCCCCTGGGTTACACACTGTCTGATCTCACTGGGCTCCCGGGTTACACACTGTCTGATCTCACTGGGCCCACCCCCGGGTTACACACTGTCTGAACTCACTGGGCCCATCCCCGGGTTACACACTGTCTGATCTCACTGCACATCCGGGTTACACACTGTCTGTTCCCACTGGGCCCACCCCCGGGTTACACACTGTCTGATCTTACTGGTCCCCCAGGTTACACACTGTCTGATCTCACTGGTCCCACCCCGAGGTTACACACTGTCTGATCTCACTGGGCCCACCCCCGGGTTACACACTGTCTGATCTCACTGGGCCCACCCCTGGGTTACACACTGTCTGATCTCACTGGGCCCACCACTGGGTTACAGAGTGTCTGATCTCACTGGGCACACCCCCGGGTTACACACTGTCTGATCTCACTGGGCCCACCCCCGGGTTACACACTGTCTGATCTCACTTGGCCCGCCCCTGGGTTACACACTGTCTGATCTCACTGGGCCCACCCACGAGTTAAACACTATCTGATCTCACTGGGCCCACCCCCGGGTTACACACTGTCTGATCTCACTGCTCCAGCCCCCTTGTTACACACTGTCTGATCTCACTGGGCTCACCCCCGTGTTACACACTGTCTGATCTCACTGGGCCCACCCCTGGGTTACACACTGTCTGATCTCACGGGGTCCCCGGGTTACACACTGTCTGATCTCACTGGGCCCACGGGCTACACACTGTCTGATCTCACTGGGCCCACCCCCGGGTTACACACTGTCTGATCTCACTGCTACAGCCCCCTGGTTACACACTGTCTGATTTCACTGGCCCCACCCCCGGGTTACACACTGTCTGATCTCACTGGGCCCCCGGGTTACACACTGTATGATCTCAGTGGCCCCGCCCCTCGGTTACACACTGTCTGATCTCACTGGGCCCCCATGTTACACACTGTCTGATCTCACTGGGCCCCCGGGTTACACACTGTCTGATCTCACTGGCCCCACCCCTGGGTTACACACTGTCTGATCTCACTGCGCCCCCGGGTTAGACACTGTCTGATCTCACTGGGCCCTCCCCCGGGTTACACACTGTCTGATCTCACTGGGCCCACACCCGGGTTACACACTGTCTGATCTCACTGGGCCCTCCCACGGGTTAAACACTGTCTGATCTCACTGGGCCCCCGGCTTACACACTGCCTGATCTCACTGGTCCCACCCCCGAGTTACACACTGTCTGATCTCACTGGGCCCAGCCCCGGGTTACACACTGTCTGATCCCACTGGGCACACCCCCGGGTTACACTCTGTCTGATCTCACTAGGCTCCCGGGTTACACACTGTCTGATCTCACTGGGCCCACCCCCGGGTTACACACTGTCTGATCTCACTGGGCCCACCCCTGGGTTACGCACTGTCTGATCTCACTGGGCACACCACTGGTTTACAGAGTGTCTTATCTCACTGGGCACACCCCCGGGTTACACATTGTCTGATCTCATTGGGCCCAACCCCGGGTTACACACTGTCTGTTCTCACTGGGCCCCCGGGTTACACACTGTCTGATCTCACTTTGCCCACCCCTGGGTTACACACTGTCTGATCTCACTGGGCCCACCCACGAGTTACACACTGTCTGATCTCACTGGGCCCACCCCCGGGTTACACACTGTCTGATCTCACTGGGCCCCCGGGTTACACACTGTCTGATCTCAGTGGCCCCGCCCCTGGGTTACACACTGTCAGATCTCACTGGGCCCCCTGGTTACACACTGTCTGATCTCACTGGGCCCACACCCGGGTTACACACTGTCTGATCTCACTGGGCCCATACCCGGGTTACACACTGTCTGATCTCACTGGACATCCGGGTTACACACTTTCTGATCTCACTCGGCCCACCCCCGGGTTACACACTGTCTGATCTCACTGGACCCACCCCTGGGTTACACACTGTCTGATCTCACTGGGCACACCCCCGGTTTACACACTGTCTGATCTCACTGGGCCCAACCCCGGGTTACACACTGTCTGATCTCACTGGGCCCCCGGGTTACACACTGTCTGATCTCACTTGGCCCACCCCTGGGTTACACACTGTCTGATCTCACTGGGCCCACCCACGAGTTACACACTGTCTGATCTCACTGGGCCCCCGGGTTACACACTGTCTGATCTCATTGGCCCACCCCTGGGTTACACACTGTCTGATCTCACTGGGCCCACCACTGGGTTGCAGAGTGTCTGATCTCACTGGGCACACCCCCGGGTTACACACTGTCTGATCTCACTGGGCCCTCCCCCGGGTGACACACTGTCTGATCTCACTGGGCCCCCGGGTTACACACTGTCTGATCTCACTGGGCCCACCCCCGGGTTACGCACTGTCTGATCTCACTGCTCCAGCCCCCTGGTTACACACTGTCTGATCTCACTGGGCCCACCCCCGGGTGACACACTGTCTGATCTCACTGGCCCACCCCCGGGTTACACACTGTCTGATCTCACTGGGGCCCCGGGTTACACACTGTCTGATCTCACTGGGCCCACCCCCGGGTTACACACTGTCTGATCTCACTGGGCCCACCCCCGGGTTAAACACTGTCTGATCTCACTGGGCCCCCGGGTTACACACTGTATGATCTCAGTGGCCCCGCCCCTGGGTTACACACTGTCTGATCTCACTGGGCTCCCGGGTTACACACTGTCTGATCTCACTGGGCCCACCCCCGGGTTACACACTGCCTGAACTCACTGGGCCCATCCCCGGGTTACACACTGTCTGATCTCACTGCACATCAGGGTTACACACTGTCTGATCTCACTCGGCCCACCCCTGGGTTACACACTGTCTGATCTCACTGGGCCCACCCCCGGGTTAAACACTGTATGATCTCACTGGGCCCGCGGGTTACACACTGTCTGATCTCACTGGTCCCACGCCCAGGTTACACACTGTCTGATCTCACTGGGCCCACCCCCGGGTTACACACTGTCTGATCCCACTGGGCCCACCCCCGGGTTACACACTGTATGATCTCACTGGGCCCACCCCCGGGTTACACACTGTCTGATCTTACTGCTCCCCCAGGTTACACACTGTCTGATCTCACTGGTCCCACCCCGAGGTTACACACTGTCTGATCTCACTGGGCCCACCCCCGGGTTACACACTGTCTGATCTCACTGGGCCCACCCCTGGGTTACACACTGTCTGATCTCACTGGGCCCACCACTGGGTTACAGAGTGTCTGATCTCACTGGGCACACCCCCGGGTTACACACTGTCTGATCTCACTGGGCCCACCCCCGGGTTACACACTGTCTGATCTCACTTGGCCCCCGGGTTACACACTGTCTGATCTCACTTGGCCCACCCCTGGGTTAAACACTGTCTGATCTCACTGGGCCCACCCACGAGTTAAACACTGTCTGATCTCACTGGGCCCACCCCCGGGTTACACACTGTCTGATCTCACTGCTCCAGCCCCCTTGTTACACACTGTCTGATCTCACTGGGCTCACCCCCGTGTTACACACTGTCTGATCTCACTGGGCCCACCCCTGCGTTACACACTGTCTGATCTCACGGGGTCCCCGGGTTACACACTGTCTGATCTCACTGGGCCCACGGGTTACACACTGTCTGATCTCACTGGGCCCACCCCCGGGTTACACACTGTCTGATCTCACTGCTCCAGCCCCCTGGTTACACACTGTCTATTTCACTGGCCCCACCCCCGGGTTACACACTGTCTGATCTCACTGGGCCCCCGGGTTACACACTGTATGATCTCAGTGGCCCCGCCCCCATGTTACACACTGTCTGATCTCACTGGGCCCCCGGGTTACACACTGTCTGATCTCACTGGCCCCACCCCTGGGTTACACACTGTCTGATCTCACTGCGCCCCCGGGTTAGACACTGTCTGATCTCACTGGGCCCTCCCCCGGGTTAAACACTGTCTGATCTCACTGGGCCCCCGGCTTACACACTGCCTGATCTCACTCGGCCCACCCCCGAGTTACACACTCTCTGATCTCACTGGGCCCACACCCGGGTTACACACTGTCTGATATCACTGGGCCCTCCCACGGGTTATACACTGTCTGATCTCACTGGGCCCCCGGCTTACACACTGCCTGATCTCACTGGTCCCACCCCCAGGTTACACACTGTCTGATCTCACTGGCCCCACCCCCGGGTTACACACTGTCTGATCTCACTGGGCCCCCGGGTTACACACTGTATGATCTCAGTGGACCCGCCCCTGGGTTACACACTGTCTGATCTCACTGGGCCCCCGGGTTACACACTGTCTGATCTCACTGGGCCCACCCCCGGGTTACACACTGTCTGATCTCACTGGGCCCATCCCCGGGTTACACACTGTCTGATCTCACTGCACATCCGGGTTACACACTGTCTGATCTCACTCGGCCCACCCCCGGGTTAAACACTGTCTGATCTCACTGGGCCCACCCCCGGGTTAAACACTGTCTGATCTCACTGGGCCCCCGGGTTACACACTGTCTGATCTCACTGGTCCCACCCCGAGGTTACAAACTGTCTGATCTCACTGGGCCCACCCCCGGGTTACACACTGTCTGATCCCACTGGGCCCACCCCCGGGTTACACTCTGTCTGATCTCACTGGGCCCCCGGGTTACACACTGTCTGATCTCACTGGGCCCACCCCCGGGTTACACACTGTCTGATCTCATTGGGCCCACCCCCGGGTTACACACTGTCTGTTCTCACTGGGCCCCCGGGTTACACACTGTCTGATCTCACTTGGCCCACCCCTGGGTTACACACTGTCTGATCTCACTGGGCCCACCCACGAGTTACACACTGTCTGATCTCACTGGGCCCACCCCCGGGTTACACACTGTCTGATCTCACTGGGCCCCCGGGTTACACACTGTCTGATCTCAGTGGCCCCGCCCCTGGGTTACACACTGTCTGATCTCACTGGGCCCCCTGGTTACACACTGTCTGATCTCACTGGGCCCACACCCGGGTTACACACTGTCTGATCTCACTGGGCCCATACCCGGGTTACACACTGTCTGATCTTACTGGACATCCGGGTTACACACTTTCTGATATCACTCGGCCCACCCCCGGGTTACACACTGTCTGATCTCACTGGGCCCACCCCTGGGTTACACACTGTCTGATCTCACTGGGCCCACCACTGGGTTGCAGAGTGTCTGATCTCACTGGGCACACCCCCGTTTTACACACTGTCTGATCTCACTGGGCCCAAACCCGGGTTACACACTGTCTGATCTCACTGGGCCCCCGGGTTACACACTGTCTGATCTCACTTGGCCCACCCCTGGGTTACACACTGTCTGATCTCACTGGGCCCACCCACGAGTTACACACTGTCTGATCTCACTGGGCCCCCGGGTTACACACTGTCTGATCTCACTGGGTCCCCAGGTTACACACTGTCTGATCTTACTGGGCCCCCGGGTTACACACTGTCTGATCTCACTGGGCCCACCCCCGGGTTACACACTGTCTGATCTCACTGCCAGCCCCCTGGTTACACACTGTCTGATCTCACTGGCCCCACCCCCGGGTGACACACTGTCTGATCTCACTGGCCCACCCCCGGGTTACACACTGTCTGATCTCACCGGGCCCCCGGGTTACACACTGTCTGATCTCACTGGGCCCACCCCCGGGTGACACACTGTCTGATCTCACTGGGACCACCCCCGGGTTACACACTGTCTGATCTCACTGGGCCCCCGGGTTACACACTGTATGATCTCAGTGGCCCCGCCCCTGGGTTAAACACTGTCTGATCTCACTGGGCTCCCGGGTTACGCACTGTCTGATCTCACTGGGCCCACCCACGGGTTACACACTGTCTGAACTCAATGGGCCCATCCCCGGGTTACACACTGTCTGATCTCACTGCACATCCGGGTTACACACTGTCTGATCTCACTCGGCCCACCCCCGGGTTACACACTGTCTGATCTCACTGGGCCCACCCCCGGGTTAAACACTGTCTGATCTCACTGGGCCCCCGGGTTACACACTGTCTGATCTCACTGGTCCCACCCTCAGGTTACACACTGTCTGATCTCACTGGGCCCACCCCCGGGTTACACACTGTCTGATCCCACTGGGCCCACCCCCGGGTTACACACTGTCTGATCTCACTGGGCCCACCCCCGGGTTACACACTGTCTGATGTCACTGGGCCCCCAGGTTACACACTGTCTGATCTCACTGGTCCCACCCCGAGGTTACACACTGTCTGATCTCACTGGGCCCACCCCCGGGATACACACTGTCTGATCTCACTGGGCCCACCCCTGGGTTACACACTGTCTGATCTCACTGGGCCCACCACTGGGTTACAGAGTGTCTGATCTCACTGGGCACACCCCCGGGTTACACACTGTCTGATCTCACTGGGCCCACCCCCGGGTTACACACTGTCTGATCTCACTGGGCCCCCGGGTTACACACTGTCTGATCTCACTTGGCCCACCCCTGGGTTACACACTGTCTGATCTCACTGGGCCCACCCACGAGTTAAACATTGTCTGATCTCACTGGGCCCACGGGTTACACGCTGTCTGATCTCACTGGGCCCACCCCCGGGTTACACACTGTCTGATCTCACTGTGCCCCCGGGTTACACACTGTATGATCTCAGTGGCCCCGCCCCTCGGTTACACACTGTCTGATCTCACTGGGCCCACACCCGGGTTACACACTGTCTGATCTCACTGGGCCCATCCCCGGGTTACACACTGTCTGATCTCACTGGACATCCGGGTTACACACTTTCTGATCTCACTCGGCCCACCCCCGGGTTACACACTGTCTGATCTCACTGGGCCCACCCCCGGGTTAAACACTGTCTGATCTCACTGGGCCCCCGGGTTACACACTGTCTGATCTCACTGGTCCCACCCCCGGGTTACACACTATCTGATCCCACTGGGCCCACCGCCGGGTTACACTCTGTCTGATCTCACTGGGCCCCCGGGTTACACACTGCTTGATCTCACTGGGCCCACCCCGGGTTACACACTGTCTGATCTCACTGGGCCCACCCCTGGGTTACACACTGTCTGATCTCACTGGGCCCACCCACGAGTTAAACACTGTCTCATCTCACTGGGCCCACCCCCGGGTTACACACTGTCTGATCTCACTGATCCAGCCCCCTGGTTACACACTGTCTGATCTCACTGGGCTCACCCCCGTGTTACACACTGTCTGATCTCACTGGGCCCCCGGGTTGCACACTGTCTGATCTCACTGCGTCCCCGGGTTACACACTGTTTGATCTCACAGGGCCCACGGGTTACACACTGTCTGATCTCACTGGCCCCACCCCCGGGTGACACACTGTCTGATCTCACTGGCCCACCCCCGGGTTACACACTGTCTGATCTCACCGGGCCCCCGGGTTACACACTGTCTGATCTCACTGGGCCCACCCCCGGGTGACACACTGTCTGATCTCACTGGGACCACCCCCGGGTTACACACTGTCTGATCTCACTGGGCCCCCGGGTTACACACTGTATGATCTCAGTGGCCCCGCCCCTGGGTTAAACACTGTCTGATCTCACTGGGCTCCCGGGTTACGCACTGTCTGATCTCACTGGGCCCACCCACGGGTTACACACTGTCTGAACTCAATGGGCCCATCCCCGGGTTACACACTGTCTGATCTCACTGCACATCCGGGTTACACACTGTCTGATCTCACTCGGCCCACCCCCGGGTTACACACTGTCTGATCTCACTGGGCCCACCCCCGGGTTAAACACTGTCTGATCTCACTGGGCCCCCGGGTTACACACTGTCTGATCTCACTGGTCCCACCCTCAGGTTACACACTGTCTGATCTCACTGGGCCCACCCCCGGGTTACACACTGTCTGATCCCACTGGGCCCACCCCCGGGTTACACACTGTCTGATCTCACTGGGCCCACCCCCGGGTTACACACTGTCTGATGTCACTGGGCCCCCAGGTTACACACTGTCTGATCTCACTGGTCCCACCCCGAGGTTACACACTGTCTGATCTCACTGGGCCCACCCCCGGGATACACACTGTCTGATCTCACTGGGCCCACCCCTGGGTTACACACTGTCTGATCTCACTGGGCCCACCACTGGGTTACAGAGTGTCTGATCTCACTGGGCACACCCCCGGGTTACACACTGTCTGATCTCACTGGGCCCACCCCCGGGTTACACACTGTCTGATCTCACTGGGCCCCCGGGTTACACACTGTCTGATCTCACTTGGCCCACCCCTGGGTTACACACTGTCTGATCTCACTGGGCCCACCCACGAGTTAAACATTGTCTGATCTCACTGGGCCCACGGGTTACACGCTGTCTGATCTCACTGGGCCCACCCCCGGGTTACACACTGTCTGATCTCACTGTGCCCCCGGGTTACACACTGTATGATCTCAGTGGCCCCGCCCCTCGGTTACACACTGTCTGATCTCACTGGGCCCACACCCGGGTTACACACTGTCTGATCTCACTGGGCCCATCCCCGGGTTACACACTGTCTGATCTCACTGGACATCCGGGTTACACACTTTCTGATCTCACTCGGCCCACCCCCGGGTTACACACTGTCTGATCTCACTGGGCCCACCCCCGGGTTAAACACTGTCTGATCTCACTGGGCCCCCGGGTTACACACTGTCTGATCTCACTGGTCCCACCCCCGGGTTACACACTATCTGATCCCACTGGGCCCACCGCCGGGTTACACTCTGTCTGATCTCACTGGGCCCCCGGGTTACACACTGCTTGATCTCACTGGGCCCACCCCGGGTTACACACTGTCTGATCTCAATGGGCCCCCGGCTTACACACTGCCTGATCTCACTCGGCCCCCGGGTTACACACTGTCTGATCTCACTGGTCCCACCCCCAGGTTACACACTGTCTGATCTCACTGGGCCCACGCCCGGGTTACACACTATCTGATCCCACTGGGCCCACCGCCGGGTTACACTCTGCCTGATCTCACTGGGCCCCCGGGTTACATACTGCTTGATCTCACTGGGCCCACCCCGGGTTACACACTGTCTGATCTTACTGGGCCCACCCCCAGGTTACACACTGTCTGATCTCACTGGGCCCACCCCGGGTTACACACTGTCTGATCTCACTGGGCCCCCGGGTTACACACTGTCTGATCTCACTGGGCCCACCCCTGGGTTACACACTGTCTGATCTCACTGGGCCCACCCCCGGGTGACACACTATCTGATCTCACTGGGCCCCCGGGTTACACACTGCTTGATCTCACTGGGCCCACCCCGGGTTACACACTGTCTGATCTCATTGGGCCCACCCCCGGGTTACACACTGTCTGATCTCACTGGGCCCCCGGGTTACACACTGTCTGATCTCACTTGGCCCACCCCTGGGTTACACACTGTCTGATCTCACTGGGCCCACCCACGAGTTACACACTGTCTGATCTCACTGGGCCCACCCCCGGGTTACACACTGTCTGATCTCACTGGGCCCCCGGGTTACACACTGTCTGATCTCAGTTGCCCCGCCCCTGGGTTACACACTGTCTGATCTCACTGGGCCCTCTGGTTACACACTGTCTGATCTCACTGGGCCCACACCCGGGTTACACACTGTCTGATCTCACTGGGACCATCCCCGGGTTACACACTGTCTGATCTCACTGGACATCCGGGTTACACACTTTCTGATCTCACTCGGCCCACCCCCGGGTTACACACTGTCTGATCTCACTGGGCCCACCCCTGGGTTACACACTGTCTGATCTCACTGGGCCCACCACTGGGTTGCAGAGTGTCTGATCTCACTGGGCACACCCCCGGTTTACACACTGTCTGATCTCACTGGGCCCACCCCCGGGTTACACACTGTCTGATCTCACTGGGCCCCCGGGTTACACACTGTCTGATCTCACTTGGCCCACCCCTGGGTTACACACTGTCTGATCTCACTGGGCCCACCCACGAGTTACACACTGTCTGATCTCACTGGGCCCCCGGGTTACACACTGTCTGATCTCACTGGGTCCCCAGGTTACACACTGTCTGATCTTACTGGGCCCCCGGGTTACACACTGTCTGATCTCACTGGGCCCACCCCCGGGTTACACACTGTCTGATCTCACTGCCAGCCCCCTGGTTACACACTGTCTGATCTCACTGGCCCCAACCCCGGGTGACACACTGTCTGATCTCACAGGCCCACCCCCGGGTTACACACTGTCTGATCTCACTGGGCCCACCCCCGGGTTACACACTGTCTGATCTCACTGGGCCCCCGGGTTACACACTGTATGATCTCAGTGGCCCCGCCCCTGGGTTACACACTGTCTGATCTCACTGGGCCCCCGGGTTACACACTGTCTGATCTCACTGGGCCCACCCCCGGGTGACACACTGTCTGATCTCACTGGCCCCACCCCCGGGTTACACACTGTCTGATCTCACTGATCCAGCCCCCTGGTTACACACTGTCTGATCTCACTGGGCTCACCCCCGTGTTACACACTGTCTGATCTCACTGGGCCCACCCCCGGGTTAAACACTGTCTGATCTCACTGGGCCCGCGGGTTACACACTGTCTGATCTCACTGGTCCCACCCCCAGGTTACACACTGTCTGATCTCACTGGGCCCACCCCCGGGTTACACACTGTCTGATCTCACTGGGCCCCCAGGTTACACACTGTCTGATCTCACTGGTCCCACCCCGAGGTTACACACTGTCTGATCTCACTGGGCCCACCCCCGGGTTACACTCTGCCTGATCTCACTGGGCCCACTACTGAGTTACAGAGTGTCTGATCTCACTGGGCACACCCCCGGGTTACACACTGTCTGATCTCACTGGGCCCACCCCCGGGTTACACACTGTCTGATCTCACTGGGCCCCCGGGTTACACACTGTCTGATCTCACTTGGCCCACCCCTGGGTTACACACTATCTGATCTCACTGGGCCCACCCACGAGTTAAACACTGTCTGATCTCACTGTGCCCACCCCCGGGTTACACACTGTCTGATCTCACAGGGCCCCCGGGTTACACACTGTCTGATCTCACTGGGTCCCCGGGTTACACACTGTCTGATCTCACTGGGCCCACGGGTTACACACTGTCTGATCTCACAGGGCCGACCCCCGGGTTACACACTGTCTGATCTCACTGCTCCAGCCCCCTGGTTACACACTGTCTGATCTCACTGGCCCCACCCCCGGGTTACACACTGTCTGATCTCACTGGGCCCCCGGGTTACACACTGTATGATCTCAGTGGCCCCGCCCTTCGGTTACACACTGTCTGATCTCACTGGGCCCCCATGTTACACACTGTCTGATCTCACTGGGCCCCCGGGTTACACACTGTCTGATCTCACTGGCCCCACCCCTGGGTTACACACTGTCTGGTCTCACTGCGCCCCCGGGTTAGACACTGTCTGATCTCACTGGGCCCTCCACCGGGATATACACTGTCTGATCTCACTGGGCCCCCGGCTTACACACTGCCTGATCTCACTCGGCCCACCCCCGAGTTACACACTGTCTGATCTCACTGGGCCCACACCCGGGTTACACACTGTCTGATCTCACTGGGCCCTCCCACGGGTTATACACTGTCTGATCTCACTGGGCCCCCGGGTTACACACTGTCTGATCTCACTGGGCCCACACCCGCGTTACACACTGTCTGATCTCACTGGGCCCAACCCCGGGTTACACACTGTCTGATCTCACTGGGCCCATCCCCGGGTTTGTCACTGTCTGATCTCACTCGACCCACCCGCGGGTTACACACTGTCTGATCTCACTGGGCCCACCCCCGGGTTAAACACTGTCTGATCTCACTGGGCCCCCGGGTTACACACTGTCTGATCTCACTGGTCCCACCCCGAGGTAACACACTGTCTGATCTCACTGGGCCCACCCCCGGGTTACACACTGTCTGATCCCACTGGGCCCACCCCGGGGTTACACTCTGTCTGATCTCACTGGGCCCCCGGGTTACACACTGTCTGATCTCACTGGGCCCACCCCCGGGTTACACACTGTCTGATCTCACTGGGCCCACCCCTGGGTTACACACTGTCTGATCTCACTGGGCCCACCACTGGGTTACAGAGTGTCTGATCTCACTGGGCACACCCCCGGGTTACACACTGTCTGATCTCATTGGGCCCACCCCCGGGTTACACACTGTCTGATCTCACTGGGCCCCCGGGTTACACACTGTCTGATCTCAGTGGCCCCGCACCTGGGTTACACGCTGTCTGATCTCACTGGGCCCCCGGGTTACACACTGTCTGATCTCACTGGGCCCACACTCGGGTTACAAACTGTCTGATCGCACTGGGCCCATCCCCGGGTTACACACTGTCTGATCTCACTGGATATCCGGGTTACACACTTTCTGATCTCACTCGGCCCACCCACGGGTTACACACTGTCTGATCTCACTGGGCCCACCCCTGGATTACACACTGTCTGATCTCACTGGGCCCACCACTGGGTTGCAGAGTGTCTGATCTCACTGGGCACACCCCCGGGTTACACACTGTCTGATCTCACTGGGCCCTCCCCCGGGTTACACACTGTCTGATCTCACTGGGCCCCCGGGTTACACACTGTCTGATCTCACTTGGCCCACCCCTGGGTTACACACTGCCTGATCTCACTGGGCCCACCCACGAGTTACACACTGTCTGATCTCACTGGGCCCCCGGGTTACACAATGTCTGATCTCACTGGGTCCCCGGGTTACACACTGTCTGATCTCACTGGGCCCCCGGGTTACACACTGTCTGATCTCACTGGGCCCACCCCCGGGTTACGCACTGTCTGATCTCACTGCTCCAGCCCCCTGGTTACACACTGTCTGATCTCACTGGGCCCACCCCCGGGTGACACACTGTCTGATCTCACTGGCCCACCCCCGGGTTACACACTGTCTGATCTCACTGGGGCCCCGGGTTACACACTGTCTGATCTCACTGGGCCCACCCCCGGGTGACACATTGTCTGATCTCACTGGGCCCACCCCCGGGTTAAACACTGTCTGATCTCACTGGGCCCCCGGGTTACACACTATATGATCTCAGTGGCCCCGCCCCTGGGTTACACACTGTCTGATCTCACTGGGCTCCCGGGTTACACACTGTCTGATCTCACTGGGCCCACCCCCGGGTTACACACTGTCTGAACTCACTGGGCCCATCCCCGGGTTACACACTGTCTGATCTCACTGCACATCCGGGTTACACACTGTCTGATCTCACTCGGCCCACCCCCGGGTTACACACTGTCTGATCTCACTGGGCCCGCGGGTTACACACTGTCTGATCTCACTGGTCCCACGCCCAGGTTACACACTGTCTGATCTCACTGGGCCCACCCCCGGGTTACACACTGTCTGTTCCCACTGGGCCCACCCCCGGGTTACACACTGTATGATCTCACTGGGCCCACCCCCGGGTTACACACTGTCTGATCTTACTGGTCCCCCAGGTTACACACTGTCTGATCTCACTGGTCCCACCCCGAGGTTACACACTGTCTGATCTCACTGGGCCCACCCCCGGGTTACACACTGTCTGATCTCACTGGGCCCACCCCTGGGTTACACACTGTCTGATCTCACTGGGCCCACCACTGGGTTACAGAGTGTCTGATCTCACTGGGCACACCCCCGGGTTACACACTGTCTGATCTCACTGGGCCCACCCCCGGGTTACACACTGTCTGATCTCACTTGGCCCGCCCCTGGGTTACACACTGTCTGATCTCACTGGGCCCACCCACGAGTTAAACACTGTCTGATCTCACTGGGCCCACCCCCGGGTTACACACTGTCTGATCTCACTGCTCCAGCCCCCTTGTTACACACTGTCTGATCTCACTGGGCTCACCCCCGTGTTACACACTGTCTGATCTCACTGGGCCCACCCCTGGGTTACACACTGTCTGATCTCACGGGGTCCCCGGGTTACACACTGTCTGATCTCACTGGGCCCACGGGTTACACACTGTCTCATCTCACTGGGCCCACCTCCGGGTAACACACTGTCTGATCTCACTGCTACAGCCCCCTGGTTACACACTGTCTGATTTCACTGGCCCCACCCCCGGGTTACACACTGTCTGATCTCACTGGGCCCCCGGGTTACACACTGTATGATCTCAGTGGCCCCGCCCCTCGGTTACACACTGTCTGATCTCACTGGGCCCCCATGTTACACACTGTCTGATCTCACTGGGCCCCCGGGTTACACACTGTCTGATCTCACTGGCCCCACCCCTGGGTTACACACTGTCTGATCTCACTGCGCCCCCGGGTTAGACACTGTCTGATCTCACTGGGCCCTCCCCCGGGTTACACACTGTCTGATCTCACTGGGCCCACACCCGGGTTACACACTGTCTGATCTCACTGGGCCCTCCCACGGGTTAAACACTGTCTGATCTCACTGGGCCCCCGGCTTACACACTGCCTGATCTCACTGGTCCCACCCCCGAGTTACACACTGTCTGATCTCACTGGGCCCACACCCGGGTTACACACTGTCTGATCTCACTGGGCCCCCGGGTTACACTCTGTCTGATCTCACTGGGCCCACCCCCGGGTTACACACTGTCTGATCTCACTGGGCCCCCGGGTTACACACTGTCTGATCTCACTGGTCCCACCCCGAGGTTACAAACTGTCTGATCTCACTGGGCCCAGCCCCGGGTTACACACTGTCTGATCCCACTGGGCCCACCCCCGGGTTACACTCTGTCTGATCTCACTAGGCTCCCGGGTTACACACTGTCTGATCTCACTGGGCCCACCCCCGGGTTACACACTGTCTGATCTCACTGGGCCCACCCCTGGGTTACGCACTGTCTGATCTCACTGGGCACACCACTGGTTTACAGAGTGTCTTATCTCACTGGGCACACCCCCGGGTTACACATTGTCTGATCTCATTGGGCCCACCCCCGGGTTACACACTGTCTGTTCTCACTGGGCTCCCGGGTTACACACTGTCTGATCTCACTTAGCCCACCCCTGGGTTACACACTGTCTGATCTCACTGGGCCCACCCACGAGTTACACACTGTCTGATCTCACTGGGCCCACCCCCGGGTTACACACTGTCTGATCTCACTGGGCCCCCGGGTTACACACTGTCTGATCTCAGTGGCCCCGCCCCTGGGTTACACACTGTCTGATCTCACTGGGCCCCCTGGTTACACACTGTCTGATCTCACTGGGCCCACACCCGGGTTACACACTGTCTGATCTCACTGGGCCCATACCCGGGTTACACACTGTCTGATCTCACTGGACCTCCGGGTTACACACTTTCTTATCTCACTCGGCCCACCCCCGGGTTACACACTGTCTGATCTCACTGGGCCCACCCCTGGGTTACACACTGTCTGATCTCACTGGGCACACCCCCGGTTTACACACTGTCTGATCTCACTGGGCCCAACCCCGGGTTACACACTGTCTGATCTCACTGGGCCCCCGGGTTACACACTGTCTGATCTCACTTGGCCCACCCCTGGGTTACACACTGTCTGATCTCACTGGGCCCACCCACGAGTTACACACTGTCTGATCTCACTGGGCCCCCGGGTTACACACTGTCTGATCTCATTGGCCCACCCCTGGGTTACACACTGTCTGATCTCACTGGGCCCACCACTGGGTTGCAGAGTGTCTGATCTCACTGGGCACACCCGCGGGTTACACACTGTCTGATCTCACTGGGCCCTCCCCCGGGTGACACACTGTCTGATCTCACTGGGCCCCCGGGTTACACACTGTCTGATCTCACTGGGCCCACCCCCGGGTTACGCACTGTCTGATCTCACTGCTCCAGCCCCCTGGTTAAACACTGTCTGATCTCACTGGGCCCACCCCCGGGTGACACACTGTCTGATCTCACTGGCCCACCCCCGGGTTACACACTGTCTGATCTCACTGGGGCCCCGGGTTACACACTGTCTGATCTCACTGGGCCCACCCCCGGGTGACACACTGTCTGATCTCACTGGGCCCACCTCTGGGTTAAACACTGTCTTATCTCACTGGGCCCCCGGGTTACACACTGTATGATCTCAGTGGCCCCGCCCCTGGGTTACACACTGTCTGATCTCACTGGGCTCCCGGGTTACACACTGTCTGATCTCACTGGGCCCACCCCCGGGTTACACACTGCCTGAACTCACTGGGCCCATCCCCGGGTTACACACTGTCTGATCTCACTGCACATCCGGGTTACACACTGTCTGATCTCACTCGGCCCACCCCTGGGTTACACACTGTCTGATCTCACTGGGCCCACCCCCGGGTTAAACACTGTCTGATCTCACTGGGCCCGCGGGTTACACACTGTCTGATCTCACTGGTCCCACGCCCAGGTTACACACTGTCTGATCTCACTGGGCCCACCCCCGGGTTACACACTATCTGATCCCACTGGGCCCACCCCCGGGTTACACACTGTATGATCTCACTGGGCCCACCCCCGGGTTACACACTGTCTGATCTTACTGCTCCCCCAGGTTACACACTGTCTGATCTCACTGGTCCCACCCCGAGGTTACACACTGTCTGATCTCACTGGGCCCACCCCCGGGTTACACACTGTCTGATCTCACTGGGCCCACCCCTGGGTTACACACTGTCTGATCTCACTGGGCCCACCACTGGGTTACAGAGTGTCTGATCTCACTGGGCACACCCCCGGGTTACACACTGTCTGATCTCACTGGGCCCACCCCCGGGTTACACACTGTCTGATCTCACTTGGCCCCCGGGTTACACACTGTCTGATCTCACTTGGCCCACCCCTGGGTTAAACACTGTCTGATCTCACTGGGCCCACCCACGAGTTAAACACTGTCTGATCTCACTGGGCCCACCCCCGGGTTACACACTGTCTGATCTCACTGCTCCAGCCCCCTTGTTACACACTGTCTGATCTCACTGGGCTCACCCCCGTGTTACACACTGTCTGATCTCACTGGGCCCACCCCTGGGTTACACACTGTCTGATCTCACGGGGTCCCCGGGTTACACACTGTCTGATCTCACTGGGCCCACGGGTTACACACTGTCTGATCTCACTGGGCCCACCCCCGGGTTACACACTGTCTGATCTCACTGCTCCAGCCCCCTGGTTACACACTGTCTATTTCACTGGCCCCACCCCCGGGTTACACACTGTCTGATCTCACTGGGCCCCCGGGTTACACACTGTATGATCTCAGTGGCCCCGCCCCTCGGTTACACACTGTCTGATCTCACTGGGCCCCCATGTTACACACTGTCTGATCTCACTGGGCCCCCGGGTTACACACTGTCTGATCTCACTGGCCCCACCCCTGGGTTACACACTGTCTGATCTCACTGCGCCCCCGGGTTAGACACTGTCTGATCTCACTGGGCCCTCCCCCGGGTTAAACACTGTCTGATCTCACTGGGCCCCCGGCTTACACACTGCCTGATCTCACTCGGCCCACCCCCGAGTTACACACTGTCTGATCTCACTGGGCCCACACCCGGGTTACACACTGTCTGATCTCACTGGGCCCTCCCACGGGTTATACACTGTCTGATCTCACTGGGCCCCCGGCTTACACACTGCCTGATCTCACTGGTCCCACCCCCAGGTTACACACTGTCTGATCTCACTGGCCCCACCCCCGGGTTACACACTGTCTGATCTCTCTGGGCCCCCGGGTTACACACTGTATGATCTCAGTGGCCCCGCCCCTGGGTTACACACTGTCTGATCTCACTGGGCCCCCGGGTTACACACTGTCTGATCTCACTGGGCCCACCCCCGGGTTACACACTGTCTGATCTCACTGGGCCCATCCCCGGGTTACACACTGTCTGATCGCACTGCACATCCGGGTTACACACTGTCTGATCTCACTCGGCCCACCCCCGGGTTAAACACTGTCTGATCTCACTGGGCCCACCCCCGGGTTAAACACTGTCTGATCTCACTGGGCCCCCGGGTTACACACTGTCTGATCTCACTGGTCCCACCCCGAGGTTACAAACTGTCTGATCTCACTGGGCCCACCCCCGGGTTACACACTGTCTGAACCCACTGGGCCCACCCCCGGGTTAAACTCTGTCTGATCTCACTGGGCCCCCGGGTTACACACTGTCTGATCTCACTGGGCCCACCCCCGGGTTACACACTGTCTGATCTCACTGGGCCCACCCCTGGGTTACGCACTGTCTGATCTCACTGGGCACACTCCCGGGTTACACACTGTCTGATCTCATTGGGCCCACCCCCGGGTTACACACTGTCTGTTCTCACTGGGCCCCCGGGTTACACACTGTCTGATCTCACTTGGCCCACCCCTGGGTTACACACTGTCTGATCTCACTGGGCCCACCCACGAGTTACACACTGTCTGATCTCACTGGGCCCACCCCCGGGTTACACACTGTCTGATCTCACTGGGCCCCCGGGTTACACACTGTCTGATCTCAGTGGCCCCGCCCCTGGGTTACACACTGTCTGTTCTCACTGGGCCCCCGGGTTACACACTGTCTGATCTCACTTGGCCCACCCCTGGGTTACACACTTTCTGATATCACTCGGCCCACCCCCGGGTTACACACTGTCTGATCTCACTGGGCCCACCCCTGGGTTACACACTGTCTGATCTCACTGGGCCCACCACTGGGTTGCAGAGTGTCTGATCTCACTGGGCACACCCCCGGTTTACACACTGTCTGATCTCACTGGGCCCAACCCCGGGTTACACACTGTCTGATCTCACTGGGCCCCCGGGTTACACACTGTCTGATCTCACTTGGCCCACCCCTGGGTTACACACTGTCTGATCTCACTGGGCCCACCCACGAGTTACACACTGTCTGATCTCACTGGGCCCCCGGGTTACACACTGTCTGATCTCACTGGGTCCCCAGGTTACACACTGTCTGATCTTACTGGGCCCCCGGGTTACACACTGTCTGATCTCACTGGGCCCACCCCCGGGTTACACACTGTCTGATCTCACTGCCAGCCCCCTGGTTACACACTGTCTGATCTCACTGGCCCCACCCCCGGGTGACACACTGTCTGATCTCACTGGCCCACCCCCGGGTTACACACTGTCTGATCTCACCGGGCCCCCGGGTTACACACTGTCTGATCTCACTGGGCCCACCCCCGGGTGACACAGTGTCTGATCTCACTGGGCCCACCCCCGGGTTACACACTGTCTGATCTCACTGGGCCCCCGGGTTACACACTGTATGATCTCAGTGGCCCCGCCCCTGGGTTAAACACTGTCTGATCTCACTGGGCTCCCGGGTTACACACTGTCTGATCTCACTGGGCCCACCCACGGGTTACACACTGTCTGAACTCACTGGGCCCATCCCCGGGTTACACACTGTCTGATCTCACTGCACATCCGGGTTACACACTGTCTGATCTCACTCGGCCCACCCCCGGGTTACACACTGTCTGATCTCACTGGGCCCACCCCCGGGTTAAACACTGTCTGATCTCACTGGGCCCCCGGGTTACACACTGTCTGATCTCACTGGTCCCACCCTCAGGTTACACACTGTCTGATCTCACTGGGCCCACCCCCGGGTTACACACTGTCTGATCCCACTGGGCCCACCCCCGGGTTACACACTGTCTGATCTCACTGGGCCCACCCCCGGGTTACACACTGTCTGATGTCACTGGGCCCCCAGGTTACACACTGTCTGATCTCACTGGTCCCACCCCGAGGTTACACACTGTCTGATCTCACTGGGCCCACCCCCGGGATACACACTGTCTGATCTCACTGGGCCCACCCCTGGGTTACACACTGTCTGATCTCACTGGGCCCACCACTGGGTTACAGAGTGTCTGATCTCACTGGGCACACCCCCGGGTTACACACTGTCTGATCTCACTGGGCCCACCCCCGGGTTACACACTGTCTGATCTCACTGGGCCCCCGGGTTACACACTGTCTGATCTCACTTGGCCCACCCCTGGGTTACACACTGTCTGATCTCACTGGGCCCACCCACGAGTTAAACATTGTCTGATCTCACTGGGCCCACGGGTTACACGTTGTCTGATCTCACTGGGCCCACCCCCGGGTTACACACTGTCTGATCTCACTGGGCCCCCGGGTTACACACTGTATGATCTCAGTGGCCCCGCCCCTCGGTTACACACTGTCTGATCTCACTGGGCCCACACCCGGGTTACACACTGTCTGATCTCACTGGGCCCATCCCCGGGTTACACACTGTCTGATCTCACTGGACATCCGGGTTACACACTTTCTGATCTCACTCGGCCCACCCCCGTGAAACACACTGTCTGATCTCACTGGGCCCACCCCCGGGTTAAACACTGTCTGATCTCACTGGGCCCCCGGGTTACACACTGTCTGATCTCACTGGTCCCACCCCCGGGTTACACACTATCTGATCCCACTGGGCCCACCGCCGGGTTACACTCTGTCTGATCTCACTGGGCCCCCGGGTTACACACTGCTTGATCTCACTGGGCCCACCCCGGGTTACACACTGTCTGATCTCACTGGGCCCACCCCTGGGTTACACACTGTCTGATCTCACTGGGCCCACCCACGAGTTAAACACTGTCTGATCTCACTGGGCCCACCCCCGGGTTACACACTGTCTGATCTCACTGATCCAGCCCCCTGGTTACACACTGTCTGATCTCACTGGGCTCACCCCCGTGTTACACACTGTCTGATCTCACTGGGCCCCCGGGTTGCACACTGTCTGATCTCACTGCGTCCCCGGGTTACACACTGTTTGATCTCACAGGGCCCACGGGTTACACACTGTCTGATCTCACTGGGCCCACCCTCGGGTTACACACTGTCTGATCTCACTGCTCCAGCCCCCTGGTTACACACTGTCTGATCTCACTGGCCCCACCCCCGGGTTACACACTGTCTGATCTCACTGGGCCCCCGGGTTACACACTGTATGATCTCAGTGGCCCCGCCCCTCGGTTACACACTGTCTGATCTCACTGGGCCCCCATGTTACACACTGTCTGATCTCACTGGGCCCCCGGGTCACACACTGTCTGATCTCACTGGCCCCACCCCTGGGTTACACACTGTCTGATCTCACTGCGCCCCCGGGTTAGACACTGTCTGATCTCACTGGGCCCTCCCCCGGGTTATACACTGTCTGATCTCACTGGGCCCCCGGCTTACACACTGCCTGATCTCACTCGGCCCCCGGGTTACACACTGTCTGATCTCACTGGTCCCACCCCCAGGTTACACACTGTCTGATCTCACTGGGCCCACGCCCGGGTTACACACTATCTGATCCCACTGGGCCCACCGCCGGGTTACACTCTGCCTGATCTCACTGGGCCCCCGGGTTACATACTGCTTGATCTCACTGGGCCCACCCCGGGTTACACACTGTCTGATCTTACTGGGCCCACCCCCAGGTTACACACTGTCTGATCTCACTGGGCCCACCCCGGGTTACACACTGTCTGATCTCACTGGGCCCCCGGGTTACACACTGTCTGATCTCACTGGGCCGACCCCTGGGTTACACACTGTCTGATCTCACTGGGCCCACCCCCGGGTGACACACTATCTGATCTCACTGGGCCCACCCCGGGTTACACACTGTCTGATCTCACTGGGCCCCCGGGTTACACACTGTCTGATCTCACTGGGCCCACCCCTGGGTTACACACTGTCTGATCTCACTGGGCCCACCCCGGGTTACACACTGTCTGATCTCATTGGGCCCACCCCCGGGTTACACACTGTCTGATCTCACTGATCCAGCCCCCTGGTTACACACTGTCTGATCTCACTGGGCTCACCCCCGTGTTACACACTGTCTGATCTCACTGGGCCCCCGGGTTGCACACTGTCTGATCTCACTGCGTCCCCGGGTTACACACTGTTTGATCTCACAGGGCCCACGGGTTACACACTGTCTGATCTCACTGGGCCCACCCCCGGGTTACACACTGTCTGATCTCACTGCTCCAGCCCCCTGGTTACACACTGTCTGATCTCACTGGCCCCACCCCCGGGTTACACACTGTCTGATCTCACTGGGCCCCCGGGTTACACACTGTATGATCTCAGTGGCCCCGCCCCTCGGTTACACACTGTCTGATCTCACTGGGCCCCCATGTTACACACTGTCTGATCTCACTGGGCCCCCGGGTCACACACTGTCTGATCTCACTGGCCCCACCCCTGGGTTACACACTGTCTGATCTCACTGCGCCCCCGGGTTAGACACTGTCTGATCTCACTGGGCCCTCCCCCGGGTTATACACTGTCTGATCTCACTGGGCCCCCGGCTTACACACTGCCTGATCTCACTCGGCCCCCGGGTTACACACTGTCTGATCTCACTGGTCCCACCCCCAGGTTACACACTGTCTGATCTCACTGGGCCCACGCCCGGGTTACACACTATATGATCCCACTGGGCCCACCGCCGGGTTACACTCTGCCTGATCTCACTGGGCCCCCGGGTTACATACTGCTTGATCTCACTGGGCCCACCCCGGGTTACACACTGTCTGATCTTACTGGGCCCACCCCCAGGTTACACACTGTCTGATCTCACTGGGCCCACCCCGGGTTACACACTATCTGATCTCACTGGGCCCCCGGGTTACACACTGTCTGATCTCACTGGGCCCACCCCTGGGTTACACACTGTCTGATCTCACTGGGCCCACCCCCGGGTGACACACTATCTGATCTCACTGGGCCCCCGGGTTACACACTGCTTGATCTCACTGGGCCCACCCCGGGTTACACACTGTCTGATCTCATTGGGCCCACCCCCGGGTTACACACTGTCTGATCTCACTGGGCCCCCGGGTTACACACTGTCTGATCTCACTTGGCCCACCCCTGGGTTACACACTGTCTGATCTCACTGGGCCCACCCACGAGTTACACACTGTCTGATCTCACTGGGCCCACCCCCGGGTTACACACTGTCTGATCTCACTGGGCCCCCGGGTTACACACTGTCTGATCTCAGTTGCCCCGCCCCTGGGTTACACACTGTCTGATCTCACTGGGCCCTCTGGTTACACACTGTCTGATCTCACTGGGCCCACACCCGGGTTACACACTGTCTGATCTCACTGGGCCCATCCCCGTGTTACACACTGTCTGATCTCACTGGACATCCGGGTTACACACTTTCTGATCTCACTCGGCCCACCCCCGGGTTACACACTGTCTGATCTCACTGGGCCCACCCCTGGGTTACACACTGTCTGATCTCACTGGGCCCACCACTGGGTTGCAGAGTGTCTGATCTCACTGGGCACACCCCCGGTTTACACACTGTCTGATCTCACTGGGCCCACCCCCGGGTTACACACTGTCTGATCTCACTGGGCCCCCGGGTTACACACTGTCTGATCTCACTTGGCCCACCCCTGGGTTACACACTGTCTGATCTCACTGGGCCCACCCACGAGTTACACACTGTCTGATCTCACTGGGCCCCCGGGTTACACACTGTCTGATCTCACTGGGTCCCCAGGTTACACACTGTCTGATCTTACTGGGCCCCCGGGTTACACACTGTCTGATCTCACTGTGCCCACCCCCGGGTTACACACTGTCTGATCTCACTGCCAGCCCCCTGGTTACACACTGTCTGATCTCACTGGCCCCAACCCCGGGTGACACACTGTCTGATCTCACAGGCCCACCCCCGGGTTACACACTGTCTGATCTCACTGGGCCCCCGGGTTACACACTGTCTGATCTCACTGGCCCCACCCCCGGGTGACACACTGTCTGATCTCACTGGGCCCACCCCCGGGTTACACCCTGTCTGATCTCACTGGGCCCAAGGGTTACACACTGCATGATCTCAGTGGCCCCGCCCCTGGGTTACACACTGTCTGATCTCACTGGGCCCCCGGGTTACACACTGTCTGATCTCACTGGGCCCACCCCCGGGTGACACACTGTCTGATCTCACTGGCCCCACCCCCGGGTTACACACTGTCTGATCTCACTGATCCAGCCCCCTGGTTACACACTGTCTGATCTCACTGGGCTCACCCCCGTGTTACACACTGTCTGATCTCACTGGGCCCCCGGGTTACACACTGTCTGATCTCACTGCGTCCCCGGGTTACACACTGTTTGATCTCACTGGGCCCACGGGTTACACACTGTCTGATCTCACTGGGCCCACCCCCGGGTTACACACTGTCTGATCTCACTGCTCCAGCCCCCTGGTTACACACTGTCTGATCTCACTGGCCCCACCCCCGGGTTACACACTGTCTGATCTCACTGGGCCCCCGGGTTACACACTGCATGATCTCAGTGGCCCCGCCCCTCGGTTACACACTGTCTGATCTCACTGGGCCCCCATGTTACACACTGTCTGATCTCACTGGGCCCCCGGGTTACACACTGTCTGATCTCACTGGCCCCACCCCTGGGTTACACACTGTCTGACCTCACTGCGCCCCCGGGTTAGACACTCTCTGATCTCACTGGGCCCTCCCCCGGGTTATACACTGTCTGATCTCACTGGGCCCCCGGCTTACACACTGCCTGATCTCACTCGGCCCCCGGGTTACACACTGTCTGATCTCACTGGTCCCACCCCCAGGTTACACACTGTCTGATCTCACTGGGCCCATCCCGGGTTACACACTGTCTGATCTCACTGGGCCCCCGGGTTACACACTGTCTGATCTCACTGGGCCCACCCCTGGGTTACACACTGTCTGATCTCACTGGGCCCACCCCCGGGTGACACACTATCTGATCTCACTGGGCCCCCGGGTTACACACTGCTTGATCTCACTGGGCCCACCCCGGGTTACACACTGTCTGATCTCATTGGGCCCACCCCCGGGTTACACACTGTCTGATCTCACGGGGCCCCCGGGTTACACGCTGTCTGATCTCACTTGGCCCACCCCTGGGTTACACACTGTCTGATCTCACTGGGCCCACCCACGAGTTACACACTGTCTGATCTCACTGGGCCCACCCCCGGGTTACACACTGTCTGATCTCACTGGGCCCCCGGGTTACACACTGTCTGATCTCAGTGGCCCCGCCCCTGGGTTACACACTGTCTGATCTCACTGGGCCCCCGGGTTACACACTGTCTGATCTCACTTGGCCCACCCCTGGGTTACACACTGTCTGATCTCACTGGGCCCACCCACGAGTTACACACTGTCTGATCTCACTGGGCCCCCGGGTTACACACTGTATGATCTCAGTGGCCCCGCCCCTGGGTTACACACTGTCTGATCTCACTGGGCCCCCGGGTTACACACTGTCTGATCTCACTGGGCCCACCCCCGGGTGACACACTGTCTGATCTCACTGGCCCCACCCCCGGGTTACACACTGTCTGATCTCACTGATCCAGCCCCCTGGTTACACACTGTCTGATCTCACTGGGCTCACCCCCGTGTTACACACTGTCTGATCTCACTGGGCCCCCGGGTTACACACTGTCTGATCTCACTTCGTCCCCGGGTTACACACTGTTTGATCTCACTGGGCCCACGGGTTACACACTGTCTGATCTCACTGGGCCCACCCCCGGGTTACACACTGTCTGATCTCACTGCTCCAGCCCCCTGGTTACACACTGTCTGATCTCACTGGCCCCACCCCCGGGTTACACACTGTCTGATCTCACTGGGCCCCCGGGTTACACACTGTATGATCTCAGTGGCCCCGCCCCTCGGATACACACTGTCTTATCTCACTGGGCCCCCATGTTACACACTGTCTGATCTCACTGGGCCCCCGTGTTACACACTGTCTGATCTCACTGGCCCCACCCCTGGGTTACACACTGTCTGATCTCACTGCGCCCCCGGGTTAGACACTGTCTGATCTCACTGGGCCCTCCCCCGGGTTATACACTGTCTGATCTCACTGGGCCCCCGGCTTACACACTGCCTGATCTCACCCGGCCCCCGGGTTACACACTGTCTGATCTCACTGGTCCCACCCCCAGGTTACACACTGTCTGATCTCACTGGGCCCACCCCCGGGTTACACACTATCTGATCCCACTGGGCCCACCCCGGGTTACACACTGTCTGATCTCACTGGGCCCACCCCCAGGTTACACACTGTCTGATCTCACTGGGCCCACCCCGGGTTACACACTGTCTGATCTCACTGGGCCCCCGGGTTACACACTGTCTGATCTCACTGGGCCCACCCCTGGGTTACACACTGTCTGATCTCACTGGGCCCACCCCCGGGTGACACAATATCTGATCTCACTGGGCCCCCGGGTTACACACTGCTTGATCTCACTGGGCCCACCCCGGGTTACACACTGTCTGATCTCATTGGGCCCACCCCCGGGTTACACACTGTCTGATCTCACTTGGCCCACCCCTGGGTTACACACTGTCTGATCTCACTGGGCCCACCCACGAGTTACACACTGTCTGATCTCACTGGGCCCACCCCCGGGTTACACACTGTCTGATCTCACTGGGCCCCCGGGTTACACACTGTCTGATCTCAGTGGCCCCGCCCCTGGGTTATACACTGTCTGATCTCACTGGGCCCCCGGGTTACACACTGTCTGATCTCACTTGGCCCACACCTGGGTTACACACTGTCTGATCTCACTGGGCCCACCCACGAGTTACACACTGTCTGATCTCACTGGGCCCACCCCAGGGTTACACACTGTCTGATCTCACTGGGCCCCCGGGTTACACACTGTCTGATCTCAGTGTCCCCGCCCCTGGGTTACACACTGTCTGATCTCACTGGGCCCCCTGGTTAAACACTGTCTGATCTCACTGGGCCCACACCCGGGTTACACACTGTCTGATCTCACTGGGCCCATCCCCGGGTTACACACTGTCTGATCTCACTGGACATCCGGGTTACACACTTTCTGATCTCACTCGGCCCACCCCCGGGTTACACACTGTCTGATCTCACTGGGCCCACCCCTGGGTTACACACTGTCTGATCTCACTGGGCCCACCACTGGGTTGCAGAGTGTCTGATCTCACTGGGCACACCCCCGATTTACACACTGTCTGATCTCACTGGGCCCACCCCGGGTTACACACTGTCTGATCTCACTGGGCCCCCGGGTTACACACTGTCTGATCTCACTTGGCCCACCCCTGGGTTACACACTGTCTGATCTCACTGGGCCCACCCACGAGTTACACACTGTCTGATCTCACTGGGCCCCCGGGTTACACACTGTCTGATCTCACTGGGCCCCCGGGTTACACACTGTCTGATCTCACTGGTCCCATCCTCCCTGAGTTACAAACTGTCTGATCTCACTGGGCCCCCGGGTTACACACTGTCTGATGTCACTTGGCCCACCCCTGGGTTACACACTGTCTGATCTCACTGGGCCCACCCACGAGTTACAAATGTCTGATCTCACTGCTCCAGCCCCCTGGTTACACACTGTCTGATCTCACTGGGCTCACCCCCGTGTTACACACTGTCTGATCTCACTGGGCCCCCGGGTTACACATTGTCTGATCTCACTGGGTCCCCGGGTTACACACTGTTTGATCTCACTGGGCCCCCGGGTTACACACTGTCTGATCTCACTGGGCCCACCCCCGGGTTTACCACTGTCTGATCTCACTGCTCCAGCCCCCTGGTTACACACTGTCTGATCTCACTGGCCCCATCCCCGGGTGACACACTGTCTGATCTGACTGGGCCCACCCCCGGGTTACACACTGTCTGATCTCACTGGGCCCCCGGGTTACACACTGTCTGATCTCAATGGGCCCACCCCCGGGTGACACACTGTCTGATCTCACTGGGCCCACCTCCGGGTTACACACTGTCTGATCTCACTCGGCCCACCCCCGGGTTACACACTGTCTGATCTCACTGGGCCCACCCCCGGGTTAAACGCTGTCTGATCTCACTGGGCCCCCGGGTTACACACTGTCTGATCTCACTGGTCCCACCCCCAGGTTACACACTGTCTGATCTCACTGGGCCCACCCCCGGGTTACACACTGTCTGATCCCACTGGGCCCACCCCCGGGTTACACACTGTCTGATCTCACTGGGCCCACCCCCGGGTTACACACTGTCTGATCTCACTGGGCCCACCCCGGGTTACACACTGTCTGAACTCACTGGCCCCCCGGGTTACACACTGTCTGATCTCACTGGTCCCACCCCGAGGTTACACACTGTCTGATCTCACTGGGCCCACCCCCGGGTTACACACTGTCTGATCTCACTGGGCCAATCCCTGGGTTACACACTGTCTGATCTCACTGGGCCCACCACTGGGTTACAGAGTGTCTGATCTCACTGGGCACACCCCCGGGTTACACACTGTCTGATCTCACTGGGCCCACCCCCGGGTTACACACTGTCTGATCTCACTGGGCCCCCGGGTTACACACTGTCTGATCTCACTTGGCCCACCTCTGGGTTACACACTGTCTGATCTCACTGGGCCCACCCACGAGTTACACACTGTCTGATCTCACTGGGCCCACCCCCGGGTTAAACACTGTCTGATCTCACTGCTCCAGCCCCCTGGTTACACACTGTCTGATCTCACTGGGCTCACCCCCGTGTTACACACTGTCTGATCTCACTGGGCCCCCGGGTTACACACTGTCTGATCTCACTGGGTCCCCTGGTTACACACTGTCTGATCTCACTGGGCCCCCGGGTTACACACTGTCTGATCTCGCTGGGCACACCCCCGGGTTACACACTGTCTGATCTCACTGCTCCAGCCCCCTGGTTACACACTGTCTGATCTCACTGGCCCCACCCCCGGGTTACACACTGTCTGATCTCACTGGGCCTCCGGGTGACACACTGTCTGATCTCACTGGGACAACACCCGGGTTACACACTGTCTGATCTCACTGGGCCCATCCCCGGGTAACACACTGTCTGATCTCACTGGACATCCGGGTTACACACTTTCTGATCTCACTCGGCCCACCCCCGGGTTACACACTGTCTGATCTCACTGGGCCCACCCCCGGGTGAAACACTGTCTGATCTCACTGGGCCCCCGGATTACACACTGCTTGATCTCACTGGGCCCACCCCGGTTTACACACTGTCTGATCTCACTGGGCCCACCCCCAGGTTACACACTGTCTGATCTCACTGGGCCCACCCCGGGTTACACACTGTCTGAACTCACTGGCCCCCCGGGTTACACACTGTCTGATCTCACTGGGCCCACAGCCGGGTTACCCACTGTCTGATCTCACAGGGCCCCTGGGTTACACACTGCTTGATCTCACTGGTCCCACCCCCAGGTTACACACTGTCTGATCTCACTGGGCCCACCCCCGGGTTACACACTATCTGATCTCACTGGGCCCCCGGGTTACACACTGCTTGATCTCACTGGGCCCACCACGGGTTACACACTGTCTGATCTCACTGGGCCCACACCTGGGTTACACACTTTCTGATCTCACTGGGCCCAACCCCGGGTTACACACTGTCTGATCTCACTGGGCCCACCCCCGGGTTACACACTGTCTGATCTCACTGGGCCCGCCCCCGGGTTACTCACTGTCTGATCTCACTGGGCCCCCGGGTTACACACTGTCTGAGCTCACTGGGCCCACCCCCGTGTTACACACTGTTTGATCTCACTGGGCCCCCGGGTTACACACTGTCTGATCTCACTGTGCCCACCCCCGGGATACACACGGTCTGAACTCACTGGGCCCACCCCCGGGTTACACACTGTCTGATCTCACTGGTCCCATCCTCCCTGAGTTACAAACTGGGTGATCTCACTGGGCCCCCGGTTTACACATTGTCTGAACTCACTGGGCCCACCCCCGGGTTACACACTCTCTGATGTTACTGGGCCCCCGGGTTACACACTGTCTGATCTCACTGGTCCCAAACCCAGGTTACACACGGTCTGATGTCACTGGGCACACCCCCGGGTTACATTCTGTCGGATCTCACTGGTCCCATCCTCCCTGAGTTACAAACTGTCTGATCTCACTGGGCCTACGGTTTACACACTGTCTGAACTCACTGGGCCCACCCCCGGGTTACACACTCTCTGATCTCACTGGGCCCCCGGGTTACACACTGTCTGATCTCCCTGGTCCCACCCCCAGGTTACACACTGTCTGATCTCACTGGGCACACCCCCGGGTTACATTCTGTCTGATCCCACTGGGCACAGCCACGGGTTACACTCTGTCTGATCTCACTGGGCCCACCACCGGGTTACAGACTTTCTGATCTCACTGGGTCCACCCCTGGGTTACACACTGGCTGATCTCACTGGGCCCACACACGGGTTACACACTGTCTGATCTCAATAGCCCACTCCCGGTTTACAGGCTGTCTGATTTCACTGCGCCCAACCCTGGGTTACACACTGTCTGATCTAACTGGGCCCACCCACGGGTTACACACTGTCTGATCTCACTTGGGCCCCGGGTTAAACACTGTCTGATCTCACTGGGCCCACACCCGTGTTACACACTGTCTGATCTCACTGGGCCCCCGGGTTACACACTGTCTGATCTCACTGGCCCCACCACCGGTTTACAGACTTTCTGATCTCACTGGGCCCACCCCCGGGTGACACACTGTCTGATCTCACTGGGCCCACACCCGGGTTACACACTGTCTGATCTCACTGGGCCCCCGGGTTACACACTGTCTGATCTCACTGGGCCCACCCCTGGGTTACACACTGTCTGATCTCACTGGGCCCACACACGGGTTACACACTGTCTGATCTCAATAGCCCACTCCCGGGTTACAGGCTGTCTGATTTCACTGCGCCCAACCCCGGGTTACACACTGTCTGATCTAACTGGGCCCACCCACGGGTTACACACTGTCTGATCTCACTGGGGCCCCGGGTTAAACACTGTCTGATCTCACTGGGCCCACACCCGTTTTACACACTGTCTGATCTCACTGGGCCCCCGGGTTACACACTGTCTGATCTCACTGGTCCCCGGGTTACACACTGTCTGATCTCACTGGCCCCACCCCCGGGTTACACACTGTCTGATCTCACTGGGCCCCCGGGTTACACACTGTATGATCTCAGTGGCCCCGCCCCTGGGTTACACACTGTCTGATCTCACTGGGCCCCCGGGTTACACACTGTCTGATCTCACTGGGCCCACCCGCGGGTTACACACTGTCTGATCTCACTGGGCCCATCCCCGGGTTACACACTGTCTGATCTCACTGGGCCCACCCCCAGGTTACACACTGTCTGATCTCACTGGGCCCACCCCGGGTTACACACTGTCTGATCTCACTGGGCCCCCGGGTTACACACTGTCTGATCTCACTGGGCCCACCCCTGGGTTACACACTGTCTGATCTCACTGGGCCCACCCCCGGGTGACACACTATCTGATCTCACTGGGCCCCCGGGTTACACACTGCTTGATCTCACTGGGCCCACCCCGGGTTACACACTGTCTGATCTCATTGGGCCCACCCCCGGGTTACACACTGTCTGATCTCACTGGGCCCCCGGGTTACACGCTGTCTGATCTCACTTGGCCCACCCCTGGGTTACACACTGTCTGATCTCACTGGGCCCACCCACGAGTTACACACTGTCTGATCTCACTGGGCCCACCCCCGGGTTACACACTGTCTGATCTCACTGGGCCCCCGGGTTACACACTGTATGATCTCAGTGGCCCCGCCCCTGGGTTACACACTGTCTGATCTCACTGGGCCCCCGGGTTACACACTGTCTGATCTCACTGGGCCCACCCCCGGGTGACACACTGTCTGATCTCACTGGCCCCACCCCCGGGTTACACACTGTCTGATCTCACTGATCCAGCCCCCTGGTTACACACTGTCTGATCTCACTGGGCTCACCCCCGTGTTACACACTGTCTGATCTCACTGGGCCCCCGGGTTACACACTGTCTGATCTCACTTCGTCCCCTGGTTACACACTGTTTGATCTCACTGGGCCCACGGGTTACACACTGTCTGATCTCACTGGGCCCACCCCCGCGTTACACACTGTCTGATCTCACTGCTCCAGCCCCCTGGTTACACACTGTCTGATCTCACTGGCCCCACCCCCGGGTTACACACTGTCTGATCTCACTCGGCCCCCGGGTTACACACTGTCTGATCTCACTGGTCCCACCCCCAGGTTACACACTGTCTGATCTCACTGGGCCCACCCCCGGGTTACACACAATCTGATCCCACTGGGCCCACCGCCGGGTTACACTCTGTCTGATCTCACTGGGCCCCCGGGTTACACACTGCTTGATCTCACTGGGCCCACCCCGGGTTACACACTGTCTGATCTCACTGGGCCCACCCCCAGGTTACACACTGTCTGATCTCACTGGGCCCACCCCGGGTTACACACTGTCTGATCTCACGGGGCCCCCGGGTTACACACTGTCTGATCTCACTGGGCCCACCCCTGGGTTACACACTGTCTGATCTCACTGGGCCCACCCCAGGGTGACACACTATCTGATGTCACTGGGCCCCCGGGTTACACACTGCTTGATCTCACTGGGCCCACCCCGGGTTACACACTGTCTGATCTCATTGGGCCCACCCCCGGGTTACACACTGTCTGATCTCACTGGGCCCCCGGGTTACACACTGTCTGATCTCACTTGGCCCACCCCTGGGTTACACACTGTCTGATCTCACTGGGCCCACCCACGAGTTACACACTGTCTGATCTCACTGGGCCCACCCCCGGGTTACACACTGTCTGATCTCACTGGGCCCCCGGGTTACACACTGTCTGATCTCAGTGGCCCCGCCCCTGGGTTATACACTGTCTGATCTCACTGGGCCCCCGGGTTACACACTGTCTGATCTCACTTGGCCCACCCCTGGGTTACACACTGTCTGATCTCACTGGGCCCACCCACGAGTTACACACTGTTTGATCTCACTGGGCCCACCCCCGGGTTACACACTGTCAATCTCACTGGGCCCCCGGGTTACACACTGTCTGATCTCAGTGGCCCCGCCCCTGGGTTACACACTGTCTGATCTCACTGGGCCCCCTGGTTACACACTGTCTGATCTCACTGGGCCCACACCCGGGTTACACACTGTCTGATCTCACTGGGCCCATCCCCGGGTTACACACTGTCTGATCTCACTGGACATCCGGGTTACACACTTTCTGATCTCACTCGGCCCACCCCCGGGTTACACACTGTCTGATCTCACTGACCCACCCCTGGGTTACACACTGTCTGATCTCACTGGGCCCACCACTGGGTTGCAGTGTGTCTGATCTCACTGGGCACACCCCCGGTTTACACACTGTCTGATCTCACTGGGCCCACCCCCGGGTTACACACTGTCTGATCTCACTGGGCCCCCGGGTTACACACTGTCTGATCTCACTTGGCCCACCCCTGGGTTACACACTGTCTGATCTCACTGGGCCCACCCACGAGTTACACACTGTCTGATCTCACTGGGCCCCCGGGTTACACACTGTCTGATCTCACTGGGTCCCCAGGTTACACACTGTCTGATCTTACTGGGCCCCCGGGTTACACACTGTCTGATCTCACTGGGCCCACCCCCGGGTTACACACTGTCTGATCCCACTGCCAGCCCCCTGGTTACGCACTGTCTGATCTCACTGGGCCCACCCCCGGGTGACACACTATCTGATCTCACTGGGCCCCCGGGTTACACACTGCTTGATCTCACTGGGCCCACCCCGGGTTACACACTGTCTGATCTCATTGGGCCCACCCCCGGGTTACACACTGTCTGATCTCACTGGGCCCCCGGGTTACACACTGTCTGATCTCACTTGGCCCACCCGGGGGTTACACACTGTCTGATCTCACTGGGCCCACCCACGAGTTACACACTGTCTGATCTCACTGGGCCCACCCCCGGGTTACACACTGTCTGATCTCACTGGGCCCCCGGGTTACACACTGTCTGATCTCAGTGGCCCCCGGGTTACACACTGTCTGATCTCACTGGGCCCACCACCGGGTTACACACGGTCTGAACTCACTGGGCCCACCCCCGGGTTACACACTGTCTGATCTCACTGGTCCCATCCTCCCTGAGTTACAAACTGTCTGATCTCACTGGGCCCCCGGGTTACACACTGTCTGATGTCACTTCGCCCACCCCTGGGTTACACACTGTCTGATCTCACTGGGCCCACCCACGAGTTACAAACTGTCTGATCTCACTGCTCCAGCCCCCTGGTTACACACTGTCTGATCTCACTGGGCTCACCCCCGTGTTACACACTGTCTGATCTCACTGGGCCCCCGGGTTACACACTGTCTGATCTCACTGGATCCCCGGGTTACACACTGTTTGATCTCACTGGGCCCCCGGGTTACACACTGTCTGATCTCACTGGGCCCACCCCCGGGTTACACACTGTCTGATCTCACTGCTCCAGCCCCCTGGTTACACACTGTCTGATCTCACTGGCCCCACCCCCGGGTGACACACTGTCTGATCTGACTGGGCCCACCCCCGGGTTACACACTGTCTGATCTCACTGGGCCCCCGGGTTACACACTGTCTGATCTCAATGGGCCCACCCCCGGGTGACACACTGTCTGATCTCACTGGGCCCACCTCCGGGTTACACACTGTCTGATCTCACTCGGCCCACCCCCGGGTTACACACTGTCTGATCTCACTGGGCCCACCCCCGGGTTAAACACTGTCTGATCTCACTGGGCCCCCGGGTTACACACTGTCTGATCTCACTGGTCCCACCCCCAGGTTACACACTGTCTGATCTCACTTGGCCCACCCCCGGGTTACACACTGTCTGATCCCACTGGGCCCGCCCCCGGGTTACACACTGTCTGATCTCACTGGGCCCACCCCCGGGTTACACACTGTCTGATCTCACTGGGCCCCCAGGTTACACACTGTCTGATCTCACTGTTCCCACCCCGAGGTTACACACTGTCTGATCTCACTGGGCCCACCCCCGGGTTACACACTGTCTGATCTCACTGGGCCCACCACTGGGTTACAGAGTGTCTGATCTCACTGGGCACACCCCCGGGTTACACACTGTCTGATCTCACTGGGCCCACCCCCGGGTTACACTCTGTCTAATCTCACTGGGCCCCCGGGTTACACACTGTCTGATCTCACTTGGCCCACCTCTGGGTTAAACACTGTCTGATCTCACTGGGCCCACCCACGAGTTACACACTGTCTGATCTCACTGGGCCCACCCCCGGGTTAGACACTGTCTGATCTCACTGCTCCAGCCCCCTGGTTACACGCTGTCTGATCTCACTGGGCTCACCCCCGTGTTACACACTGTCTGATCTCACTGGGCCCCCGGGTTACACACTGTCTGATCTCACTGGGTCCCCGGGTTACACACTGTCTGATCTCACTGGGCCCCCGGGTTACACACTGTCTGATCTCACTGGGCACACCCCCGGGTTACACACTGTCTGATCTCACTGCTCCAGCCCCCTGGTTACACACTGTCTGATCTCACTGGCCCCACCCCCGGGTTACACACTGTCTGATCTCACTGGGCCTCCGGGTTACACACTGTCTGATCTCACTGGGACAACACCCGGGTTACACACTGTCTGATCTCACTGGGCCCATCCCCGGGTTACACACTGTCTGATCTCACTGGACATCCGGGTTACACACTTTCTGATCTCACTCGGCCCACCCCCGGGTTACACACTGTCTGATCTCATTGGGCCCACCCCCGGGTGAAACACTGTCTGATCTCACTGGGCCCCCGGATTACACACTGCTTGATCTCACTGGGCCCACCCCGGTTTACACACTGTCTGATCTCACTGGGCCCACCCCCAGGTTACACACTGTCTGATCTCACTGGGCCCACCCCGGGTTACACACTGTCTGATCTCACTGGCCCCCCGGGTTACACACTGTCTGATCTCACTGGGCCCACACACGGGTTACACACTGTCTGATCTCACTGGGCCCACACCCGGGATACACACTGTCTGATCTCACTGGGCCCCTGGGTTACACACTGCTTGATCTCACTGGTCCCACCCCCAGGTTACACACTGTCTGATCTCACTGGGCCCACCCCCGGGTTACACACTATCTGATCTCACTGGGCCCCCGGGTTACACACTGCTTGATCTCACTGGGCCCACCACGGGTTACACACTGTCTGATCTTACTGGGCCCACCCCTGGGTTACACACTTTCTGATCTCACTGGGCCCAACCCCGGGTTACACACTGTCTGATCTCACTGGGCCCATCCCCGGGTTACACACTGTCTGATCTCACTGGGCCCGCCCCCGGGTTACTCACTGTCTGATCTCACTGGGCCCCCGGGTTACACACTGTCTGAGCTCACTGGGCCCACCCCCGTGTTACACACTGTTTGATCTCACTGGGCCCCCGGGTTACACACTGTCTGATCTCACTAGGCCCACCCCCGGGATACACACGGTCTGAACTCACTGGTCCCACCCCCGGGTTACACACTGTCTGATCTCACTGGTCCCATCCTCCCTGAGTTACAAACTGTCTGATCTCACTGGGCCCCCGGTTTACACATTGTCTGAACTCACTGGGCCCACCCCCGGGTTACACACTCTCTGATCTCACTGGGCCCCCGGGTTACACACTGTCTGATCTCACTGGTCCCAAACCCAGGTTACACACGGTCTGATGTCACTGGGCACACTCCCGGGTTACATTCTGTCGGATCTCACTGGTCCCATCCTCCCTGAATTACAAACTGTCTGATCTCACTGGGCCTGCGGTTTACACACTGTCTGAACTCACTGGGCCCACCCCCGGGTTACACACTCTCTGATCTCACTGGGCCCCCGGGTTACACACTGTCTGATCACCCTGGTCCTACCCCCAGGTTACACACTGTCTGATCTCACTGGGCACACCCCCGGGTTACATTCTGTCTGATCCCACTGGGCACAGCCCCGGGTTACACTCTGTCTGATCTCACTGGGCCCACACACGGGTTACACACTGTCTGATCTCAATAGCCCACTCCCGGGTTACAGGCTGTCTGATTTCACTGCGCCCAACCCCGGGTTACACACTGTCTGATCTAACTGGGCCCACCCACGGGTTACACACTGTCTGATCTCACTGGGGCCCCGGGTTAAACACTGTCTGATCTCACTGGGCCCACACCCGTGTTACACACTGTCTGATCTCACTGGGCCCCCGGGTTACACACTGTCTGATCTCACTGGCCCCACCACCGGGTTACAGACTTTCTGATCTCACTGGGCCCACCCCCGGGTGACACACTGTCTGATCTCACTGGGCCCACACCCGGGTTACACACTGTCTGATCTCACTGGGCCCCCGGGTTACACACTGTCTGATCTCACTGGGCCCACCCCTGGGTTACACACTGTCTGATCTCACTGGGCCCACACACGGGTTACACACTGTCTGATCTCAATAGCCCACTCCCGGGTTACAGGCTGTCTGATTTCACTGCGCCCAACCCCGGGTTACACACTGTCTTATCTAACTGGGCCCACCCACGGGTTACACACTGTCTGATCTCACTGGGGCCCCGGGTTAAACACTGTCTGATCTCACTGGGACCACACCCGTGTTACACACTGTCTGATCTCACTGGGCCCCCGGGTTACACACTGTCTGATTTCACTGGGTCCCCGGGTTACACACTGTCTGATCTCACTGGCCTCACCCCCGGGTTACACACTGTCTGATCTCACTGGGCCCCCGGGTTACACACTGTATGATCTCAGTGGCCCCGCCCCTGGGTTACACACTGTCTGATCTCACTGGGCCCCCGGGTTACACACTGTCTGATCTCACTGGGCCCACCCCCGGGTTACACACTGTCTGATCTCACTGGGCCCATCCCCGGGTTACACACTGTCTGATCTCACTGCACATCCGGGTTACACACTGTCTGATCTCACTCGGCCCACCCCCAGGTTACACACTGTCTGATCTCACTGGGCCCACCCCCGGGTTACACACTGTCTGATCCCACTGGGCCCACCCCCGGGTTACACTCTGTCTGATCTCACTGGGCCCCCGGGTTACACACTGCTTGATCTCACTGGGCCCACCCCGGTTTACACACTGACTGATCTCACTGGGCCCACCCCCAGGTTACACACTGTCTGATCTCACTGGGCCCACCCCCGGGTTACACACTGTCTGATCTCACTGGGCCCACCTCGGGTTACACACTGTCTGATCTCACAGAGCCCACCCCTGGGTTACACACTGTCTGATCTCACTAGTCCCATCCTCCCTGAGTTATAAACTGTCTGATCTCACTGGGCCCACCCCTGGGTTACACACTGTCTGATCTCACTGGGCCCACCCCCGGGTTACACACTGTCTGATCTCACTGGGCCCGCACCCCGGTTACACACTGTCTGATCTCACTGGGCCCACCCCTGGGTTACACACTGTCTGATCTCACTGGGCCCACCCCCGGATTACACACTGTCTAATCTCACTGGGCCCCCGGGTTACACACTGTCTGACCTCACTGGGCCCACCCCTGGGTTACACACTGCCTGATCTCACTGGGCCCACACACGGGTTACACACTGTCTGATCTCAATAGCCCACTCCCGTGTTACAGACTGTCTGATGTCACTGGGCCCAACCCCGGGTTACACACTGTCTGATCTCACTGGGCCCCCGGGTTACACACTGTCTGATCTCACTGGGCCCACCCCCGTGTTACACACTGTCTGATCTCACTGGGCCCCCGGGTTACACACTGTCTGATCTCACTGGGTCCCCGGGTTACACACTGTCTGATCTCACTGGCCCCACCCCCTGGTTACACATTGTCTGATCTCACTGGGCCCCCGGGTTACACACTGTATGATCTCAGTGGCCCCGCCCCTGGGTTACACACTGTCAGTTCTCACTGGGCCCCCGGGTTTCACACTGTCTGATCTCACTGGGCCCACCCCCGGGTTACACACTGTCTGATCTCACTGGGCCCATCCCCGGGTTACACACTGTCTGATCTCACTGGGCCCCCGGGTTTCACACTGTCTGATCTCACTGGGCCCACCCCCGGTTTACACATTGTCTGAACTCACTGGGCCCACCCCCGGGTTACACACTCTCTGATCTCACTGGGCCCCCGGGTTACACACTGTCTGATCTCACTGGTCCCAAACCCAGGTTACACACAGTCTGATGTCACTGGGCACACCCCCGGGTTACATTCTGTCTGATCCTTCTGGGCCCAGCCCCGCGTTACACTCTGTCTGATCTCACTGGGCCCACCACCGGGTTACAGACTTTCTGATCTCACTGGGCCCACACCCGGGTGACACACTTTCTGATCTCACTGGGCCCACCCCCGGGTTACACACTGTCTGATCTCACTGGGCCCCCGGGTTACACACTGTCTGATCTCACTGGGCCCACTCCTGGGTTACACACTGTCTGATCTCACTGGGCCCACACACGGATTACACACTGTCAGATCTCAATAGCCCACTCGCGGGTTACAGACTGTCTGATGTCACTGGGCCCAACCCCGGGTTACACACTGTCTGATCTAACTGGGCCCACCCACGGGTTACACACTGTCTGATCTCACTGGGCCCCCGGGTTAAACACTGTCTGATCTCACTGGCCCCACCCCCGTGTTACACACTGTCTGATCTCACTGGGCCCCCGGGTTACACACTGTCTGATCTCACTGGGTCCCCGGGTTACACACTGTCTGATCTCACTGGTCCCACCCCCGGGTTACACACTGTCTGATCTCACTGGGCCCCCGGGTTACACACTGTATGATCTCAGTGGCCCCGCCCCTGGGTTACACACTGTCTGATCTCACTGGGCCACCGGGTTACACACTGTCTGATCTCACTGGGCCCACCCCCGGGTTACACACTGTCTGATCTCACTGGGCCCATCCCCGGGTTACACACTGTCTGCTCTCACTGCACATCCGGGTTACACACTGTCTGATCTCACTCGGCCCACCCCCGGGTTACACACTGTCTGATCTCACTGGGCCCACCCCCGGGTTAAACACTGTCTGATCTCACTGGGCGCCCGGGTTACACTCTGTCTGATCTCACTGGGCCCCCGGGTTACACACTGCTTGATCTCACAGGGCCCACCCCGGGTTACACACTGACTGATCTCACTGGGCCCACCCCCAGGTTACACACTGTCTGATCTCATTGGGCCCACCCCCGGGTTACACACTGTCTGATCTCAGTGGGCCCACCCCTGGGTTACACACTGTCTGATCTCACTGGGCCCACCACTGGGTTACAGAGTGTCTGATCTCACTGGGCACACCCCCGGGTTACACACTGTCTGATCTCACTGGGCCCACCCCCGGGTTACACACTGTCTGATCTCACTGCTCCAGCCCCCTGGTTACACACTGTCTGATCTCACTGGGCTCACCCCCGTGTTACACACTGTCTGATCTCACTGGGCCCCCGGGATACACACTGTCTGATCTCACTGGGTCCCCGGATTACACACTGTCTGATCTCACTGGGCCCCCGGGTTACACACTCTCTGATCTCACTGGGCCCACTCCCGGGTTACACACTGTCTGATCTCACTGCTCCAGCCCCCTGGTTACACACTGTCTGATCTCACTGGCCCAACCCCCGGGTTACACACTGTCTGATCTCACTGGGCCCCCGGGTAACACACTCTATGATCTCAGTGGCCCCGCCCCTGGGTTACACACTGTCTGATTTCACTGGGCCCCCGGGTTACACACTGTCTGATCTCACTGGGCCCACGCCCGGGTTACACACTGTCTGATCTCACTGGGCCCATCCCCGGGTTACACACTGTCTGATCTCACTGCACATCCGGGTTACACACTTTCTGATAACACTGGGCCCACCCCCAGGTTACACACTGTCTGATCTCACTGGGCCCAACCCCGGGTTACACACTATCTGAGCCCACTGGGCCCACCGCCGGGTTACACTCTGTCTGATCTCATTGGGCCCCCGGGTTACACACTGCTTGATCTCACTGGGCCCACGCCGGGTTACACACTGTCTGATCTCACTGGGCCCAGCCCCAGGTTACACACTGTCTGATCTCACTGGGCCCACCCCGGGTTACACACTGTCTGATCTCACTGGGCCCCCGGGTTACACACTCTCTGATCTCACTGGGCCCACCCCTGGGTTACACACTGTCTGATCTCACTGGGCCCAACCCCGGGTTACACACTGTCTGATCTCACTGGGCCCCCGGGTTACACACTGCTTGATCTCACTGGTCCCACTCCCAGGTTACACACTGTCTGATCTCACTGGGCCCACCCCCGGGTTACACACTATGTGATCTCACTGGGCCCCCGGGTTACACACTGCTTGATCTCACTGGGCCCACCCCGGGTTACACACTGTCTGATCTCACTGGGCCCAGCCCTTGGTTATACACTGTCTGATCTCACTGGGTCCAACCCCGGGTTACACACTGTCTGATCTCACTGGGCCCACCCCCGGGTTACACACTGTCTGATCTCACTGGGCCCGCCCCCGGGTGACACACTGTCTGATCTCACTGGGCCCCCGGGTTACACACTGTCTGAGCTCACTGGGCCCACCCCCGGGTTACACACTGTCTGATCTCACTGGGCCGCCGGGTTACACACTGTCTGATCTCACTGGGCCCACCCCCGGGTTACACACGGTCTGAACTCACTGGGCCCACCCCCGGGTTACACACTGTCGGATCTCACTGGTCCCATCCTCCCTGAGTTACAAACTGTCTGATCTCACTGGGCCTACGGTTTACACACTGTCTGAACTCACTGGGCCCACCCCGGGGTTACACACTCTCTGATCTCACTGGTCCCCCGGGTTACACACTGTCTGATCTCCCTGGTCCCACCCCCAGGTTACACACTGTCTGATCTCACTGGGCACACCCCCGGGTTACATTCTGTCTGATCCCACTGGGCACAGCCCCGGGTTACACTCTGTCTGATCTCACTGGGCCCACCACCGGGTTACAGACTTTCTGATCTCACTGGGCCCACCCCCGGGTGACACACTGTCTGATCTCACTTGGCCCACACCCGGGTTACACACTGTCTGATCTCACTGGGCCCCCGGGTTACACACTGTCTGATCTCACTGGGCCCACCCCTGGGTTACACACTGTCTGATCTCACTGGGCCCACACACGGGTTACACACTGTCTGATCTCAATAGCCCACTCCCGGGTTACAGGCTGTCTGATTTCACTGCGCCCAACCCCGGGTTACACACTGTCTGATCTCACTGGGCCCATCCCCGGGTTACACACTGTCTGATCTCACTGGGCCCCCGGGTTTCACACTGTCTGATCTCACTGGGCCCATCCCCGGTTTACACATTGTCTGAACTCACTGGGCCCACCCCGGGTTACACACTGACTGATCTCACTGGGCCCACCCCCAGGTTACACACTGTCTGATCTCATTGGGCCCACCCCCGGGTTACACACTGTCTGATCTCAGTGGGCCCACCCCTGGGTTGCACACTGTCTGATCTCACTGGGCCCACCACTGGGTTACAGAGTGTCTGATCTCACTGGGCACACCCCCGGGTTACACACTGTCTGATCTCACTGGGCCCACCCCCGGGTTACACACTGTCTGATCTCACTGGGCCCCCGGGTTACACACTGTCTGATCTCACTTGGCCCACCCATGGGTAACACACTGTCTGATCTCACTGGGCCCACCCACGAGCTACACACTGTCTGATCTCACTGGGCCCACCCCCGGGTTACACACTGTCTGCTCTCACTGCTCCAGCCCCCTGGTTACACACTGTCTGATCTCACTGGGCTCACCCCCGTGTTACACACTGTCTGATCTCACTGGGCCCCCGGGATACACACTGTCTGATCTCACTGGGTCCCCGGGTTACACACTGTCTGATCTCACTGGGCCCCCGGGTTACACACTGTCTGATCTCACTGGGCCCACCCCCGGGTTACACACTGTCTGATCTCACTGGGCCCACCCCTGGGTTACACACTGTCTGATCTCACTAGTCCCATCCTCCCTGAGTTATAAACTGTCTGATCTCACTGGGCCCACCCCCGGGTTACACACTGTCTGATCTCACTGGGCCCACCCCCGGGTTACACACTGTCTGATCTCACTGGGCCCGCCCCCCGGTTACACACTGTCTGATCTCACTGGGCCCACCCCTGGGTTACACACTGTCTGATCTCACTGGGCCCACCCCCGGATTACACACTGTCTGATCTCACTGGGCCCCCGGGTTACACACTGTCTGATCTCACTGGGCCCACCCCTGGGTTACACACTGCCTGATCTCACTGGGCCCACACACGGGTTACACACTGTCTGATCTCAATAGCCCACTCCCGTGTTACAGACTGTCTGATGTCACTGGGCCCAACCCCGGGTTACACACTGTCTGATCTCACTGGGCCCCCGGGTTACACACTGTCTGATCTCACTGGGCCCACCCCCGTGTTACACACTGTCTGATCTCACTGGGCCCCCGGGTTACACACTGTCTGATCTCACTGGGTCCCCGGGTTACACACTGTCTGATCTCACTGGCCCCACCCCCGGGTTACACATTGTCTGATCTCACTGGGCCCCCGGGTTACACACTGTATGATCTCAGTGGCCCCGCCCCTGGGTTACACACTGTCAGTTCTCACTGGGCCCCCGGGTTTCACACTGTCTGATCTCACTGGGCCCACCCCCGGGTTACACACTGTCTGATCTCACTGGGCCCATCCCCGGGTTACACACTGTCTGATCTCACTGGGCCCCCGGGTTTCACACTGTCTGATCTCACTGGGCCCACCCCCGGTTTACACATTGTCTGAACTCACTGGGCCCACCCCCGGGTTACACACTCTCTGATCTCACTGGGCCCCCGGGTTACACACTGTCTGATCTCACTGGTCCCAAACCCAGGTTACACACAGTCTGATGTCACTGGGCACACCCCCGGGTTACATTCTGTCTGATCCTTCTGGGCCCAGCCCCGGGTTACACTCTGTCTGATCTCACTGGGCCCACCACCGGGTTACAGACTTTCTGATCTCACTGGGCCCACACCCGAGTGACACACTTTCTGATCTCACTGGGCCCACCCCCGGGTTACACACTGTCTGATCTCACTGGGCCCCCGGGTTACACACTGTCTGATCTCACTGGGCCCACTCCTGGGTTACACACTGTCTGATCTCACTGGGCCCACACACGGATTACACACTGTCAGATCTCAATAGCCCACTCGCGGGTTACAGACTGTCTGATGTCACTGGGCCCAACCCCGGGTTACACACTGTCTGATCTAACTGGGCCCACCCACGGGTTACACACTGTCTGATCTCACTGGGCCCCCGGGTTAAACACTGTCTGATCTCACTGGCCCCACCCCCGTGTTACACACTGTCTGATCTCACTGGGCCCCCGGGTTACACACTGTCTGATCTCACTGGGTCCCCGGGTTACACACTGTCTGATCTCACTGGTCCCACCCCCGGGTTACACACTGTCTGATCTCACTGGGCCCCCGGGTTACACACTGTATGATCTCAGTGGCCCCGCCCCTGGGTTACACACTGTCTGATCTCACTGGGCCACCGGGTTACACACTGTCTGATCTCACTGGGCCCACCCCCGGGTTAAACACTGTCTGATCTCACTGGGCCCATCCCCGGGTTACACACTGTCTGATCTCACTGCACATCCGGGTTACACACTGTCTGATCTCACTCGGCCCACCCCCGGGTTACACACTGTCTGATCTCACTGGGCCCACCCCCGGGGTAAACACTGTCTGATCTCACTGGGCGCCCGGGTTACACTCTGTCTGATCTCACTGGGCCCCCGGGTTACACACTGCTTGATCTCACAGGGCCCACCCCGGGTTACACACTGACTGATCTCACTGGGCCCACCCCCAGGTTACACACTGTCTGATCTCATTGGGCCCACCCAAGGGTTACACACTGTCTGATCTCAGTGGGCCCACCCCTGAGTTACACACTGTCTGATCTCACTGGGCCCACCACTGGGTTACAGAGTGTCTGATCTCACTGGGCCCACCCCCGGGATACACGCTGTCTGATCTCACTGGGCCCCCGGGTTACACACTGTCTGATCTCACTGGCCCCACCCCTGGGTTACACACTGTCTGATCTCACTGGGCCCCCGGGTTACACACTGTCTGATCTCACTGGCCCCACCCCTGGGTTACACACTGTCTGATCTCACTGGGCCCATCCCCGGGTTACACTCTGTCTGATCTCACTGCACATCCGGGTTACACACTGTCTGATCTCACTCGGCCCACCCCCGGGTTACACACTGTCTGATCTCACTGGGCCCACCCCCGGGTTAAACAATGTCTGATCTCACTGGGCCCCCGGGTTACACTCTGTCTGGTCTCACTGGTCCCACCCCGAGGTTACACACTGTCTGATCTCACTGGGCCCACCCCCGGCTTACACACTGTCTGATCCCACTGGGCCCACCCCCGGGTTACACTCTGTCTGATCTCACTGGGCCCCCGGGTTACACACTGCCTGATCTCACTGGGCCCACCCCCGGGTTACACACTGTCTGATCTCACTGGGCCCACCCCTGGGTTACACAGTGTCTGATCTCACTGGGCCCACCACTGGGTTACAGAGTGTCTGATCTCACTGGGCACACCCCCGGGTTACACACTGTCTGATCTCATTGGGCCCACCCCCGGGTTACACACTGTCTGATCTCACTGGGCCCCCGGGTTACACACTGTCTGATCTCACTTGGCCCACCCCTGGGTTACACACTGTCTGATCTCACTGCGCCCACCCACGAGTTACACAATGTCTCTTCTCACTGGGCCCACCCCCGGGTTACACACTGTCTGATCTCACTGCTCCAGCCACCTGGTTACACACTGTCTGATCTCACTGGGCTCACCGCCGTGATACACACTGTCTGATCTCACTGGGCCCACCCCCGGGTTACACACTTTCTGATCTCACTGGGCCCCCGGGTTACACACTGTCTGATCTCACTTGCCCCACCCCTGGGTTACACACTGCCTGATCTCACTGGGCCCACCCACGAGTTACACACTGTCTGATCTCACTGGGCCCCCGGGTTACACACTGTCTGATCTCACTGGGACCCCGGGTAACACATTGTCTGATCTCACTGGGCCCCCGGGTTACACACTGTCTGATCTCACTGGGCCCACCCCCGGGTTACACACTGTCTGATCTCACTGCTCCAGCCCCCTGGTTGCACACTGTCTGATCTCACTGGCTCCACTCCCGGGTGACACACTGTCTGATCTCACTGGCCCACCCCCGGGTTACACACTGTCTGATCTCACTGGGGCCCCGGGTTATACACTGTCTGATCTCACTGGGCCCACCCCCGGGTGACACACTGTCTGATCTCACTGGGCCCACCCCCGGGTTACACACTGTCTGATCTCACTGGGCCCCCGGGTTACACACTGTATGATCTCAGTGGCCCCGCCCCTGGGTTACACACTGTCTGATCTCACTGGGCTCCCGGGTTACACACTGTCTGATCTCACTGGGCCCACCCCCGGGTTACACACTGTCTGAACTCACTGGGCCCATCCCCGGGTTACACACTGTCTGATCTCACTGCACATCCGGGTTACACACTGTCTGATCTCACTCGGCCCACCCCCGGGTTACACACTGTCTGCTCTCACTGGGCCCACCCCCGGGTTAAACACTGTCTGATCTCACTGGGCCCGCGGGTTACACACTGTCTGATCTCACTGGTCCCACCCCCAGGTTACACACTGTCTGATCTCACTGGGCCCACCCCCGGGTAACACACTGTCTGATCTCACTGGGCCCACCCCTGGGTTACACACTGTCTGATCTCACTGGGCCCACTACTGAGTTACAGAGTGTCTGATCTCACTGGGCACACCCCCGGGTTACACACTGTCTGATCTCACTGGGCCCACCCCCGGGTTACACACTGTCTGATCTCACTGGGCCCCCGGGTTACACACTGTCTGATCTCACTTGGCCCACCCCTGGGTTACACACTGTCTGATCTCACTGGGCCCACCCACGAGTTAAACACTGTCTGATCTCACTGGGCCCACCCCCGGGTTACACACTGTCTGATCTCACTGCTCCAGCCCCCTGGTTACACACTGTCTGATCTCACTGGGCTCACCCCCGTGTTACACACTGTCTGATCTCACTGGGCCCCCGGGTTACACACTGTCTGATCTCACTGGGTCCCCGGGTTACACACTGTCTGATCTCACTGGGCCCACGGGTTACACACTGTCTGATCTCACAGGGCCGACCCCCGGGTTACACACTGTCTGATCTCACTGCTCCAGCCCCCTGGTTACACACTGTCTGATCTCACTGGCCCCACCCCCGGGTTACACACTGTCTGATCTCACTGGGCCCCCGGGTTACACACTGTATGATCTCAGTGGCCCCGCCCTTCGGTTACACACTGTCTGATCTCACTGGGCCCCCATGTTACACACTGTCTGATCTCACTGGGCCCCCGGGTTACACACTGTCTGATCTCACTGGCCCCACCCCTGGGTTACACACTGTCTGAAATCACTGCGCCCCCGGGTTAGACACTGTCTGATCTCACTGGGCCCTCCACCGGGATATACACTGTCTGATCTCACTGGGCCCCCGGCTTACACACTGCCTGATCTCACTCGGCCCACCCCCGAGTTACACACTGTCTGATCTCACTGGGCCCACACCCGGGTTACACACTGTCTGATCTCACTGGGCCCATCCCCGGGTTTGTCACTGTCTGATCTCACTCGACCCACCCGCGGGTTACACACTGTCTGATCTCACTGGGCCCACCCCCGGGTTAAACACTGTCTGATCTCACTGGGCCCCCGGGTTACACACTGTCTGATCTCACTGGTCCCACCCCGAGGTAACACACTGTCTGATCTCACTGGGCCCACCCCCGGGTTACACACTGTCTGATCCCACTGGGCCCACCCCGGGGTTACACTCTGTCTGATCTCACTGGGCCCCCGCGTTACACACTGTCTGATCTCACTGGGCCCACCCCCGGGTTACACACTGTCTGATCTCACTGGGCCCACCCCTGGGTTACACACTGTCTGATCTCACTGGGCCCACCACTGGGTTACAGAGTGTCTGATCTCACTGGGCACACCCCCGGGTTACACACTGTCTGATCTCATTGGGCCCACCCCCGGGTTACACACTGTCTGATCTCACTGGGCCCCCGGGTTACACACTGTCTGATCTCAGTGGCCCCGCACCTGGGTTACACGCTGTCTGATCTCACTGGGCCCCCGGGTTACACACTGTCTGATCTCACTGGGCCCACACTCGGGTTACACACTGTATGATCGCACTGGGCCCATCCCCGGGTTACACACTGTCTGATCTCACTGGATATCCGGGTTACACACTTTCTGATCTCACTCGGCCCACCCCCGGGTTACACACTGTCTGATCTCACTGGGCCCACCCCTGGATTACACACTGTCTGATCTCACTGGGCCCACCACTGGGTTGCAGAGTGTCTGATCTCACTGGGCACACCCCCGGGTTACACACTGTCTGATCTCACTGGGCCCTCCCCCGGGTTACACACTGTCTGATCTCACTGGGCCCCCGGGTTACACACTGTCTGATCTCACTTGGCCCACCCCTGGGTTACACACTGCCTGATCTCACTGGGCCCACCCACGAGTTACACACTGTCTGATCTCACTGGGCCCCCGGGTTACACAATGTCTGATCTCACTGGGTCCCCGGGTTACACACTGTCTGATCTCACTGGGCCCCCGGGTTACACACTGTCTGATCTCACTGGGCCCACCCCCGGGTTACGCACTGTCTGATCTCACTGCTCCAGCCCCCTGGTTACACACTGTCTGATCTCACTGGGCCCACCCCCGGGTGACACACTGTCTGATCTCACTGGCCCACCCCCGGGTTACACACTGTCTGATCTCACTGGGGCCCCGGGTTACACACTGTCTGATCTCACTGGGCCCACCCCCGGGTGACACATTGTCTGATCTCACTGGGCCCACCCCCGGGTTAAACACTGTCTGATCTCACTGGGCCCCCGGGTTACACACTGTATGATCTCAGTGGCCCCGCCCCTGGGTTACACACTGTCTGATCTCACTGGGCTCCCGGGTTACACACTGTCTGATCTCACTGGGCCCACCCCCGGGTTACACACTGTCTGAACTCACTGGGCCCATCCCCGGGTTACACACTGTCTGATCTCACTGCACATCCGGGTTACACACTGTCTGTTCCCACTGGGCCCACCCCCGGGTTACACACTGTCTGATCTTACTGGTCCCCCAGGTTACACACTGTCTGATCTCACTGGTCCCACCCCGAGGTTACACACTGTCTGATCTCACTGGGCCCACCCCCGGGTTACACTCTGTCTGATCTCACTGGGCCCACCACTGGGTTACAGAGTGTCTGATCTCACTGGGCACACCCCCGGGTTACACACTGTCTGATCTCATTGGGCCCACCCCCGGGTTACACACTGTCTGATCTCACTGGGCCCCCGGGTTACACACTGTCTGATCTCAGTGGCCCCGCACCTGGGTTACACGCTGTCTGATCTCACTGGGCCCCCGGGTTACACACTGTCTGATCTCACTGGGCCCACACTCGGGTTACACACTGTCTGATCGCACTGGGCCCATCCCCGGGATACACACTGTCTGATCTCACTGGATATCCGGGTTTCACACTTTCTGATCTCACTCGGCCCACCCCCGGGTTACACACTGTCTGATCTCACTGGGCCCACCCCTGGATTACACACTGTCTGATCTCACTGGGCCCACCACTGGGTTGCAGAGTGTCTGATCTCACTGGGCACACCCCCGGGTTACACACTGTCTGATCTCACTGGGCCCTCCCCCGGGTTACACACTGTCTGATCTCACTGGGCCCCCGGGTTACACACTGTCTGATCTCACTTGGCCCACCCCTGGGTTACACACTGCCTGATCTCACTGGGCCCACCCACGAGTTACACACTGTCTGATCTCACTGGGCCCCCGGGTTACACAATGTCTGATCTCACTGGGTCCCCGGGTTACACACAGTCTGATCTCACTGGGCCCCCGGGTTACACACTGTCTGATCTCACTGGGCCCACCCCCGGGTTACGCACTGTCTGATCTCACTGCTCCAGCCCCTGGTTACACACTGTCTGATCTCACTGGGCCCACCCCCGGGTGACACACTGTCTGATCTCACTGGCCCACCCCCGGGTTACACACTGTCTGATCTCACTGGGGCCCCGGGTTACACACTGTCTGATCTCACTGGGCCCACCCCCGGGTGACACATTGTCTGATCTCACTGGGCCCACCCCCGGGTTAAACACTGTCTGATCTCACTGGGCCCCCGGGTTACACACTGTATGATCTCAGTGGCCCCGCCCCTGGGTTACACACTGTCTGATCTCACTGGGCTCCCGGGTTACACACTGTCTGATCTCACTGGGCCCACCCCCGGGTTACACACTGTCTGAACTCACTGGGCCCATCCCCGGGTTACACACTGTCTGATCTCACTGCACATCCGGGTTACACACTGTCTGTTCCCACTGGGCCCACCCCCGGGTTACACACTGTCTGATCTTACTGGTCCCCCAGGTTACACACTGTCTGATCTCACTGGTCCCACCCCGAGGTTACACACTGTCTGATCTCACTGGGCCCACCCCCGGGTTACACACTGTCTGATCTCACTGGGCCCACCCCTGGGTTACACACTGTCTGATCTCACTGGGCCCACCACTGGGTTACAGAGTGTCTGATCTCACTGGGCACACCCCCGGGTTACACACTGTCTGATCTCACTGGGCCCACCCCCGGGTTACACACTGTCTGATCTCACTTGGCCCGCCCCTGGGTTACACACTGTCTGATCTCACTGGGCCCACCCACGAGTTAAACACTGTCTGATCTCACTGGGCCCACCCCCGGGTTACGCACTGTCTGATCTCACTGCTCCAGCCCCTGGTTACACACTGTCTGATCTCACTGGGCCCACCCCCGGGTGACACACTGTCTGATCTCACTGGCCCACCCCCGGGTTACACACTGTCTGATCTCACTGGGGCCCCGGGTTACACACTGTCTGATCTCACTGGGCCCACCCCCGGGTGACACATTGTCTGATCTCACTGGGCCCACCCCCGGGTTAAACACTGTCTGATCTCACTGGGCCCCCGGGTTACACACTGTATGATCTCAGTGGCCCCGCCCCTGGGTTACACACTGTCTGATCTCACTGGGCTCCCGGGTTACACACTGTCTGATCTCACTGGGCCCACCCCCGGGTTACACACTGTCTGAACTCACTGGGCCCATCCCCGGGTTACACACTGTCTGATCTCACTGCACATCCGGGTTACACACTGTCTGTTCCCACTGGGCCCACCCCCGGGTTACACACTGTCTGATCTTACTGGTCCCCCAGGTTACACACTGTCTGATCTCACTGGTCCCACCCCGAGGTTACACACTGTCTGATCTCACTGGGCCCACCCCCGGGTTACACACTGTCTGATCTCACTGGGCCCACCCCTGGGTTACACACTGTCTGATCTCACTGGGCCCACCACTGGGTTACAGAGTGTCTGATCTCACTGGGCACACCCCCGGGTTACACACTGTCTGATCTCACTGGGCCCACCCCCGGGTTACACACTGTCTGATCTCACTTGGCCCGCCCCTGGGTTACACACTGTCTGATCTCACTGGGCCCACCCACGAGTTAAACACTGTCTGATCTCACTGGGCCCACCCCCGGGTTACACACTGTCTGATCTCACTGCTCCAGCCCCCTTGTTACACACTGTCTGATCTCACTGGGCTCACCCCCGTGTTACACACTGTCTGATCTCACTGGGCCCACCCCTGGGTTACACACTGTCTGATCTCACGGGGTCCCCGGGTTACACACTGTCTGATCTCACTGGGCCCACGGGCTACACACTGTCTGATCTCACTGGGCCCACCCCCGGGTTACACACTGTCTGATCTCACTGCTACAGCCCCCTGGTTACACACTGTCTGATTTCACTGGGCCCCCGGGTTACACACTGTATGATCTCAGTGGCCCCGCCCCTCGGTTACACACTGTCTGATCTCACTGGGCCCCCATGTTACACACTGTCTGATCTCACTGGGCCCCCGGGTTACACACTGTCTGATCTCACTGGCCCCACCCCTGGGTTACACACTGTCTGATCTCACTGCGCCCCCGGGTTAGACACTGTCTGATCTCACTGGGCCCTCCCCCGGGTTACACACTGTCTGATCTCACTGGGCCCACACCCGGGTTACACACTGTCTGATCTCACTGGGCCCTCCCACGGGTTAAACACTGTCTGATCTCACTGGGCCCCCGGCTTACACACTGCCTGATCTCACTGGTCCCACCCCCGAGTTACACACTGTCTGATCTCACTGGGCCCACACCCGGGTTACACACTGTCTGATCTCACTGGGCCCCCGGGTTACACTCTGTCTGATCTCACTGGGCCCACCCCCGGGTTACACACTGTCTGATCTCACTGGGCCCCCGGGTTACACACTGTCTGATCTCACTGGTCCCACCCCGAGGTTACAAACTGTCTGATCTCACTGGGCCCAGCCCCGGGTTACACACTGTCTGATCCCACTGGGCACACCCCCGGGTTACACTCTGTCTGATCTCACTAGGCTCCCGGGTTACACACTGTCTGATCTCACTGGGCCCACCCCCGGGTTACACACAGTCTGATCTCACTGGGCCCACCCCTGGGTTACGCACTGTCTGATCTCACTGGGCACACCACTGGTTTACAGAGTGTCTTATCTCACTGGGCACACCCCCGGGTTACACATTGTCTGATCTCATTGGGCCCACCCCCGGGTTACACACTGTCTGTTCTCACTGGGCCCCCGGGTTACACACTGTCTGATCTCACTTTGCCCACCCCTGGGTTACACACTGTCTGATCTCACTGGGCCCACCCACGAGTTACACACTGTCTGATCTCACTGGGCCCACCCCCGGGTTACACACTGTCTGATCTCACTGGGCCCCCGGGTTACACACTGTCTGATCTCAGTGGCCCCGCCCCTGGGTTACACACTGTCTGATCTCACTGGGCCCCCTGGTTACACACTGTCTGATCTCACTGGGCCCACACCCGGGTTACACACTGTCTGATCTCACTGGGCCCATACCCGGGTTACACACTGTCTGATCTCACTGGACATCCGGGTTACACACTTTCTGATCTCACTCGGCCCACCCCCGGGTTACACACTGTCTGATCTCACTGGGCCCACCCCTGGGTTACACACTGTCTGATCTCACTGGGCACACCCCCGGTTTACACACTGTCTGATCTCACTGGGCCCAACCCCGGGTTACACACTGTCTGATCTCACTGGGCCCCCGGGTTACACACTGTCTGATCTCACTTGGCCCACCCCTGGGCTACACACTGTCTGATCTCACTGGGCCCACCCACGAGTTACACACTGTCTGATCTCACTGGGCCCCCGGGTTACACACTGTCTGATCTCATTGGCCCACCCCTGGGTTACACACTGTCTGATCTCACTGGGCCCACCACTGGGTTGCAGAGTGTCTGATCTCACTGGGCACACCCCCGGGTTACACACTGTCTGATCTCACTGGGCCCTCCCCCGGGTGACACACTGTCTGATCTCACTGGGCCCCCGGGTTACACACTGTCTGATCTCACTGGGCCCACCCCCGGGTTACGCACTGTCTGATCTCACTGCTCCAGCCCCCTGGTTACACACTGTCTGATCTCACTGGGCCCACTCCCTGGTGACACACTGTCTGATCTCACTGGCCCACCCCCGGGTTACACACTGTCTGATCTCACTGGGGCCCCGGGTTACACACTGTCTGATCTCACTGGGCCCACCCCCGGGTGACACACTGTCTGATCTCACTGGGCCCACCCCCGGGTTAAACACTGTCTGATCTCACTGGGCCCCCGGGTTACACACTGTATGATCTCAGTGGCCCCGCCCCTGGGTTACACACTGTCTGATCTCACTGGGCTCCCGGGTTACACACTGTCTGATCTCACTGGGCCCACCCCCGGGTTACACACTGCCTGAACTCACTGGGCACATCCCCGGGTTACACACTGTCTGATCTCACTGCACATCAGGGTTACACACTGTCTGATCTCACTCGGCCCACCCCTGGGTTACACACTGTCTGATCTCACTGGGCCCACCCCCGGGTTAAACACTGTCTGATCTCACTGGGCCCGCGGGTTACACACTGTCTGATCTCACTGGTCCCACGCCCAGGTTACACACTGTCTGATCTCACTGGGCCCACCCCCGGGTTACACACTGTCTGATCCCACTGGGCCCACCCCCGGGTTACACACTGTATGATCTCACTGGGCCCACCCCCGGGTTACACACTGTCTGATCTTACTGCTCCCCCAGGTTACACACTGTCTGATCTCACTGGTCCCACCCCGAGGTTACACACTGTCTGATCTCACTGGGCCCACCCCCGGGTTACACACTGTCTGATCTCACTGGGCCCACCCCTGGGTTACACACTGTCTGATCTCACTGGGCCCACCACTGGGTTACAGAGTGTCTGATCTCACTGGGCACACCCCCGGGTTACACACTGTCTGATCTCACTGGGCCCACCCCCGGGTTACACACTGTCTGATCTCACTTGGCCCCCGGGTTACACACTGTCTGATCTCACTTGGCCCGCCCCTGGGTTAAACACTGTCTGATCTCACTGGGCCCACCCACGAGTTAAACACTGCCTGATCTCACTGGGCCCACCCCCGGGTTACACACTGTCTGATCTCACTGCTCCAGCCCCCTTGTTACACACTGTCTGATCTCACTGGGCTCACCCCCGTGTTACACACTGTCTGATCTCACTGGGCCCACCCCTGGGTTACACACTGTCTGATCTCACGGGGTCCCCGGGTTACACACTGTCTGATCTCACTGGGCCCACGGGTTACACACTGTCTGATCTCACTGGGCCCACCCCCGGGTTACACACTGTCTGATCTCACTGCTCCAGCCCCCTGGTTACACACTGTCTATTTCACTGGCCCCACCCCCGGGTTACACACTGTCTGATCTCACTGGGCCCCCGGGTTACACACTGTATGATCTCAGTGGCCCCGCCCCCATGTTACACACTGTCTGATCTCACTGGGCCCCCGGGTTACACACTGTCTGATCTCACTGGCCCCACCCCTGGGTTACACACTGTCTGATCTCACTGCGCCCCCGGGTTAGACACTGTCTGATCTCACTGGGCCCTCCCCCGGGTTAAACACTGTCTGATCTCACTGGGCCCCCGGCTTACACACTGCCTGATCTCACTCGGCCCACCCCCGAGTTACACACTCTCTGATCTCACTGGGCCCACACCCGGGTTACACACTGTCTGATCTCACTGGGCCCTCCCACGGGTTATACACTGTCTGATCTCACTGGGCCCCCGGCTTACACACTGCCTGATCTCACTGGTCCCACCCCCAGGTTACACACTGTCTGATCTCACTGGCCCCACCCCCGGGTTACACACTGTCTGATCTCACTGGGCCCCCGGGTTACACACTGTATGATCTCAGTGGACCCGCCCCTGGGTTACACACTGTCTGATCTCACTGGGCCCCCGGGTTACACACTGTCTGATCTCACTGGGCCCACCCCCGGGTTACACACTGTCTGATCTCACTGGGCCCATCCCCGGGTTACACACTGCCTGATCTCACAGCACATCCGGGTTACACACTGTCTGATCTCACTCGGCCCACCCCCGGGTTAAACACTGTCTGATCTCACTGGGCCCACCCCCGGGTTAAACACTGTCTGATCTCACTGGGCCCCCGGGTTACACACTGTCTGATCTCACTGGTCCCACCCCGAGGTTACAAACTGTCTGATCTCACTGGGCCCACCCCCGGGTTACACACTGTCTGATCCCACTGGGCCCACCCCCGGGTTACACTCTGTCTGATCTCACTGGGCCCCCGGGTTACACACTGTCTGATCTCACTGGGCCCACCCCCGGGTTACACACTGTCTGATCTCATTGGGCCCACCCCCGGGTTACACACTGTCTGTTCTCACTGGGCCCCCGGGTTACACACTGTCTGATCTCACTTGGCCCACCACTGGGTTACACACTGTCTGATCTCACTGGGCCCCCTGGTTACACACTGTCTGATCTCACTGGGCCCACACCCGGGTTACACACTGTCTGATCTCACTGGGCCCATACCCGGGTTACACACTGTCTGATCTTACTGGACATCCGGGTTACACACTTTCTGATATCACTCGGCCCACCCCCGGGTTACACACTGTCTGATCTCACTGGGCCCACCCCTGGGTTACACACTGTCTGATCTCACTGGGCCCACCACTGGGTTGCAGAGTGTCTGATCTCACTGGGCACACCCCCGTTTTACACACTGTCTGATCTCACTGGGCCCAACCCCGGGTTACACACTGTCTGATCTCACTGGGCCCCCGGGTTACACACTGTCTGATCTCACTTGGCCCACCCCTGGGTTACACACTGTCTGATCTCACTGGGCCCACCCACGAGTTACACACTGTCTGATCTCACTGGGCCCCCGGGTTACACACTGTCTGATCTCACTGGGTCCCCAGGTTACACACTGTCTGATCTTACTGGGCCCCCGGGTTACACACTGTCTGATCTCACTGGGCCCACCCCCGGGTTACACACTGTCTGATCTCACTGCCAGCCCCCTGGTTACACACTGTCTGATCTCACTGGCCCCACCCCCGGGTGACACACTGTCTGATCTCACTGGCCCACCCCCGGGTTACACACTGTCTGATCTCACCGGGCCCCCGGGTTACACACTGTCTGATCTCACTGGGCCCACCCCCGGGTGACACACTGTCTGATCTCACTGGGCCCACCCCCGGGTTACACACTGTCTGATCTCACTGGGCCCCCGGGTTACACACTGTATGATCTCAGTGGCCCCGCCCCTGGGTTAAACACTGTCTGATCTCACTGGGCTCCCGGGTTACGCACTGTCTGATCTCACTGGGCCCACCCACGGGTTACACACTGTCTGAACTCAATGGGCCCATCCCCGGGTTACACACTGTCTGATCTCACTGCACATCCGGGTTACACACTGTCTGATCTCACTCGGCCCACCCCCGGGTTACACACTGTCTGATCTCACTGGGCCCACCCCCGGGTTAAACACTGTCTGATCTCACTGGGCCCCCGGGTTACACACTGTCTGATCTCACTGGTCCCACCCTCAGGTTACACACTGTCTGATCTCACTGGGCCCACCCCCGGGTTACACACTGTCTGATCCCACTGGGCCCACCCCCGGGTTACACACTGTCTGATCTCACTGGGCCCACCCCCGGGTTACACACTGTCTGATGTCACTGGGCCCCCAGGTTACACACTGTCTGATCTCACTGGTCCCACCCCGAGGTTACACACTGTCTGATCTCACTGGGCCCACCCCCGGGATACACACTGTCTGATCTCACTGGGCCCACCCCTGGGTTACACACTGTCTGATCTCACTGGGCCCACCACTGGGTTACAGAGTGTCTGATCTCACTGGGCACACCCCCGGGTTACACACTGTCTGATCTCACTGGGCCCACCCCCGGGTTACACACTGTCTGATCTCACTGGGCCCCCGGGTTACACACTGTCTGATCTCACTTGGCCCACCCCTGGGTTACACACTGTCTGATCTCACTGGGCCCACCCACGAGTTAAACATTGTCTGATCTCACTGGGCCCACGGGTTACACGCTGTCTGATCTCACTGGGCCCACCCCCGGGTTACACACTGTCTGATCTCACTGTGCCCCCGGGTTACACACTGTATGATCTCAGTGGCCCCGCCCCTCGGTTACACACTGTCTGATCTCACTGGGCCCACACCCGGGTTACACACTGTCTGATCTCACTGGGCCCACCCCCGGGTTAAACACTGTCTGATCTCACTGGGCCCCCGGGTTACACACTGTCTGATCTCACTGGTCCCACCCCCGGGTTACACACTATCTGATCCCACTGGGCCCACCGCCGGGTTACACTCTGTCTGATCTCACTGGGCCCCCGGGTTACACACTGCTTGATCTCACTGGGCCCACCCCGGGTTACACACTGTCTGATCTCACTGGGCCCACCCCTGGGTTACACACTGTCTGATCTCACTGGGCCCACCCACGAGTTAAACACTGTCTCATCTCACTGGGCCCACCCCCGGGTTACACACTGTCTGATCTCACTGATCCAGCCCCCTGGTTACACACTGTCTGATCTCACTGGGCTCACCCCCGTGTTACACACTGTCTGATCTCACTGGGCCCCCGGGTTGCACACTGTCTGATCTCACTGCGTCCCCGGGTTACACACTGTTTGATCTCACAGGGCCCACGGGTTACACACTGTCTGATCTCACTGGGCCCACCCCCGGGTTACACACTGTCTGATCTCACTGCTCCAGCCCCCTGGTTACACACTGTCTGATCTCACTGGCCCCACCCCCGGGTTACACACTGTCTGATCTCACTGGGCCCCCGGGTTACACACTGTATGATCTCAGTGGCCCCGCCCCTCGGTTACACACTGTCTGATCTCACTGGGCCCCCATGTTACACACTGTCTGATCTCACTGGGCCCCCGGGTCACACACTGTCTGATCTCACTGGCCCCACCCCTGGGTTACACACTGTCTGATCTCACTGCGCCCCCGGGTTAGACACTGTCTGATCTCACTGGGCCCTCCCCCGGGTTATACACTGTCTGATCTCAATGGGCCCCCGGCTTACACACTGCCTGATCTCACTCGGCCCCCGGGTTACACACTGTCTGATCTCACTGGTCCCACCCCCAGGTTACACACTGTCTGATCTCACTGGGCCCACGCCCGGGTTACACACTATCTGATCCCACTGGGCCCACCGCCGGGTTACACTCTGCCTGATCTCACTGGGCCCCCGGGTTACATACTGCTTGATCTCACTGGGCCCACCCCGGGTTACACACTGTCTGATCTTACTGGGCCCACCCCCAGGTTACACACTGTCTGATCTCACTGGGCCCACCCCGGGTTACACACTGTCTGATCTCACTGGGCCCCCGGGTTACACACTGTCTGATCTCACTGGGCCCACCCCTGGGTTACACACTGTCTGATCTCACTGGGCCCACCCCCGGGTGACACACTATCTGATCTCACTGGGCCCCCGGGTTACACACTGCTTGATCTCACTGGGCCCACCCCGGGTTACACACTGTCTGATCTCATTGGGCCCACCCCCGGGTTACACACTGTCTGATCTCACTGGGCCCCCGGGTTACACACTGTCTGATCTCACTTGGCCCACCCCTGGGTTACACACTGTCTGATCTCACTGGGCCCACCCACGAGTTACACACTGTCTGATCTCACTGGGCCCACCCCCGGGTTACACACTGTCTGATCTCACTGGGCCCCCGGGTTACACACTGTCTGATCTCAGTTGCCCCGCCCCTGGGTTACACACTGTCTGATCTCACTGGGCCCTCTGGTTACACACTGTCTGATCTCACTGGGCCCACACCCGGGTTACACACTGTCTGATCTCACTGGGACCATCCCCGGGTTACACACTGTCTGATCTCACTGGACATCCGGGTTACACACTTTCTGATCTCACTCGGCCCACCCCCGGGTTACACACTGTCTGATCTCACTGGGCCCACCCCTGGGTTACACACTGTCTGATCTCACTGGGCCCACCACTGGGTTGCAGAGTGTCTGAACTCACTGGGCACACCCCCGGTTTACACACTGTCTGATCTCACTGGGCCCACCCCCGGGTTACACACTGTCTGATCTCACTGGGCCCCCGGGTTACACACTGTCTGATCTCACTTGGCCCACCCCTGGGTTACACACTGTCTGATCTCACTGGGCCCACCCACGAGTTACACACTGTCTGATCTCACTGGGCCCCCGGGTTACACACTGTCTGATCTCACTGGGTCCCCAGGTTACACACTGTCTGATCTTACTGGGCCCCCGGGTTACACACTGTCTGATCTCACTGGGCCCACCCCCGGGTTACACACTGTCTGATCTCACTGCCAGCCCCCTGGTTACACACTGTCTGATCTCACTGGCCCCAACCCCGGGTGACACACTGTCTGATCTCACAGGCCCACCCCCGGGTTACACACTGTCTGATCTCACTGGGCCCACCCCCGGGTTACACACTGTCTGATCTCACTGGGCCCCCGGGTTACACACTGTATGATCTCAGTGGCCCCGCCCCTGGGTTACACACTGTCTGATCTCACTGGGCCCCCGGGTTACACACTGTCTGATCTCACTGGGCCCACCCCCGGGTGACACACTGTCTGATCTCCCTGGCCCCACCCCCGGGTTACACACTGTCTGATCTCACTGATCCAGCCCCCTGGTTACACACTGTCTGATCTCACTGGGCTCACCCCCGTGTTACACACTGTCTGATCTCACTGGGCCCACCCCCGGGTTAAACACTGTCTGATCTCACTGGGCCCGCGGGTTACACACTGTCTGATCTCACTGGTCCCACCCCCAGGTTACACACTGTCTGATCTCACTGGGTCCACCCCCGGGTTACACACTGTCTGATCTCACTGGGCCCCCAGGTTACACACTGTCTGATCTCACTGGTCCCACCCCGAGGTTACACACTGTCTGATCTCACTGGGCCCACCCCCGGGTTACACACTGTCTGATCTCACTGGGCCCACCCCTGGGTTACACACTGTCTGATCTCACTGGGCCCACTACTGAGTTACAGAGTGTCTGATCTCACTGGGCACACCCCCGGGTTACACACTGTCTGATCTCACTGGGCCCACCCCCGGGTTACACACTGTCTGATCTCACTGGGCCCCCGGGTTACACACTGTCTGATCTCACTTGGCCCACCCCTGGGTTACACACTGTCTGATCTCACTGGGCCCACCCACGAGTTAAACACTGTCTGATCTCACTGGGCCCACCCCCGGGTTACACACTGTCTGATCTCACAGGGCCCCCGGGTTACACACTGTCTGATCTCACTGGGTCCCCGGGTTACACACTGTCTGATCTCACTGGGCCCACGGGTTACACACTGTCTGATCTCACAGGGCCGACCCCCGGGTTACACACTGTCTGATCTCACTGCTCCAGCCCCCTGGTTACACACTGTCTGATCTCACTGGCCCCACCCCCGGGTTACACACTGTCTGATCTCACTGGGCCCCCGGGTTACACACTGTATGATCTCAGTGGCCCCGCCCTTCGGTTACACACTGTCTGATCTCACTGGGCCCCCATGTTACACACTGTCTGATCTCACTGGGCCCCCGGGTTACACACTGTCTGATCTCACTGGCCCCACCCCTGGGTTACACACTGTCTGATCTCACTGCGCCCCCGGGTTAGACACTGTCTGATCTCACTGGGCCCTCCACCGGGATATACACTGTCTGATCTCACTGGGCCCCCGGCTTACACACTGCCTGATCTCACACGGCCCACCCCCGAGTTACACACTGTCTGATCTCACTGGGCCCACACCCGGGTTACACACTGTCTGATCTCACTGGGCCCTCCCACGGGTTATACACTGTCTGATCTCACTGGGCCCCCGGGTTACACACTGTCTGATCTCACTGGGCCCACACCCGCGTTACACACTGTCTGATCTCACTGGGCCCAACCCCGGGTTACACACTGTCTGATCTCACTGGGCCCATCCCCGGGTTTGTCACTGTCTGATCTCACTCGACCCACCCGCGGGTTACACACTGTCTGATCTCACTGGGCCCACCCCCGGGTTAAACACTGTCTGATCTCACTGGGCCCCCGGGTTACACACTGTCTGATCTCACTGGTCCCACCCCGAGGTAACACACTGTCTGATCTCACTGGGCCCACCCCCGGGTTACACACTGTCTGATCCCACTGGGCCCACCCCGGGGTTACACTCTGTCTGATCTCACTGGGCCCCCGGGTTACACACTGTCTGATCTCACTGGGCCCACCCCCGGGTTACACACTGTCTGATCTCACTGGGCCCACCCCTGGGTTACACACTGTCTGATCTCACTGGGCCCACCACTGGGTTACAGAGTGTCTGATCTCACTGGGCACACCCCCGGGTTACACACTGTCTGATCTCATTGGGCCCACCCCCGGGTTACACACTGTCTGATCTCACTGGGAGCCCGGGTTACACACTGTCTGATCTCAGTGGCCCCGCACCTGGGTTACACGCTGTCTGATCTCACTGGGCCCCCGGGTTACACACTGTCTGATCTCACTGGGCCCACACTCGGGTTACACACTGTCTGATCGCACTGGGCCCATCCCCGGGTTACACACTGTCTGATCTCACTGGATATCCGGGTTACACACTTTCTGATCTCACTCGGCCCACCCCCGGGTTACACACTGTCTGATCTCACTGGGCCCACCCCTGGATTACACACTGTCTGATCTCACTGGGCCCACCACTGGGTTGCAGAGTGTCTGATCTCACTGGGCACACCCCCGGGTTACACACTGTCTGATCTCACTGGGCCCTCCCCCGGGTTACACACTGTCTGATCTCACTGGGCCCCCGGGTTACACACTGTCTGATCTCACTTGGCCCACCCCTGGGTTACACACTGCCTGATCTCACTGGGCCCACCCACGAGTTACACACTGTCTGATCTCACTGGGCCCCCGGGTTACACAATGTCTGATCTCACTGGGTCCCCGGGTTACACACTGTCTGATCTCACTGGGCCCCCGGGTTACACACTGTCTGATCTCACTGGGCCCACCCCCGGGTTACGCACTGTCTGATCTCACTGCTCCAGCCCCCTGGTTACACACTGTCTGATCTCACTGGGCCCACCCCCGGGTGACACACTGTCTGATCTCACTGGCCCACCCCCGGGTTACACACTGTCTGATCTCACTGGGGCCCCGGGTTACACACTGTCTGATCTCACTGGGCCCACCCCCGGGTGACACATTGTCTGATCTCACTGGGCCCACCCCCGGGTTAAACACTGTCTGATCTCACTGGGCCCCCGGGTTACACACTATATGATCTCAGTGGCCCCGCCCCTGGGTTACACACTGTCTGATCTCACTGGGCTCCCGGGTTACACACTGTCTGATCTCACTGGGCCCACCCCCGGGTTACACACTGTCTGAACTCACTGGGCCCATCCCCGGGTTACACACTGTCTGATCTCACTGCACATCCGGGTTACACACTGTCTGATCTCACTCGGCCCACCCCCGGGTTACACACTGTCTGATCTCACTGGGCCCGCGGGTTACACACTGTCTGATCTCACTGGTCCCACGCCCAGGTTACACACTGTCTGATCTCACTGGGCCCACCCCCGGGTTACACACTGTCTGTTCCCACTGGGCCCACCCCCGGGTTACACACTGTATGATCTCACTGGGCCCACCCCCGGGTTACACACTGTCTGATCTTACTGGTCCCCCAGGTTACACACTGTCTGATCTCACTGGTCCCACCCCGAGGTTACACACTGTCTGATCTCACTGGGCCCACCCCCGGGTTACACACTGTCTGATCTCACTGGGCCCACCCCTGGGTTACACACTGTCTGATCTCACTGGGCCCACCACTGGGTTACAGAGTGTCTGATCTCACTGGGCACACCCCCGGGTTACACACTGTCTGATCTCACTGGGCCCACCCCCGGGTTACACACTGTCTGATCTCACTTGGCCCGCCCCTGGGTTACACACTGTCTGATCTCACTGGGCCCACCCACGAGTTAAACACTGTCTGATCTCACTGGGCCCACCCCCGGGTTACACACTGTCTGATCTCACTGCTCCAGCCCCCTTGTTACACACTGTCTGATCTCACTGGGCTCACCCCCGTGTTACACACTGTCTGATCTCACTGGGCCCACACCTGGGTTACACACTGTCTGATCTCACGGGGTCCCCGGGTTACACACTGTCTGATCTCACTGGGCCCACGGGTTACACACTGTCTCATCTCACTGGGCCCACCTCCGGGTAACACACTGTCTGATCTCACTGCTACAGCCCCCTGGTTACACACTGTCTGATTTCACTGGCCCCACCCCCGGGTTACACACTGTCTGATCTCACTGGGCCCCCGGGTTACACACTGTATGATCTCAGTGGCCCCGCCCCTCGGTTACACACTGTCTGATCTCACTGGGCCCCCATGTTACACACTGTCTGATCTCACTGGGCCCCCGGGTTACACACTGTCTGATCTCACTGGCCCCACCCCTGGGTTACACACTGTCTGATCTCACTGCGCCCCCGGGTTAGACACTGTCTGATCTCACTGGGCCCTCCCCCGGGTTACACACTGTCTGATCTCACTGGGCCCACACCCGGGTTACACACTGTCTGATCTCACTGGGCCCTCCCACGGGTTAAACACTGTCTGATCTCACTGGGCCCCCGGCTTACACACTGCCTGATCTCACTGGTCCCACCCCCGAGTTACACACTGTCTGATCTCACTGGGCCCACACCCGGGTTACACACTGTCTGATCTCACTGGGCCCCCGGGTTACACTCTGTCTGATCTCACTGGGCCCACCCCCGGGTTACACACTGTCTGATCTCACTGGGCCCACCCCTGGGTTACACACTGTCTGATCTCACTGGGCCCACTACTGAGTTACAGAGTGTCTGATCTCACTGGGCCCACCCCTGGGTTACGCACTGTCTGATCTCACTGGGCACACCACTGGTTTACAGAGTGTCTTATCTCACTGGGCACACCCCCGGGTTACACATTGTCTGATCTCATTGGGCCCACCCCCGGGTTACACACTGTCTGTTCTCACTGGGCTCCCGGGTTACACACTGTCTGATCTCACTTAGCCCACCCCTGGGTTACACACTGTCTGATCTCACTGGGCCCACCCACGAGTTACACACTGTCTGATCTCACTGGGCCCACCCCCGGGTTACACACTGTCTGATCTCACTGGGCCCCCGGGTTACACACTGTCTGATCTCAGTGGCCCCGCCCCTGGGTTACACACTGTCTGATCTCACTGGGCCCCCTGGTTACACACTGTCTGATCTCACTGGGCCCACACCCGGGTTACACACTGTCTGATCTCACTGGGCCCATACCCGGGTTACACACTGTCTGATCTCACTGGACCTCCGGGTTACACACTTTCTGATCTCACTCGGCCCACCCCCGGGTTACACACTGTCTGATCTCACTGGGCCCACCCCTGGGTTACACACTGTCTGATCTCACTGGGCACACCCCCGGTTTACACACTGTCTGATCTCACTGGGCCCAACCCCGGGTTACACACTGTCTGATCTCACTGGGCCCCCGGGTTACACACTGTCTGATCTCACTTGGCCCACCCCTGGGTTACACACTGTCTGATCTCACTGGGCCCACCCACGAGTTACACACTGTCTGATCTCACTGGGCCCCCGGGTTACACACTGTCTGATCTCATTGGCCCACCCCTGGGTTACACACTGTCTGATCTCACTGGGCCCACCACTGGGTTGCAGAGTGTCTGATCTCACTGGGCACACCCCCGGGTTACACACTGTCTGATCTCACTGGGCCCTCCCCCGGGTGACACACTGTCTGATCTCACTGGGCCCCCGGGTTACACACTGTCTGATCTCACTGGGCCCACCCCCGGGTTACGCACTGTCTGATCTCACTGCTCCAGCCCCCTGGTTACACACTGTCTGATCTCACTGGGCCCACCCCCGGGTGACACACTGTCTGATCTCACTGGCCCACCCCCGGGTTACACACTGTCTGATCTCACTGGGGCCCCGGGTTACACACTGTCTGATCTCACTGGGCCCACCCCCGGGTGACACACTGTCTGATCTCACTGGGCCCACCTCCGGGTTAAACACTGTCTGATCTCACTGGGCCCCCGGGTTACACACTGTATGATCTCAGTGGCCCCGCCCCTGGGTTACACACTGTCTGATCTCACTGGGCTCCCGGGTTACACACTGTCTGATCTCACTGGGCCCACCCCCGGGTTACACACTGCCTGAACTCACTGGGCCCATCCCCGGGTTACACACTGTCTGATCTCACTGCACATCCGGGTTACACACTGTCTGATCTCACTCGGCCCACCCCTGGGTTACACACTGTCTGATCTCACTGGGCCCACCCCCGGGTTAAACACTGTCTGATCTCACTGGGCCCGCGGGTTACACACTGTCTGATCTCACTGGTCCCACGCCCAGGTTACACACTGTCTGATCTCACTGGGCCCACCCCCGGGTTACACACTATCTGATCCCACTGGGCCCACCCCCGGGTTACACACTGTATGATCTCACTGGGCCCACCCCCGGGTTACACACTGTCTGATCTTACTGCTCCCCCAGGTTACACACTGTCTGATCTCACTGGTCCCACCCCGAGGTTACACACTGTCTGATCTCACTGGGCCCACCCCCGGGTTACACACTGTCTGATCTCACTGGGCCCACCCCTGGGTTACACACTGTCTGATCTCACTGGGCCCACCACTGGGTTACAGAGTGTCTGATCTCACTGGGCACACCCCCGGGTTACACACTGTCTGATCTCACTGGGCCCACCCCCGGGTTACACACTGTCTGATCTCACTTGGCCCCCGGGTTACACACTGTCTGATCTCACTTGGTCCACCCCAGGGTTAAACACTGTCTGATCTCACTGGGCCCACCCACGAGTTAAACACTGTCTGATCTCACTGGGCCCACCCCCGGGTTACACACTGTCTGATCTCACTGCTCCAGCCCCCTTGTTACACACTGTCTGATCTCACTGGGCTCACCCCCGTGTTACACACTGTCTGATCTCACTGGGCCCACCCCTGGGTTACACACTGTCTGATCTCACGGGGTCCCCGGGTTACACACTGTCTGATCTCACTGGGCCCACGGGTTACACACTGTCTGATCTCACTGGGCCCACCCCCGGGTTACACACTGTCTGATCTCACTGCTCCAGCCCCCTGGTTACACACTGTCTATTTCACTGGCCCCACCCCCGGGTTACACACTGTCTGATCTCACTGGGCCCCCGGGTTACACACTGCATGATCTCAGTGGCCCCGCCCCTCGGTTACACACTGTCTGATCTCACTGGGCCCCCATGTTACACACTGTCTGATCTCACTGGGCCCCCGGGTTACACACTGTCTGATCTCACTGGCCCCACCCCTGGGTTACACACTGTCTGATCTCACTGCGCCCCCGGGTTACACACTGTCTGATCTCACTGGTCCCACCCCGAGGTTACAAACTGTCTGATCTCACTGGGCCCACCCCCGGGTTACACACTGTCTGATCCCACTGGGCCCACCCCCGGGTTAAACTCTGTCTGATCTCACTGGGCCCCCGGGTTACACACTGTCTGATCTCACTGGGCCCACCCCCGGCTTACACACTGTCTGATCTCACTGGGCCCACCCCTGGGTTACGCACTGTCTGATCTCACTGGGCACACTCCCGGGTTACACACTGTCTGATCTCATTGGGCCCACCCCCGGGTTACACACTGTCTGTTCTCACTGGGCCCCCGGGTTACACACTGTCTGATCTCACTTGGCCCACCCCTGGGTTACACACTGTCTGATCTCACTGGGCCCACCCACGAGTTACACACTGTCTGATCTCACTGGGCCCACCCCCGGGTTACACACTGTCTGATCTCACTGGGCCCCCGGGTTACACACTGTCTGATCTCAGTGGCCCCGCCCCTGGGTTACACACTGTCTGTTCTCACTGGGCCCCCGGGTTACACACTGTCTGATCTCACTTGGCCCACCCCTGGGTTACACACTTTCTGATATCACTCGGCCCACCCCCGGGTTACACACTGTCTGATCTCACTGGGCCCACCCCTGGGTTACACACTGTCTGATCTCACTGGGCCCACCACTGGGTTGCAGAGTGTCTGATCTCACTGGGCACACCCCCGGTTTACACACTGTCTGATCTCACTGGGCCCAACCCCGGGTTACACACTGTCTGATCTCACTGGGCCCCCGGGTTACACACTGTCTGATCTCACTTGGCCCACCCCTGGGTTACACACTGTCTGATCTCACTGGGCCCACCCACGAGTTACACACTGTCTGATCTCACTGGGCCCCCGGGTTACACACTGTCTGATCTCACTGGGTCCCCAGGTTACACACTGTCTGATCTTACTGGGCCCCCGGGTTACACACTGTCTGATCTCACTGGGCCCACCCCCGGGTTACACACTGTCTGATCTCACTGCCAGCCCCCTGGTTACACACTGTCTGATCTCACTGGCCCCACCCCCGGGTGACACACTGTCTGATCTCACTGGCCCACCCCCGGGTTACACACTGTCTGATCTCACCGGGCCCCCGGGTTACACACTGTCTGATCTCACTGGGCCCACCCCCGGGTGACACAGTGTCTGATCTCACTGGGCCCACCCCCGGGTTACACACTGTCTGATCTCACTGGGCCCCCGGGTTACACACTGTATGATCTCAGTGGCCCCGCCCCTGGGTTAAACACTCTCTGATCTCACTGGGCTCCCGGGTTACACACTGTCTGATCTCACTGGGCCCACCCACGGGTTACTCACTGTCTGAACTCACTGGGCCCATCCCCGGGTTACACACTGTCTGATCACACTGCACATCCGGGTTACACACTGTCTGATCTCACTCGGCCCACCCCCGGGTTACACACTGTCTGATCTCACTGGGCCCACCCCCGGGTTAAACACTGTCTGATCTCACTGGGCCCCCGGGTTACACACTGTCTGATCTCACTGGTCCCACCCTCAGGTTACACACTGTCTGATCTCACTGGGCCCACCCCCGGGTTACACACTGTCTGATCCCACTGGGCCCACCCCCGGGTTACACACTGTCTGATCTCACTGGGCCCACCCCCGGGTTACACACTGTCTGATGTCACTGGGCCCCCAGGTTACACACTGTCTGATCTCACTGGTCCCACCCCGAGGTTACACACTGTCTGATCTCACTGGGCCCACCCCCGGGATACACACTGTCTGATCTCACTGGGCCCACCCCTGGGTTACACACTGTCTGATCTCACTGGGCCCACCACTGGGTTACAGAGTGTCTGATCTCACTGGGCACACCCCCGGGTTACACACTGTCTGATCTCACTGGGCCCACCCCCGGGTTACACACTGTCTGATCTCACTGGGCCCCCGGGTTACACACTGTCTGATCTCACTTGGCCCACCCCTGGGTTACACACTGTCTGATCTCACTGGGCCCACCCACGAGTTAAACATTGTCTGATCTCACTGGGCCCACGGGTTACACGTTGTCTGATCTCACTGGGCCCACCCCCGGGTTACACACTGTCTGATCTCACTGGGCCCCCGGGTTACACACTGTATGATCTCAGTGGCCCCGCCCCTCGGTTACACACTGTCTGATCTCACTGGGCCCACACCCGGGTTACACACTGTCTGATCTCACTGGGCCCATCCCCGGGTTACACACTGTCTGATCTCACTGGACATCCGGGTTACACACTTTCTGATCTCACTCGGCCCACCCCCGTGTTACACACTGTCTGATCTCACTGGGCCCACCCCCGGGTTAAACACTGTCTGATCTCACTGGGCCCCCGGGTTACACACTGTCTGATCTCACTGGTCCCACCCCCGGGTTACACACTATCTGATCCCACTGGGCCCACCGCCGGGTTACACTCTGTCTGATCTCACTGGGCCCCCGGGTTACACACTGCTTGATCTCACTGGGCCCACCCCGGGTTACACACTGTCTGATCTCACTGGGCCCACCCCTGGGTTACACACTGTCTGATCTCACTGGGCCCACCCACGAGTTAAACACTGTCTGATCTCACTGGGCCCACCCCCGGGTTACACACTGTCTGATCTCACTGATCCAGCCCCCTGGTTACACACTGTCTGATCTCACTGGGCTCACCCCCGTGTTACACACTGTCTGATCTCACTGGGCCCCCGGGTTGCACACTGTCTGATCTCACTGCGTCCCCGGGTTACACACTGTTTGATCTCACAGGGCCCACGGGTTACACACTGTCTGATCTCACTGGGCCCACCCCCGGGTTACACACTGTCTGATCTCACTGCTCCAGCCCCCTGGTTACACACTGTCTGATCTCACTGGCCCCACCCCCGGGTTACACACTGTCTGATCTCACTGGGCCCCCGGGTTACACACTGTATGATCTCAGTGGCCCCGCCCCTCGGTTACACACTGTCTGATCTCACTGGGCCCCCATGTTACACACTGTCTGATCTCACTGGGCCCCCGGGTCACACAATGTCTGATCTCACTGGCCCCACCCCTGGGTTACACACTGTCTGATCTCACTGCGCCCCCGGGTTAGACACTGTCTGATCTCACTGGGCCCTCCCCCGGGTTATACACTGTCTGATCTCACTGGGCCCTCGGCTTACACACTGCCTGATCTCACTCGGCCCCCGGGTTACACACTGTCTGATCTCACTGGTCCCACCCCCAGGTTACACACTGTCTGATCTCACTGGGCCCACGCCCGGGTTACACACTATCTGATCCCACTGGGCCCACCGCCGGGTTACACTCTGCCTGATCTCACTGGGCCCCCGGGTTACATACTGCTTGATCTCACTGGGCCCACCCCGGGTTACACACTGTCTGATCTTACTGGGCCCACCCCCAGGTTACACACTGTCTGATCTCACTGGGCCCACCCCGGGTTACACACTGTCTGATCTCACTGGGCCCCCGGGTTACACACTGTCTGATCTCACTGGGACCACCCCTGGGTTACACACTGTCTGATCTCACTGGGCCCACCCCCGGGTGACACACTATCTGATCTCACTGGGCCCACCCCGGGTTACACACTGTCTGATCTCACTGGGCCCCCGGGTTACACACTGTCTGATCTCACTGGGCCCACCCCTGGGTTACACACTGTCTGATCTCACTGGGCCCACCCCGGGTTACACACTGTCTGATCTCATTGGGCCCACCCCCGGGTTACAAACTGTCTGATCTCACTGATCCAGCCCCCTGGTTACACACTGTCTGATCTCACTGGGCTCACCCCCGTGTTACACACTGTCTGATCTCACTGGGCCCCCGGGTTGCACACTGTCTGATCTCACTGCGTCCCCGGGTTACACACTGTTTGATCTCACAGGGCCCACGGGTTACACACTGTCTGATCTCACTGGGCCCACCCCCGGGTTACACACTGTCTGATCTCACTGCTCCAGCCCCCTGGTTACACACTGTCTGATCTCACTGGCCCCACCCCCGGGTTACACACTGTCTGATCTCACTGGGCCCCCGGGTTACACACTGTATGATCTCAGTGGCCCCGCCCCTCGGTTACACACTGTCTGATCTCACTGGGCCCCCATGTTACACACTGTCTGATCTCACTGGGCCCCCGGGTCACACACTGTCTGATCTCACTGGCCCCACCCCTGGGTTACACACTGTCTGATCTCACTGCGCCCCCGGGTTAGACACTGTCTGATCTCACTGGGCCCTCCCCCGGGTTATACACTGTCTGATCTCACTGGGCCCCCGGCTTACACACTGCCTGATCTCACTCGGCCCCCGGGTTACACACTGTCTGATCTCACTGGTCCCACCCCCAGGTTACACACTGTCTGATATCACTGGGCCCACGCCCGGGTTACACACTATCTGATCCCACTGGGCCCACCGCCGGGTTACACTCTGCCTGATCTCACTGGGCCCCCGGGTTACATACTGCTTGATCTCACTGGGCCCACCCCGGGTTACACACTGTCTGATCTTACTGGGCCCACCCCCAGGTTACACACTGTCTGATCTCACTGGGCCCACCCCGGGTTACACACTGTCTGATCTCACTGGGCCCCCGGGTTACACACTGTCTGATCTCACTGGGCCCACCCCTGGGTTACACACTGTCTGATCTCACTGGGCCCACCCCCGGGTGACACACTATCTGATCTCACTGGGCCCCCGGGTTACACACTGCTTGATCTCACTGGGCCCACCCCGGGTTACACACTGTCTGATCTCATTGGGCCCACCCCCGGGTTACACACTGTCTGATCTCACTGGGCCCCCGGGTTACACACTGTCTGATCTCACTTGGCCCACCCCTGGGTTACACACTGTCTGATCTCACTGGGCCCACCCACGAGTTACACACTGTCTGATCTCACTGGGCCCACCCCCGGGTTACACACTGTCTGATCTCACTGGGCCCCCGGGTTACACACTGTCTGATCTCAGTTGCCCCGCCCCTGGGTTACACACTGTCTGATCTCACTGGGCCCTCTGGTTACACACTGTCTGATCTCACTGGGCCCACACCCGGGTTACACACTGCCTGATCTCACTGGGCCCATCCCCGGGTTACACACTGTCTGATCTCACTGGACATCCGGGTTACACACTTTCTGATCTCACTCGGCCCACCCCCGGGTTACACACTGTCTGATCTCACTGGGCCCACCCCTGGGTTACACACTGTCTGATCTCACTGGGCCCACCACTGGGTTGCAGAGTGTCTGATCTCACTGGGCACACCCCCGGTTTACACACTGTCTGATCTCACTGGGCCCACCCCCGGGTTACACACTGTCTGATCTCACTGGGCCCCCGGGTTACACACTGTCTGATCTCACTTGGCCCACCCCTGGGTTACACACTGTCTGATCTCACTGGGCCCACCCACGAGTTACACACTGTCTGATCTCACTGGGCCCCCGGGTTACACACTGTCTGATCTCACTGGGTCCCCAGGTTACACACTGTCTGATCTTACTGGGCCCCCGGGTTACACACTGTCTGATCTCACTGGGCCCACCCCCGGGTTACACACTGTCTGATCTCACTGCCAGCCCCCTGGTTACACACTGTCTGATCTCACTGGCCCCAACCCCGGGTGACACACTGTCTGATCTCACAGGCCCACCCCCGGGTTACACACTGTCTGATCTCACTGGGCCCCCGGGTTACACACTGTCTGATCTCACTGGCCCCACCCCCGGGTGACACACTGTCTGATCTCACTGGGCCCACCCCCGGGTTACACCCTGTCTGATCTCACTGGGCCCAAGGGTTACACACTGCATGATCTCAGTGGCCCCGCCCCTGGGTTACACACTGTCTGATCTCACTGGGCCCCCGGGTTACACACTGTCTGATCTCACTGGGCCCACCCCCGGGTGACACACTGTCTGATCTCACTGGCCCCACCCCCGGGTTACACACTGTCTGATCTCACTGATCCAGCCCCCTGGTTACACACTGTCTGATCTCACTGGGCTCACCCCCGTGTTACACACTGTCTGATCTCACTGGGCCCCCGGGTTACACACTGTCTGATCTCACTGCGTCCCCGGGTTACACACTGTTTGATCTCACTGGGCCCACGGGTTACACACTGTCTGATCTCACTGGGCCCACCCCCGGGTTACACACTGTCTGATCTCACTGCTCCAGCCCCCTGGTTACACACTGTCTGATCTCACTGGCCCCACCCCCGGGTTACACACTGTCTGATCTCACTGGGCCCCCGGGTTACACACTGCATGATCTCAGTGGCCCCGCCCCTCGGTTACACACTGTCTGATCTCACTGGGCCCCCATGTTACACACTGTCTGATCTCACTGGGCCCCCGGGTTACACACTGTCTGATCTCACTGGCCCCACCCCTGGGTTACACACTGTCTGACCTCACTGCGCCCCCGGGTTAGACACTCTCTGATCTCACTGGGCCCTCCCCCGGGTTATACACTGTCTGATCTCACTGGGCCCCCGGCTTACACACTGCCTGATCTCACTCGGCCCCCGGGTTACACACTGTCTGATCTCACTGGTCCCACCCCCTGGTTACACACTGTCTGATCTCACTGGGCCCATCCCGGGTTACACACTGTCTGATCTCACTGGGCCCCCGGGTTACACACTGTCTGATCTCACTGGGCCCACCCCTGGGTTACACACTGTCTGATCTCACTGGGCCCACCCCCGGGTGACACACTATCTGATCTCACTGGGCCCCCGGGTTACACACTGCTTGATCTCACTGGGCCCACCCCGGGTTACACACTGTCTGATCTCATTGGGCCCACCCCCGGGTTACACACTGTCTGATCTCACGGGGCCCCCGGGTTACACGCTGTCTGATCTCACTTGGCCCACCCCTGGGTTACACACTGTCTGATCTCACTGGGCCCACCCACGAGTTACACACTGTCTGATCTCACTGGGCCCACCCCCGGGTTACACACTGTCTGATCTCACTGGGCCCCCGGGTTACACACTGTCTGATCTCAGTGGCCCCGCCCCTGGGTTACACACTGTCTGATCTCACTGGGCCCCGGGTTACACACTGTCTGATCTCACTTGGCCCACCCCTGGGTTACACACTGTCTGATCTCACTGGGCCCACCCACGAGTTACACACTGTCTGATCTCACTGGGCCCCCGGGTTACACACTGTATGATCTCAGTGGCCCCGCCCCTGGGTTACACACTGTCTGATCTCACTGGGCCCCCGGGTTACACACTGTCTGATCTCACTGGGCCCACCCCCGGGTGACACACTGTCTGATCTCACTGGCCCCACCCCCGGGTTACACACTGTCTGATCTCACTGATCCAGCCCCCTGGTTACACACTGTCTGATCTCACTGGGCTCACCCCCGTGTTACACACTGTCTGATCTCACTGGGCCCCCGGGTTACACACTGTCTGATCTCACTTCGTCCCCGGGTTACACACTGTTTGATCTCACTGGGCCCACGGGTTACACACTGTCTGATCTCACTGGGCCCACCCCCGGGTTACACACTGTCTGATCTCACTGCTCCAGCCCCCTGGTTACACACTGTCTGATCTCACTGGCCCCACCCCCGGGTTACACACTGTCTGATCTCACTGGGCCCCCGGGTTACACACTGTATGATCTCAGTGGCCCCGCCCCTCGGATACACACTGTCTGATCTCACTGGGCCCCCATGTTACACACTGTCTGATCTCACTGGGCCCCCGTGTTACACACTGTCTGATCTCACTGGCCCCACCCCTGGGTTACACACTGTCTGATCTCACTGCGCCCCCGGGTTAGACACTGTCTGATCTCACTGGGCCCTCCCCCGGGTTATACACTGTCTGATCTCACTGGGCCCCCGGCTTACACACTGCCTGATCTCACTCGGCCCCCGGGTTACACACTGTCTGATCTCACTGGTCCCACCCCCAGGTTACACACTGTCTGATCTCACTGGGCCCACCCCCGGGTTACACACTATCTGATCCCACTGGGCCCACCCCGGGTTACACACTGTCTGATCTCACTGGGCCCACCCCCAGGTTACACACTGTCTGATCTCACTGGGCCCACCCCGGGTTACACACTGTCTGATCTCACTGGGCCCCCGGGTTACACACTGTCTGATCTCACTGGGCCCACCCCTGGGTTACACACTGTCTGATCTCACTGGGCCCACCCCCGGGTGACACAATATCTGATCTCACTGGGCCCCCGGGTTACACACTGCTTGATCTCACTGGGCCCACCCCGGGTTACACACTGTCTGATCTCATTGGGCCCACCCCCGGGTTACACACTGTCTGATCTCACTTGGCCCACCCCTGGGTTACACACTGTCTGATCTCACTGGGCCCACCCACGAGTTACACACTGTCTGATCTCACTGGGCCCACCCCCGGGTTACACACTGTCTGATCTCACTGGGCCCCCGGGTTACACACTGTCTGATCTCAGTGGCCCCGCCCCTGGTTTATACACTGTCTGATCTCACTGGGCCCCCGGGTTACACACTGTCTGATCTCACTTGGCCCACCCCTGGGTTACACACTGTCTGATCTCACTGGGCCCACCCACGAGTTACACACTGTCTGATCTCACTGGGCCCACCCCAGGGTTACACACTGTCTGATCTCACTGGGCCCCCGGGTTACACACTGTCTGATCTCAGTGGCCCCGCCCCTGGGTTACACACTGTCTGATCTCACTGGGCCCCCTGGTTAAACACTGTCTGATCTCACTGGGCCCACACCCGGGTTACACACTGTCTGATCTCACTGGGCCCATCCCCGGGTTACACACTGTCTGATCTCACTGGACATCCGGGTTACACACTTTCTGATCTCACTCGGCCCACCCCCGGGTTACACACTGTCTGATCTCACTGGGCCCACCCCTGGGTTACACACTGTCTGATCTCACTGGGCCCACCACTGGGTTGCAGAGTGTCTGATCTCACTGGGCACACCCCCGATTTACACACTGTCTGATCTCACTGGGCCCACCCCGGGTTACACACTGTCTGATCTCACTGGGCCCCCGGGTTACACACTGTCTGATCTCACTTGGCCCACCCCTGGGTTACACACTCTCTGATCTCACTGGGCCCACCCACGAGTTACACACTGTCTGATCTCACTGGGCCCCCGGGTTACACACTGTCTGATCTCACTGGGTCGCCAGGTTACACACTGTCTGATATTACTGGGCCCCCTGGTTATACACTGTCTGATCTCACTGGGCCCACCCCCGGGTTACACACTGTCTGATCCCACTGCCAGCCCCCTAGTTACACACTGTCTGATCTCACTGGGCCCACCCCCGGGTGACACACTATCTGATCTCACTGGGCCCCCGGGTTACACACTGCTTGATCTCACTGGGCCCACCCCGGGTTACACAATGTCTGATCTCATTGGGCCCACCCCCGGGTTACACACTGTCTGATCTCACTGGGCCCCCGGGTTACACACTGTCTGATCTCACTTGGCCCACCCGGGAGTTACACACTGTCTGATCTCACTGGGCCCACCCACGAGTTACACACTGTCTGATCTCACTGGGCCCACCCCCGGGTTACACACTGTCTGATCTCACTGGTCCCACCCCCGGGTTACACACTGTCTGATCTCACTGGGACCCCGGGTTACACACTGTCTGATCTCACTTGGCCCACCCGGGAGTTACACACTGTCTGATCTCACTGGGCCCACCCACGAGTTACACACTGTCTGATCTCACTGGGCCCACCCCCGGGTTACACACTGTATGATCTCACTGGGCCCCCGGGTTACACACTGTCTGATCTCAGTGGCCCCCGGGTTACACACTGTCTGATCTCACTGGGCCCAACACCGGGTTACACACGGTCTGAACTCACTGGGCCCACCCCCGGGTTACACACTGTCTGATCTCACTGGTCCCATCCTCCCTGAGTTACAAACTGTCTGATCTCACTGGGCCCCCGGGTTACACACTGTCTGATGTCACTTGGCCCACCCCTGGGTTACACACTGTCTGATCTCACTGGGCCCACCCACGAGTTACAAATGTCTGATCTCACTGCTCCAGCCCCCTGGTTACACACTGTCTGATCTCACTGGGCTCACCCCCGTGTTACACACTGTCTGATCTCACTGGGCCCCCGGGTTACACACTGTCTGATCTCACTGGGTCCCCGGGTTACACACTGTTTGATCTCACTGGGCCCACCCCCGGGTTTACCACTGTCTGATCTCACTGCTCCAGCCCCCTGGTTACACACTGTCTGATCTCACTGGCCCCATCCCCGGGTGACACACTGTCTGATCTGACTGGGCCCACCCCCGGGTTACACACTGTCTGATCTCACTGGGCCCCCGGGTTACACACTGTCTGATCTCAATGGGCCCACCCCCGGGTGACACACTGTCTGATCTCACTGGGCCCACCTCCGGGTTACACACTGTCTGATCTCACTCGGCCCACCCCCGGGTTACACACTGTCTGATCTCACTGGGCCCACCCCCGGGTTAAACGCTGTCTGATCTCACTGGGCCCCCGGGTTACACACTGTCTGATCTCACTGGTCCCACCCCCATGTTACACACTGTCTGATCTCACTGGGCCCACCCCCGGGTTACACACTGTCTGATCCCACTGGGCCCACCCCCGGGTTACACACTGTCTGATCTCACTGGGCCCACCCCCGGGTTACACACTGTCTGATCTCACTGGGCCCCCAGGTTACACACTGTCTGATCTCACTGGTCCCACCCCGAGGTTACACACTGTCTGATCTCACTGGGCCCACCCCCGGGTTACACACTGTCTGATCTCACTGGGCCCACCCCTGGGTTACACACTGTCTGATCTCACTGGGCCCACCACTGGGTTACAGAGTGTCTGATCTCACTGGGCACACCCCCGGGTTACACACTGTCTGATCTCACTGGGCCCACCCCCGGGTTACACACTGTCTGATCTCACTGGGCCCCCGGGTTACACACTGTCTGATCTCACTTGGCCCACCTCTGGGTTACACACTGTCTGATCTCACTGGGCCCACCCACGAGTTACACACTGTCTGATCTCACTGGGCCCACCCCCGGGTTAAACACTGTCTGATCTCACTGCTCCAGCCCCCTGGTTACACACTGTCTGATCTCACTGGGCTCACCCCCGTGTTACACACTGTCTGATCTCACTGGGCCCCCGGGTTACACACTGTCTGATCTCACTGGGTCCCCTGGTTACACACTGTCTGATCTCACTGGGCCCCCGGGTTACACACTGTCTGATCTCGCTGGGCACACCCCCGGGTTACACACTGTCTGATCTCACTGCTCCAGCCCCCTGGTTACACACTGTCTGATCTCACTGGCCCCACCCCCGGGTTACACACTGTCTGATCTCACTGGGCCTCCGGGTGACACACTGTCTGATCTCACTGGGACAACACCCGGGTTACACACTGTCTGATCTCACTGGGCCCATCCCCGGGTTACACACTGTCTGATCTCACTGGACATCCGGGTTACACACTTTCTGATCTCACTCGGCCCACCCCCGGGTTACACACTGTCTGATCTCACTGGGCCCACCCCCGGGTGAAACACTGTCTGATCTCACTGGGCCCCCGGATTACACACTGCTTGATCTCACTGGGCCCACCCCGGTTTACACACTGTCTGATCTCACTGGGCCCACCCCCAGGTTACACACTGTCTGATCTCACTGGGCCCACCCCGGGTTACACACTGTCTGAACTCACTGGCCCCCCGGGTTACACACTGTCTGATCTCACTGGGCCCACACCCGGGTTACCCACTGTCTGATCTCACAGGGCCCCTGGGTTACACACTGCTTGATCTCACTGGTCCCACCCCCAGGTTACACACTGTCTGATCTCACTGGCCCCACCCCCGGGTTACACACTATCTGATCTCACTGGGCCCCCGGGTTACACACTGCTTGATCTCACTGGGCCCACCACGGGTTACACACTGTCTGATCTCACTGGGCCCACACCTGGGTTACACACTTTCTGATCTCACTGGGCCCAACCCCGGGTTACACACTGTCTGATCTCACTGGGCCCACCCCCGGGTTACACACTGTCTGATCTCACTGGGCCCGCCCCCGGGTTACTCACTGTCTGATCTCACTGGGCCCCCGGGTTACACACTGTCTGAGCTCACTGGGCCCACCCCCGTGTTACACACTGTTTGATCTCACTGGGCCCCCGGGTTACACACTGTCTGATCTCACTGTGCCCACCCCCGGGATACACACGGTCTGAACTCACTGGGCCCACCCCCGGGTTACACACTGTCTGATCTCACTGGTCCCATCCTCCCTGAGTTACAAACTGGGTGATCTCACTGGGCCCCCGGTTTACACATTGTCTGAACTCACTGGGCCCACCCCCGGGTTACACACTCTCTGATGTTACTGGGCCCCCGGGTTACACACTGTCTGATCTCACTGGTCCCAAACCCAGGTTACACACGGTCTGATGTCACTGGGCACACCCCCGGGTTACATTCTGTCGGATCTCACTGGTCCCATCCTCCCTGAGTTACAAACTGTCTGATCTCACTGGGCCTACGGTTTACACACTGTCTGAACTCACTGGGCCCACCCCCGGGTTACACACTCTCTGATCTCACTGGGCCCCCGGGTTACACACTGTCTGATCTCCCTGGTCCCACCCCCAGGTTACACACTGTCTGATCTCACTGGGCACACCCCCGGGTTACATTCTGTCTGATCCCACTGGGCACAGCCCCGGGTTACACTCTGTCTGATCTCACTGGGCCCACCACCGGGTTACAGACTTTCTGATCTCACTGGGTCCACCCCTGGGTTACACACTGGCTGATCTCACTGGGCCCACACACGGGTTACACACTGTCTGATCTCAATAGCCCACTCCCGGTTTACAGGCTGTCTGATTTCACTGCGCCCAACCCTGGGTTACACACTGTCTGATCTAACTGGGCCCACCCACGGGTTACACACTGTCTGATCTCACTTGGGCCCCGGGTTAAACACTGTCTGATCTCACTGGGCCCACACCCGTGTTACACACTGTCTGATCTCACTGGGCCCCCGGGTTACACACTGTCTGATCTCACTGGCCCCACCACCGGTTTACAGACTTTCTGATCTCACTGGGCCCACCCCCGGGTGACACACTGTCTGATCTCACTGGGCCCACACCCGGGTTACACACTGTCTGATCTCACTGGGCCCCCGGGTTACACACTGTCTGATCTCACTGGGCCCACCCCTGGGTTACACACTGTCTGATCTCACTGGGCCCACACACGGGTTACACACTGTCTGATCTCAATAGCCCACTCCCGGGTTACAGGCTGTCTGATTTCACTGCGCCCAACCCCGGGTTACACACTGTCTGATCTAACTGGGCCCACCCACGGGTTACACACTGTCTGATCTCACTGGGGCCCCGGGTTAAACACTGTCTGATCTCACTGGGCCCACACCCGTTTTACACACTGTCTGATCTCACTGGGCCCCCGGGTTACACACTGTCTGATCTCACTGGTCCCCGGGTTACACACTGTCTGATCTCACTGGCCCCACCCCCGGGTTACACACTGTCTGATCTCACTGGGCCCCCGGGTTACACACTGTATGATCTCAGTGGCCCCGCCCCTGGGTTACACACTGTCTGATCTCACTGGGCCCCCGGGTTACACACTGTCTGATCTCACTGGGCCCACCCGCGGGTTACACACTGTCTGATCTCACTGGGCCCATCCCCGGGTTACACACTGTCTGATCTCACTGGGCCCACCACCAGGTTACACACTGTCTGATCTCACTGGGCCCACCCCGGGTTACACACTGTCTGATCTCACTGGGCCCCCGGGTTACACACTGTCTGATCTCACTGGGCCCACCCCTGGGTTACACACTGTCTGATCTCACTGGGCCCACCCCCGGGTGACACACTATCTGATCTCACTGGGCCCCCGGGTTCCACACTGCTTGATCTCACTGGGCCCACCCCGGGTTACACACTGTCTGATCTCATTGGGCCCACCCCCGGGTTACACACTGTCTGATCTCACTGGGCCCCCGGGTTACACGCTGTCTGATCTCACTTGGCCCACCCCTGGGTTACGCACTGTCTGATCTCACTGGGCCCACCCACGAGTTACACACTGTCTGATCTCACTGGGCCCACCCCCGGGTTACACACTGTCTGATCTCACTGGGCCCCCGGGTTACACACTGTATGATCTCAGTGGCCCCGCCCCTGGGTTACACACTGTCTGATCTCACTGGGCCCCCGGGTTACACACTGTCTGATCTCACTGGGCCCACCCCCGGGTGACACACTGTCTGATCTCACTGGCCCCACCCCCGGGTTACACACTGTCTGATCTCACTGATCCAGCCCCCTGGTTACACACTGTCTGATCTCACTGGGCTCACCCCCGTGTTACACACTGTCTGATCTCACTGGGCCCCCGGGTTACACACTGTCTGATCTCACTTCGTCCCCTGGTTACACACTGTTTGATCTCACTGGGCCCACGGGTTACACACTGTCTGATCTCACTGGGCCCACCCCCGCGTTACACACTGTCTGATCTCACTGCTCCAGCCCCCTGGTTACACACTGTCTGATCTCACTGGCCCCACCCCCGGGTTACACACTGTCTGATCTCACTCGGCCCCCGGGTTACACACTGTCTGATCTCACTGGTCCCACCCCCAGGTTACACACTGTCTGATCTCACTGGGCCCACCCCCGGGTTACACACAATCTGATCCCACTGGGCCCACCGCCGGGTTACACTCTGTCTGATCTCACTGGGCCCCCGGGTTACACACTGCTTGATCTCACTGGGCCCACCCCGGGTTACACACTGTCTGATCTCACTGGGCCCACCCCCAGGTTACACACTGTCTGATCTCACTGGGCCCACCCCGGGTTACGCACTGTCTGATCTCACTGGGCCCCCGGGTTGCACACTGTCTTATCTCACTGGGCCCACCCCTGGGTTACACACTGTCTGATCTCACTGGGCCCACCCCAGGGTGACACACTATCTGATCTCACTGGGCCCCCGGGTTACACACTGCTTGTTCTCACTGGGCCCACCCCGGGTTACACACTGTCTGATCTCATTGGGCCCACCCCCGGGTTACACACTGTCTGATCTCACTGGGCCCCCGGGTTACACACTGTCTGATCTCACTTGGCCCACCCCTGGGTTACACACTGTCTGATCTCACTGGGCCCACCCACGAGTTACACACTGTCTGATCTCACTGGGCCCACCCCCGGGTTACACACTGTCTGATCTCACTGGGCCCCCGGGTTACACACTGTCTGATCTCAGTGGCCCCGCCCCTGGGTTATACACTGTCTGATCTCACTGGGCCCCCGGGTTACACACTGTCTGATCTCACTTGGCCCACCCCTGGGTTACACACTGTCTGATCTCACTGGGCCCACCCACGAGTTACACACTGTTTGATCTCACTGGGCCCACCCCCGGGTTACACACTGTCTGATCTCACTGGGCCCCCTGGTTACACACTGTCTGATCTCAGTGGCCCCGCCCCTGGGTTACACACTGTCTGATCTCACTGGGCCCCCTGGTTACACACTGTCTGATCTCACTGGGCCCACACCCGGGTTACACACTGTCTGATCTCACTGGGCCCATCCCCGGGTTACACACTGTCTGATCTCACTGGACATCCGGGTTACACACTTTCTGATCTCACTCGGCCCACCCCCGGGTTACACACTGTCTGATCTCACTGACCCACCCCTGGGTTACACACTGTCTGATCTCACTGGGCCCACCACTGGGTTGCAGTGTGTCTGATCTCACTGGGCACACCCCCGGTTTACACACTGTCTGATCTCACTGGGCCCACCCCCGGGTTACACACTGTCTGATCTCACTGGGCCCCCGGGTTACACACTGTCTGATCTCACTTGGCCCACCCCTGGGTTACACACTGTCTGATCTCACTGGGCCCACCCACGAGTTACACACTGTCTGATCTCACTGGGCCCCCGGGTTACACACTGTCTGATCTCACTGGGTCCCCAGGTTACACACTGTCTGATCTTACTGGGCCCCCGGGTTACACACTGTCTGATCTCACTGGGCCCACCCCCGGGTTACACACTGTCTGATCCCACTGCCAGCCCCCTGGTTACGCACTGTCTGATCTCACTGGGCCCACCCCCGGGTGACACACTATCTGATCTCACTGGGCCCCCGGGTTACACACTGCTTGATCTCACTGGGCCCACCCCGGGTTACACACTGTCTGATCTCATTGGGCCCACCCCCGGGTTACACACTGTCTGATCTCACTGGGCCCCCGGGTTACACACTGTCTGATCTCACTTGGCCCACCCGGGGGTTACACACTGTCTGATCTCACTGGGCCCACCCACGAGTTACACACTGTCTGATCTCACTGGGCCCACCCCCGGGTTACACACTGTCTGATCTCACTGGGCCCCCGGGTTACACACTGTCTGATCTCAGTGGCCCCCGGGTTACACACTGTCTGATCTCACTGGGCCCACCACCGGGTTACACACGGTCTGAACTCACTGGGCCCACCCCCGGGTTACACACTGTCTGATCTCACTGGTCCCATCCTCCCTGAGTTACAAACTGTCTGATCTCACTGGGCCCCCGGGTTACACACTGTCTGATGTCACTTCGCCCAACCCTGGGTTACACACTGTCTGATCTCACTGGACCCACCCACGAGTTACAAACTGTCTGATCTCACTGCTCCAGCCCCCTGGTTACACACTGTCTGATCTCACTGGGCTCACCCCCGTGTTACACACTGTCTGATCTCACTGGGCCCCCGGGTTACACACTGTCTGATCTCACTGGATCCCCGGGTTACACACTGTTTGATCTCACTGGGCCCCCGGGTTACACACTGTCTGATCTCACTGGGCCCACCCCCGGGTTACACACTATCTGATCTCACTGCTCCAGCCCCCTGGTTACACACTGTCTGATCTCACTGGCCCCACCCCCGGGTGACACACTGTCTGATCTGACTGGGCCCACCCCCGGGTTACACACTGTCTGATCTCACTGGGCCCCCGGGTTACACACTGTCTGATCTCAATGGGCCCACCCCCGGGTGACACACTGTCTGATCTCACTGGGCCCACCTCCGGGTTACACACTGTCTGATCTCACTCGGCCCACCCCCGGGATACACACTGTCTGATCTCACTGGGCCCACCCCCGGGTTAAACACTGTCTGATCTCACTGGGCCCCCGGTTTACACACTGTCTGATCTCACTGGTCCCACCCCCAGGTTAAACACTGTCTGATCTCACTTGGCCCACCCCCGGGTTACACACTGTCTGATCCCACTGGGCCCGCCCCCGGGTTACACACTGTCTGATCTCACTGGGCCCACCCCCGGGTTACACACTGTCTGATCTCACTGGGCCCCCAGGTTACACACTGTCTGATCTCACTGGTCCCACCCCGAGGTTACACACTGTCTGATCTCACTGGGCCCACCCCCGGGTTACACACTGTCTGATCTCACTGGGCCCACCACTGGGTTACAGAGTGTCTGATCTCACTGGGCACACCCCCGGGTTACACACTGTCTGATCTCACTGGGCCCACCCCCGGGTTACACTCTGTCTAATCTCACTGGGCCCCCGGGTTACACACTGTCTGATCTTACTTGGCCCACCTCTGGGTTAAACACTGTCTGATCTCACTGGGCCCACCCACGAGTTACACACTGTCTGATCTCACTGGGCCCACCCCCGGGTTAGACACTGTCTGATCTCACTGCTCCAGCCCCCTGGTTACACACTGTCTGATCTCACTGGGCTCACCCCCGTGTTACACACTGTCTGATCTCACTGGGCCCCCGGGTTACACACTGTCTGATCTCACTGGGTCCCCGGGTTACACACTGTCTGATCTCACTGGGCCCCCGGGTTACACACTGTCTGATCTCACTGGGCACACCACCGGGTTACACACTGTCTGATCTCACTGCTCCAGCCCCCTGGTTACACACTGTCTGATCTCACTGGCCCCACCCCCGGGTTACACACTGTCTGATCTCACTGGGCCTCCGGGTTACACACTGTCTGATCTCACTGGGACAACACCCGGGTTACACACTGTCTGATCTCACTGGGCCCATCCCCGGGTTACACACTGTCTGATCTCACTGGACATCCGGGTTACACACTTTCTGATCTCACTCGGCCCACCCCCGGGTTACACACTGTCTGATCTCATTGGGCCCACCCCCGGGTGAAACACTGTCTGATCTCACTGGGCCCCCGGATTACACACTGCTTGATCTCACTGGGCCCACCCCGGTTTACACACTGTCTGATCTCACTGGGCCCACCCCCAGGTTACACACTGTCTGATCTCACTGGGCCCACCCCGGGTTACACACTGTCTGATCTCACTGGCCCCCCGGGTTACACACTGTCTGATCTCACTGGGCCCACACACGGGTTACACACTGTCTGATCTCACTGGGCCCACACCCGGGATACACACTGTCTGATCTCACTGGGCCCCTGGGTTACACACTGCTTGATCTCACTGGTCCCACCCCCAGGTTACACACTGTCTGATCTCACTGGGCCCACCCCCGGGTTACACACTATCTGATCTCACTGGGCCCCCGGGTTACACACTGCTTGATCTCACTGGGCCCACCACGGGTTACACACTGTCTGATCTTACTGGGCCCACCCCTGGGTTACACACTTTCTGATCTCACTGGGCCCAACCCCGGGTTACACACTGTCTGATCTCACTGGGCCCATCCCCGGGTTACACACTGTCTGATCTCACTGGGCCCGCCCCCGGGTTACTCACTGTCTGATCTCACTGGGCCCCCGGGTTACACACTGTCTGAGCTCACTGGGCCCACCCCCGTGTTACACACTGTTTGATCTCACTGGGCCCCCGGGTTACACACTGTCTGATCACACTGGGCCCACCCCCGGGATACACACGGTCTGAACTCACTGGTCCCACCCCCGGGTTACACACTGTCTGATCTCACTGGTCCCATCCTCCCTGAGTTACAAACTGTCTGATCTCACTGGGCCCCCGGTTTACACATTGTCTGAACTCACTGGGCCCACCCCCGGGTTACACACTCTCTGATCTCACTGGGCCCCCGGGTTACACACTGTCTGATCTCACTGGTCCCAAACCCAGGTTACACACGGTCTGATGTCACTGGGCACACTCCCGGGTTACATTCTGTCGGATCTCACTGGTCCCATCCTCCCTGAGTTACAAACTGTCTGATCTCACTGGGCCTGCGGTTTACACACTGTCTGAACTCACTGGGCCCACCCCCGGGTTACACACTCTCTGATCTCACTGGGCCCCCGGGTTACACACTGTCTGATCACCCTGGTCCTACCCCCAGGTTACACACTGTCTGATCTCACTGGGCACACCCCCGGGTTACATTCTGTCTGATCCCACTGGGCACAGCCCCGGGTTACACTCTGTCTGATCTCACTGGGCCCACACACGGGTTACACACTGTCTGATCTCAATAGCCCACTCCCGGGTTACAGGCTGTCTGATTTCACTGCGCCCAACCCCGGGTTACACACTGTCTGATCTAACTGGGCCCACCCACGGGTTACACACTGTCTGATCTCACTGGGGCCCCGGGTTAAACACTGTCTGATCTCACTGGGCCCACACCCGTGTTACACACTGTCTGATCTCACTGGGCCCCCGGGTTACACACTGTCTGATCTCACTGGCCCCACCACCGGGTTACAGACTTTCTGATCTCACTGGGCCCACCCCCGGGTGACACACTGTCTGATCTCACTGGGCCCACACCCGGGTTACACACTGTCTGATCTCACTGGGCCCCCGGGTTACACACTGTCTGATCTCACTGGGCCCACCCCTGGGTTACACACTGTCTGATCTCACTGGGCCCACACACGGGTTACACACTGTCTGATCTCAATAGCCCACTCCCGGGTTACAGGCTGTCTGATTTCACTGCGCCCAACCCCGGGTTACACACTGTCTGATCTAACTGGGCCCACCCACGGGTTACACACTGTCTGATCTCACTGGGGCCCCGGGTTAAACACTGTCTGATCTCACTGGGACCACACCCGTGTTACACACTGTCTGATCTCACTGGGCCCCCGGGTTACACACTGTCTGATTTCACTGGGTCCCCGGGTTACACACTGTCTGATCTCACTGGCCTCACCCCCGGGTTACACACTGTCTGATCTCACTGGGCCCCCGGGTTACACACTGTATGATCTCAGTGGCCCCGCCCCTGGGTTACACACTGTCTGATCTCACTGGGCCCCCGGGTTACACACTGTCTGATCTCACTGGGCCCACCCCCGGGTTACACACTGTCTGATCTCACTGGGCCCATCCCCGGGTTACACACTGTCTGATCTCACTGCACATCCGGGTTACACACTGTCTGATCTCACTCGGCCCACCCCCAGGTTACACACTGTCTGATCTCACTGGGCCCACCCCCGGGTTACACACTGTCTGATCCCACTGGGCCCACCCCCGGGTTACACTCTGTCTGATCTCACTGGGCCCCCGGGTTACACACTGCTTGATCTCACTGGGCCCACCCCGGTTTACACACTGACTGATCTCACTGGGCCCACCCCCAGGTTACACACTGTCTGATCTCACTGGGCCCACCCCCGGGTTACACACTGTCTGATCTCACTGGGCCCACCTCGGGTTACACACTGTCTGATCTCACAGAGCCCACCACTGGGTTACACACTGTCTGATCTCACTAGTCCCATCCTCCCTGAGTTATAAACTGTCTGATCTCACTGGGCCCACCCCTGGGTTACACACTGTCTGATCTCACTGGGCCCACCCCCGGGTTACACACTGTCTGATCTCACTGGGCCCGCCCCCCGGTTACACACTGTCTGATCTCACTGGGCCCACCCCTGGGTTACACACTGTCTGATCTCACTGGGCCCACCCCCGGATTACACACTGTCTGATCTCACTGGGCCCCCGGGTTACACACTGTCTGATCTCACTGGGCCCACCCCTGGGTTACACACTGCCTGATCTCACTGGGCCCACACACGGGTTACACACTGTCTGATCTCAATAGCCCACTCCCGTGTTACAGACTGTCTGATGTCACTGGGCCCAACCCCGGGTTACACACTGTCTGATCTCACTGGGCCCCCGGGTTACACACTGTCTGATCTCACTGGGCCCACCCCCGTGTTACACACTGTCTGATCTCACTGGGCCCCCGGGTTACACACTGTCTGATCTCACTGGGTCCCCGGGTTACACACTGTCTGATCTCACTGGCCCCACCCCCTGGTTACACATTGTCTGATCTCACTGGGCCCCCGGGTTACACACTGTATGATCTCAGTGGCCCCGCCCCTGGGTTACACACTGTCAGTTCTCACTGGGCCCCCGGGTTTCACACTGTCTGATCTCACTGGGCCCACCCCCGGGTTACACACTGTCTGATCTCACTGGGCCCATCCCCGGGTTACACACTGTCTGATCTCACTGGGCCCCCGGGTTTCACACTGTCTGATCTAACTGGGCCCACCCACGGGTTACACACTGTCTGATCTCACTGGGGCCCCGGGTTAAACACTGTCTGATCTCACTGGGCCCACACCCGTGTTACACACTGTCTGATCTCACTGGGCCCCCGGGTTACACACTGTCTGATCTCACTGGCCCCACCACCGGGTTACAGACTTTCTGATCTCACTGGGCCCACCCCCGGGTGACACACTGTCTGATCTCACTGGGCCCACACCCGGGTTACACACTGTCTGATCTCACTGGGCCCCCGGGTTACACACTGTCTGATCTCACTGGGCCCACCCCTGGGTTACACACTGTCTGATCTCACTGGGCACACACACGGGTTACACACTGTCTGATCTCAATAGCCCACTCCCGGGTTACAGGCTGTCTGATTTCACTGCGCCCAACCCCGGGTTACACACTGTCTGATCTAACTGGGCCCACCCACGGGTTACACACTGTCTGATCTCACTGGGGCCCCGGGTTAAACACTGTCTGATCTCACTGGGACCACACCCGTGTTACACACTGTCTGATCTCACTGGGCCCCCGGGTTACACACTGTCTGATTTCACTGGGTCCCCGGGTTACACACTGTCTGATCTCACTGGCCTCACCCCCGGGTTACACACTGTCTGATCTCACTGGGCCCCCGGGTTACACACTGTATGATCTCAGTGGCCCCGCCCCTGGGTTACACACTGTCTGATCTCACTGGGCCCCCGGGTTACACACTGTCTGATCTCACTGGGCCCACCCCCGGGTTACACACTGTCTGATCTCACTGGGCCCATCCCCGGGTTACACACTGTCTGATCTCACTGCACATCCGGGTTACACACTGTCTGATCTCACTCGGCCCACCCCCAGGTTACACACTGTCTGATCTCACTGGGCCCACCCCCGGGTTACACAATGTCTGATCCCACTGGGCCCACCCCCGGGTTACACTCTGTCTGATCTCACTGGGCCCCCGGGTTACACACTGCTTGATCTCACTGGGCCCACCCCGGTTTACACACTGACTGATCTCACTGGGCCCACCCCCAGGTTACACACTGTCTGATCTCACTGGGCCCACCCCCGGGTTACACACTGTCTGATCTCACTGGGCCCACCTCGGGTTACACACTGTCTGATCTCACAGAGCCCACCACTGGGTTACACACTGTCTGATCTCACTAGTCCCATCCTCCCTGAGTTATAAACTGTCTGATCTCACTGGGCCCACCCCTGGGTTACACACTGTCTGATCTCACTGGGCCCACCCCCGGGTTACACACTGTCTGATCTCACTGGGCCCGCCCCCCGGTTACACACTGTCTGATCTCACTGGGCCCACCCCTGGGTTACACACTGTCTGATCTCACTGGGCCCACCCCCGGATTACACACTGTCTGATCTCACTGGGCCCCCGGGTTACACACTGTCTGATCTCACTGGGCCCACCCCTGGGTTACACACTGCCTGATCTCACTGGGCCCACACACGGGTTACACACTGTCTGATCTCAATAGCCCACTCCCGTGTTACAGACTGTCTGATGTCACTGGGCCCAACCCCGGGTTACACACTGTCTGATCTCACTGGGCCCCCGGGTTACACACTGTCTGATCTCACTGGGCCCACCCCCGTGTTACACACTGTCTGATCTCACTGGGCCCCCGGGTTACACACTGTCTGATCTCACTGGGTCCCCGGGTTACACACTGTCTGATCTCACTGGCCCCACCCCCTGGTTACATATTGTCTGATCTCACTGGGCCCCCGGGTTACACACTGTATGATCTCAGTGGCCCCGCCCCTGGGTTACACACTGTCAGTTCTCACTGGGCCCCCGGGATTCACACTGTCTGATCTCACTGGGCCCACCCCCGGGTTACACACTGTCTGATCTCACTGGGCCCATCCCCGGGTTACACACTGTCTGATCTCACTGGGCCCCCGGGTTTCACACTGTCTGATCTCACTGGGCCCACCCCCGGTTTACACATTGTCTGAACTCACTGGGCCCACCCCCGGGTTACACACTCTCTGATCTCACTGGGCCCCCGGGTTACACACTGTCTGATCTCACTGGTCCCAAACCCAGGTTACACACAGTCTGATGTCACTGGGCACACCCCCGGGTTACATTCTGTCTGATCCTTCTGGGCCCAGCCCCGCGTTACACTCTGTCTGATCTCACTGGGCCCACCACCGGGTTACAGACTTTCTGATCTCACTGGGCCCACACCCGGGTGACACACTTTCTGATCTCACTGGGCCCACCCCCGGGTTACACACTGTCTGATCTCACTGGGCCCCCGGGTTACACACTGTCTGATCTCACTGGGCCCACTCCTGGGTTACACACTGTCTGATCTCACTGGGCCCACACACGGATTACACACTGTCAGATCTCAATAGCCCACTCGCGGGTTACAGACTGTCTGATGTCACTGGGCCCAACCCCGGGTTACACACTGTCTGATCTAACTGGGCCCACCCACGGGTTACACACTGTCTGATCTCACTGGGCCCCCGGGTTAAACACTGTCTGATCTCACTGGCCCCACCCCCGTGTTACACACTGTCTGATCTCACTGGGCCCCCGGGTTACACACTGTCTGATCTCACTGGGTCCCCGGGTTACACACTGTCTGATCTCACTGGTCCCACCCCCGGGTTACACACTGTCTGATCTCACTGGGCCCCCGGGTTACACACTGTATGATCTCAGTGGCCCCGCCCCTGGGTTACACACTGTCTGATCTCACTGGGCCACCGGGTTACACACTGTCTGATCTCACTGGGCCCACCCCCGGGTTACACACTGTCTGATCTCACTGGGCCCATCCCCGGGTTACACACTGTCTGATCTCACTGCACATCCGGGTTACACACTGTCTGATCTCACTCGGCCCACCCCCGGGTTACACACTGTCTGATCTCACTGGGCCCACCCCCGGGTTAAACATTGTCTGATCTCACTGGGCGCCCGGGTTACACTCTGTCTGATCTCACTGGGCCCCCGGGTTACACACTGCTTGATCTCACAGGGCCCACCCCGGGTTACACACTGACTGATCTCACTGGGCCCACCCCCAGGTTACACACTGTCTGATCTCATTGGGCCCACCCCCGGGTTACACACTGTCTGATCTCAGTGGGCCCACCCCTGGGTTACACACTGTCTGATCTCACTGGGCCCACCACTGGGTTACAGAGTGTCTGATCTCACTGGGCACACCCCCGGGTTACACACTGTCTGATCTCACTGGGCCCACCCCCGGGTTACACACTGTCTGATCTCACTGCTCCAGCCCCCTGGTTACACACTGTCTGATCTCACTGGGCTCACCCCCGTGTTACACACTGTCTGATCTCACTGGGCCCCCGGGATACACACTGTGTGATCTCACTGGGTCCCCGGATTACACACTGTCTGATCTCACTGGGCCCCCGGGTTACACACTCTCTGATCTCACTGGGCCCACCCCCGGGTTACACACTGTCTGATCTCACTGCTCCAGCCCCCTGGTTACACACTGTCTGATCTCACTGGCCCAACCCCCGGGTTACACACTGTCTGATCTCACTGGGCCCCCGGGTAACACACTCTATGATCTCAGTGGCCCCGCCCCTGGGTTACACACTGTCTGATCTCACTGGGCCCCCGGGTTACACACTGTCTGATCTCACTGGGCCCACGCCCGGGTTACACACTGTCTGATCTCACTGGGCCCATCCCCGGGTTACACACTGTCTGATCTCACTGCACATCCGGGTTACACACTTTCTGATAACACTGGGCCCACCCCCAGGTTACACACTGTCTGATCTCACTGGGCCCAACCCCGGGTTACACACTATCTGAGCCCACTGGGCCCACCGCCGGGTTACACTCTGTCTGATCTCATTGGGCCCCCGGGTTACACACTGCTTGATCTCACTGGGCCCACGCCGGGTTACACACTGTCTGATCTCACTGGGCCCAGCCCCAGGTTACACACTGTCTGATCTCACTGGGCCCACCCCGGGTTACACACTGTCTGATCTCACTGGGCCCCCGGGTTACACACTCTCTGATCTCACTGGGCCCACCCCTGGGTTACACACTGTCTGATCTCACTGGGCCCAACCCCGGGTTACACACTGTCTGATCTCACTGGGCCCCCGGGTTACACACTGCTTGATCTCACTGGTCCCACTCCCAGGTTACACACTGTCTGATCTCACTGGGCCCACCCCCGGGTTACACACTATGTGATCTCACTGGGCCCCCGGGTTACACACTGCTTGATCTCACTGGGCCCAGCCCTTGGTTATACACTGTCTGATCTCACTGGGTCCAACCCCGGGTTACACACTGTCTGATCTCACTGGGCCCACCCCCGGGTTACACACTGTCTGATCTCACTGGGCCCGCCCCCGGGTGACACACTGTCTGATCTCACTGGGCCCCCGGGTTACACACTGTCTGAGCTCACTGGGCCCACCCCCGGGTTACACACTGTCTGATCTCACTGGGCCGCCGGGTTACACACTGTCTGATCTCACTGGGCCCACCCCCGGGTTACACACGGTCTGAACTCACTGGGCCCACCCCCGGGTTACACACTGTCGGATCTCACTGGTCCCATCCTCCCTGAGTTACAAACTGTCTGATCTCACTGGGCCTAAGGTTTACACACTGTCTGAACTCACTGGGCCCACCCCGGGGTTACACACCCTCTGATCTCACTGGGCCCCCGGGTTACACACTGTCTGATCTCCCTGGTCCCACCCCCAGGTTACACACTGTCTGATCTCACTGGGCACACCCCCGGGTTACATTCTGTCTGATCCCACTGGGCACAGCCCCGGGTTACACTCTGTCTGATCTCACTGGGCCCACCACCGGGTTACAGACTTTCTGATCTCACTGGGCCCACCCCCGGGTGACACACTGTCTGATCTCACTGGGCCCACACCCGGGTTACACACTGTCTGATCTCACTGGGCCCCCGGGTTACACACTGTCTGATCTCACTGGGCCCACCCCTGGGTTACACACTGTCTGATCTCACTGGGCCCACACACGGGTTACACACTGTCTGATCTCAATAGCCCACTCCCTGGTTACAGGCTGTCTGATTTCACTGCGCCCAACCCCGGGTTACACACTGTCTGATCTCACTGGGCCCATCCCCGGGTTACACACTCTCTGATCTCACTGGGCCCCCGGGTTTCACACTGTCTGATCTCACTGGGCCCATCCCCGGTTTACACATTGTCTGAACTCACTGGGCCCACCCCGGGTTACACACTGACTGATCTCACTGGGCCCACCCCCAGGTTACACACTGTCTGATCTCATTGGGCCCACCCCCGGGTTACACACTGTCTGATCTCAGTGGGCCCACCCCTGGGTTGCACACTGTCTGATCTCACTGGGCCCACCACTGGGTTACAGAGTGTCTGATCTCACTGGGCACACCCCCGGGTTACACACTGTCTGATCTCACTGGGCCCACCCCCGGGTTACACACTGTCTGATCTCACTGGGCCCCCGGGTTACACACTGTCTGATCTCACTTGGCCCACCCCTGGGTAACACACTGTCTGATCTCACTGGGCCCACCCACGAGCTACACACTGTCTGATCTCACTGGGCCCACCCCCGGGTTACACACTGTCTGCTCTCACTGCTCCAGCCCCCTGGTTACACACTGTCTGATCTCACTGGGCTCACCCCCGTGTTACACACTGTCTGATCTCACTGGGCCCCCGGGATACACACTGTCTGATCTCACTGGGTCCCCGGGTTACACACTGTCTGATCTCACTGGGCCCCCGGGTTACACACTGTCTGATCTCACTGGGCCCACCCCCGGGTTACACACTGTCTGATCTCACTGGGCCCACCCCTGGGTTACACACTGTCTGATCTCACTAGTCCCATCCTCCCTGAGTTATAAACTGTCTGATCTCACTGGGCCCACCCCCGGGTTACACACTGTCTGATCTCACTGGGCCCACCCCCGGGTTACACACTGTCTGATCTCACTGGGCCCGCCCCCCGGTTACACACTGTCTGATCTCACTGGGCCCACCCCTGGGTTACACACTGTCTGATCTCACTGGGCCCACCCCCGGATTACACACTGTCTGATCTCACTGGGCCCCCGGGTTACACACTGTCTGATCTCACTGGGCCCACCCCTGGGTTACACACTGCCTGATCTCACTGGGCCCACACACGGGTTACACACTGTCTGATCTCAATAGCCCACTCCCGTGTTACAGACTGTCTGATGTCACTGGGCCCAACCCCGGGTTACACACTGTCTGATCTCACTGGGCCCCCGGGTTACACACTGTCTGATCTCACTGGGCCCACCCCCGTGTTACACACTGTCTGATCTCACTGGGCCCCCGGGTTACACACTGTCTGATCTCACTGGGTCCCCGGGTTACACACTGTCTGATCTCACTGGCCCCACCCCCGGGTTACACATTGTCTGATCTCACTGGGCCCCCGGGTTACACACTGTATGATCTCAGTGGCCCCGCCCCTGGGTTACACACTGTCAGTTCTCACTGGGCCCCCGGGTTTCACACTGTCTGATCTCACTGGGCCCACCCCCGGGTTACACACTGTCTGATCTCACTGGGCCCATCCCCGGGTTACACACTGTCTGATCTCACTGGGCCCCCGGGTTTCACACTGTCTGATCTCACTGGGCCCACCCCCGGTTTACACATTGTCTGAACTCACTGGGCCCACCCCCGGGTTACACACTCTCTGATCTCACTGGGCCCCCGGGTTACACACTGTCTGATCTCACTGGTCCCAAACCCAGGTTACACACAGTCTGATGTCACTGGGCACACCCCCGGGTTACATTCTGTCTGATCCTTCTGGGCCCAGCCCCGGGTTACACTCTGTCTGATCTCACTGGGCCCACCACCGGGTTACAGACTTTCTGATCTCACTGGGCCCACACCCGAGTGACACACTTTCTGATCTCACTGGGCCCACCCCCGGGTTACACACTGTCTGATCTCACTGGGCCCCCGGGTTACACACTGTCTGATCTCACTGGGCCCACTCCTGGGTTACACACTGTCTGATCTCACTGGGCCCACACACGGATTACACACTGTCAGATCTCAATAGCCCACTCGCGGGTTACAGACTGTCTGATGTCACTGGGCCCAACCCCGGGTTACACACTGTCTGATCTAACTGGGCCCACCCACGGGTTACACACTGTCTGATCTCACTGGGCCCCCGGGTTAAACACTGTCTGATCTCACTGGCCCCACCCCCGTGTTACACACTGTCTGATCTCACTGGGCCCCCGGGTTACACACTGTCTGATCTCACTGGGTCCCCGGGTTACACACTGTCTGATCTCACTGGTCCCACCCCCGGGTTACACACTGTCTGATCTCACTGGGCCCCCGGGTTACACACTGTATGATCTCAGTGGCCCCGCCCCTGGGTTACACACTGTCTGATCTCACTGGGCCACCGGGTTACACACTGTCTGATCTCACTGGGCCCACCCCCGGGTTAAACACTGTCTGATCTCACTGGGCCCATCCCCGGGTTACACACTGTCTGATCTCACTGCACATCCGGGTTACACACTGTCTGATCTCACTCGGCCCACCCCCGGGTTACACACTGTCTGATCTCACTGGGCCCACCCCCGTGTTACACACTGTCTGATCTCACTGGGCCCCCGGGTTACACACTGTCTGATCTCACTGGGTCCCCGGGTTACACACTGTCTGATCTCACTGGCCCCACCCCCTGGTTACACATTGTCTGATCTCACTGGGCCCCCGGGTTACACACTGTATGATCTCAGTGGCCCCGCCCCTGGGTTACACACTGTCAGTTCTCACTGGGCCCCCGGGTTTCACACTGTCTGATCTCACTGGGCCCACCCCCGGGTTACACACTGTCTGATCTCACTGGGCCCATCCCCGGGTTACACACTGTCTGATCTCACTGGGCCCCCGGGTTTCACACTGTCTGATCTAACTGGGCCCACCCACGGGTTACACACTGTCTGATCTCACTGGGGCCCCGGGTTAAACACTGTCTGATCTCACTGGGCCCACACCCGTGTTACACACTGTCTGATCTCACTGGGCCCCCGGGTTACACACTGTCTGATCTCACTGGCCCCACCACCGGGTTACAGACTTTCTGATCTCACTGGGCCCACCCCCGGGTGACACACTGTCTGATCTCACTGGGCCCACACCCGGGTTACACACTGTCTGATCTCACTGGGCCCCCGGGTTACACACTGTCTGATCTCACTGGGCCCACCCCTGGGTTACACACTGTCTGATCTCACTGGGCACACACACGGGTTACACACTGTCTGATCTCAATAGCCCACTCCCGGGTTACAGGCTGTCTGATTTCACTGCGCCCAACCCCGGGTTACACACTGTCTGATCTAACTGGGCCCACCCACGGGTTACACACTGTCTGATCTCACTGGGGCCCCGGGTTAAACACTGTCTGATCTCACTGGGACCACACCCGTGTTACACACTGTCTGATCTCACTGGGCCCCCGGGTTACACACTGTCTGATTTCACTGGGTCCCCGGGTTACACACTGTCTGATCTCACTGGCCTCACCCCCGGGTTACACACTGTCTGATCTCACTGGGCCCCCGGGTTACACACTGTATGATCTCAGTGGCCCCGCCCCTGGGTTACACACTGTCTGATCTCACTGGGCCCCCGGGTTACACACTGTCTGATCTCACTGGGCCCACCCCCGGGTTACACACTGTCTGATCTCACTGGGCCCATCCCCGGGTTACACACTGTCTGATCTCACTGCACATCCGGGTTACACACTGTCTGATCTCACTCGGCCCACCCCCAGGTTACACACTGTCTGATCTCACTGGGCCCACCCCCGGGTTACACAATGTCTGATCCCACTGGGCCCACCCCCGGGTTACACTCTGTCTGATCTCACTGGGCCCCCGGGTTACACACTGCTTGATCTCACTGGGCCCACCCCGGTTTACACACTGACTGATCTCACTGGGCCCACCCCCAGGTTACACACTGTCTGATCTCACTGGGCCCACCCCCGGGTTACACACTGTCTGATCTCACTGGGCCCACCTCGGGTTACACACTGTCTGATCTCACAGAGCCCACCACTGGGTTACACACTGTCTGATCTCACTAGTCCCATCCTCCCTGAGTTATAAACTGTCTGATCTCACTGGGCCCACCCCTGGGTTACACACTGTCTGATCTCACTGGGCCCACCCCCGGGTTACACACTGTCTGATCTCACTGGGCCCGCCCCCCGGTTACACACTGTCTGATCTCACTGGGCCCACCCCTGGGTTACACACTGTCTGATCTCACTGGGCCCACCCCCGGATTACACACTGTCTGATCTCACTGGGCCCCCGGGTTACACACTGTCTGATCTCACTGGGCCCACCCCTGGGTTACACACTGCCTGATCTCACTGGGCCCACACACGGGTTACACACTGTCTGATCTCAATAGCCCACTCCCGTGTTACAGACTGTCTGATGTCACTGGGCCCAACCCCGGGTTACACACTGTCTGATCTCACTGGGCCCCCGGGTTACACACTGTCTGATCTCACTGGGCCCACCCCCGTGTTACACACTGTCTGATCTCACTGGGCCCCCGGGTTACACACTGTCTGATCTCACTGGGTCCCCGGGTTACACACTGTCTGATCTCACTGGCCCCACACCCTGGTTACATATTGTCTGATCTCACTGGGCCCCCGGGTTACACACTGTATGATCTCAGTGGCCCCGCCCCTGGGTTACACACTGTCAGTTCTCACTGGGCCCCCGGGATTCACACTGTCTGATCTCACTGGGCCCACCCCCGGGTTACACACTGTCTGATCTCACTGGGCCCATCCCCGGGTTACACACTGTCTGATCTCACTGGGCCCCCGGGTTTCACACTGTCTGATCTCACTGGGCCCACCCCCGGTTTACACATTGTCTGAACTCACTGGGCCCACCCCCGGGTTACACACTCTCTGATCTCACTGGGCCCCCGGGTTACACACTGTCTGATCTCACTGGTCCCAAACCCAGGTTACACACAGTCTGATGTCACTGGGCACACCCCCGGGTTACATTCTGTCTGATCCTTCTGGGCCCAGCCCCGCGTTACACTCTGTCTGATCTCACTGGGCCCACCACCGGGTTACAGACTTTCTGATCTCACTGGGCCCACACCCGGGTGACACACTTTCTGATCTCACTGGGCCCACCCCCGGGTTACACACTGTCTGATCTCACTGGGCCCCCGGGTTACACACTGTCTGATCTCACTGGGCCCACTCCTGGGTTACACACTGTCTGATCTCACTGGGCCCACACACGGATTACACACTGTCAGATCTCAATAGCCCACTCGCGGGTTACAGACTGTCTGATGTCACTGGGCCCAACCCCGGGTTACACACTGTCTGATCTAACTGGGCCCACCCACGGGTTACACACTGTCTGATCTCACTGGGCCCCCGGGTTAAACACTGTCTGATCTCACTGGCCCCACCCCCGTGTTACACACTGTCTGATCTCACTGGGCCCCCGGGTTACACACTGTCTGATCTCACTGGGTCCCCGGGTTACACACTGTCTGATCTCACTGGTCCCACCCCCGGGTTACACACTGTCTGATCTCACTGGGCCCCCGGGTTACACACTGTATGATCTCAGTGGCCCCGCCCCTGGGTTACACACTGTCTGATCTCACTGGGCCACCGGGTTACACACTGTCTGATCTCACTGGGCCCACCCCCGGGTTACACACTGTCTGATCTCACTGGGCCCATCCCCGGGTTACACACTGTCTGATCTCACTGCACATCCGGGTTACACACTGTCTGATCTCACTCGGCCCACCCCCGGGTTACACACTGTCTGATCTCACTGGGCCCACCCCCGGGTTAAACATTGTCTGATCTCACTGGGCGCCCGGGTTACACTCTGTCTGATCTCACTGGGCCCCCGGGTTACACACTGCTTGATCTCACAGGGCCCACCCCGGGTTACACACTGACTGATCTCACTGGGCCCACCCCCAGGTTACACACTGTCTGATCTCATTGGGCCCACCCCCGGGTTACACACTGTCTGATCTCAGTGGGCCCACCCCTGGGTTACACACTGTCTGATCTCACTGGGCCCACCACTGGGTTACAGAGTGTCTGATCTCACTGGGCACACCCCCGGGTTACACACTGTCTGATCTCACTGGGCCCACCCCCGGGTTACACACTGTCTGATCTCACTGCTCCAGCCCCCTGGTTACACACTGTCTGATCTCACTGGGCTCACCCCCGTGTTACACACTGTCTGATCTCACTGGGCCCCCGGGATACACACTGTGTGATCTCACTGGGTCCCCGGATTACACACTGTCTGATCTCACTGGGCCCCCGGGTTACACACTCTCTGATCTCACTGGGCCCACCCCCGGGTTACACACTGTCTGATCTCACTGCTCCAGCCCCCTGGTTACACACTGTCTGATCTCACTGGCCCAACCCCCGGGTTACACACTGTCTGATCTCACTGGGCCCCCGGGTAACACACTCTATGATCTCAGTGGCCCCGCCCCTGGGTTACACACTGTCTGATCTCACTGGGCCCCCGGGTTACACACTGTCTGATCTCACTGGGCCCACGCCCGGGTTACACACTGTCTGATCTCACTGGGCCCATCCCCGGGTTACACACTGTCTGATCTCACTGCACATCCGGGTTACACACTTTCTGATAACACTGGGCCCACCCCCAGGTTACACACTGTCTGATCTCACTGGGCCCAACCCCGGGTTACACACTATCTGAGCCCACTGGGCCCACCGCCGGGTTACACTCTGTCTGATCTCATTGGGCCCCCGGGTTACACACTGCTTGATCTCACTGGGCCCACGCCGGGTTACACACTGTCTGATCTCACTGGGCCCAGCCCCAGGTTACACACTGTCTGATCTCACTGGGCCCACCCCGGGTTACACACTGTCTGATCTCACTGGGCCCCCGGGTTACACACTCTCTGATCTCACTGGGCCCACCCCTGGGTTACACACTGTCTGATCTCACTGGGCCCAACCCCGGGTTACACACTGTCTGATCTCACTGGGCCCCCGGGTTACACACTGCTTGATCTCACTGGTCCCACTCCCAGGTTACACACTGTCTGATCTCACTGGGCCCACCCCCGGGTTACACACTATGTGATCTCACTGGGCCCCCGGGTTACACACTGCTTGATCTCACTGGGCCCAGCCCTTGGTTATACACTGTCTGATCTCACTGGGTCCAACCCCGGGTTACACACTGTCTGATCTCACTGGGCCCACCCCCGGGTTACACACTGTCTGATCTCACTGGGCCCGCCCCCGGGTGACACACTGTCTGATCTCACTGGGCCCCCGGGTTACACACTGTCTGAGCTCACTGGGCCCACCCCCGGGTTACACACTGTCTGATCTCACTGGGCCGCCGGGTTACACACTGTCTGATCTCACTGGGCCCACCCCCGGGTTACACACGGTCTGAACTCACTGGGCCCACCCCCGGGTTACACACTGTCGGATCTCACTGGTCCCATCCTCCCTGAGTTACAAACTGTCTGATCTCACTGGGCCTAAGGTTTACACACTGTCTGAACTCACTGGGCCCACCCCGGGGTTACACACCCTCTGATCTCACTGGGCCCCCGGGTTACACACTGTCTGATCTCCCTGGTCCCACCCCCAGGTTACACACTGTCTGATCTCACTGGGCACACCCCCGGGTTACATTCTGTCTGATCCCACTGGGCACAGCCCCGGGTTACACTCTGTCTGATCTCACTGGGCCCACCACCGGGTTACAGACTTTCTGATCTCACTGGGCCCACCCCCGGGTGACACACTGTCTGATCTCACTGGGCCCACACCCGGGTTACACACTGTCTGATCTCACTGGGCCCCCGGGTTACACACTGTCTGATCTCACTGGGCCCACCCCTGGGTTACACACTGTCTGATCTCACTGGGCCCACACACGGGTTACACACTGTCTGATCTCAATAGCCCACTCCCTGGTTACAGGCTGTCTGATTTCACTGCGCCCAACCCCGGGTTACACACTGTCTGATCTCACTGGGCCCATCCCCGGGTTACACACTCTCTGATCTCACTGGGCCCCCGGGTTTCACACTGTCTGATCTCACTGGGCCCATCCCCGGTTTACACATTGTCTGAACTCACTGGGCCCACCCCGGGTTACACACTGACTGATCTCACTGGGCCCACCCCCAGGTTACACACTGTCTGATCTCATTGGGCCCACCCCCGGGTTACACACTGTCTGATCTCAGTGGGCCCACCCCTGGGTTGCACACTGTCTGATCTCACTGGGCCCACCACTGGGTTACAGAGTGTCTGATCTCACTGGGCACACCCCCGGGTTACACACTGTCTGATCTCACTGGGCCCACCCCCGGGTTACACACTGTCTGATCTCACTGGGCCCCCGGGTTACACACTGTCTGATCTCACTTGGCCCACCCCTGGGTAACACACTGTCTGATCTCACTGGGCCCACCCACGAGCTACACACTGTCTGATCTCACTGGGCCCACCCCCGGGTTACACACTGTCTGCTCTCACTGCTCCAGCCCCCTGGTTACACACTGTCTGATCTCACTGGGCTCACCCCCGTGTTACACACTGTCTGATCTCACTGGGCCCCCGGGATACACACTGTCTGATCTCACTGGGTCCCCGGGTTACACACTGTCTGATCTCACTGGGCCCCCGGGTTACACACTGTCTGATCTCACTGGGCCCACCCCCGGGTTACACACTGTCTGATCTCACTGGGCCCACCCCTGGGTTACACACTGTCTGATCTCACTAGTCCCATCCTCCCTGAGTTATAAACTGTCTGATCTCACTGGGCCCACCCCCGGGTTACACACTGTCTGATCTCACTGGGCCCACCCCCGGGTTACACACTGTCTGATCTCACTGGGCCCGCCCCCCGGTTACACACTGTCTGATCTCACTGGGCCCACCCCTGGGTTACACACTGTCTGATCTCACTGGGCCCACCCCCGGATTACACACTGTCTGATCTCACTGGGCCCCCGGGTTACACACTGTCTGATCTCACTGGGCCCACCCCTGGGTTACACACTGCCTGATCTCACTGGGCCCACACACGGGTTACACACTGTCTGATCTCAATAGCCCACTCCCGTGTTACAGACTGTCTGATGTCACTGGGCCCAACCCCGGGTTACACACTGTCTGATCTCACTGGGCCCCCGGGTTACACACTGTCTGATCTCACTGGGCCCACCCCCGTGTTACACACTGTCTGATCTCACTGGGCCCCCGGGTTACACACTGTCTGATCTCACTGGGTCCCCGGGTTACACACTGTCTGATCTCACTGGCCCCACCCCCGGGTTACACATTGTCTGATCTCACTGGGCCCCCGGGTTACACACTGTATGATCTCAGTGGCCCCGCCCCTGGGTTACACACTGTCAGTTCTCACTGGGCCCCCGGGTTTCACACTGTCTGATCTCACTGGGCCCACCCCCGGGTTACACACTGTCTGATCTCACTGGGCCCATCCCCGGGTTACACACTGTCTGATCTCACTGGGCCCCCGGGTTTCACACTGTCTGATCTCACTGGGCCCACCCCCGGTTTACACATTGTCTGAACTCACTGGGCCCACCCCCGGGTTACACACTCTCTGATCTCACTGGGCCCCCGGGTTACACACTGTCTGATCTCACTGGTCCCAAACCCAGGTTACACACAGTCTGATGTCACTGGGCACACCCCCGGGTTACATTCTGTCTGATCCTTCTGGGCCCAGCCCCGGGTTACACTCTGTCTGATCTCACTGGGCCCACCACCGGGTTACAGACTTTCTGATCTCACTGGGCCCACACCCGAGTGACACACTTTCTGATCTCACTGGGCCCACCCCCGGGTTACACACTGTCTGATCTCACTGGGCCCCCGGGTTACACACTGTCTGATCTCACTGGGCCCACTCCTGGGTTACACACTGTCTGATCTCACTGGGCCCACACACGGATTACACACTGTCAGATCTCAATAGCCCACTCGCGGGTTACAGACTGTCTGATGTCACTGGGCCCAACCCCGGGTTACACACTGTCTGATCTAACTGGGCCCACCCACGGGTTACACACTGTCTGATCTCACTGGGCCCCCGGGTTAAACACTGTCTGATCTCACTGGCCCCACCCCCGTGTTACACACTGTCTGATCTCACTGGGCCCCCGGGTTACACACTGTCTGATCTCACTGGGTCCCCGGGTTACACACTGTCTGATCTCACTGGTCCCACCCCCGGGTTACACACTGTCTGATCTCACTGGGCCCCCGGGTTACACACTGTATGATCTCAGTGGCCCCGCCCCTGGGTTACACACTGTCTGATCTCACTGGGCCACCGGGTTACACACTGTCTGATCTCACTGGGCCCACCCCCGGGTTAAACACTGTCTGATCTCACTGGGCCCATCCCCGGGTTACACACTGTCTGATCTCACTGCACATCCGGGTTACACACTGTCTGATCTCACTCGGCCCACCCCCGGGTTACACACTGTCTGATCTCACTGGGCCCACCCCCGGGTTAAACACTGTCTGATCTCACTGGGCGCCCGGGTTACACTCTGTCTGATCTCACTGGGCCCCCGGGTTACACACTGCTTGATCTCACAGGGCCCACCCCGGGTTACACACTGACTGATCTCACTGGGCCCACCCCCAGGTTACACACTGTCTGATCTCATTGGGCCCACCCCCGGGTTACACACTGTCTGATCTCAGTGGGCCCACCCCTGAGTTACACACTGTCTGATCTCACTGGGCCCACCACTGGGTTACAGAGTGTCTGATCTCACTGGGCACACCCCCGGGTTACACACTGTCTGATCTCACTGGGCCCACCACCGGGTTACACACTGTCTGATCTCACTGGGCCCCCGGGTTACACACTGTCTGATCTCACTTGGCCCACCCCTGGGTTACACACTGTCTGATGTCACTGGGCCCACCCACGAGCTACACACTGTCTGATCTCACTGGGCCCACCCCCGGGTTACACACTGTCTGCTCTCACTGCTCCAGCCCCCTGGTTACACACTGTCTGATCTCACTGGGCTCACCCCCGTGTTACACACTGTCTGATCTCACTGGGCCCCCGGGATACACACTGTCTGATCTCACTGGGTCCCCGGGTTACACACTGTCTGATCTCACTGGGCCCCCGGGTTACACACTGTCTGATCTCACTGGGCCCACCCCCGGGTTACACACTGTCTGATCTCACTGCTCCAGCCCCCTGGTTACACACTGTCTGATCTCACTGGCCCAACCCCCGGGTTACACACTGTCTGATCTCACTGGGCCCCCGGGTAACACACTCTATGATCTCAGTGGCCCCGCCCCTGGGTTACACACTGTCTGATCTCACTGGGCCCCCGGGTTACACACTGTCTGATCTCACTGGGCCCATCCCCGGGTTACACACTGTCTGATCTCACTGCACATCCGGGTTACACACTTTCTGATATCACTGGGCCCACCCCCAGGTTACACACTGTCTGATCTCACTGGGCCCAACCCCGTGTTACAGACTTTCTGATCTCACTCGGCCCACACCCGAGTGACACACTTTCTGATCTCACTGGGCCCACCCCCGGGTTACACACTGTCTGATCTCACTGGGCCCCCGGGTTACACACTGTCTGATCTCACTGGGCCCACTCCTGGGTTACACACTGTCTGATCTCACTGGGCCCACACACGGATTACACACTGTCAGATCTCAATAGCCCACTCGCGGGTTACAGACTGTCTGATGTCACTGGGCCCAACCCCGGGTTACACACTGTCTGATCTAACTGGGCCCACCCACGGGTTACACACTGTCTGAGCTCACTGGGCCCCCGGGTTAAACACTGTCTGATCTCACTGGCCCCACCCCCGTGTTACACACTGTCTGATCTCATTGGGCCCCCGGGTTACACACTGTCTGATCTCACTGGGTCCCCGGGTTACACACTGTCTGACCTCACTGGTCCCACCCCCGGGTTACACACTGTCTGATCTCACTGGGCCCCCGCGTTACACACTGTATGATCTCAGTGGCCCCGCCCCTGGGTTACACACTGTCTGATCTCACTGGGCCACCGGGTTACACACTGTCTGATCTCACTGGGCCCATCCCCGGGTTACACACTGTCTGATCTCACTGCACATCCGGGTTACACACTGTCTGATCTCACTCGGCCCACCCCCGGGTTACACACTGTCTGATCTCACTGGGCACACCCCCGGGTTAAACACTGTGTGATCTCACTGGGCGCCCGGGTTACACTCTGTCTGATCTCACTGGGCCCCCGGGTTACACACTGCTTGATCTCACAGGGCCCACCCCGGGTTACACACTGACTGACCTCACTGGGCCCACCCCCAGGTTACACACTGTCTGATCTCATTGGGCCCACCCCCGGGTTACACACTGTCTGATCTCAGTGGGCCCACCCCTGAGTTACACACTGTCTGATCTCACTGGGCCCACCACTGGGTTACAGAGTGTCTGATCTCACTGGGCACACCCCCGGGTTACACACTGTCTGATCTCACTGGGCCCACCCCCGGGTTACACACTGTCTGATCTCACTGGGCCCCCGGGTTACACACTGTCTGATCTCACTTGGCCCACCCCTGGGTTACACACTGTCTGATCTCACTGGGCCCACCCACGAGCTACACACTGTCTGATCTCACTGGGCCCACCCCCGGGTTACACACTGTCTGCTCTCACTGCTCCAGCCCCCTGGTTACACACTGTCTGATCTCACTGGGCTCACCCCCGTGTTACACACTGTCTGATCTCACTGGGCCCCCGGGATACACACTGTCTGATCTCACTGGGTCCCCGGGTTACACACTGTCTGATCTCACTGGGCCCCCCGGGTTACACACTGTCTGATCTCACTGGGCCCACCCCCGGGTTACACACTGTCTGATCTCACTGCTCCAGCCCCCTGGTTACACACTGTCTGATCTCACTGGCCCAACCCCCGGGTTACACACTGTCTGATCTCACTGGGCCCCCGGGTAACACACTCTATGATCTCAGTGGCCCCGCCCCTGGGTTACACACTGTCTGATCTCACTGGGCCCCCGGGTTACACATGTCTGATCTCACTGGGCCCATCCCCGGGTTACACACTGTCTGATCTCACTGGGCCCACCCCCGGGTTACACACTGTCTGATCTCACTGGGCCCCCGGGTTACACACTGTCTGATCTCACTTGGCCCACCCCTGGGTTACACACTGTCTGATGTCACTGGGCCCACCCACGAGCTACACACTGTCTGATCTCACTGGGCCCACCCCCGGGTTACACACTGTCTGCTCTCACTGCTCCAGCCCCCTGGTTACACACTGTCTGATCTCACTGGGCTCACCCCCGTGTTACACACTGTCTGATCTCACTGGGCCCCCGGGATACACACTGTCTGATCTCACTGGGTCCCCGGGTTACACACTGTCTGATCTCACTGGGCCCCCGGGTTACACACTGTCTGATCTCACTGGGCCCACCCCCGGGTTACACACTGTCTGATCTCACTGCTCCAGCCCCCTGGTTACACACTGTCTGATCTCACTGGCCCAACCCCCGGGTTACACACTGTCTGATCTCACTGGGCCCCCGGGTAACACACTCTATGATCTCAGTGGCCCCGCCCCTGGGTTACACACTGTCTGATCTCACTGGGCCCCCGGGTTACACACTGTCTGATCTCACTGGGCCCATCCCCGGGTTACACACTGTCTGATCTCACTGCACATCCGGGTTACACACTTTCTGATATCACTGGGCCCACCCCCAGGTTACACACTGTCTGATCTCACTGGGCCCAACCCCGTGTTACAGACTTTCTGATCTCACTCGGCCCACACCCGAGTGACACACTTTCTGATCTCACTGGGCCCACCCCCGGGTTACACACTGTCTGATCTCACTGGGCCCCCGGGTTACACACTGTCTGATCTCACTGGGCCCACTCCTGGGTTACACACTGTCTGATCTCACTGGGCCCACACACGGATTACACACTGTCAGATCTCAATAGCCCACTCGCGGGTTACAGACTGTCTGATGTCACTGGGCCCAACCCCGGGTTACACACTGTCTGATCTAACTGGGCCCACCCACGGGTTACACACTGTCTGAGCTCACTGGGCCCCCGGGTTAAACACTGTCTGATCTCACTGGCCCCACCCCCGTGTTACACACTGTCTGATCTCATTGGGCCCCCGGGTTACACACTGTCTGATCTCACTGGGTCCCCGGGTTACACACTGTCTGACCTCACTGGTCCCACACCCGGGTTACACACTGTCTGATCTCACTGGGCCCCCGCGTTACACACTGTATGATCTCAGTGGCCCCGCCCCTGGGTTACACACTGTCTGATCTCACTGGGCCACCGGGTTACACACTGTCTGATCTCACTGGGCCCATCCCCGGGTTACACACTGTCTGATCTCACTGCACATCCGGGTTACACACTGTCTGATCTCACTCGGCCCACCCCCGGGTTACACACTGTCTGATCTCACTGGGCACACCCCCGGGTTAAACACTGTGTGATCTCACTGGGCGCCCGGGTTACACTCTGTCTGATCTCACTGGGCCCCCGGGTTACACACTGCTTGATCTCACAGGGCCCACCCCGGGTTACACACTGACTGACCTCACTGGGCCCACCCCCAGGTTACACACTGTCTGATCTCATTGGGCCCACCCCCGGGTTACACACTGTCTGATCTCAGTGGGCCCACCCCTGAGTTACACACTGTCTGATCTCACTGGGCCCACCACTGGGTTACAGAGTGTCTGATCTCACTGGGCACACGCCAGGGTTACACACTGTCTGATCTCACTGGGCCCACCCCCGGGTTACACACTGTCTGATCTCACTGGGCCCCCGGGTTACACACTGTCTGATCTCACTTGGCCCACCCCTGGGTTACACACTGTCTGATCTCACTGGGCCCACCCACGAGCTACACACTGTCTGATCTCACTGGGCCCACCCCCGGGTTACACACTGTCTGCTCTCACTGCTCCAGCCCCCTGGTTACACACTGTCTGATCTCACTGGGCTCACCCCCGTGTTACACACTGTCTGATCTCACTGGGCCCCCGGGATACACACTGACTGATCTCACTGGGTCCCCGGGTTACACACTGTCTGATCTCACTGGGCCCCCCGGGTTACACACTGTCTGATCTCACTGGGCCCACCCCCGGGTTACACACTGTCTGATCTCACTGCTCCAGCCCCCTGGTTACACACTGTCTGATCTCACTGGCCCAACCCCCGGGTTACACACTGTCTGATCTCACTGGGCCCCCGGGTAACACACTCTATGATCTCAGTGGCCCCGCCCCTGGGTTACACACTGTCTGATCTCACTGGGCCCCCGGGTTACACATGTCTGATCTCACTGGGCCCATCCCCGGGTTACACACTGTCTGATCTCACTGCACATCCGGGTTACACACTTTCTGATATCACTGGGCCCACCCCCAGGTTACACACTGTCTGATCTCACTGGGCCCAACCCCGGGTTACACACTATCTGAGCCCACTGGGTCCACCGCCGGGTTACACTCTGTCTGATCTCATTGGGCCCCCGGGTTACACACTGCTTGATCTCACTGGGCCCACGCCGGGTTACACACTGTCTGATCTCACTGGGCCCACCCCCAGGTTACACACTGTCTGATCTCACTGGGCCCACCCCGGGTTACACACTGTCTTATCTCACTGGGCCCCCGGGTTACACACTCTCTGATCTCACTGGGCCCACCCCTGGGTTACACACTGTCTGATCTCACTGGGCCCACCCCCGGGTTACACACTGTCTGATCTCACTGGGCCCCCGGGTTACACACTGCTTGATCTCACTGGTCCCACTCCCAGGTTACACACTGTCTGATCTCACTGGGCCCACCCCCGGGTTACACACTATGTGATCTCACTGGGCCCCCGGGTTACACACTGCTTGATCTCACTGGGCCCACCCCGGGTTACACACTGTCTGATCTCACTGGGCCCAGCCCTTGGTTACACACTGTCTGATCTCACTGGGTCCAACCCCGGGTTACACACTGTCTGATCTCACTGGGCCCACCCCCGGGTTACACACTGTCTGATCTCACTGGGCCCGCCCCCGGGTTACACACTGTCTGATCTCACTGGGCCCCCGGGTTACACACTGTCTGAGCTCACTGGGCCCACCCCCGGGTTACACACTGTCTGATCTCACTGGGCCGCCGGGTTACACACTGTCTGATCTCACTGGGCCCACCCCCGGGTTACACACGGTCTGAACTCACTGGGCCCACCCCCGGGTTACACACTGTCGGATCTCACTGGTCCCATCCTCCCTGAGTTACAAACTGTCTGATCTCACTGGGCCTACGGTTTACACACTGTCTGAACTCACTGGGCCCACCCCGGGGTTACACACTCTCTGATCTCACTGGGCCCCCGGGTTACACACTGTCTGATCTCCCTGGCCACACCCCCGGGTTACATTCTGTCTGATCCCACTGGGCACAGCCCCGGGTTACACTCTGTCTGATCTCACTGGGCCCACCACCGGGTTACAGACTTTCTGATCTCACTGGGCCCACCCCCGGGTGACACACTGTCTGATCTCACTGGGCCCACACCCGGGTTACACACTGTCTGATCTCACTGGGCCCACGGGTTACACACTGTCTGATCTCACTGGGCCCACCCCTGGGTTACACACTGTCTGATCTCACTGGGCCCACCCACGGGTTACACACTGTCTGATCTCAATAGCCCACTCCCGGGTTACAGGCTGTCTGATTTCACTGCGCCCAACCCCGGGTTACACACTGTCTGATCTAACTGTGCCCACCCACGGGTTACACACTGTCTGATCTCACTGGGGCCCCGGGTGAAACACTGTCTGATCTCACTGGGCCCACACCCGTGTTACACACTGTCTGATCTCACTGGGCCCCCGGGTTACACACTGTCTGATCTCACTGGGTCCCCGGTTTACACACTGTCTGATCTCACTGGGCCCCCGGGTTACACACTGTATGATCTCAGTGGCCCCGCCGCCCCTGGGTTACACACTGTCTGATCTCACTGGGCCCCCGGGTTACACACTGTCTGATCTCACTGGGCCCACCCCCGGGTTACAGACTGTCTGATCTCACTGGGCCCATCCCCGGGTTACACACTGTCTGATCTCACTGCACATCCGGGTTACACACTGTCTGATCTCACTCGGCCCACACCCAGGTTACACACGGTCTGATCTCACTGTGCCCACCCCCGGGTTACACACTGTCTGATCCCACTGGGCCCACCCCCGGGTTACACTCTGTCTGATCTCACTGGGCCCCCGGGTTACACACTGCTTGATCTCACTGGGCCCACCCCGGTTTACACACTGACTGATCTCACTGGGCCCACCCCCAGGTTACACACTGTCTGATCTCACTGGGCCCACCCCCGGGTTACACACTGACTGATCTCACTGGGCCCACCTCGGGTTACACACTGTCTGATCTCACAGAGCCCACCCCTGGGTTACACACTGTCTGATCTCACTAGTCCCATCCTCCCTGAGTTACAAACTGTCTGATCTCACTGGGCCCACCCCCGGGTTACACACTGTCTGATCTCACTGGGCCCACCCCCGGGTTACACACTGTCTGATCTCACTGGGCCCGCCCCCCGGTTACACACTGTCTGATCTCACTGTGCCCACCCCTGGGTTACACACTGTCAGATCTCACTGGGCCCACCCCCGGATTACACACTGTCTGATCTCACTGGGCCCCCGGGTTACACACTGTCTGATCTCACTGGGCCCACCCCTGGGTTACACACTGCCTGATCTCACTGGGCCCACACACGGGTTACACACTGTCTGATCTCAATAGCCCACTCCCGTGTTACAGACTGTCTGATGTCACTGGGCCCAACCCCGGGTTACACACTGTCTGATCTCACTGGGCCCACTCCGGGTTACACGCTGTCTGATCTCCCTGGGTCCACCCACAGGTTACACACTGTCTGATCTCACTGGGCCCCCGGGTTACACACTGTCTGATCTCACTGGGCCCATCCCCGTGTTACACACTGTCTGATCTCACTGGGCCCCCGGGTTACACACTGTCTGATCTCACTGGGTCCCCGGGTTACACACTGTCTGATCTCACTGGCCCCACCCCCGGGTTACACATTGTCTGATCTCACTGGGCCCCCGGGTTACACACTGTATGATCTCAGTGGCGCCGCCCCTGGGTTACACACTGTCAGTTCTCACTGGGCCCCCGGGTTTCACACTGTCTGATCTCACTGGGCCCACCCCCGGGTTACACACTGTCTGATCTCACTGGGCCCATCCCCGGGTTACACACTGTCTGATCTCACTGGACATCCGGGTTACACACTGTCTGATCTCACTCGGCCCACCCCCGGGTTACACACTGTCTGATCTCACTGGACCCACCCTCGGTTTAAACACTGTCTGATCTCACTGGGCCCCCGGGTTACACACTGTCTGATCTCACTGGGCCCACCCACAGGTTACACACTGTCTGATCTCACTGGGCTCACCCCCGGGTTACACACTATCTGATCCCACTGGGCCCACCCCCGGGTTACACTCTGTCTGATCTCACTGGGCCCCCGGTTTACACACTGATTGATCTCACTGGGCCCAACCCGGGTTACGCACTGACTGATCTCACTGGGCCCAGCCCCAGGTTACACACTGTCTGATCTCACTGGGCCCACCCCCGGGTTACACACTGTCTGATCTCACTGGGCCCCCGGGTTAAAACACTGTCTGATCTCACTGGGCCCACCCCTGGGTTACACACTGTCTGATCTCACTGGGCCCACCCCCGGATTACACACTGTCTGATCTCACTTGGCCCACCCCCGGGTTACACACTGTCTGATCTCACTGGGCCCGCCCCCGGGTTACACACTGTCTGATCTCACTGGGCCCCCGGGTTACACACTGTCTGAGCTCACTGGGCCCACCCCCGGGTATCACACTGTCTGTTCTCACTGGGATCCCGGGTTACACACTGTCTGATCTCACTGGGCCCACCCCCGGTTACACACTGTCTGATCTCACTGGGCCCACCCCCGGGTTACACACTGTCTGATCTCACTGGTCCCATCCTCCCTTTGTTACAAACTGTCTGATCTCACTGGGCCCCCGGTTTACACACTGTCTGAACTCACTGGGCCCACCCCCGGGTTACACACTCTCTGATCTCACTGGGCCCACCACCGGGTTACAGACTTTCTGATCTCACTGGGCCCACCCCCGGGTGACACACTGTCTGATCTCACTGGGCCCACCCCCGGGTTACACACTGTCTGATCTCACTGGGCCCCCGGGTTACACACTGTCTGATCTCACTGGGCCCACCCCGAGGTTACACACTGTCTGAACTGACTGGGCCCACACACGGGTTACACACTGTCTGATCTCACTGGGCCCACCCCCGGGTTACAGACTGTCTGATGTCACTGGGCCGAACCCCGGGTTACAAACTGTCTGATCTCATTGGGCCCAACCCCGGGTTACACACTGTCTGATCTCACTGGGCCCACCCCCGGGTTACACACTGTCTGATCTCACTGGGCCCCCGGGTTACACACTGTCTGATCTCACTGGTCCCACCCCGAGATTACACACTGTCTGATCTCACTGGGCCCACCCCCGGGTTACACACTGTCTGATCTCACTGGGCCCACCCCAGGGTTACACTCTGTCTGATCTCACTGGGCCCACCACTGGGTTACAGTGTGTCTGATCTCACTGGGCCCACCCCCGGGTGACACACTGTCTGATCTCACTGGGCCCCCGGGTTACACACTGTCTGAACTCACTCGGCCCACCCCCAGGTTGCACACTGTCTGATCTCACTGGGCCCACCCCCGGGTTAAACACTGTCTGATCTCACTGGGCCCCCGGGTTACACACTGTCTGATCTCACTGGTCCCACCCCCAGGTTACACACTGTCTGATCTCACTAGGCCCACCCCCGGGTTACACACTATCTGATCCCACTGGGCCCACCGCCGGGTTACACTCTGTCTGATCTCACTGGGCCCCCGGGTTACACACTGCTTGATCTCACTGGGCCCACCCCGGGTTACACACTGTCTGATCTCACTGGGCCCACCCCAAGGTTACACACTGTCTGATCTCACTGGGCCCACCCCGGGTTACACACTGTCTGATCTCACTGGGCCCACGGGTTACACACTGTCTGATCTCATTGGGTCCACCCCTGGGTTACACACTGTCCGATCTCACTGGGCCCACCCCCGGGTTACACACTGTCTGATCTCACTGGGCCCCCGGGTTACACACTGCTTGATCTCACTGGTCCCATCCCCAGGTTACACACTGTCTGATATCACTGGGCCCACCCCCGGGTTACACACTATCTGATCCCACTGGGCCCACCCCCGGGTTACACCCTGTCTGATCTCACTGTGCCCACCACCGGGTTACAGACTTTCTGATCTCACTGGGCACACCCCCGGGTGACACACTGTCTGAACTCACTGGGCCCACCCCCGGGTTACACACTATCTGATCCCACTGGGCCCACCGCCGGGTTACACACTGTCTGATCTCACTGGGCCCCCGGGTTACACACTGCTTGATCTCACTGGGCCCACCCCGGGTTACACACTGTCTGATCTCACTGGGCTCACCCCCAGGTTACACACTGTCTGATCTCACTGGGCCCACCCCGGGTTACACACTGTCTGATCTCACTGGGCCCCCGGGTTACACACTGTCTGATCTCATTGGGTCCACCCCTGGGTTACACACTGTCTGATCTCACTGGGCCCACCCCCGGGTTACACACTGTCTGATCTCACTGGGCCCCCGGGTTACACACTGCTTGATCTCACTGGTCCCACCCCCAGGTTACACACTGTCTGATATCACTGGGCCCACCCCCGGGTTACACACTATCTGATCCCACTGGGCCCACCCCCGGGTTACACTCTGTCTGATCTCACTGTGCCCACTACCGGGTTACAGACTTTCTGATCTCACTGGGCACACCCCCGGGTGACACACTGTCTGAACTCACTGGGCCCACCCCCGGGTTACACACTGTCTGATCTCACTGGGCCCCCGGGTTACACACTGTCTGATCTCACTGGGCCCACGCCTGGGTTACACACTGTCTGATCTCTCTGGGCCTACACACGGGTTACACACTGTCTGATCTCAATAGCCCACTCCCGGGTTACAGACTGTCTGATGTCACTGGGCCCAACCCCGGGTTACACACTGTCTGATCTCACTGGGCCCACTCCGGTTACACACTGTCTGATCTCCCTGGGTCCACCCACGGGTTACACACTGTCTGATCTCACTGGGCCCCCGGGTTACACACTGTCTGATCTCCCTGGGCCCACCCCCGTGTTACACGCTGTCTGATCTCACTGGGCCCCCGGGTTACACACTGTCTGATCTCACTGGGTCCCCGGGTTACACACTGTCTGATCTCACTGTCCCCACCCCCGGGTTACACACTGTCTGATCTCACTGGGCCCCCGGGTTACACACTGTATGATCTCAGTGGCCCCGCCCCTGGGTTACACACTGTCTGATCTCACTGGGCCCCCGGGTTACACACTGTCTGATCTCACTGGGCCCACCCTCGGGTTACACACTGTCTGATCTCACTGGGCCCATCGCCGGGTTACACACTGTCTGATCTCACTGGACATCCGGGTTACACACTGTCTGATCTCACTCGGCCCACCCCCGGGTTACACACTGTCTGATCTCACTGGGCCCACCCACGGGTTAAACACTGTCTGATCTCACTGGGCCACCGGGTTACACACTGTCTGATCTCACTGGTCCCACCCGCAGGTTACACACTGTCTGATCTCACTGGGCCCACCCCCGGGTTACACACTGTCTGATCCCACTGGGCCCACCCCCGGGTTACACTCTGTCTGATCTCACTGGGCTCCCGGGTTACACACTGCTTGATCTCACTGGGCCCACCCCGGGTTACACACTGATTGATCTCATTGGGCCCACCCCCAGGTTACACACTGTCTGACCTCACTGGGCCCACCCCCGGGTTACACACTGTCTGAACTCACTGGGCCCCCGGGTTTCACACTGTCTGATCTCACTGGGCCCACCCTCGGGTTACACACTGTCTGATCTCACTGGGCCCGCCCCAGGTTTACACACTGTCTGATCTCACTGGGCCCCCGGGTTACACACTGTCTGAGCTCACTGGGTCCACCCCCGGGTTACACAATGTCTGTTCTCACTGGGCCCCCGGGTTACACACTGTCTGATCTCACTGGGCCCACCCCCGGGTTACAAACTGACTGAACTCACTGGGCCCACCCCCGGGTTACACACTGTCTGATCTCACTGGTCCCATCCTCCCTAAGTTACAAACTGTCTGATCTCACTGGGCCTCCGGATTACACACTGTCTGAACTCACTGGGCCCACCCCCGGGTTACACACTCTCTGATCTCACTGAGCCCCCGGGTTACACACTCTCTGATCTCACTGGTCCCACCCCCAGGTTACTCACTGTCTGATCTCACTGGGCACACCCCCGGGTTACATTCTGTCTGATCCCACTGGGCCCAGCCCCGGGTTACACTCTGTCTGATCTCACTGGGCCCACCACCGGGTTACAGACTTTCTGATCTCACTGGGCCCACCCCCGGGTGACACACTGTCTGATCTCACTGGGCCCACCCCCGGGTTACACACTGTCTGATCTCACTGGCCCCACCCCCGGGTTACACACTGTCTGATCTCACTGGGCCCCCGGGTTACACACTGTATGATCTCAGTGGCCCCGCCCCTGGGTTACACACTGTCTGATCTCACTGGGCCCCCGGGTTACACACTGTCTGATCTCACTGGGGCCCCGGGTTACACACTGTCTGATCTCACTGGTCCCACCTCCAGGTTACACACTGTCTGATCTCACTGGGCCCACCCCCGGGTTACACACTGTCTGACCCCACTGGTCCCAGCCCGGGTTACACTCTGTCTGATCTCACAGGGCCCCCGGGTTACACACTGCTTGATCTCACTGGGCCCACCCCGGGTTACACACTGACTGATCTCACTGGGCCCACCCCCAGGTGACACACTGTCTGATCTCACTGGGCCCACCCCCGGGTTACACACTGTCTGAACTCACTGGGCCCCCGGGTTACACACTGTCTGATCTCACTGGGCCCACCCCTGGGTTACACACTGTCTGATCTCACTGGGCCCACCCCCGGGTTACACAGTGTCTGATCTCACTGGGCCCACCCTCGGGTTACACACTGTCTGATCTCACTGGGCCCGCCCCCGGTTTACACACTGTCTGATCTCACTGGGCCCCCGGGTTACACACTGTCTGAGCTCACTGGGCCCACCCCCGGGTTACACACTGTCTGTTCTCACTGGGCCCCCGGTATACACACTGTCTGATCTCACTGGGCCCTCCCCTGGGTTACACACTGTCTGAACTCACTGGGCCCACCCCCGGGTTACACACTGTCTGATCTCACTGGTCCCATCCTCCCTGAGTTACAAACTGTCTGATCTCACTGGGCCCCCGGTTTACACACTGTCTGAACTCACTGGGCCCACCCCCGGGTTACACACTCTCTGATCTCACTGAGCCGCCGGGTTACACACTGTCGGATCTCACTGGTCCCACCCCCAGGTTACACACTGTCTGATCTCACTGGGCACACCCCCGGGTTACATTCTGTCTGATCCCACTGGGCCCAGCCCCGGGTTACACTCTGTCTGATCTCACTGGGCCCACCACCGGGTTACAGACTTTCTGATCTCACTGGGCCCACCCCCGGGTGACACACTGTCTGATCTCACAGGGCCCACCCCCGGGTTACACACTGTGTGATCTCACTGGGCCCCCGGGTTACACACTGTCTGATCTCACTGGGCCCACCCCTGGGTTACACACTGTCTGATCTCACTGGGCCCACACACGGGTTACACACTGTCTGATCTCAATAGCCCACTCCCGGGTTACAGACTGACTGATGTCACTGGGCCCAACCCCGGGTTACACACTGTCTGATCTAACTGGGCCCAACCACGGGTTACACACTGTCTGATCTCACTGGGCCCCCGGGTTACACACTGTCTGATCTCACTGGTCCCACCCGCAGGTTACACACTGTCTGATCTCACGGGGCCCACCCCCGGGTTACACTCTGTCTGATCTCACTGGGCCCCCGAGTTACACACTGCTTGATCTCACTGGGCCCAACCCGGGTTACACACTGACTGATCTCACTGGGCCCACCCCCAGGTTACACACTCTCTGACCTCACTGGGCCCACCCCCGGGTTACACACTGTCTGATCTCACTGGGCCCACCACCGGGTTACAGACTTTCTGATCTCACTGGGCCCACCCCCGGGTGACACACTGTCTGATCTCACTGGGCCCACCCCTGGGTTACACACTGTCTGATCTCACTGGGCCCACACACGGGTTACACACTGTCTGATCTCAATAGCCCACTCCCGGGTTACAGACTGTCTGATGTCACTGGGCCCAACCCCGGGTTACACACTGTCTGATCTAACTGGGCCCACCCACGGGTTACACACTGTCTGATCTCACTGGGCCCCCGGGTTACACACTGTCTGATCTCACTGGTCCCACCCGCAGGTTACACACTGTCTGATCTCAATGGGTCCACCCCCGGGTTACACTCTGTCTAATCTCACTGGGCCCCCGGGTTACACACTGCTTGATCTCACTGGGCCCACCCCGGGTTACACACTGACTGATCTCACTGGTCCCATCCTCCCTGAGTTACAAACTGTCTGATCTCACTGGGCCTCCGGATTACACACTGTCTGAACTCACTGGGCCCACCCCCGGGTTACACACTCTCTGATCTCAATGAGCCCCCGGGTTACACACTGTCTGATCTCACTGGTCCCACCCCCAGGTTACACACTGTCTGATCTCACTGGGCACACCCCCGGGTTACATTCTGTCTTATCCCACTGGGCCCAGCCCCGGGATACACTCTGTCTGATCTCACTGGGCCCACCACCGGGTTACAGACTTTCTGATCTCACTGGGCCCACCCCCGGGGGACACACTGTCTGATCTCACTGGGCCCACCCCCGGGTTACACACTATCTGATCTCACTGGCCCCATCCCCGGGTTACACACTGTCTGATCTCACTGGGCCCCCGGGTTACACACTGTATGATCTCAGTGGCCCCGCCCCTGGGTTACACACTGTCTGATCTCACTGGGCCCCCGGGTTACACACTGTTTGATCTCACTGGGCCACCCCCGGGTTACACACTGTCTGATCTCACTGGGCCCATCCCCGGGATACACACTGTCTGATCTCACTGGACATCCGGTTTACACACTGTCTGATCTCACTCGGCCCACCCCCGGGTTAAACACTGTCTGATCTCACTGGGGCCCCGGGTTACACACTGTCTGATCTCACTGGTCCCACCCCCAAGTTACACACTGTCTGATCTCACTGGGCCCACCCCCGGGTTACACACTGTCTGATCCCACTGGGCCCACCCCCGGGTTACACTCTGTCTTATCTCACAGGGCCCCCGGGTTACACACTGCTTGATCTCACTGGGCCCACCCCGGGTTACACACTGACTGATCTCACTGGGCCCACCCCCAGGTTACACACTGTCTGATCTCACTGGGCCCACCCCCGGGTTACACACTGTCTGAACTCACTGGGCCCCCGGGTTACACACTGTCTGATCTCACTGGGCCCACCCCTGGGTTACACACTGTCTGATCTCACTGGGCCCACTCCCGGGTTACACAGTGTCTAATGTCACTGGGCCCACCCTCGGGTTACACACTGTCTGATCTCACTGGGCCCGCCCCCGGTTTACACACTGTCTGATCTCACTGGGCCCCCGGGTTACACACTGTCTGAGCTCACTGGGCCCATTCCCGGGTTACACACTGTCTGTTCTCACTTGGCCCCCGGGTTACACACTGTCTGATCTCACTGGGCCCACCCCCGGGTTACACACTGTCTGAACTCACTGGGCCCACCCCCGGGTTACACACTGTCTGATCTCACTGGTCCCATCCTCCCTGAGTTACAAACTGTCTGATCTCACTGGGCCCCCGGTTTACACACTGTCTGAACTCACTGGGCACACCCCCGGGTTACACACTCTCTGATCTCACTGAGCCCCCGGGTTACACACTGTCTGATCTCACTGGTCCCACCCCCAGGTTACACACTGTCTGATCTCACTGGGCACACCCCCGGGTTACATTCTGTCTGATCCCACTGGGCCCAGCCCCGGGTGACACACTGTCTGATCTCACAGGGCCCACCCCCGGGTTACACACTGTCTGATCTCACTGGCCCCCCGGGTTACACACTGTCTGATCTCACTGGGCCCACCCCTGGGTTACACACTGTCTGATCTCACTGGGCCCGCATACGGGTTACACACTGTCTGATCTCAATAGCCCACTCCCGGATTACAGAATGTCTGATGTCACTGGGCCCAACCCGGGGTTACACACTGTCTGATCTAACTGGGCCCACCCACGGGTTACACACTGTCTGATCTCACTGGGCCCCCGGGTTAAACACTGTCTGATCTCACTGGGCCCACACCCGTGTTACACACTGTCTGATCTCACTGGGCCCCCGGGTTACACACTGTCTGATCTCACTGGGTCCCCGGGTTACACACTGTCTGATCTCACTGGCCCCACCCCCGGGTTACACACTGTCTGATCTCACTGGGCCACCGGGTTACACACTGTATGATCTCAGTGGCCCCGCCCCTGGGTTACACACTGTCTGATCTCACTGGGCCCCCGGGTTACACACTGTCTGATCTCACTGGGCCCACCCCCGGGTTACACACTGTCTGATGTCACTGGGCCCATCCCCGGGTTACACACTGTCTGATCTCACTGCACATCCGGGTTACACACTGTCTGATCTCACTCGGCCCACCCCCGGGTTACACACTGTCTGATCTCACTGGGCCCACCCCCGGGTTAAACACTGTCTGATCTCACTGGGCCCCCGGGTTACACACTGTCTGATCTCACTGGTCCCACCCCCAGGTTACACACTGTCTGATCCCACTGGGCCCACCCCCGGGTTACACTCTGTCTGATCTCACTGGGCCCCCGGGTTACACACTGCTTGATCTCACTGGGCCCACCCCGGGTTACACACTGACTGATCTCACTGGGCCCACCCCCAGGTTACACACTGTCTGATCTCACTGGGCCCACCCCCGGGTTACACACTGTCTGATCTCACTGGGCCCACCTCGGGTTACACACTGTCTGATCTCACTGGGCCCACCCCTGGATTACACACTGTCTGATCTCAATGGGCCCACCCCCGGGTTACACACTGTCTGATCTCACTGGGCCCACCCCCGGGTTACACACTGTCTGATCTCACTGGGCCCGCCCCCGGGTTACACACTGTCTGATCTCACTGGGCACACCCCCGGGTTATACAATGTCTGATCTCACTGGTCCCATCCTCCCTGCGTTACAAACTGTCTGATCTCACTGGGCACACCCCCGGGTTACATTCTGTCTGATCCCACTGGGCCCAGCACCGGGTTACACTCTGTCTGATCTCACTGGGCCCGCCCCCGGGTTACACACTGTCTGATCTCACTGGGCCCACCCCCGGGTTATACAATGTCTGATCTCACTGGTCCCATCCTCCCTGCGTTACAAACTGTCTGATCTCACTGGGCACACACCCGGGTTACATTCTGTCTGATCCCACTGGGCCCAGCACCGGGTTACACTCTGTCTGATCTCACTGGGCCCACCACCGGGTTACAGACTTTCTGATCACACTGGGCCCACCCCCGGGTGACACACTGTCTGATCTCACTGGGCCCACCCCCGGGTTACACACTGTCTGATCTCACTGGGCCCACCCCCGGGTTACACACTGTCTGATCTCACTGGGCCCACCCCCGGGTTATACAATGTCTGATCTCACTGGTCCCATCCTCCCTGCGTTACAAACTGTCTGATCTCACTGGGCACACCCCCGGGTTACATTCTGTCTGATCCCACTGGGCCCAGCACCGGGTTACACTCTGTCTGATCTCACTGGGCCCACCACCGGGTTACAGACTTTCTGATCACACTGGGCCCACCCCCGGGTGACACACTGTCTGATCTCACTGGGCCCACCCCCGGGTTACACACTGTCTGATCTCACTGGGCCCACCCCCGGGTTACACACTGTCTGATCTCACTGGGCCCACTCCGGGTTACACACTGTCTGATCTCCCTGGGTCCACCCACAGGTTACACTCTGTCTGATCTCACTGGGCCCACCACCGGGTTACAGACTTTCTGATCACACTGGGCCCACCCCCGGGTGACACACTGTCTGATCTCACTGAGCCCACCCCCGGGTTACACACTGTCTGATCTCACTGGGCCCCCGGGTTACACACTGTCTGATCTCACTGGGCCCACCCCTGGGTTACACACTGCCTGATCACACTGGGCCCACACACGGGTTACACACTGTCTGATCTCAATAGCCCACTCCCGTGTTACAGACTGTCTGATGTCACTGGGCCCAACCCCGGGTTACACACCGTCTGATCTCACTGGGCCCACTCCCGGTTACACACTGTCTGATCTCCCTGGGTCCACCCACAGGTTACACACTGTCTGATCTCACTGGGCCCCCGGGTTACACACTGTCTGATCTCACTGGGCCCACCCCCGTGTTACACACTGTCTGATCTCACTGGGCCACCGGGTTACACACTGTCAGATCTCACTGGGTCCCCGGGTTACACACTGTCTGATCTCACTGGTCCCACCCCCGGGTTACACACTGTCTGATCTCACTGGGCCCCCGGGTTACACACTGTATGATCTCAGTGGCCCCGCCCCTTGGTTACACACAGTCAGTTCTCACTGGGCCCCCGGGTTTCACACTGTCTGACCTCACTGGGCCCACCCCCGGGTTACACACTGTCTGATCTCACTGGGCCCATCCCCGGGTTACACACTGTCTGATCTCACTGGGCCCCCGGGTTACACACTGTATGATCTCAGTGGCCCCGCCCCTGGGTTACACACTGTCTGATCTCACTGGGCCCCCGGGTTACACACTGTCTGATCTCACTGGGCCCACTCCTGGGTTACACACTGTCTGATCTCACTGGGCCCATCCCCGGGTTACACACTGTTTGATCTCACTGCACATCCGGGTTACACACTGTCTGATCTCACTGGTCCCACCCCCAGGTTACACACTGTCTGATCTCACTGGGCCCACCCCCGGGTTACACACTGTCTGATCCCACTGGGCCCAACCCCGGGTTACACTCTGTCTGATCTCACTGGGCCCCCGGGTTACACACTGCTTGATCTCACTGGGCCCACCCCGGGTTACACACTGACTGATCTCACTGGGCCCACCCCCAGGTTACACACTGTCTGATCTCACTTGGCCCACCCCCGGGTTACACACTGTCTGAACTCACTGGGCCCCCGGGTTACACACTGTCTGATCTCACTGGGCCCACCCCTGGGTTACACACTGTCTGATCTCACTGGGCCCACCCCCTGGTTACACAGTGTCTGATCTCACTGGGCCCACCCTCGGGATACACACTGTCTGATCTCACTGGGCCCGCCCCCGGTTTACACACTGTCTGATCTCACTGGGCCCCCGGGTTACACACTGTCTGAGCTCACTGGGCCCACCCCCGGGTTACACACTGTCTGTTCTCACTTGGCCCCCGGGTTACACACTGTCTGATCTCACTGGGCCCACCCCCGGGTTACACACTGTCTGAACTCACTGGGCCCACCCCCTGGTTACACACTGTCTGATCTCACTGGTCCCATCCTCCCTGAGTTACAAACTGTCTGATCTCACTGGGCCCCCGGTTTACACACTGTCTGAACTCACTGGGCCCACCCCCGGGTTACACACTCTCTGATCTCACTGAGCCCCCGGGTTACGCACTGTCTGATCTCACTGGTCCCACCCCCAGGTTACACACTGTCTGATCTCACTGGGCACACCCCCGGGTTACATTCTGTCTGATCCCACTGGGCCCAGCCCCGGGTTACATTCTGTCTGATCTCACTGGGCCCACCACCGGGTTACAGACTTTCTGATCACACTGGGCCCACCCCCGGGTGACACACTGTCTGATCTCACAGGGCCCACCCCCGGGTTACACACTGTCTGATCTCACTGGGCCCCCGGGTTACACACTGTCTGATCTCACTGGGCCCACCCCTGGGTTACACACTGTCTGATCTCACTGGGCCCACACACGGGTTACACACTGTCTGATCTCAATAGCCCACTCCCGGGTTACAGACTGTCTGATGTCACTGGACCCATCCCCGAGTTACACACTGTCTGATCTAACTGGGCCCACCCACGGGTTACACACTGTCTGATCTCACTGGGCCCCCGGGTTAAACACTGTCTGATCTCACTGGGCCCACACCCGTGTTACACACTGTCTGATCTCACTGGGCCCCCGGGTTACACACTGTCTGATCTCACTGGGTCCCCGGGTTACACACTGTCTGATCTCACTGGCCCCACCCCCGGGTTACACACTGTCTGATCTCACTGGGCCCCCGGGTTACACACTGTATGATCTCAGTGGCCCCGCCCCTGGGTTACACACTGTCTGATCTCACTGGGCCCCCGGGTTACACACTGTCTGATCTCACTGGGCCCACCCCCGGGTTACACACTGTCTGATCTCACTGGGCCCATCCCCGGGTTACACACTGTCTGATCTCACTGCACATCCGGGTTACACACTGTCTGATCTCACTCGGCCCACCCCCGGGTTACACACTGTCTGATCTCACTGGGCCCACCCCCGGGTTAAACACTGTCTGATCTCACTGGGCCCCCGGGTTCCACACTGTCTGATCTCACTGGTCCCACCCCCAGGTTACACACTGTCTGATCTCACTGGGCCCACCCCCGGGTTACACACTGTCTGATCCCACTGGGCCCACCCCCGGGTTACACTCTTTCTGATCTCACTGGGCCCCCGGGTTACACACTGCTTGATCTCACTGGGCCCACCCCGGGTTACACCATGACTGATCTCACTGGGCCCACCCCCAGGTTACGCACTGTCTGATCTCACTGGGCCCACCCCCGGGTTACATACTGTCTGATCTCACTGGGCCCACCTCGGGTTACACACTGTCTGATCTCACTGGGCCCACCCCTGGGTTACACACTGTCTGATCTCAATGGGCCCACCCCCGGGTTACACACTGTCTGATCTCACTGGGCCCACCCCCGGGTTACACACTGTCTGATCTCACTGGGCCCGCCCCCGGGTTACACACTGTCTGATCTCACTGGGCGCACCCCCGGGTTATACAATGTCTGATCTCACTGGTCCCATCCTCCCTGCGTTACAAACTGTCTGATCTCACTGGGCACACCCCCGGGTTACATTCTGTCTGATCCCACTGGTCCCAGCCCCGGGTTACACTCTGTCTGATCTCACTGGGGCCACCACCGGGTTACAGACTTTCTGATCAAACTGGGCCCAACCCCGGGTGACACACTGTCTGATCTCACTGGGCCCACCCCCGGGTTACACACTGCCTGATCTCACTGGGCCCACCCCCGGGTTACACACTGTCTGATCTCACTGGGCCCCCGGGTTACACACTGTCTGATCTCACTGGGCCCACCCCTGGGTTACACACTGCCTGCTCTCACTGGGCCCACACACGGGTTACACACTGTCTGATCTCAATATCCCACTCCCGTGTTACAGACTGTCTGATGTCACTGGGACCAACCCCGGGTTACACACTGTCTGATCTCACTGGGCCCACTCCGGGTTACACACTGTCTGATCTCCCTGGGTCCACCCACAGGTTACACACTGTCTGATCTCACTGGGCCCCCGGGTTACACACTGTCTGATCTCACTGGGCCCACCCCCGTGTTACACACTGTCTGATCTCACTGGGCCCCCGGGTTACACACTGTCTGATCTCACTGGGTCCACGAGTTACACACTGTCTGATCTCACTGGCCCCACCCCCGGGTTACACACTGTCTGATCTCACTGGGCCCCCGGGTTACACACTGTTGATCTCACTGCACATCCGGGTTACACACTGTCTGATCTCACTCGGCCCACCCCCGGGTTACACACTGTCTGATCTCACTGGGCCCACCCCCGGGTTAAACACTGTCTGATCTCACTGGGCCCCCGGGTTACACACTGTCTGATCTCACTGGTCCCACCCCCAGGTTACACACTGTCTGATCTCACTGGGCCCACCCCCGGTTTACACACTGTCTGATCCCACTGGGCCCACCCCCGGGTTACACTCTGTCTGATCTCACTGGGCCCCGGGTTACACACTGCTTGATCTCACTGGGCCCACCCCGGGTTACACACTGACTGATCTCACTGGGCCCACCCCCAGGTTACACACTGTCTGATCTCACTGGGCCCACCCCCGGGTTACACACTGTCTGATCTCACTGGGCCCACCTCGGGTTACACACTGTCTGATCTCACTGGGCCCACCCCTGGGTTACACACTGTCTGATCTCACTGGGCCCTCCCCCGGGTTACACACTGTCTGATCTCACTGGGCCCACCCCCGGTTGACACACTGTCTGATCTCACTGGGCCCGCCCCCGGGTTACACACTGTCTGATCTCACTGGGCCCACCCCCGGGTTATACAATGTCTGATCTCATTGGTCCCATCCTCCCTGCGTTACAAACTGTCTGATCTCACTGGGCACACCCCCGGGTTACATTCTGTCTGATCCCACTGGGCCCAGCCCCGGGTTACACTCTGTCTGACCTCACTGGGCCCACCACCGGGTTACAGACTTTCTGATCACACTGGGCCCACCCCCGGGTGACACACTGTCTGATCTCACTGGGCCCACCCCCGGGTTACACACTGTCTGATCTCACTGGGCCCAGCCCCGGGTTACACACTGTCTGATCTCACTGGGCCCCCGGGTTACACACTGTCTGATCTCACTGGGCCCACCCCTGGGTTACACACTGCCTGCTCTCACTGGGCCCAACCCCGGGTTACACACTGTCTGATCTCACTGGGCCCACTCCGGTTTACACACTGTCTGATCTCCCTGGGTCCACCCACAGATTACACACTGTCTGATCTCACTGGGCCCCCGGGTTTCACACTGTCTGATCTCACTGGGCCCACCCCCGTGTTACACACTGTCTGATCTCACTGGGCCCCCGGCTTACACACTGTCTGATCTCACTGCGTCCACGGGTTACACACTGTCTGATCTCACTGGCCCCACCCCCGGGTTACACACTGTCTGATCTCACTGGGCCCCCGGGTTACACACTGTATGATCTCAGTGGCCTCGCCCATGGGTTACACACTGTCAGTTCTCACTGGGCCCCCGGGTTTCACACTGTCTGATCTCACTGGGCCCACCCCCGGGTTACACACTGTCTGATCTCACTGGGCCCATCCCCGGGTTACACACTGTCTGATCTCACTGGGCCCACCTCGGGTTACACACTGTCTGATCTCACTGGGCCCACCCCTGGGTTACACACTGTCTGATCTCAATGGGCCCACCCCCGGGTTACACACTGTCTGATCTCACTGGGCCCACACCCGGGTTACACACTGTCTGATCTCACTGGGCCCGCCCCCGGGTTACACACTGTCTGATCTCACTGGACCCACCCCCGGGTTACACAATGTCTGATCTCACTGGTCCCATCCTCCCTGAGTTACAAACTGCCTGATCTCACTGGGCACACCACCGGGTTACATTCTGTCTGATCCCACTGGGCCCAGCCCCGGGTTACACTCTGTCTGATCTCACTGGGCCCACCACCGGGTTACAGACTTTCTGATCACACTGGGCCCACCCTCGGGTGACACACAGTCTGATCTCACTGGGCCCACCCCTGGGTTACACACTGTCTGATCTCACTGGGCCCACCCCCTGGTTACACAGTGTCTGATCTCACTGGGCCCACCCTCGGGATACACACTGTCTGATCTCACTGGGCCCGCCCCCGGTTTACACACTGTCTGATCTCACTGGGCCCCCGGGTTACACACTGTCTGAGCTCACTGGGCCCACCCCCGGGTTACACACTGTCTGTTCTCACTTGGCCCCCGGGTTACACACTGTCTGATCTCACTGGGCCCACCCCCGGGTTACACACTGTCTGAACTCACTGGGCCCACCCCCTGGTTACACACTGTCTGATCTCACTGGTCCCATCCTCCCTGAGTTACAAACTGTCTGATCTCACTGGGCCCCCGGTTTACACACTGTCTGAACTCACTGGGCCCACCCCCGGGTTACACACTCTCTGATCTCACTGAGCCCCCGGGTTACGCACTGTCTGATCTCACTGGTCCCACCCCCAGGTTACACACTGTCTGATCTCACTGGGCACACCCCCGGGTTACATTCTGTCTGATCCCACTGGGCCCAGCCCCGGGTTACATTCTGTCTGATCTCACTGGGCCCACCACCGGGTTACAGACTTTCTGATCACACTGGGCCCACCCCCGGGTGACACACTGTCTGATCTCACAGGGCCCACCCCCGGGTTACACACTGTCTGATCTCACTGGGCCCCCGGGTTACACACTGTCTGATCTCACTGGGCCCACCCCTGGGTTACACACTGTCTGATCTCACTGGGCCCACACACGGGTTACACACTGTCTGATCTCAATAGCCCACTCCCGGGTTACAGACTGTCTGATGTCACTGGACCCATCCCCGAGTTACACACTGTCTGATCTAACTGGGCCCACCCACGGGTTACACACTGTCTGATCTCACTGGGCCCCCGGGTTAAACACTGTCTGATCTCACTGGGCCCACACCCGTGTTACACACTGTCTGATCTCACTGGGCCCCCGGGTTACACACTGTCTGATCTCACTGGGTCCCCGGGTTACACACTGTCTGATCTCACTGGCCCCACCCCCGGGTTACACACTGTCTGATCTCACTGGGCCCCCGGGTTACACACTGTATGATCTCAGTGGCCCCGCCCCTGGGTTACACACTGTCTGATCTCACTGGGCCCCCGGGTTACACACTGTCTGATCTCACTGGGCCCACCCCCGGGTTACACACTGTCTGATCTCACTGGGCCCATCCCCGGGTTACACACTGTCTGATCTCACTGCACATCCGGGTTACACACTGTCTGATCTCACTCGGCCCACCCCCGGGTTACACACTGTCTGATCTCACTGGGCCCACCCCCGGGTTAAACACTGTCTGATCTCACTGGGCCCCCGGGTTCCACACTGTCTGATCTCACTGGTCCCACCCCCAGGTTACACACTGTCTGATCTCACTGGGCCCACCCCCGGGTTACACACTGTCTGATCCCACTGGGCCCACCCCCGGGTTACACTCTTTCTGATCTCACTGGGCCCCCGGGTTACACACTGCTTGATCTCACTGGGCCCACCCCGGGTTACACCATGACTGATCTCACTGGGCCCACCCCCAGGTTACGCACTGTCTGATCTCACTGGGCCCACCCCCGGGTTACATACTGTCTGATCTCACTGGGCCCACCTCGGGTTACACACTGTCTGATCTCACTGGGCCCACCCCTGGGTTACACACTGTCTGATCTCAATGGGCCCACCCCCGGGTTACACACTGTCTGATCTCACTGGGCCCACCCCCGGGTTACACACTGTCTGATCTCACTGGGCCCGCCCCCGGGTTACACACTGTCTGATCTCACTGGGCGCACCCCCGGGTTATACAATGTCTGATCTCACTGGTCCCATCCTCCCTGCGTTACAAACTGTCTGATCTCACTGGGCACACCCCCGGGTTACATTCTGTCTGATCCCACTGGTCCCAGCCCCGGGTTACACTCTGTCTGATCTCACTGGGGCCACCACCGGGTTACAGACTTTCTGATCAAACTGGGCCCAACCCCGGGTGACACACTGTCTGATCTCACTGGGCCCACCCCCGGGTTACACACTGCCTGATCTCACTGGGCCCACCCCCGGGTTACACACTGTCTGATCTCACTGGGCCCCCGGGTTACACACTGTCTGATCTCACTGGGCCCACCCCTGGGTTACACACTGCCTGCTCTCACTGGGCCCACACACGGGTTACACACTGTCTGATCTCAATATCCCACTCCCGTGTTACAGACTGTCTGATGTCACTGGGACCAACCCCGGGTTACACACTGTCTGATCTCACTGGGCCCACTCCGGGTTACACACTGTCTGATCTCCCTGGGTCCACCCACAGGTTACACACTGTCTGATCTCACTGGGCCCCCGGGTTACACACTGTCTGATCTCACTGGGCCCACCCCCGTGTTACACACTGTCTGATCTCACTGGGCCCCCGGGTTACACACTGTCTGATCTCACTGGGTCCACGAGTTACACACTGTCTGATCTCACTGGCCCCACCCCCGGGTTACACACTGTCTGATCTCACTGGGCCCCCGGGTTACACACTGTTGATCTCACTGCACATCCGGGTTACACACTGTCTGATCTCACTCGGCCCACCCCCGGGTTACACACTGTCTGATCTCACTGGGCCCACCCCCGGGTTAAACACTGTCTGATCTCACTGGGCCCCCGGGTTACACACTGTCTGATCTCACTGGTCCCACCCCCAGGTTACACACTGTCTGATCTCACTGGGCCCACCCCCGGTTTACACACTGTCTGATCCCACTGGGCCCACCCCCGGGTTACACTCTGTCTGATCTCACTGGGCCCCGGGTTACACACTGCTTGATCTCACTGGGCCCACCCCGGGTTACACACTGACTGATCTCACTGGGCCCACCCCCAGGTTACACACTGTCTGATCTCACTGGGCCCACCCCCGGGTTACACACTGTCTGATCTCACTGGGCCCACCTCGGGTTACACACTGTCTGATCTCACTGGGCCCACCCCTGGGTTACACACTGTCTGATCTCACTGGGCCCTCCCCCGGGTTACACACTGTCTGATCTCACTGGGCCCACCCCCGGTTGACACACTGTCTGATCTCACTGGGCCCGCCCCCGGGTTACACACTGTCTGATCTCACTGGGCCCACCCCCGGGTTATACAATGTCTGATCTCATTGGTCCCATCCTCCCTGCGTTACAAACTGTCTGATCTCACTGGGCACACCCCCGGGTTACATTCTGTCTGATCCCACTGGGCCCAGCCCCGGGTTACACTCTGTCTGACCTCACTGGGCCCACCACCGGGTTACAGACTTTCTGATCACACTGGGCCCACCCCCGGGTGACACACTGTCTGATCTCACTGGGCCCACCCCCGGGTTACACACTGTCTGATCTCACTGGGCCCAGCCCCGGGTTACACACTGTCTGATCTCACTGGGCCCCCGGGTTACACACTGTCTGATCTCACTGGGCCCACCCCTGGGTTACACACTGCCTGCTCTCACTGGGCCCAACCCCGGGTTACACACTGTCTGATCTCACTGGGCCCACTCCGGTTTACACACTGTCTGATCTCCCTGGGTCCACCCACAGATTACACACTGTCTGATCTCACTGGGCCCCCGGGTTTCACACTGTCTGATCTCACTGGGCCCACCCCCGTGTTACACACTGTCTGATCTCACTGGGCCCCCGGCTTACACACTGTCTGATCTCACTGCGTCCACGGGTTACACACTGTCTGATCTCACTGGCCCCACCCCCGGGTTACACACTGTCTGATCTCACTGGGCCCCCGGGTTACACACTGTATGATCTCAGTGGCCTCGCCCATGGGTTACACACTGTCAGTTCTCACTGGGCCCCCGGGTTTCACACTGTCTGATCTCACTGGGCCCACCCCCGGGTTACACACTGTCTGATCTCACTGGGCCCATCCCCGGGTTACACACTGTCTGATCTCACTGGGCCCACCTCGGGTTACACACTGTCTGATCTCACTGGGCCCACCCCTGGGTTACACACTGTCTGATCTCAATGGGCCCACCCCCGGGTTACACACTGTCTGATCTCACTGGGCCCACACCCGGGTTACACACTGTCTGATCTCACTGGGCCCGCCCCCGGGTTACACACTGTCTGATCTCACTGGACCCACCCCCGGGTTACACAATGTCTGATCTCACTGGTCCCATCCTCCCTGAGTTACAAACTGCCTGATCTCACTGGGCACACCACCGGGTTACATTCTGTCTGATCCCACTGGGCCCAGCCCCGGGTTACACTCTGTCTGATCTCACTGGGCCCACCACCGGGTTACAGACTTTCTGATCACACTGGGCCCACCCTCGGGTGACACACAGTCTGATCTCACTGGGCCCACCCCCGGGTTACACAATGTCTGATCTCACTGGGCCCCCGGGTTACACACTGTCTGATCTCACTGGGCCCACCCCTGGGTTACACACTGCCTGATCTCACTGGGCCCACACACGGGTTACACACTGTCTGATCTCAATAGCCCACTCCCGTGTTACAGACTGTCTGATGTCACTGGGCCCAACCCCGGGTTACACACTGTCTGATCTCACTGGGCCCACTTCGGGTTGCACACTGTCTGATCTCCCTGGGTCCACCCACAGGTTACACACTGTCTGATCTCACTGGGCCCCCGGGTTACACACTGTCTGATCTCACTGGGCCCACCCCCGTGTTACACACTGTCTGATCTCACTGGGCCCCCGGGTTACACACTGTCTGATCTCACTGGGTCCCCGGGTTACACACTGTCTGATCTCACTGGTCCCACCCCCGGGTTACACACTGTCTGATCTCACTGGGCCCCCGGGTTACACACTGTAGGATCTCAGTGGCCCCGCCCCTGGGTTACAGACAGTCAGTTCTCACTGGGCCCCCGGGTTTCACACTGTCTGATCTCACTGGGCCCACCCCCGGGTTACACACTGTCTGATCTCACTGGGCCCATCCCCGGGTTACACACTGTCTGATCTCACTGGGCCCCCGGGTTAAACACTGTCTGATCTCACTGGGCCCACCCCCGTGTTACACACTGTCTGATCTCACTGGGCCCCCGGGTTACACACTGTCTGGTCTCACTGGGTCCCCGGGTTACACACTGTCTGATCTCACTGGCCCCACCCCCGTGTTACACACTGTCTGATCTCACTGGGCCCCCGGGTTACACACTGTATGATCTCAGTGGCCCCGCCCCTGGGTTACACACTGTCTGATCTCACTGGGCCCCCGGGTTACACACTGTCTGATCTCACTGGTTCCACTCCCGGGTTACACACTGTCTGATCTCACTGGGCCCATCCCCGGGTTACACACTGTTTGATCTCACTGCACATCCGGGTTACACACTGTCTGATCTCACTCGGCCCACCCCCGGGTTACACACTGTCTGATCTCACTGGGCCCACCCCCGGGTTAAACACTGTCTGATCTCACTGGGCCCCCGGGTTACACACTGTCTGATCTCACTTGTCCCACCCCCAGGTTACACACTGTCTGATCGCACTGGGCCCACCCCCGGGTTACACACTGTCTGATCCCACTGGGCCCACCCCCGGGTTACACTCTGTCTGATCTCACTGGGCCCCCGGGTTACACACTGCTTGATCTCACTGGGCCCAGCCCGGGTTACACACTGACTGATCTCACTGGGCCCACCCCCAGGTTACACACTGTCTGATCTCACTGGGCCCACCCCCGGGTTACACACTGTCTGATCTCACTGGGCCCACCTCGGGTTACACAATGTCTGATCTCACTGGCCCCGCCCCTGGGTTACACACTGTCTGATCTCACTGGGCCCCCGGGTTACACACTGTCTGATCTCACTGGTTCCACTCCCGGGTTACACACTGTCTGATCTCACTGGGCCCATCCCCGGGTTACACACTGTTTGATCTCACTGCACATCCGGGTTACACACTGTCTGATCTCACTCGGCCCACCCCCGGGTTACACACTGTCTGATCTCACTGGGCCCACCCCCGGGTTAAACACTGTCTGATCTCACTGGGCCCCCGGGTTACACACTGTCTGATCTCACTTGTCCCACCCCCAGGTTACACACTGTCTGATCTCACTGGCCCCACCCCCGTGTTACACACTGTCTGATCTCACTGGGCCCCCGGGTTACACACTGTATGATCTCAGTGGCCCCGCCCCTGGGTTACACACTGTCTGATCTCACTGGGCCCCCGGGTTACACACTGTCTGATCTCACTGGTTCCACTCCCGGGTTACACACTGTCTGATCTCACTGGGCCCATCCCCGGGTTACACACTGTTTGATCTCACTGCACATCCGGGTTACACACTGTCTGATCTCACTCGGCCCAGCCCCGGGTTACACACTGTCTGATCTCACTGGGCCCACCCCCGGGTTAAACACTGTCTGATCTCACTGGGCCCCCGGGTTACACACTGTCTGATCTCACTTGTCCCACCCCCAGGTTACACACTGTCTGATCGCACTGGGCCCACCCCCGGGTTACACACTGTCTGATCCCACTGGGCCCACCCCCGGGTTACACTCTGTCTGATCTCACTGGGCCCCCGGGTTACACACTGCTTGATCTCACTGGGCCCAGCCCGGGTTACACACTGACTGATCTCACTGGGCCCACCCCCAGGTTACACACTGTCTGATCTCACTGGGCCCACCCCCGGGTTACACACTGTCTGATCTCACTGGGCCCACCTCGGGTTACACAATGTCTGATCTCACTGGGCCCACCCCTGGGTTACACACTGTCTGATCTCAATGGGCCCACCCCAGGGTTACACACTGTCTGATCTCACTGGGCCCACCCCCGGGTTACACACTGCTTGATCTCACTGGGCCCACCCCGGGTTACACACTGACTGATCTCACTGGGCCCACCCCCGGGTTACACACTGTCTGATCTCACTGGGCCCATCCCCGGGTTACACACTGTCTGATCTCACTGGACATCCGGGTTACACACTGTCTGATCTCACTCGGCCCACCCCCGGATTACACTCTGTCTGATCTCACTGTGCCCCCGGGTTACACACTGCTTGATCTCACTGGGCCCACCCCGGGTTACACACTGCCTGATCTCACTGGGCTCACCACCAGGTTACACACTGTCTGATCTCACTGGGCCCACCCCCGGGATACACACTGCCTGATCTCACTGGGCCCCCGGGTTACACACTGTCTGACCTCACTGGGCCCACCCCTGGATTACACACTGTCTGATCTCACTGGGCCCACCCCTGGGTTACACACTGTATGATCTCAGTGGCCCCGCCCCTGGGTTACACACTGTCTGATCTCACTGGGCCCCCGGGTTACACACTGTCTGATCTCACTGGGCCCACCCCCGGGTTACACACTGTCTGATGTCACTGGGCCCATCCCCGGGTTACACACTGTCTGATCTCACTGCACATCCGGGTTACACACTGTCTGATCTCACTCGGCCCACCCCCGGGTTACACACTGTCTGATCTCACTGGGCCCACCCCCGGGTTAAACACTGTCTGATCTCACTGGGCCCCCGGTTTACACACTGTCTGAACTCACTGGGCCCACCCCCGGGTTACACACTCTCTGATCTCACTGAGCCCCCGGGTTACGCACTGTCTGATCTCACTGGTCCCACCCCTGGGTTACACACTGTCTGATCTCACTGGGCACACCCCCGGGTTACATTCTGTCTGATCCCACTGGGCCCAGCCCCGGGTTACATTCTGTCTGATCTCACTGGGCCCACCACCGGGTTACAGACTTTCTGATCACACTGGGCCCACCCCCGGGTGACACACTGTCTGATCTCACAGGGCCCACCCCCGGGTTACACACTGTCTGATCTCACTGGGCCCCCGGGTTACACACTGTCTGATCTCACTGGGCCCACCCCTGGGTTACACACTGTCTGATCTCACTGGGCCCACACACGGGTTACACACTGTCTGATCTCAATAGCCCACTCCCGGGTTACAGACTGTCTGATGTCACTGGGCCCATCCCCGAGTTACACACTGTCTGATCTAACTGGGCCCACCCACGGGTTACACACTGTCTGATCTCACTGGGCCCCCGGGTTAAACACTGTCTGATCTCACTGGGCCCACACCCGTGTTACACACTGTCTGATCTCACTGGGCCCCCGGGTTACACACTGTCTGATCTCACTGGGTCCCCGGGTTACACACTGTCTGATCTCACTGGCCCCACCCCCGGGTTACACACTGTCTGATCTCACTGGGCCCCCGGGTTACACACTGTATGATCTCAGTGGCCCCGCCCCTGGGTTACACACTGTCTGATCTCACTGGGCCCCCGGGTTACACACTGTCTGATCTCACTGGGCCCACCCCCGGGTTACACACTGTCTGATCTCACTGCACATCCGGGTTACACACTGTCTGATCTCACTCGGCCCACCCCCGGGTTACACACTGTCTGATCTCACTGGGCCCACCCCCGGGTTAAACACTGTCTGATCTCACTGGGCCCCCGGGTTCCACACTGTCTGATCTCACTGGTCCCACCCCCAGGTTACACACTGTCTGATCTCACTGGGCCCACCCCCGGGTTACACACTGTCTGATCCCACTGGGCCCACCCCCGGGTTACACTCTTTCTGATCTCACTGGGCCCCCGGGTTACACACTGCTTGATCTCACTGGGCCCACCCCGGGTTACACCATGACTGATCTCACTGGGCCCACCCCCAGGTTACGCACTGTCTGATCTCACTGGGCCCACCCCCGGGTTACACACTGTCTGATCTCACTGGGCCCACCTCGGGTTACACACTGTCTGATCTCACTGGGCCCACCCCTGGGTTACACACTGTCTGATCTCAATGGGCCCACCCCCGGGTTACACACTGTCTGATCTCACTGGGCCCACCCCCGGGTTACACACTGTCTGATCTCACTGGGCCCGCCCCCGGGTTACACACTGTCTGATCTCACTGGGCGCACCCCCGGGTTATACAATGTCTGATCTCACTGGTCCCATCCTCCCTGCGTTACAAACTGTCTGATCTCACTGGGCACACCCCCGGGTTACATTCTGTCTGATCCCACTGGGCCCAGCCCCGGGTTACACTCTGTCTGATCTCACTGGGGCCACCACCGGGTTACAGACTTTCTGATCAAACTGGGCCCAACCCCGGGTGACACACTGTCTGATCTCACTGGGCCCACCCCCGGGTTACACACTGCCTGATCTCACTGGGCCCACCCCCGGGTTACACACTGTCTGATCTCACTGGGACCCCGGGTTACACACTGTCTGATCTCACTGGGCCCACCCCTGGGTTACACACTGCCTGCTCTCACTGGGCCCACACACGGGTTACACACTGTCTGATCTCAATATCCCACTCCCGTGTTACAGACTGTCTGATGTCACTGGGCCCAACCCCGGGTTACACACTGTCTGATCTCACTGGGCCCACTCCGGGTTACACACTGTCTGATCTCCCTGGGTCCACACACAGGTTACACACTGTCTGATCTCACTGGGCCCCCGGGTTACACACTGTCTGATCTCACTGGGCCCACCCCCGTGTTACACACTGTCTGATCTCACTGGGCCCCCGGGTTACACACTGTCTGATCTCACTGGGTCCACGGGTTACACACTGTCTGATCTCACTGGCCCCACCCCCGGGTTACACACTGTCTGATCTCACTGGGCCCCCGGGTTACACACTGTTGATCTCACTGCACATCCGGGTTACACACTGTCTGATCTCACTCGGCCCACCCCCGGGTTACACACTGTCTGATCTCACTGGGCCCACCCCCGGGTTAAACACTGTCTGATCTCACTGGGCCCCCGGGTTACACACTGTCTGATCTCACTGGTCCCACCCCCAGGTTACACACTGTCTGATCTCACTGGGCCCACCCCCGGGTTACACACTGTCTGATCCCACTGGGCCCACCCCCGGGTTACACTCTGTCTGATCTCACTGGGCCCCGGGTTACACACTGCTTGATCTCACTGGGCCCACCCCGGGTTACACACTGACTGATCTCACTGGGCCCACCCCCAGGTTACACACTGTCTGATCTCACTGGGCCCACCCCCGGGTTACACACTGTCTGATCTCACTGGGCCCACCTCGGGTTACACACTGTCTGATCTCACTGGGCCCACCCCTGGGTTACACACTGTCTGATCTCAATGGGCCCTCCCCCGGGTTACACACTGTCTGATCTCACTGGGCCCACCCCCGGTTGACACACTGTCTGATCTCACTGGGCCCGCCCCCGGGTTACACACTGTCTGATCTCACTGGGCCCACCCCCGGGTTATACAATGTCTGATCTCATTGGTCCCATCCTCCCTGCGTTACAAACTGTCTGATCTCACTGGGCACACCCCCGGGTTACATTCTGTCTGATCCCACTGGGCCCAGCCCCGGGTTACACTCTGTCTGACCTCACTGGGCCCACCACCGGGTTACAGACTTTCTGATCACACTGGGCCCACCCCCGGGTGACACACTGTCTGATCTCACTGGGCCCACCCCCGGGTTACACACTGTCTGATCTCACTGGGCCCACCCCCGGGTTACACACTGTCTGATCTCACTGGGCCCCCGGGTTACACACTGTCTGATCTCACTGGGCCCACCCCTGGGTTACACACTGCCTGCTCTCACTGGGCCCAACCCCGGGTTACACACTGTCTGATCTCACTGGGCCCACTCCGGTTTACACACTGTCTGATATCCCTGGGTCCACCCACAGATTACACACTGTCTGATCTCACTGGGCCCCCGGGTTTCACACTGTCTGATCTCACTGGGCCCACCCCCGTGTTACACACTGTCTGATCTCACTGGGCCCCCGGCTTACACACTGTCTGATCTCACTGCGTCCACGGGTTACACACTGTCTGATCTCACTGGCCCCACCCCCGGGTTACACACTGTCTGATCTCACTGGGCCCCCGGGTTACACACTGTATGATTTCAGTGGCCTCGCCCATGGGTTACACACTGTCAGTTCTCACTGGGCCCCCGGGTTTCACACTGTCTGATCTCACTGGGCCCACCCCCGGGTTACACACTGTCTGATCTCACTGGGCCCATCCCCGGGTTACACACTGTCTGATCTCACTGGGCCCACCTCGGGTTACACACTGTCTGATCTCACTGGGCCCACCCCTGGGTTACACACTGTCTGATCTCAATGGGCCCACCCCCGGGTTACACACTGTCTGATCTCACTGGGCCCACACCCGGGTTACACACTGTCTGATCTCACTGGGCCCGCCCCCGGGTTACACACTGTCTGATCTCACTGGACCCACCCCCGGGTTACACAATGTCTGAGCTCACTGGTCCCATCCTCCCTGAGTTACAAACTGCCTGATCTCACTGGGCACACCCCCGGGTTACATTCTGTCTGATCCCACTGGGCCCAGCCCCGGGTTACACTCTGTCTGATCTCACTGGGCCCACCACCGGGTTACAGACTTTCTGATCACACTGGGCCCACCCTCGGGTGACACACAGTCTGATCTCACTGGGCCCACCCCCGGGTTACACAATGTCTGATCTCACTGGGCCCCCGGGTTACACACTGTCTGATCTCACTGGGCCCACCCCTGGGTTACACACTGCCTGATCTCACTGGGCCCACACACGGGTTACACACTGTCTGATCTCAATAGCCCACTCCCGTGTTACAGACTGTCTGATGTCACTGGGCCCAACCCCGGGTTACACACTGTCTGATCTCACTGGGCCCACTTCGGGTTACACACTGTCTGATCTCCCTGGGTCCACCCACAGGTTACACACTGTCTGATCTCACTGGGCCCCCGGGTTACACACTGTCTGATCTCACTGGGCCCACCCCCGTGTTACACACTGTCTGATCTCACTGGGCCCCCGGGTTACACACTGTCTGATCTCACTGGGTCCCCGGGTTACACACTGTCTGATCTCACTGGTCCCACCCCCGGGTTACACACTGTCTGATCTCACTGGGCCCCCGGGTTACACACTGTAGGATCTCAGTGGCCCCGCCCCTGGGTTACAGACAGTCAGTTCTCACTGGGCCCCCGGGTTTCACACTGTCTGATCTCACTGGGCCCACCCCCGGGTTACACACTGTCTGATCTCACTGGGCCCATCCCCGGGTTACACACTGTCTGATCTCACTGGGCCCCCGGGTTAAACACTGTCTGATCTCACTGGGCCCACCCCCGTGTTACACACTGTCTGATCTCACTGGGCCCCCGGGTTACACACTGTCTGGTCTCACTGGGTCCCCGGGTTACACACTGTCTGATCTCACTGGCCCCACCCCCGTGTTACACACTGTCTGATCTCACTGGGCCCCCGGGTTACACACTGTATGATCTCAGTGGCCCCGCCCCTGGGTTACACACTGTCTGATCTCACTGGGCCCCCGGGTTACACACTGTCTGATCTCACTGGTTCCACTCCCGGGTTACACACTGTCTGATCTCACTGGGCCCATCCCCGGGTTACACACTGTTTGATCTCACTGCACATCCGGGTTACACACTGTCTGATCTCACTCGGCCCACCCCCGGGTTACACACTGTCTGATCTCACTGGGCCCACCCCCGGGTTAAACACTGTCTGATCTCACTGGGCCCCCGGGTTACACACTGTCTGATCTCACTTGTCCCACCCCCAGGTTACACACTGTCTGATCGCACTGGGCCCACCCCCGGGTTACACACTGTCTGATCCCACTGGGCCCACCCCCGGGTTACACTCTGTCTGATCTCACTGGGCCCCCGGGTTACACACTGCTTGATCTCACTGGGCCCAGCCCGGGTTACACACTGACTGATCTCACTGGGCCCACCCCCAGGTTACACACTGTCTGATCTCACTGGGCCCACCCCCGGGTTACACAGTGTCTGATCTCACTGGGCCCACCTCGGGTTACACAATGTCTGATCTCACTGGGCCCACCCCTGGGTTACACACTGTCTGATCTCACTGGGCCCACCCCCAGGTTACACACTGTCTGATCTCACTGGGCCCACCCCCGGGTTACGCACTGCTTGATCTCACTGGGCCCAGCCCGGTTTATACAATGTCTGATCTCACTGGTCCCATCCTCCCTGATTTACAAACTGTCTGATCTCACTGGGCACACCCCCGGGTTACATTCTGTCTGATCCCACTGGGCCCAGCCCCGGGTTACACTCTGTCTGATCTCACTGGGCCCACCACCGGGTTACAGACTTTCTGATCACACTGGGCCCACCCCCGGGTGACACACTGTCTGATCTCACTGGGCCCACCCCCGGGTTACACACTGTCTGATCTCACTGGGCCCACCCCCGGGTTACACACTGTCTGATCTCACTGGGCACCCGGGTTACACACTGTCTGATCTCACTGGGCCCACCCCTGGGTTACACACTGCCTGCTCTCACTGGGCCCACACACGGGTTACACACTGTCTGATCTCCTTGGGTCCACCCACAGGTTACACACTGTCTGATCTCACTGGGCCCCCGGGTTACACATTGTCTGATCTCACTGGGCCCACCCCCGTGTTACACACTGTCTGATCTCACTGGGCCCCCGGGTTACACACTGTCAGATCTCACTGGGTCCCCGGGTTACACACTGTCTGATCTCACTGGTCCCACCCCCGGGTTACACACTGTCTGATCTCACTGGGCTCCCGGGTTACACACTGTATGATCTCAGTGGCCCCGCCCCTGGGTTACACACGGTCAGTTCTCACTGGGCCCCCGGGTTTCACACTGCCTGATCTCACTGGGCCCACCCCCGGGTTACACACTGTCTGATCTCACTGGGCCCATCCCCGGGTTACACACTGTCTGATCTCACTGGACATCCGGGTTACACACTGTCTGATCTCACTCGGCCCACCCCCGGATTACACTCTGTCTGATCTCACTGTGCCCCCGGGTTACACACTGCTTGATCTCACTGGGCCCACCCCGGGTTACACACTGCCTGATCTCACTGGGCTCACCACCAGGTTACACACTGTCTGATCTCACTGGGCCCACCCCCGGGATACACACTGCCTGATCTCACTGGGCCCCCGGGTTACACACTGTCTGACCTCACTGGGCCCACCCCTGGATTACACACTGTCTGATCTCACTGGGCCCACCCCTGGGTTACACACTGTATTATCTCAGTGGCCCCGCCCCTGGGTTACACACTGTCTGATCTCACTGGGCCCCCGGGTTACACACTGTCTGATCTCACTGGGCCCACCCCCGGGTTACACACTGTCTGATGTCACTGGGCCCATCCCCGGGTTACACACTGTCTGATCTCACTGCACATCCGGGTTACACACTGTCTGATCTCACTCGGCCCACCTCCGGGTTACACACTGTCTGATCTCACTGGGCCCACCCCCGGGTTAAACACTGTCTGATCTCACTGGGCCCCCGGGTTACACACTGTCTGATCTCACTGGTCCCACCCCCAGGTTACACACTGTCTGATCCCACTGGGCCCACCCCCGGGTTACACTCTGTCTGATCTCACTGGGCCCCCGGGTTACACACTGCTTGATCTCACTGGGCCCACCCCGGGTTACACACTGACTGATCTCACTGGGCCCACCCCCAGGTTACACACTGTCTGATCTCACTGGGCCCACCCCCGGGTTACACACTGTCTGATCTCACTGGGCCCACCTCGGGTTACACACTGTCTGATCTCACTGGGCCCACCCCTGGATTACACACTGTCTGATCTCAATGGGCCCACCCCCGGGTTACACACTGTCTGATCTCACTGGGCCCACCCCCGGGTTACACACTGTCTGATCTCACTGGGCCCGCCCCCGGGTTACACACTGTCTGATCTCACTGGGCACACCCCCGGGTTATACAATGTCTGATCTCACTGGTCCCATCCTCCCTGCGTTACAAACTGTCTGATCTCACTGGGCACACCCCCGGGTTACATTCTGTCTGATCCCACTGGGCCCAGCACCGGGTTACACTCTGTCTGATCTCACTGGGCCCGCCCCCGGGTTACACACTGTCTGATCTCAGTGGGCCCACCCCCGGGTTATACAATGTCTGATCTCACTGGTCCCATCCTCCCTGCGTTACAAACTGTCTGATATCACTGGGCACACCCCCGGGTTACATTCTGTCTGATCCCACTGGGCCCAGCACCGGGTTACACTCTGTCTGATCTCACTGGGCCCACCACCGGGTTACAGACTTTCTGATCACACTGGGCCCACCCCCGGGTGACACACTGTCTGATCTCACTGGGCCCACCCCCGGGTTACACACTGTCTGATCTCACTGGGCCCACCCCCGGGTTACACACTGTCTGATCTCACTGGGCCCACCCCCGGGTTATACAATGTCTGATCTCACTGGTCCCATCCTCCCTGCGTTACAAACTGTCTGATCTCACTGGGCACACCCCCGGGTTACATTCTGTCTGATCCCACTGGGCCCAGCACCGGGTTACACTCTGTCTGATCTCACTGGGCCCACCACCGGGTTACAGACTTTCTGATCACACTGGGCCCACCCCCGGGTGACACACTGTCTGATCTCACTGGGCCCACCCCCGGGTTACACACTGTCTGATCTCACTGGGCCCACCCCCGGGTTACACACTGTCTGATCTCACTGGGCCCACTCCGGGTTACACACTGTCTGATCTCCCTGGGTCCACCCACAGGTTACACTCTGTCTGATCTCACTGGGCCCACCACCGGGTTACAGACTTTCTGATCACACTGGGCCCACCCCCGGGTGACACACTGTCTGATCTCACTGGGCCCACCCCCGGGTTACACACTGTCTGATCTCACTGGGCCCCCGGGTTACACACTGTCTGATCTCACTGGGCCCACCCCTGGGTTACACACTGCCTGATCACACTGGGCCCACACACGGGTTACACACTGTCTGATCTCAATAGCCCACTCACGTGTTACAGACTGTCTGATCTCACTGGGCCCACTCCCGGTTACACACTGTCTGATCTCCCTGGGTCCACCCACAGGTTACACACTGCCTGATCTCACTGGGCCCCCGGGTTACACACTGTCTGATCTCACTGGGCCCACCCCCGTGTTACACACTGTCTGATCTCACTGGGCCCCCGGGTTACAAACTGTCAGATCTCACTGGGTCCCCGGGTTACACACTGTCTGATCTCACTGGTCCCACCCCCGGGTTACACACTGTCTGATCTCACTGGGCCCCCGGGTTACACACTGTATGATCTCAGTGGCCCCGCCCCTGGGTTACACACAGTCAGTTCTCACTGGGCCCCCGGGTTTCACACTGTCTGACCTCACTGGGCCCACCCCCGGGTTACACACTGTCTGATCTCACTGGGCCCATCCCCGGGTTACACACTGTCTGATCTCACTGGGCCCCCGGGTTACACACTGTATGATCTCAGTGGCCCCGCCCCTGGGTTACACACTGTCTGATCTCACTGGGCCCCCGGGTTACACACTGTCTGATCTCACTGGGCCCACTCCTGGGTTACACACTGTCTGATCTCACTGGGCCCATCCCCGGGTTACACACTGTTTGATCTCACTGCACATCCGGGTTACACACTGTCTGATCTCACTGGTCCCACCCCCAGGTTACACACTGTCTGATCTCACTGGGCCCACCCTCGGGATACACACTGTCTGATCTCACTGGGCCCGCCCCCGGTTTACACACTGTCTGATCTCACTGGGCCCCCGGGTTACACACTGTCTGAGCTCACTGGGCCCACCCCCGGGTTACACACTGTCTGTTCTCACTTGGCCCCCGGGTTACACACTGTCTGATCTCACTGGGCCCACCCCCGGGTTACACACTGTCTGAACTCACTGGGCCCACCCCCTGGTTACACACTGTCTGATCTCACTGGTCCCATCCTCCCTGAGTTACAAACTGTCTGATCTCACTGGGCCCCCGGTTTACACACTGTCTGAACTCACTGGGCCCACCCCCGGGTTACACACTCTCTGATCTCACTGAGCCCCCGGGTTACGCACTGTCTGATCTCACTGGTCCCACCCCCAGGTTACACACTGTCTGATCTCACTGGGCACACCCCCGGGTTACATTCTGTCTGATCCCACTGGGCCCAGCCCCGGGTTACATTCTGTCTGATCTCACTGGGCCCACCACCGGGTTACAGACTTTCTGATCACACTGGGCCCACCCCCGGGTGACACACTGTCTGATCTCACAGGGCCCACCCCCGGGTTACACACTGTCTTATCTCACTGGGCCCCCGGGTTACACACTGTCTGATCTCACTGGGCCCACCCCTGGGTTACACACTGTCTGATCTCACTGGGCCCACACACGGGTTACACACTGTCTGATCTCAATAGCCCACTCCCGGGTTACAGACTGTCTGATGTCACTGGGCCCATCCCCGAGTTACACACTGTCTGATCTAACTGGGCCCACCCACGGGTTACACACTGTCTGATCTCACTGGGCCCCCGGGTTAAACACTGTCTGATCTCACTGGGCCCACACCCGTGTTACACACTGTCTGATCTCACTGGGCCCCCGGGTTACACACTGTCTGATCTCACTGGGTCCCCGGGTTACACACTGTCTGATCTCACTGGCCCCACCCCCGGGTTACACACTGTCTGATCTCACTGGGCCCCCGGGTTACACACTGTATGATCTCAGTGGCCCCGCCCCTGGGTTACACACTGTCTGATCTCACTGGGCCCCCGGGTTACACACTGTCTGATCTCAATGGGCCCACCCCCGGGTTACACACTGTCTGATCTCACTGGGCCCATCCCCGGGTTACACACTGTCTGATCTCACTGCACATCCGGGTTACACACTGTCTGATCTCACTCGGCCCACCCCCGGGTTACACACTGTCTGATCTCACTGGGCCCACCCCCGGGTTAAACACTGTCTGATCTCACTGGGCCCCCGGGTTCCACACTGTCTGATCTCACTGGTCCCACCCCCAGGTTACACACTGTCTGACCTCACTGGGCCCACCCCCGGGTTACACACTGTCTGATCCCACTGGGCCCACCCCCGGGTTACACTCTTTCTGATCTCACTGGGCCCCCGGGTTACACACTGCTTGATCTCACTGGGCCCACCCCGGGTTACACCATGACTGATCTCACTGGGCCCACCCCCAGGTTACGCACTGTCTGATCTCACTGGGCCCACCCCCGGGTTACACACTGTCTGATCTCACTGGGCCCACCTCGGGTTACACACTGTCTGATCTCACTGGGCCCACCCCTGGGTTACACACTGTCTGATCTCAATGGGCCCACCCCCGGGTTACACACTGTCTGATCTCACTGGGCCCACCCCCGGGTTACACACTGTCTGATCTCACTGGGCCCGCCCCCGGGTTACACACTGTCTGATCTCACTGGGCGCACCCCCGGGTTATACAATGTCTGATCTCACTGGTCCAATCCTCCCTGCGTTACAAACTGTCTGATCTCACTGGGGCCACCACCGGGTTACAGACTTTCTGATCAAACTGGGCCCAACCCCGGGTGACACACTGTCTGATCTCACTGGGCCCACCCCCGGGTTACACACTGCCTGATCTCACTGGGCCCACCCCCGGGTTACACACTGTCTGATCTCACTGGGCCCCCGGGTTACACACTGTCTGATCTCACTGGGCCCACCCCTGGGTTACACACTGCCTGCTCTCACTGGGCCCACACACGGGTTACACACTGTCTGATCTCAATATCCCACTCCCGTGTTACAGACTGTCTGATGTCACTGGGCCCAACCCCGGGTTACACACTGTCTGATCTCACTGGGCCCACTCCGGGTTACACACTGTCTGATCTCCCTGGGTCCACCCACAGGTTACACACTGTCTGATCTCACTGGGCCCCCGGGTTACACACTGTCTGATCTCACTGGGCCCACCCCCGTGTTACACACTGTCTGATCTCACTGGGCCCCCGGGTTACACACTGTCTGATCTCACTGGGTCCACGGGTTACACACTGTCTGATCTCACTGGCCCCACCCCCGGGTTACACACTGTCTGATCTCACTGGGCCCCCGGGTTAAACACTGTCTGATCTCACTGGGCCCCCGGGTTACACACTGTCTGATCTCACTGGTCCCACCCCCAGGTTACACACTGTCTGATCTCACTGGGCCCACCCCCGGGTTACACACTGTCTGATCCCACTGGGCCCACCCCCGGGTTACACTCTGTCTGATCTCACTGGGCCCCGGGTTACACACTGCTTGATCTCAGTGGGCCCACCCCGGGTTACACACTGACTGATCTCACTGGGCCCACCCCCAGGTTACACACTGTCTGATCTCACTGGGCCCACCCCCGGGTTACACACTGTCTGATCTCACTGGGCCCACCTCGGGTTACACACTGTCTGATCTCACTGGGCCCACCCCTGGGTTACACACTGTCTGATCTCAATGGGCCCACCCCCGGGTTACACACTGTCTGATCTCACTGGGCCCACCCCCGGTTGACACACTGTCTGATCTCACTGGGCCCGCCCCCGGGTTACACACTGTCTGATCTCACTGGGCCCACCCCCGGGTTATACAATGTCTGATCTCATTGGTCCCATCCTCCCTGCGTTACAAACTGTCTGATCTCACTGGGCACACCCCCGGGTTACATTCTGTCTGATCCCACTGGGCCCAGCCCCGGGTTACACTCTGTCTGACCTCACTGGGCCCACCACCGGGTTACAGACTTTCTGATCACACTGGGCCCACCCCCGGGTGACACACTGTCTGATCTCACTGGGCCCACCCCCGGGTTACACACTGTCTGATCTCACTGGGCCCACCCCCGGGTTACACACTGTCTGATCTCACTGGGCCCCCGGGTTACACACTGTCTGATCTCACTGGGCCCACCCCTGGGTTACACACTGCCTGCTCTCACTGGGCCCAACCCCGGGTTACACACTGTCTGATCTCACTGGGCCCACTCCGGTTTACACACTGTCTGATCTCCCTGGGTCCACCCACAGATTACACACTGTCTGATCTCACTGGGCCCCCGGGTTTCACACTGTCTGATCTCACTGGGCCCACCCCCGTGTTACACACTGTCTGATCTCACTGGGCCCCCGGCTTACACACTGTCTGATCTCACTGCGTCCACGGGTTACACACTGTCTGATCTCACTGGCCCCACCCCCGGGTTACACACTGTCTGATCTCACTGGGCCCCCGGGTTACACACTGTATGATCTCAGTGGCCTCGCCCATGGGTTACACACTGTCAGTTCTCACTGGGCCCCCGGGTTTCACACTGTCTGATCTCACTGGGCCCACCCCCGGGTTACACACTGTCTGATCTCACTGGGCCCATCCCCGGGTTACACACTGTCTGATCTCACTGGGCCCACCTCGGGTTACACACTGTCTGATCTCACTGGGCCCACCCCTGGGTTACACACTGTCTGATCTCAATGGGCCCACCCCCGGGTTACACACTGTCTGATCTCACTGGGCCCACACCCGGGTTACACACTGTCTGATCTCACTGGGCCCGCCCCCGGGTTACACACTGTCTGATCTCACTGGACCCACCCCCGGGTTACACAATGTCTGATCTCACTGGTCCCATCCTCCCTGAGTTACAAACTGCCTGATCTCACTGGGCACACCCCCGGGTTACATTCTGTCTGATCCCACTGGGCCCAGCCCCGGGTTACACTCTGTCTGATCTCACTGGGCCCACCACCGGGTTACAGACTTTCTGATCACACTGGGCCCACCCTCGGGTGAAACACAGTCTGATCTCACTGGGCCCACCCCCGGGTTACACAATGTCTGATCTCACTGGGCCCCCGGGTTACACACTGTCTGATCTCACTGGGCCCACCCCTGGGTTACACACTGCCTGATCTCACTGGGCCCACACACGGGTTACACACTGTCTGATCTCAATAGCCCACTCCCGTGTTACAGACTGTCTGATGTCACTGGGCCCAACCCCGGGTTACACACTGTCTGATCTCACTGGGCCCACTTCGGGTTACACACTGTCTGATCTCCCTGGGTCCACCCACAGGTTACACACTGTCTGATCTCACTGGGCCCACACACGGGTTACACACTGTCTGATCTCAATAGCCCACTCCCGGGTTACACACTGTCTGATCTCACTGGGCCCACCCCCGGGTTACACACTGTCTGATCTCACTGGGCCCACCCCCGGGTTATACAATGTCTGATCTCATTGGTCCCATCCTCCCTGCGTTACAAACTGTCTGATCTCACTGGGCACACCCCCGGGTTACATTCTGTCTGATCCCACTGGGCCCAGCCCCGGGTTACACTCTGTCTGACCTCACTGGGCCCACCACCGGGTTACAGACTTTCTGATCACACTGGGCCCACCCCCGGGTGACACACTGTCTGATCTCACTGGGCCCACCCCCGGGTTACACACTGTCTGATCTCACTGGGCCCACCCCCGGGTTACACACTGTCTGATCTCACTGGGCCCACCCCCGGGTTATACAATGTCTGATCTCACTGGTCCCATCCTCCCTGCGTTACAAACTGTCTGATCTCACTGGGCACACCCCCGGGTTACATTCTGTCTGATCCCACTGGGCCCAGCACCGGGTTACACTCTGTCTGATCTCACTGGGCCCACCACCGGGTTACAGACTTTCTGATCACACTGGGCCCACCCCCGGGTGACACACTGTCTGATCTCACTGGGCCCACCCCCGGGTTACACACTGTCTGATCTCACTGGGCCCACCCCCGGGTTACACACTGTCTGATCTCACTGGGCCCACTCCGGGTTACACACTGTCTGATCTCCCTGGGTCCACCCACAGGTTACACTCTGTCTGATCTCACTGGGCCCACCACCGGGTTACAGACTTTCTGATCACACTGGGCCCACCCCCGGGTGACACACTGTCTGATCTCACTGGGCCCACCCCCGGGTTACACACTGTCTGATCTCACTGGGCCCCCGGGTTACACACTGTCTGATCTCACTGGGCCCACCCCTGGGTTACACACTGCCTGATCACACTGGGCCCACACACGGGTTACACACTGTCTGATCTCAATAGCCCACTCACGTGTTACAGACTGTCTGATGTCACTGGGCCCAACCCCGGGTTACACACCGTCTGATCTCACTGGGCCCACTCCCGGTTACACACTGTCTGATCTCCCTGGGTCCACCCACAGGTTACACACTGCCTGATCTCACTGGGCCCCCGGGTTACACACTGTCTGATCTCACTGGGCCCACCCCCGTGTTACACACTGTCTGATCTCACTGGGCCCCCGGGTTACAAACTGTCAGATCTCACTGGGTCCCCGGGTTACACACTGTCTGATCTCACTGGTCCCACCCCCGGGTTACACACTGTCTGATCTCACTGGGCCCCCGGGTTACACACTGTATGATCTCAGTGGCCCCGCCCCTGGGTTACACACAGTCAGTTCTCACTGGGCCCCCGGGTTTCACACTGTCTGACCTCACTGGGCCCACCCCCGGGTTACACACTGTCTGATCTCACTGGGCCCATCCCCGGGTTACACACTGTCTGATCTCACTGGGCCCCCGGGTTACACACTGTATGATCTCAGTGGCCCCGCCCCTGGGTTACACACTGTCTGATCTCACTGGGCCCCCGGGTTACACACTGTCTGATCTCACTGGGCCCACTCCTGGGTTACACACTGTCTGATCTCACTGGGCCCATCCCCGGGTTACACACTGTTTGATCTCACTGCACATCCGGGTTACACACTGTCTGATCTCACTGGTCCCACCCCCAGGTTACACACTGTCTGATCTCACTGGGCCCACCCTCGGGATACACACTGTCTGATCTCACTGGGCCCGCCCCCGGTTTACACACTGTCTGATCTCACTGGGCCCCCGGGTTACACACTGTCTGAGCTCACTGGGCCCACCCCCGGGTTACACACTGTCTGTTCTCACTTGGCCCCCGGGTTACACACTGTCTGATCTCACTGGGCCCACCCCCGGGTTACACACTGTCTGAACTCACTGGGCCCACCCCCTGGTTACACACTGTCTGATCTCACTGGTCCCATCCTCCCTGAGTTACAAACTGTCTGATCTCACTGGGCCCCCGGTTTACACACTGTCTGAACTCACTGGGCCCACCCCCGGGTTACACACTCTCTGATCTCACTGAGCCCCCGGGTTACGCACTGTCTGATCTCACTGGTCCCACCCCCAGGTTACACACTGTCTGATCTCACTGGGCACACCCCCGGGTTACATTCTGTCTGATCCCACTGGGCCCAGCCCCGGGTTACATTCTGTCTGATCTCACTGGGCCCACCACCGGGTTACAGACTTTCTGATCACACTGGGCCCACCCCCGGGTGACACACTGTCTGATCTCACAGGGCCCACCCCCGGGTTACACACTGTCTTATCTCACTGGGCCCCCGGGTTACACACTGTCTGATCTCACTGGGCCCACCCCTGGGTTACACACTGTCTGATCTCACTGGGCCCACACACGGGTTACACACTGTCTGATCTCAATAGCCCACTCCCGGGTTACAGACTGTCTGATGTCACTGGGCCCATCCCCGAGTTACACACTGTCTGATCTAACTGGGCCCACCCACGGGTTACACACTGTCTGATCTCACTGGGCCCCCGGGTTAAACACTGTCTGATCTCACTGGGCCCACACCCGTGTTACACACTGTCTGATCTCACTGGGCCCCCGGGTTACACACTGTCTGATCTCACTGGGTCCCCGGGTTACACACTGTCTGATCTCACTGGCCCCACCCCCGGGTTACACACTGTCTGATCTCACTGGGCCCCCGGGTTACACACTGTATGATCTCAGTGGCCCCGCCCCTGGGTTACACACTGTCTGATCTCACTGGGCCCCCGGGTTACACACTGTCTGATCTCAATGGGCCCACCCCCGGGTTACACACTGTCTGATCTCACTGGGCCCATCCCCGGATTACACACTGTCTGATCTCACTGCACATCCGGGTTACACACTGTCTGATCTCACTCGGCCCACCCCCGGGTTACACACTGTCTGATCTCACTGGGCCCACCCCCGGGTTAAACACTGTCTGATCTCACTGGGCCCCCGGGTTCCACACTGTCTGATCTCACTGGTCCCACCCCCAGGTTACACACTGTCTGACCTCACTGGGCCCACCCCCGGGTTACACACTGTCTGATCCCACTGGGCCCACCCCCGGGTTACACTCTTTCTGATCTCACTGGGCCCCCGGGTTACACACTGCTTGATCTCACTGGGCCCACCCCGGGTTACACCATGACTGATCTCACTGGGCCCACCCCCAGGTTACGCACTGTCTGATCTCACTGGGCCCACCCCCGGGTTACACACTGTCTGATCTCACTGGGCCCACCTCGGGTTACACACTGTCTGATCTCACTGGGCCCACCCCTGGGTTACACACTGTCTGATCTCAATGGGCCCACCCCCGGGTTACACACTGTCTGATCTCACTGGGCCCACCCCCGGGTTACACACTGTCTGATCTCACTGGGCCCGCCCCCGGGTTACACACTGTCTGATCTCACTGGGCGCACCCCCGGGTTATACAATGTCTGATCTCACTGGTCCAATCCTCCCTGCGTTACAAACTGTCTGATCTCACTGGGGCCACCACCGGGTTACAGACTTTCTGATCAAACTGGGCCCAACCCCGGGTGACACACTGTCTGATCTCACTGGGCCCACCCCCGGGTTACACACTGCCTGATCTCACTGGGCCCACCCCCGGGTTACACACTGTCTGATCTCACTGGGCCCCCGGGTTACACACTGTCTGATCTCACTGGGCCCACCCCTGGGTTACACACTGCCTGCTCTCACTGGGCCCACACACGGGTTACACACTGTCTGATCTCAATATCCCACTCCCGTGTTACAGACTGTCTGATGTCACTGGGCCCAACCCCGGGTTACACACTGTCTGATCTCACTGGGCCCACTCCGGGTTACACACTGTCTGATCTCCCTGGGTCCACCCACAGGTTACACACTGTCTGATCTCACTGGGCCCCCGGGTTACACACTGTCTGATCTCACTGGGCCCACCCCCGTGTTACACACTGTCTGATCTCACTGGGCCCCCGGGTTACACACTGTCTGATCTCACTGGGTCCACGGGTTACACACTGTCTGATCTCACTGGCCCCACCCCCGGGTTACACACTGTCTGATCTCACTGGGCCCCCGGGTTAAACACTGTCTGATCTCACTGGGCCCCCGGGTTACACACTGTCTGATCTCACTGGTCCCACCCCCAGGTTACACACTGTCTGATCTCACTGGGCCCACCCCCGGGTTACACACTGTCTGATCCCACTGGGCCCACCCCCGGGTTACACTCTGTCTGATCTCACTGGGCCCCGGGTTACACACTGCTTGATCTCACTGGGCCCACCCCGGGTTACACACTGACTGATCTCACTGGGCCCACCCCCAGGTTACACACTGTCTGATCTCACTGGGCCCACCCCCGGGTTACACACTGTCTGATCTCACTGGGCCCACCTCGGGTTACACACTGTCTGATCTCACTGGGCCCACCCCTGGGTTACACACTGTCTGATCTCAATGGGCCCACCCCCGGGTTACACACTGTCTGATCTCACTGGGCCCACCCCCGGTTGACACACTGTCTGATCTCACTGGGCCCGCCCCCGGGTTACACACTGTCTGATCTCACTGGGCCCACCCCCGGGTTATACAATGTCTGATCTCATTGGTCCCATCCTCCCTGCGTTACAAACTGTCTGATCTCACTGGGCACACCCCCGGGTTACATTCTGTCTGATCCCACTGGGCCCAGCCCCGGGTTACACTCTGTCTGACCTCACTGGGCCCACCACCGGGTTACAGACTTTCTGATCACACTGGGCCCACCCCCGGGTGACACACTGTCTGATCTCACTGGGCCCACCCCCGGGTTACACACTGTCTGATCTCACTGGGCCCACCCCCGGGTTACACACTGTCTGATCTCACTGGGCCCCCGGGTTACACACTGTCTGATCTCACTGGGCCCACCCCTGGGTTACACACTGCCTGCTCTCACTGGGCCCAACCCCGGGTTACACACTGTCTGATCTCACTGGGCCCACTCCGGTTTACACACTGTCTGATCTCCCTGGGTCCACCCACAGATTACACACTGTCTGATCTCACTGGGCCCCCGGGTTTCACACTGTCTGATCTCACTGGGCCCACCCCCGTGTTACACACTGTCTGATCTCACTGGGCCCCCGGCTTACACACTGTCTGATCTCACTGCGTCCACGGGTTACACACTGTCTGATCTCACTGGCCCCACCCCCGGGTTACACACTGTCTGATCTCACTGGGCCCCCGGGTTACACACTGTATGATCTCAGTGGCCTCGCCCATGGGTTACACACTGTCAGTTCTCACTGGGCCCCCGGGTTTCACACTGTCTGATCTCACTGGGCCCACCCCCGGGTTACACACTGTCTGATCTCACTGGGCCCATCCCCGGGTTACACACTGTCTGATCTCACTGGGCCCACCTCGGGTTACACACTGTCTGATCTCACTGGGCCCACCCCTGGGTTACACACTGTCTGATCTCAATGGGCCCACCCCCGGGTTACACACTGTCTGATCTCACTGGGCCCACACCCGGGTTACACACTGTCTGATCTCACTGGGCCCGCCCCCGGGTTACACACTGTCTGATCTCACTGGACCCACCCCCGGGTTACACAATGTCTGATCTCACTGGTCCCATCCTCCCTGAGTTACAAACTGCCTGATCTCACTGGGCACACCCCCGGGTTACATTCTGTCTGATCCCACTGGGCCCAGCCCCGGGTTACACTCTGTCTGATCTCACTGGGCCCACCACCGGGTTACAGACTTTCTGATCACACTGGGCCCACCCTCGGGTGAAACACAGTCTGATCTCACTGGGCCCACCCCCGGGTTACACAATGTCTGATCTCACTGGGCCCCCGGGTTACACACTGTCTGATCTCACTGGGCCCACCCCTGGGTTACACACTGCCTGATCTCACTGGGCCCACACACGGGTTACACACTGTCTGATCTCAATAGCCCACTCCCGTGTTACAGACTGTCTGATGTCACTGGGCCCAACCCCGGGTTACACACTGTCTGATCTCACTGGGCCCACTTCGGGTTACACACTGTCTGATCTCCCTGGGTCCACCCACAGGTTACACACTGTCTGATCTCACTGGGCCCACACACGGGTTACACACTGTCTGATCTCAATAGCCCACTCCCGGGTTACACACTGTCTGATCTCACTGGGCCCACCCCCGTGTTACACACTGTCTGATCTCACTGGGCCCCCGGGTTACACACTGTCTGATCTCACTGGGTCCCCGGGTTACACACTGTCTGATCTCACTGGTGCCACCCCCGGGTTACACACTGTCTGATCTCACTGGGCCCCCGGGTTACACACTGTAGGATCTCAGTGGCCCCGCCCCTGGGTTACAGACAGTCAGTTCTCACTGGGCCCCCGGGTTTCACACTGTCTGATCTCACTGGGCCCACCCCCGGGTTACACACTGTCTGATCTCACTGGGCCCATCCCCGGGTTACACACTGTCTGATCTCACTGGGCCCCCGGGTTAAACACTGTCTGATCTCACTGGGCCCACCCCCGTGTTACACACTGTCTGATCTCACTGGGCCCCCGGGTTACACACTGTCTGGTCTCACTGGGTCCCCGGGTTACACACTGTCTGATCTCACTGGCCCCACCCCCGTGTTACACACTGTCTGATCTCACTGGGCCCCCGGGTTACACACTGTATGATCTCAGTGGCCCCGCCCCTGGGTTACACACTGTCTGATCTCACTGGGCCCCCGGGTTACACACTGTCTGATCTCACTGGTTCCACTCCCGGGTTACACACTGTCTGATCTCACTGGGCCCCCGGGTTACACACTGTCTGATCTCACTGGCCCCACCCCTGGGTTACACACTGTCTGATCTCACTGGGCCCATCCCCGGGTTACACTCTGTCTGATCTCACTGCACATCCGTGTTACACACTGTCTGATCTCACTGGGCACACCCCCGGGTTACATTCTGTCTGATCCCACTGGGCCCAGCCCCGGGTTACATTCTGTCTGATCTCACTGGGCCCACCACCGGGTTACAGACTTTCTGATCACACTGGGCCCACCCCCGGGTGACACACTGTCTGATCTCACAGCGCCCACCCCCGGGTTACACACTGTCTGATCTCACTGGGCCCCCGGGTTACACACTGTCTGATCTCACTGGGCCCACCCCTGGGTTACACACTGTCTGATCTCACTGGGCCCACACACGGGTTACACACTGTCTGATCTCAATAGCCCACTCCCGGGTTACAGACTGTCTGATGTCACTGGGCCCATCCCCGAGTTACACACTGTCTGATCTAACTGGGCCCACCCACGGGTTACACACTGTCTGATCTCACTGGGCCCCCGGGTTAAACACTGTCTGATCTCACTGGGCCCACACCCGTGTTACACACTGTCTGATCTCACTGGGCCCCCGGTTTACACACTGTCTGATCTCACTGGGTCCCCGGGTTACACACTGTCTGATCTCACTGGCCCCACCCCCGGGTTACACACTGTCTGATCTCACTGGGCCCCCGGGTTACACACTGTATGATCTCAGTGGCCCCGCCCCTGGGTTACACACTGTCTGATCTCACTGGGCCCCCGGGTTACACACTGTCTGATCTCAATGGGCCCACCCCCGGGTTACACACTGTCTGATCTCACTGGGCCCATCCCCGGGTTACACACTGTCTGATCTCACTGCACATCCGGGTTACACACTGTCTGATCTCACTCGGCCCACCCCCGGGTTACACACTGTCTGATCTCACTGGGCCCACCCCCGGGTTAAACACTGTCTGATCTCACTGGGCCCCCGGGTTCCACACTGTCTGATCTCACTGGTCCCACCCCCAGGTTACACACTGTCTGACCTCACTGGGCCCACCCCCGGGTTACACACTGTCTGATCCCACTGGGCCCACCCCCGGGTTACACTCTTTCTGATCTCACTGGGCCCCCGGGTTACACACTGCTTGATCTCACTGGGCCCACCCCGGGTTACACCATGACTGATCTCACTGGGCCCACCCCCAGGTTACGCACTGTCTGATCTCACTGGGCCCACCCCCGGGTTACACACTGTCTGATCTCACTGGGCCCACCTCGGGTTACACACTGTCTGATCTCACTGGGCCCACCCCTGGGTTACACACTGTCTGATCTCAATGGGCCCACCCCCGGGTTACACACTGTCTGATCTCACTGGGCCCACCCCCGGGTTACACACTGTCTGATCTCACTGGGCCCGCCCCCGGGTTACACACTGTCTGATCTCACTGGGCGCACCCCCGGGTTATACAATGTCTGATCTCACTGGTCCCATCCTCCCTGCGTTACAAACTGTCTGATCTCACTGGGCACACCCCCGGGTTACATTCTGTCTGATCCCACTGGGCCCAGCCCCGGGTTACACTCTGTCTGATCTCACTGGGGCCACCACCGGGTTACAGACTTTCTGATCAAACTGGGCCCAACCCCGGGTGACACACTGTCTGATCTCACTGGGCCCACCCCCGGGTTACACACTGCCTGATCTCACTGGGCCCACCCCCGGGTTACACACTGTCTGATCTCACTGGGCCCCCGGGTTACACACTGTCTGATCTCACTGGGCCCACCCCTGGGTTACACACTGCCTGCTCTCACTGGGCCCACACACGGGTTACACACTGTCTGATCTCAATATCCCACTCCCGTGTTACAGACTGTCTGATGTCACTGGGCCCAACCCCGGGTTACACACTGTCTGATCTCACTGGGCCCACTCCGGGTTACACACTGTCTGATCTCCCTGGGTCCACCCACAGGTTACACACTGTCTGATCTCACTGGGCCCCCGGGTTACACACTGTCTGATCTCACTGGGCCCACCCCCGTGTTACACACTGTCTGATCTCACTGGGCCCCCGGGTTACACACTGTCTGATCTCACTGGGTCCACGGGTTACACACTGTCTGATCTCACTGGCCCCACCCCCGGGTTACACACTGTCTGATCTCACTGGGCCCCCGGGTTACACACTGTTGATCTCACTGCACATCCGGGTTACACACTGTCTGATCTCACTCGGCCCACCCCCGGGTTACACACTGTCTGATCTCACTGGGCCCACCCCCGGGTTAAACACTGTCTGATCTCACTGGGCCCCCGGGTTACACACTGTCTGATCTCACTGGTCCCACCCCCAGGTTACACACTGTCTGATCTCACTGGGCCCACCCCCGGGTTACACACTGTCTGATCCCACTGGGCCCACCCCCGGGTTACACTCTGTCTGATCTCACTGGGCCCCGGGTTACACACTGCTTGATCTCACTGGGCCCACCCCGGGTTACACACTGACTGATCTCACTGGGCCCACCCCCAGGTTACACACTGTCTGATCTCACTGGGCCCACCCCCGGGTTACACACTGTCTGATCTCACTGGGCCCACCTCGGGTTACACACTGTCTGATCTCACTGGGCCCACCCCTGGGTTACACACTGTCTGATCTCAATGGGCCCACCCCCGGGTTACACACTGTCTGATCTCACTGGGCCCACCCCCGGTTGACACACTGTCTGATCTCACTGGGCCCGCCCCCGGGTTACACACTGTCTGATCTCACTGGGCCCACCCCCGGGTTATACAATGTCTGATCTCATTGGTCCCATCCTCCCTGCGTTACAAACTGTCTGATCTCACTGGGCACACCCCCGGGTTACATTCTGTCTGATCCCACTGGGCCCAGCCCCGGGTTACACTCTGTCTGACCTCACTGGGCCCACCACCGGGTTACAGACTTTCTGATCACACTGGGCCCACCCCCGGGTGACACACTGTCTGATCTCACTGGGCCCACCCCCGGGTTACACACTGTCTGATCTCACTGGGCCCACCCCCGGGTTACACACTGTCTGATCTCACTGGGCCCCCGGGTTACACACTGTCTGATCTCACTGGGCCCACCCCTGGGTTACACACTGCCTGCTCTCACTGGGCCCAACCCCGGGTTACACACTGTCTGATCTCACTGGGCCCACTCCGGTTTACACACTGTCTGATCTCCCTGGGTCCACCCACAGATTACACACTGTCTGATCTCACTGGGCCCCCGGGTTTCACACTGTCTGATCTCACTGGGCCCACCCCCGTGTTACACACTGTCTGATCTCACTGGGCCCCCGGCTTACACACTGTCTGATCTCACTGCGTCCACGGGTTACACACTGTCTGATCTCACTGGCCCCACCCCCGGGTTACACACTGTCTGATCTCACTGGGCCCCCGGGTTACACACTGTATGATCTCAGTGGCCTCGCCCATGGGTTACACACTGTCAGTTCTCACTGGGCCCCCGGGTTTCACACTGTCTGATCTCACTGGGCCCACCCCCGGGTTACACACTCTCTGATCTCACTGGGCCCATCCCCGGGTTACACACTGTCTGATCTCACTGGGCCCACCTCGGGTTACACACTGTCTGATCTCACTGGGCCCACCCCTGGGTTACACACTGTCTGATCTCAATGGGCCCACCCCCGGGTTACACACTGTCTGATCTCACTGGGCCCACACCCGGGTTACACACTGTCTGATCTCACTGGGCCCGCCCCCGGGTTACACACTGTCTGATCTCACTGGACCCACCCCCGGGTTACACAATGTCTGATCTCACTGGTCCCATCCTCCCTGAGTTACAAACTGCCTGATCTCACTGGGCACACCCCCGGGTTACATTCTGTCTGATCCCACTGGGCCCAGCCCCGGGTTACACTCTGTCTGATCTCACTGGGCCCACCACCGGGTTACAGACTTTCTGATCACACTGGGCCCACCCTCGGGTGAAACACAGTCTGATCTCACTGGGCCCACCCCCGGGTTACACAATGTCTGATCTCACTGGGCCCCCGGGTTACACACTGTCTGATCTCACTGGGCCCACCCCTGGGTTACACACTGCCTGATCTCACTGGGCCCACACACGGGTTACACACTGTCTGATCTCAATAGCCCACTCCCGTGTTACAGACTGTCTGATGTCACTGGGCCCAACCCCGGGTTACACACTGTCTGATCTCACTGGGCCCACTTCGGGTTACACACTGTCTGATCTCCCTGGGTCCACCCACAGGTTACACACTGTCTGATCTCACTGGGCCCACACACGGGTTACACACTGTCTGATCTCAATAGCCCACTCCCGGGTTACACACTGTCTGATCTCACTGGGCCCCCGGGTTACACACTGTCTGATCTCACTGGGTCCCCGGGTTACACACTGTCTGATCTCACTGGTCCCACCCCCGGGTTACACACTGTCTGATCTCACTGGGCCCCCGGGTTACACACTGTAGGATCTCAGTGGCCCCGCCCCTGGGTTACAGACAGTCAGTTCTCACTGGGCCCCCGGGTTTCACACTGTCTGATCTCACTGGGCCCACCCCCGGGTTACACACTGTCTGATCTCACTGGGCCCATCCCCGGGTTACACACTGTCTGATCTCACTGGGCCCCCGGGTTAAACACTGTCTGATCTCACTGGGCCCACCCCCGTGTTACACACTGTCTGATCTCACTGGGCCCCCGGGTTACACACTGTCTGGTCTCACTGGGTCCCCGGGTTACACACTGTCTTATCTCACTGGCCCCACCCCCGTGTTACACACTGTCTGATCTCACTGGGCCCCCGGGTTACACACTGTATGATCTCAGTGGCCCCGCCCCTGGGTTACACACTGTCTGATCTCACTGGGCCCCCGGGTTACACACTGTCTGATCTCACTGGTTCCACTCCCGGGTTACACACTGTCTGATCTCACTGGGCCCATCCCCGGGTTACACACTGTTTGATCTCACTGCACATCCGGGTTACACACTGTCTGATCTCACTCGGCCCACCCCCGGGTTACACACTGTCTGATCTCACTGGGCCCACCCCCGGGTTAAACACTGTCTGATCTCACTGGGCCCCCGGGTTACACACTGTCTGACCTCACTTGTCCCACCCCCAGGTTACACACTGTCTGATCGCACTGGGCCCACCCCCGGGTTACACACTGTCTGATCCCACTGGGCCCACCCCCGGGTTACACTCTGTCTGATCTCACTGGGCCCCCGGGTTACACACTGCTTGATCTCACTGGGCCCAGCCCGGGTTACACACTGACTGATCTCACTGGGCCCACCCCCAGGTTACACACTGTCTGATCTCACTGGGCCCACCCCCGGGTTACACACTGTCTGATCTCACTGGGCCCACCTCGGGTTACACAATGTCTGATCTCACTGGGCCCACCCCTGGGTTACACACTGTCTGATCTCAATGGGCCCACCCCAGGGTTACACACTGTCTGATCTCACTGGGCCCACCCCCGGGTTACACACTGCTTGATCTCACTGGGCCCACCCCGGGTTACACACTGACTGATCTCACTGGGCCCACCCCCAGGTTACACACTGTCTGATCTCACTGGGCCCACCCCCGGGTTACACACTGTCAGATCTCACTGGGCCCACCTCGGGTTACACACTGTCTGATCTCACTGGGCCCACCCCTGGGTTACACACTGTCTGATCTCAATGGGCCCACCCCAGGGTTACACACTGTCTGATCTCACTGGGCCCACCCCCGGGTTACACACTGTCTGATCTCACTGGGCCCGCCCCCGGGTTACACACTGTCTGATCTCACTGGGCCCACCCCCGGGTTATACAATGTCTGATCTCACTGGTCCCATCCTCCCTGATTTACAAACTGTCTGATCTCACTGGGCACACCCCCGGGTTACATTCTGTCTGATCCCACTGGGCCCAGCCCCGGGTTACACTCTGTCTGATCTCACTGGGCCCACCACCGGGTTACAGACTTTCTAATCACACTGGGCCCACCCCCGGGTGACACACTGTCTGATCTCACTGGGCCCACCCCCGGGTTACACACTGTCTGATCTAACTGGGCCCACCCCCGGGTTACACACTGTCTGATCTCACTGGGCACCCGGGTTACACACTGTCTGATCTCACTGGGCCCACCCCTGGGTTACACACTGCCTGCTCTCACTGGGCCCACACACGGGTTACACACTGTCTGATCTCCTTGGGTCCACCCACAGGTTACACACTGTCTGATCTCACTGGGCCCCCGGGTTACACATTGTCTGATCTCACTGGGCCCACCCCCGTGTTACACACTGTCTGATCTCACTGGGCCCCCGGGTTACACACTGTCAGATCTCACTGGGTCCCCGGGTTACACACTGTCTGATCTCACTGGTCCCACCCCCGGGTTACACACTGTCTGATCTCACTGGGCCCCCGGGTTACACACTGTATGATCTCAGTGGCCCCGCCCCTGGGTTACACACAGTCAGTTCTCACTGGGCCCCCGGGTTTCACACTGCCTGATCTCACTGGGCCCACCCCCGGGTTACACACTGTCTGATCTCACTGGGCCCATCCCCGGGTTACACACTGTCTGATCTCACTGGACATCCGGGTTACACACTGTCTGATCTCACTCGGCCCACCCCCGGGTTACACTCTGTCTGATCTCACTGTGCCCCCGGGTTACACACTGCTTGATCTCACTGGGCCCACCCCGGGTTACACACTGCCTGATCTCACTGGGCTCACCACCAGGTTACACACTGTCTGATCTCACTGGGCCCACCCCCGGGATACACACTGCCTGATCTCACTGGGCCCCCGGGTTACACACTGTCTGACCTCACTGGGCCCACCCCTGGATTACACACTGTCTGATCTCACTGGGCCCACCCCTGGGTTACACACTGTCTGATCTCACTGGGCCCCCGGGTTACACACTGTCTGAGCTCACTGGGCCCACCCCCGGGTTACACACTGTCTGTTCTCACTGGGCCCCCGGGTTACACACTGTCTGATCTCACTGGGCCCACCCCCGGGTTACACACTGTCTGAACTCACTGGGCCCACCCCCGGGTTACACACTGTCTGATCTCACTGGTCCCATCCTCCCTGAGTTACAAACTGTCTGATCTCACTGGGCCCCCGGTTTACACACTGTCTGAACTCACTGGGCCCACCCCCGGGTTACACACTCTCTGATCTCACTGGGCCCACCACCGGGTTACAGGCTTTCTGATCTCACTGGGCCCACCCCCGGGTGACACACTGTCTGATCTCACTGGGCCCACCCCCGGGTTACACACTGTCTGATCTCACTGGGCCCACCCCCAGGTTACGCACTGTCTGATCTAATTGGGCACAACCCCGGGTTTCACACTGTCTGATCTCACTGGGCCCACCCCCGGGTTACACGCTGTCTGATCTCACTGGGCCCCCGGGTTACACACTGTCTGATCTCACTGGTCCCACCCCGAGGTTACACACTGTCTGATCTCACTGGGCCCACCCCCGGGTTACACACTGTCTGATCTCACTGGGCCCACCCACGGGTTACACACTGTCTGATCTCACTGGGCCCCCGGGTTACACACTGTCTGATCTCACTTGGCCCACCCCTGGGTTACACACTGTCTGATCTCACTGCTCCAGCCCTCGGGTTACACACTGTCTGATCTCACTGGGCTCACCCCCGTGTTAAACACTGTCTGATCTCACTGGGCCCCCGGGTTACACACTGTCTGATCTCACTGGGTCCCCGGGTTACACACTGTCTGATCTCACTGGGCCCACCCCTGGGTTACACACTGTCTGATCTCACTGGGCCCACACACGGGTTACACACTGTCTGATCTCAACAGCCCACTCCCTGGTTACAGACTGTCTGATGTCACTGGGCCCAACTCCGGATTACACTGTCTGATCTCACTGGGCCCACTCCGGGTTACACACTGTCTGATCTCCCTGGGTCCACCCACGGGTTACACACTGTCTGAACTCACTGGGCCCCAGGGTTACACACTGTCTGATCTCACTGGGCCCACCCCCGTGTTACACACTGTCTGATCTCACTGGGCCCCCGGGTTACACACTGTCTGATCTCACTGGGTCCCCGGGTTACACACTGTCTGATCTCACTGGCCCCACCCCCGGGTTACACACTGTCTGATCTCACTGGGCCCCCGGGTTACACACTGTATGATCTCTGTGGCCCCGCCCCTGGGTTACACACTGTCTGATCTCACTGGGCCCCCGGGTTACACACTGTCTGATCTCACTGGGCCCACCCCCGGGTTACACACTGTCTGAGCTCACTGGGCCCATCCCCGGGTTACACACTGTCTGATCTCACAGGACATCCGGGTTACGCACTGTCTGATCTCACACGGCCCAGCCCGGGTTACACACTGTCTGATCTCACTGGGCCCACCCCCGGGTTAAACACTGTCTGATCTCACTGGGCCCCCGGGTTACACACTGTCAGATCTCACTGGTCCCACCCCCAGGTTACACACTGTCTGATCTCACTGGGCCCACCCCCGGGTTACACACTGTCTGATCCCACTGGGCCCACCCCCGGGTTACACTCTGTCTGATCTCACTGCGCCCCCGGGTTACACACTGCTTGATCTCACTGGGCCCACCCCGCGTTACACACTGACTGATCTCACTGGGCCCACCCCCAGGTTACACACTGTCTGATCTCACTGGGCCCACCCCTGGGTTACACACTGTCTGATCCCAATGGGCCCACCCCCGGGTTACACTGTGTCTGATCTCACTGAGCCCACGCTCGGGTTACACACTGTCTGATCTCACGGATCCCGCCCCCGGGTTACACACTGTCTGATCTCACTGGGCCCCCGGGTTACACACTGTCTGTGCTCACTGGGCCCACCCCCGGGTTACACACTGTCTGTTCTCACTGGGCCCCCGGGTTACACACTGTCTGATCTCACTGGGCCCAACCCCCGGGTTACACACTGTCTGAACTCACTGGGCTCACCCCCGGGTTACACACTGTCTGATCTCACTGGTCCCATTCTCCCTGAGTTACAAACTGTCTGATCTCACTGGGCCCCCGGTTTACACACTGTCTGAACTCACTGGGCCCACCCCCGGGTTACACACTCTCTGATCTCACTGAGCCCCCGGGTTACACACTGTCTGATCTCACTGGTCCCACCCGCAGGTTACACACTGTCTGATCTCACTGGGCACACCCCCGGGTTACATTCTGTCTGATCCCACTGGGCCCAGTCCCGGGTTACACTCTGTCTGAACTCACTGGGCCCACCACCGGGTTACAGACTTTCTGATCTCACTGGGCCCACCCCCGGGTGACACACTGTTTGATCTCACTGGGCCCACCCCCGGGTTACACACTGTCTGATCCCACTGGGCCTACCCCCGGGTTACACTCTGTCTGATCTCACTGGGCCCCCGGGTTACACACTGCTTGATCTCACTGGGCCCACCCCGGGTTACACACTGACAGATCTCACTGGGCGCACCCCCAGGTTACACACTGTCTGATCTCTCTGGGCCCACCCCCGGGTTACACACTGTCTGAGCTCACTGGGCCCACCCCCGGGTTACACACTGTCTGATCTCACTGGGCCCACCTCGGGTTACACACTGTCTGATCTCACTGGGCCCACCCCTGGGTTACACACTGTCTGATCTCAATGGGCCCACCCCAGGGTTACACACTGTCTGATCTCACTGGGCCCACCCCCGGGTTACACACTGCTTGATCTCACTGGGCCCACCCCGGGTTACACACTGACTGATCTCACTGGGCCCACCCCCAGGTTACACACTGTCTGATCTCACTGGGCCCACCCCCGGGTTACACACTGTCTGATCTCACTGGGCCCACCTCGGGTTACACACTGTCTGATCTCACTGGGCCCACCCCTGGGTTACACACTGTCTGATCTCAATGGGCCCACCTCAGGGTTACACACTGTCTGATCTCACTGGGCCCACCCCCGGGTTACACACTGTCTGATCTCACTGGGCCCGCCCCCGGGTTACACACTGTCTGATCTCACTGGGCCCACCCCCGGTTTATACAATGTCTGATCTCACTGGTCCCATCCTCCCTGAGTTACAAACTGTCTGATCTCACTGGGCACACCCCCGGGTTACATTCTGTCTGATCCCACTGGGCCCAGCCCCGGGTTACACTCTGTCTGATCTCACTGGGCCCACCACCGGGTTACAGACTTTCTGATCACACTGGGCCCACCCCCGGGTGACACACTGTCTCATCTCCCTGGGTCCACCCACGGGTTACACACTGTCTGAACTCACTGGGCCCCAGGGTTACACACTGTCTGATCTCACTGGGCCCACCCCCGTGTTACACACTGTCTGATCTCACTGGGCCCCCGGGTTACACACTGTCTGATCTCACTGGGTCCCCGGGTTACACACTGTCTGATCTCACTGGCCCCACCCCCGGGTTACACACTGTCTGATCTCACTGGGCCCCCGGGTTACACACTGTATGATCTCTGTGGCCCCGCCCCTGGGTTACACACTGTCTGATCTCACTGGGCCCCCGGGTTACACACTGTCTGATCTCACTGGGCCCACCCCCGGGTTACACACTGTCTGAGCTCACTGGGCCCATCCCCGGGTTACACACTGTCTGATCTCACAGGACATCCGGGTTACGCACTGTCTGATCTCACACGGCCCAGCCCGGGTTACACACTGTCTGATCTCACTGGGCCCACCACCGGGTTAAACACTGTCTGATCTCACTGGGCCCCCGGGTTACACACTGTCAGATCTCACTGGTCCCACCCCCAGGTTACACACTGTCTGATCTCACTGGGCCCACCCCCGGGTTACACACTGTCTGATCCCACTGGGCCCACCCCCGGGTTACACTCTGTCTGATCTCACTGCGCCCCCGGGTTACACACTGCTTGATCTCACTGGGCCCACCCCGCGTTACACACTGACTGATCTCACTGGGCCCACCCCCAGGTTACACACTGTCTGATCTCACTGGGCCCACCCCTGGGTTACACACTGTCTGATCCCAATGGGCCCACCCCCGGGTTACACAGTGTCTGATCTCACTGAGCCCACGCTCGGGTTACACACTGTCTGATCTCACGGATCCCGCCCCCGGGTTACACACTGTCTGATCTCACTGGGCCCCCGGGTTACACACTGTCTGTGCTCACTGGGCCCACCCCCGGGTTACACACTGTCTGTTCTCACTGGGCCCCCGGGTTACACACTGTCTGATCTCACTGGGCCCAACCCCCGGGATACACACTGTCTGAACTCACTGGGCTCACCCCCGGGTTACACACTGTCTGATCTCACTGGTCCCATTCTCCCTGAGTTACAAACTGTCTGATCTCACTGGGCCCCCGGTTTACACACTGTCTGAACTCACTGGGCCCACCCCCGGGTTACACACTCTCTGATCTCACTGAGCCCCCGGGTTACACACTGTCTGATCTCACTGGTCCCACCCGCAGGTTACACACTGTCTGATCTCACTGGGCACACCCCCGGGTTACATTCTGTCTGATCCCACTGGGCCCAGCCCCGGGTTACACTCTGTCTGAACTCACTGGGCCCACCACCGGGTTACAGACTTTCTGATCTCACTGGGCCCACCCCCGGGTGACACACTGTCTGATCTCACTGGGCCCACCCCCGGGTTACACACTGCTTGATCTCACTGGGCCCACCCCGGGTTACACACTGACTGATCTCACTGGGCCCACCCCCAGGTTACACACTGTCTGATCTCACTGGGCCCACCTCGGGTTACACACTGTCTGATCTCACTGGGCCCACCCCTGGGTTACACACTGTCTGATCTCAATGGGCCCACCTCAGGGTTACACACTGTCTGATCTCACTGGGCCCACCCCCGGGTTACACACTGTCTGATCTCACTGGGCCCGCCCCCGGGTTACACACTGTCTGATCTCACTGGGCCCACCCCCGGGTTATACAATGTCTGATCTCACTGGTCCCATCCTCCCTGAGTTACAAACTGTCTGATCTCACTGGGCACACCCCCGGGTTACATTCTGTCTGATCCCACTGGGCCCAGCCCCGGGTTACACTCTGTCTGATCTCACTGGGCCCACCACCGGGTTACAGACTTTCTGATCACACTGGGCCCACCCCCGGGTGACACACTGTCTGATCTCACTGGGCCCACCCCCGGGTTACACACTGTCTGATCTCACTGGGCCCACCCCCGGGTTACACACTGTCTGATCTCACTGGGCACCCGGGTTACACACTGTCTGATCTCACTGGGCCCACCCCTGGGTTACACACTGCCTGCTCTCACTGGGCCCACACACGGGTTACACACTGTCTGATCTCCTTGGGTCCACCCACAGGTTACACACTGTCTGATCTCACTGGGCCCCCGGGTTACACATTGTCTGATCTCACTGGGCCCACCCCCGTGTTACACACTGTCTGATCTCACTGGGCCCCCGGGTTACACACTGTCAGATCTCACTGGGTCCCCGGGTTACACACTGTCTGATCTCACTGGTCCCACCCCCGGGTTACACACTGTCTGATCTCACTGGGCCCCCGGGTTACACACTGTATGATCTCAGTGGCCCCGCCCCTGGGTTACACACAGTCAGTTCTCACTGGGCCCCCGGGTTTCACACTGCCTGATCTCACTGGGCCCATCCCCGGGTTACACACTGTCTGATCTCACTGGACATCCGGGTTAAACACTGTCTGATCTCACTCGGCCCACCCCCGGGTTACACACTGTCTGATCCCACTGGGCCCACCCCCGGGTTACACTCTGTCTGATCTCACTGTGCCCCCGGGTTACACACTGCTTGATCTCACTGGGCCCACCCCGGGTTACACACTGCCTAATCTCACTGGGCTCACCACCAGGTTACACACTGTCTGATCTCACTGGGCCCACCCCCGGGATACACACTGCCTGATCTCACTGGGCCCCCGGGTTACACACTGTCTGACCTCACTGATCCCACCCCTGGATTACACACTGTCTGATCTCACTGGGCCCACCCCTGGGTTACACACTGTCTGATCTCACTGGGCCCCCGGGTTACACACTGTCTGAGCTCACTGGGCCCACCCCCGGGTTACACACTGTCTGTTCTCACTGGGCCCCCGGGTTACACACTGTCTGATCTCACTGGGCCCACCCCCGGGTTACACACTGTCTGAACTCACTGGGCCCACCCCCGGGTTACACACTGTCTGATCTCACTGGTCCCATCCTCCCTGAATTACAAACTGTCTGGTCTCACTGGGCCCCCGGTTTACACACTGTCTGAACTCACTGGGCCCACCCCCGGGTTACACACTCTCTGATCTCACTGGGCCCACCACCGGGTTACAGGCTTTCTGATCTCACTGGGCCCACCCACGGGTGACACACTGTCTGATCTCACTGGGCCCACCCCCGGGTTACACACTGTCTGATCTCACTGGGCCCACCCCCAGGTTACGCACTGTCTGATCTCACTGGGCCCACACACGGGTTACACACTGTCTGATCTCACTGGGCCCACTCCCGGGTTACAGACTGTCTGATGTCACTGGGCCGAACCCCGGGTTACACACTGTCTGATCTAATTGGGCACAACCCCGGGTTACACACTGTCTGATCTCACTGGGCCCACCCCCGGGTTACACGCTGTCTGATCTCACTGGGCCCCCGGGTTACACACTGTCTGATCTCACTGGTCCCACCCCGAGGTTACACACTGTCTGATCTCACTGGGCCCACCCCCGGGTTACACACTGTCTGATCTCACTGGGCCCACCCACGGGTTACACACTGTCTGATCTCACTGGGCCCCCGGGTTACACACTGTCTGATCTCACTTGGCCCACCCCTGGGTTACACACTGTCTGATCTCACTGCTCCAGCCCTCGGGTTACACACTGTCTGATCTCACTGGGCTCACCCCCGTGTTAAACACTGTCTGATCTCACTGGGCCCCCGGGTTACACACTGTCTGATCTCACTGGGTCCCCGGGTTACACACTGTCTGATCTCACTGGGCCCACCCCTGGGTTACACACTGTCTGATCTCACTGGGCCCACACACGGGTTACACACTGTCTGATCTCAACAGCCCACTCCCTGGATACAGACTGTCTGATGTCACTGGGCCCAACCCCGGATTACACTTTCTGATCTCACTGGGCCCACTCCGGGTTACACACTGTCTGATCTCCCTGGGTCCACCCACGGGTTACACACGGTCTGAACTCACTGGGCCCCAGGGTTACACACTGTCTGATCTCACTGGGCCCACCCCCGTGTTACACACTGTCTGATCTCACTGGGCCCCCGGGTTACACACTGTCTGATCTCACTGGATCCCCGGGTTACACACTGTCTGATCTCACTGGCCCCACCCCCGGGTTACACACTGTCTGAGCTCACTGGGCCCATCCCCGGGTTACACACTGTCTGATCTCACAGGACATCCGGGTTACGCACTGTCTGATCTCACACGGCCCAGCCCGGGTTACACACTGTCTGATCTCACTGGGCCCACCCCCGGGTTAAACACTGTCTGATCTCACTGGGCCCCCGGGTTACACACTGTCAGATCTCACTGGTCCCACCCCCAGGTTACACACTGTCTGATCTCACTGGGCCCATCCCCGGGTTACACACTGTCTGATCCCACTGGGCCCACCCCCGGGTTACACTCTGTCTGATCTCACTGCGCCCTCGGGTTACACACTGCTTGATCTCACTGGGCCCACCCCGGGTTACACACTGACTGATCTCACTGGGCCCACCCCCAGGTTACACACTGTCTGATCTCACTGGGCCCACCCCTGGGTTACACACTGTCTGATCCCACTGGGCCCACCCCCGGGTTACACAGTGTCTGATCTCACTGAGCCCACGCTCGGGTTACACACTGTCTGATCTCACGGGTCCCGCCCCCGGGTTACACACTGTCTGATGTCACTGGGCCCCCGGGTTACACACTGTCTGTGCTCACTGGGCCCACCCCCGGGTTACACACTGTCTGTTCTCACTGGGCCCCCGGGTTACACACTGTCTGATCTCACTGGGCCCACCCCCGGGTTACACACTGTCTGAACTCACTGGGCCCACCCCCGGGTTACACACTGTCTGATCTCACTGGTCCCATTCTCCCTGAGTTACAAACTGTCTGATCTCACTGGGCCCCCGGTTTACACACTGTCTGAACTCACTGGGCCCACCCCCGGGTTACACACTCTCTGATCTCACTGAGCCCTCGGGTTACACACTGTCTGATCTTACTGGTCCCACCCGCAGGTTACACACTGTCTGATCTCACTGGGCACACCCCCGGGTTACAATCTGTCTGATCCCACTGGGCCCAGCCCCGGGTTACAATCTGTCTGAACTCACTGGGCCCACCACCGGGTTACAGACTTTCTGATCTCACTGGGCCCACCCCCGGGTTACACACTGTCTGATCCCACTGGGCCCACCCCCGGGTAACACTCTGTCTGATCTCACTGGGCCCCCGGGTTACACACTGCTTGATCTCACTGGGCCCACCCCGGGTTACACACTGACCGATCTCACTGGGCCCACCCCCAGGTTACACACTGTCTGATCTCTCTGGGCCCCCCCCCGGGTTACACACTGTCTGAGCTCACTGGGCCCACCCCCGGGTTACACACTGTCTGTTCTCACTGGGCCCCCGGGTTACACACTGTCTGATCTCACTGGGCCCACTCCCGGGTTACACACTCTCTGAAATCACTGGGCCCACCCCCGGGTTACACACTGTCTGATCTCACTGGTCCCATTCTCCCTGAGTTACAAACTGTCTGATCTCACTGGGCCCCCGGTTTACACACTGTCTGAACTCACTGGGCCCACACCCGGGTTACACACTCTCTGATCTCACTGAGCCCCCGGGTTACACACTGTCTGATCTCACTGGTCCCACCCCCAGGTTACACACTGTCTGATCTCACTGGCCACAACCCCGGGTTACATTCTGTCTGATCCCACTGGGCCCAGCCCCGGGTTACACTCTCTCTGATCTCACTGGGCCCACCCCCACGTTACACACTGTCTGATCTCACTGGGCCCACACACGGGTTACACACTGTCTGATCTCACTGGGCACACCCCCGGGTTACATTCTGTCTGATCCCACTGGGCCCAGCCCCGGGTTACACTCTGTCTGATCTCACTGGGCCCACCACCGGGTTACAGACTTTCTGATGTCACTGGGCCCACCCCCGGTGACACACTGTCTGATCTCATTGGGCCCACATAGAAACATAGAAACATAGAAAATAGGTGCAGGAGCAGGCCATTCAGCCCTTCTAGCCTGCACCGCCATTCAATGAGTTCATGGCTGAACATGAAACTTCAGTACCCCCTTCCTGCTTTCTCGCCATAACCCTTGATCCCCCGAGTAGTAAGGACTTCATCTAACTCCCTTTTGAATATATTTAGTGAATTGGCCTCAACTACTTTCTGTGGTAGAGAATTCCACAGGTTCACCACTCTCTGGGTGAAGAAGTTTCTCCTCATCTCGGTCCTAAATGGCTTACCCCTTATCCTCAGACTGTGACCCCTGGTTATGGACTTCCCCAACATTGGGAACATTCTTTCTGCATCTAACCTGTCTAAACCCGTCAGAATTTTAAACGTTTCTATGAGGTCCCCTCTCATTCTTCTGAACTCCAGTGAATACAAGCCCAATTGATCCAATCTTTCTTGATAGGTCAGTCCCGCCATCCCGGGAATCAGTCTGGTGAACCTTCGCTGCACTCCCTCAATAGCAAGAATGTCCTTCCTCAAGTTAGGAGACCAAAACTGTACACAATACTCCAGGTGTGGCCTCACCAAGGCCCTGTACAACTGTAGCAACACCTCCCTGCCCCTGTATTCAAATCCCCTCGCTATGAAGGCCAACATGCCATTTGCTTTCTTAACCGCCTGCTGTACCTGCATGCCAACCTTCAATGACTGATGTACCATGACACCCAGGTCTCGTTGCACCTTCCCTTTTCCTAATCTGTCACCATTCAGATAATAGTCTGTCTCTCTGTTTTTACCATCAAAGTGGATAACCTCACATTTATCCACATTATACTTCATCTGCCATGCATTTGCCCACTCACCTAACCTATCCAAGTCACTCTGCAGCCTAATAGCATCCTCCTCGCAGCTCACACTGCCACCCAACTTAGTATCATCCGCAAATTTGGAGATACTGCATTTAATCCCCTCGTCTAAATCATTAATGTACAATGTAAACAGCTGGGGCCCCAGCACAGAACCTTGCGGCACTCCACTAGTCACTGCCTGCCATTCTGAAAAGTACCCGTTTACTCCTACTCTTTGCTTCCTGTCTGACAACCAGTTCTCAATCCACGTCAGCACACTACCCCCAATCCCATGTGCTTTAACTTTGCACATTAATCTCTTGTGTGGGACCTTATCGAAAGCCTTCTGAAAGTCCAAATATACCACATCAACTGGTTCTCCTTTGTCCACTTTACTGGAAACATCCTCAAAAAATTCCAGAAGATTTGTCAAGCATGATTTCCCTTTCACAAATCCATGCTGACTTGGACCTATCATGTCACCATTTTCCAGATGCACTGCTATGACATCCTTAATAATTGATTCCATCATTTTACCCACTACTGAGGTCAGGCTGACCGGTCTATAATTCCCTGTTTTCTCTCTCCCTCCTTTTTTAAAAAGTGGGGTTACATTGGCTACCCTCCACTCCATAGGAACTGATCCAGAGTCAATGGAATGTTGGAAAATGACTGTCAATGCATCCGCTATTTCCAAGGCCACCTCCTTAAGTACTCTAGGATGCAGGCCATCAGGCCCTGGGGATTTATCTGCCTTCAATCCCATCAATTTCCCCAACACAATTTCCCGACTAATAAAGATTTCCCTCAGTTCCTCTTCCTTACTAGACCCTCTGACCCCTTTTATATCCGGAAGGTTGTTTGTATCCTCCTTAGTGAATACCGAACCAAAGTACTTGTTCAATTGATCCGCCATTTCTTTGCTCCCCGTTATGACTTCCCCTGATTCTGACTGCAGGGGACCTACGTTTGTCTTCACCAACCTTTTTCTCTTTACATACCTATAGAAACTTTTGCAATCCGCCTTAATGTTCCCTGCAAGCTTCTTCTCATACTCCATTTTCCCTGTCCTAATCAAACCCTTTGTCCTCCTCTGCTGAGTTCTAAATTTCTCCCAGTCCCCAGGTTCGCTGCTATTTCTGGCCAATTTGTATGCCACTTCCTTGGCTTTAATACTATCCCTGATTTCCCTAGATAGCCACGGTTGAGCCACCTTCCCCTTTTTATTTTTACGCCAGACAGGAATGTACAATTGTTGTACTTCATCCATGCGGTCTCTAAATGTCTGCCATTGCCCATCCACAGTCAACCCCCTAAGTATCATTCGCCAATCTATCCTAGCCAATTCACGCCTCATACCTTCAAAGTTACCCTTCTTTAAGTTCTGGACCATGGTCTCTGAAATTACTGTTTCATTCTCCATCCTAATGCAGAATTCCACCATATTATGGTCACTCTTCCCCAAGGGGCCTCGCACAATGAGATTGCTAATTAATCCTCTCTCATTACACAACACCCAGTCTAAGATGGCCTCCCCCCTAGTTGGTTCCTCAACATATTGGTCTAGAAAACCATCCCTTATGCACTCCAGGAAATCCTCCTCCACCGTATTGCTTCCAGTTTGTTTAGCCCAATCTATGTGCATATTAAAGTCACCCATTATAACTGCTACACCTTTATTGCATGCACCCCTAATTTCCTGTTTGATGCCCTCCCCAACATCCCTATTACTGTTTGGAGGTCTGTACACAACTTCTACTAACGTTTTTTGCCCTTTGGTGTTCTGCAGCTCTACCCATATAGATTCCACATCATCCAAGCTAATGTCTTTCCTAACTATTGCATTAATCTCCTCTTTAACCAGCAATGCTACCCCACCTCCTTTTCCTTTTATTCTATCCTTCCTGAATGTTGAATACCCCTGAATGTTGAGTTCCCAGCCCTGATCATCCTGGAGCCACGTCTCCGTAATCCCAATCACATCATATTTGTTAACATCTATTTGTACAATTAATTCATCCACCTTATTGCGGATACTCCTTGCATTAAGACACAAAGCCTTCAGGCTTGTTTTATTAACACCCTTTGTCCTTTTAGAATTTTGCTGTACAGTGGCCCTTTTTGTTCTTTGCCTTGGGTTTCTCTGCCCTACACTTTTCCTCATCTCCTTTCTGTCTTTTGCTTTTGGCTCCTTTTTGTTTCCCTCTGTCTCCCTGCATTGGTTCCCATCCCCCTGCCATATTAGTTTAAATCCTCCCCAACAGCACTAGCAAACACTCCCCCTAGGACATTGGTTCCAGTCCTGCCCAGGTGCAGACCGGGTTACACACTGTCTGATCTCACTGGGCCCACCCCCGGGTTACACACTGTCTGAGCTCACTGGGCCCATCCCCGGGTTACACACTGTCTGATCTCACAGGACATCCGGGTTACGCACTGTCTGATCTCACACGGCCCAGCCCGGGTTACACACTGTCTGATCTCACTGGGCCCACCCCCGGGTTAAACACTGTCTGATCTCACTGGGCCCCCGGGTTACACACTGTCAGATCTCACTGGTCCCACCCCCAGGTTACACACTGTCTGATCTCACTGGGCCCACCCCCGGGTTACACACTGTCTGATCCCACTGGGCCCACCCCCGGGTTACACTCTGTCTGATCTCACTGGGCTCGCGGGTTACACACTGCTTGATCTCACTGGGCCCACCCCGGGTTACACACTGACTGATCTCACTGGGCCCACCCCCAGGTTACACACTGTCTGATCTCACTGGGCCCACCCCTGGGTTACACACTGTCTGATCCCACTGGGCCCACCCCCGGGTTACACAGTGTCAGATCTCACTGAGCCCACGCTCGGGTTACACACTGTCTGATCTCACGGGGCCCGCCCCCGGGTTACACACTGTCTGATCTCACTGGGCCCCCGGGTTACACACTGTCTGAGCTCACTGGGCCCACCCCCGGGTTACACACTGTCTGTTCTCACTGGGCCCCCGGGTTACACACTGTCTGATCTCACTGGGCCCACCCCCGGGTTACACACTCTCTGAACTCACTGGGCCCACCCCCGGGTTACACACTGTCTGATCTCACTGGTCCCATTCTCCCTGAGTTACAAACTGTCTGATCTCACTGGGCCCCCGGTTTACACACTGTCTGAACTCACTGGGCCCACCCCCGGGTTACACACTCTCTGATCTCACTGAGCCCCCGGGTTACACACTGTCTGATCTCACTGGTCCCACCCGCAGGTTACACACTGTCTGATCTCACTGGGCACACCCCCGGGTTACATTCTGTCTGATCTCACTGGGCCCCCGGGTTACACTCTGTCTGATCTCACTGGGCCCACCACCGGGTTACAGACTTTCTGATCTCACTGGGCCCTCCCCCGGGTGACACACTGTCTGATCTCACTGAGCCCCCGGGTTACACATTGTCTGATCTCACTGGTCCCACCCCCAGGTTACACACTGTCTGATCTCCCTGGCCACAACCCCGGGTTACATTCTGTCTGATCCCACTGGGCCCAGCCCCGGGTTACACTCTCTCTGATCTCACTGGGCCCACCCCCAGGTTACACACTGTCTGATCTCACTGGGCCCACACACGGGTTACACACTGTCTGATCTCACTGGGCACACCCCCGGGTTACATTCTCTCTGATCCCACTGGGCCCAGCCCCGGGTTACACTCTGTCTGATCTCACTGGGCCCACCACCGGGTTACAGACTTTCTGATCTCACTCGGCCCACCCCCGGTGACACACTGTCTGATCTCACTGGGCCTACCCCCGGGTTACACACTGTCTGATCCCACTGGGCCCACCCCCGGGTTACACTCTGTCTGATCTCACTGGGCCCCCGGGTTACACACTGCTTGATCTCGCTGGGCCCACCCCCAGGTTACACACTGTCTGATCTCACTGGGCCCACCTCCGGGTTACACACTGTCTGAGCTCACTGGGCCCACCCCCGGGTTACACACTGTCTGTTCTCACTGGGCCCCCGGGTTACACACTGTCTGATCTCACTGGGCCCACCCCCGGGTTACACACTGTCTGAACTCACTGGGCCCACCCCCGGGTTACACACTGTCTGATCTCACTGGTCCCATTCTCCCTGAGTTACAAACTGTCTGATCTCACTGGGCCCCCGGTTTACACACTGTCTGAACTCACTGGGCCCACCCCCGGGTTACACACTCTCTGATCTCACTGAGCCCCCGGGTTGCACACTGTCTGATCTCACTGGTCCCACCCCCAGGTTACACACTGTCTGATCTCACTGGCCACACCCCCGGGTTACATTCTGTCTGATCCCACTGGGCCCAGCCCCGGGTTACATTCTGTCTGATCTCACTGGGCCCACCCCCAGGTTACACACTGTCTGATCTCTCTGGGCCCATCCCCGGGTTACACACTGTCTGAGCTCACTGGGCCCACCCCCGGGTTACACACTGTCTGTTCTCACTGGGCCCCCGGGTTACACACTGTCTGATCTCACTGGGACCACCCCCGGGTTACACACTGTCTGAACTCACTGGGCCCATCCCCGGGTTACACACTGTCTGATCTCAGTCGTCCCATTCTCCCTGAGTTACAAACTGTCTGATCTCACTGGGCCCCCGGTTTACACACTGTCTGAACTCACTGGGCCCACCCCCGGGTTACACACTCTCTGATCTCACTGAGCCCCCGGGTTACACACTGGCTGATCTCACTGGTCCCACCCCCAGGTTACACACTGTCTGATCTCACTGGCCACACCCCCGGGTTACACTCTGTCTGATCTCACTGGGCCCACCCCCAGGTTACACACTGTCTGATCTCACTGGGCCCACACACGGGTTACACACTGTCTGATCTCACTGGGCCCACCCCCGGGTTACAGACTGTCTGATGTCACTGGGCCGAACCCCGAGTTACACACTGTCTGATCTAATTGGGCCCAACCCCGGGTTACACACTGTCTGATCTCACTGGGCCCACCCCCGGGTTACACGCTGTCTGATCTCACTGGGCCCCCGAGGTACACACTGTCTGATCTCACTGGTCCCACCCCGAGGTTACACACTGTCTGATCTCACTGGGCCCACCCCCGGGTTACACACTGTCTGATCTCACTGGGCCCACCCCCGGGTTACACACTGTCTGATCTCACTGGGCCCCCGGGTTACACACTGTCTGATCTCACTTGGCCCACCCCTGGGTTACACACTGTCTGATCTCACTGCTCCAGCCCTCGGGTTACACACTGTCTGATCTCACTGGGCTCACCCCCGTGTTACACACTGTCTGATCTCACTGGGCCCCCGGGTTACACACTGTCTGATCTCACTGGGTCCCCGGGTTACACACTGTCTGATCTCACTGGGCCCACCCACGGGTTACACACTGTCTGAACTCACTGGGCCCAGGGTTACACACTGTCTGATCTCACTGGGCCCACCCCCGTGTTACACACTGTCTGATCTCACTGGGCCCCCGGGTTACACACTGTCTGATCTCACTGGGTCCCCGGGTTACACACTGTCTGATCTCACTGGACCCACCCCCGGGTTACACACTGTCTGATCTCACTGGGCCCCCGGGTTACACACTGTATGATCTCAGTGGCCCCGACCCTGGGTTACACACTGTCTGATCTCACTGGGCCCCCGGGTTACACACTGTCTGATCTCACTGGGCCCACCCCCGGGTTACACACTGTCTGATCTCACAGGACATCCGGGTTACGCACTGTCTGATCTCACACGGCCCAGCCCGGGTTACACACTGTCTGATCTCACTGGGCCCACCCCCGGGTTAAACACTGTCTGATCTCACTGGGCCCCCGGGTTACACACTGTCAGATCTCACTGGTCCCACCCCCAGGTTACACACTGTCTGATCTCACTGGGCCCACCCCCGGGTTACACTCTGTCTGATCTCACTGGGCCCACCCCTGGGTTACACAATGTCTGATCCCACTGGGCCCACCCCCGGGTTACACAGTGTCTGATCTCACTGAGCCCACGCTCGGGTTACACACTGTCTGATCTCACGGGGCCCGCCCCCGGGTTACACACTGTCTGATCTCACTGGGCCCCCGGGTTACACACTGTCTGAGCTCACTGGGCCCACCCCCGGGTTACACACTGTCTGTTCTCACTGGGCCCCCGGGTTACACACTGTCTGATCTCACTGGGCCCACCCCCGGGTTACACACTGTCTGAACTCACTGGGCCCACCCCCGGGTTACACACTGTCTGATCTCACTGGTCCCATTCTCCCTGAGTTACAAACTGTCTGATCTCACTGGGCCCCCGGTTTACACACTGTCTGAACTCACTGGGCCCACCCCCGGGTTACACACTCTCTGATCTCACTGAGCCCCCGGGTTACACACTGTCTGATCTCACTGGTCCCACCCGCAGGTTACACACTGTCTGATCTCACAGGGCACACCCCCGGGTTACATTCTGTCTGATCTCACTGGGCCCCCGGGTTACACTCTGTCTGATCTCACTGGGCCCACCACCGGGTTACAGACTTTCTGATCTCACTGGGCCCTCCCCCGGGTGACACACTGTCTGATCTCACTGAGCCCCCGGGTTACACACTGTCTGATCTCACTGGTCCCACCCCCAGGTTACACACTGTCTGATCTCACTGGCCACAACCCCGGGTTACATTCTGTCTGATCCCACTGGGCCCAGCCCCGGGTTACACTCTCTCTGATCTCACTGGGCCCACCCCCAGGTTACACACTGTCTGATCTCACTGGGCCCACACACGGGTTACACACTGTCTGATCTCACTGGGCACACCCCCGGGTTACATTCTGTCTGATCCCACTGGGCCCAGCCCCGGGTTACACTCTGTCTGATCTCACTGGGCCCACCACCGGGTTACAGACTTTCTGATCTCACTCGGCCCACCCCCGGTGACACACTGTCTGATCTCACTGGGCCCACCCCCGGGTTACACACTGTCTGATCCCACTGTGCCCACCCCCGGGTTACACTCTGTCTGATCTCACTGGGCCCCCGGGTTACACACTGCTTGATATCACTGGGCCCACCCCCAGGTTACACACTGTCTGATCTCACTGGGCCCACCCCCGGGTTACACACTGTCTGATCTCACTGGGCCCACACACGGGTTACACACTGTCTGATCTCAACAGCCCACTCCCTGGTTACAGACTGTCTGATGTCACTGGGCCCAACCCCGGATTACACTGTCTGATCTCACTGGGCCCACTCCGGGTTACACACTGTCTGATCTCCCTGGGTCCACCCACGGGTTACACACTGTCTGAACTCACTGGGCCCCAGGGTTAAACACTGTCTGATCTCACTGGGCCCACCCCCGTTTTACACACTGTCTGATCTCACTGGGCCCCCGGTTTACACACTGTCTGATCTCACTGGGTCCCCGGGTTACACAATGTCTGATCTCACTGGCCCCACCCCCGGGTTACACACTGTCTGATCTCACTGGGCCCCCGGGTTACACACTGTATGATCTCAGTGGCCCCGACCCTGGGTTACACACTGTCTGATCTCACTGGGCCCCCGGGTTACACACTGTCTGATCTCACTGGGCCCACCCCCGGGTTACACACTGTCTGAGCTCACTGGGACCATCCCCGGGTTACACACTGTCTGATCTCACAGGACATCCGGGTTACGCACTGTCTGATCTCATACGGCCCAGCCCGGGTTACACACTGTCTGATCTCACTGGGCCCACCCCCGGGTTAAACACTGTCTGATCTCACTGGGCCCCCGGGTTACACACTGTCAGATCTCACTGGTCCCACCCCCAGGTTACACACTGTCTGATCTCACTGGGCCCACCCCCGGGTTACACACTGTCTGATCCCACTGGGCCCACCCCCGGGTTACACTCTGTCTGATCTCACTGGGCCCCCGGGTTACACACTGCTTGATCTCACTGGGCCCACCCCGGGTTACACACTGACTGATCTCACTGGGCCCACCCCCAGGTTACACACTGTCTGATCTCACTGGGCCCACCCCTGGGTTACACACTGTCTGATCCCACTGGGCCCACCCCCGGGTTACACAGTGTCTGATCTCACTGAGCCCACGCTCGGGTTACACACTGTCTGATCTCACGGGGCCCGCCCCCGGGTTACACACTGTCTGATCTCACTGGGCCCCCGGGTTACACACTGTCTGAGCTCACTGGGCCCACCCCCGGGTTACACACTGTCTGTTCTCACTGGGCCCCCGGGTTACACACTGTCTGATCTCACTGGGCCCACCCCCGGGTTACACACTGTCTGAACTCACTGGGCCCACCCCCGGGTTACACACTGTCTGATCTCACTGGTCCCATTCTCCCTGAGTTACAAACTGTCTGTTCTCACTGGGCCCCCGGTTTACACACTGTCTGAACTCACTGGGCCCACCCCCGGGTTACACACTCTCTGATCTCACTGAGCCCCCGGGTTACACACTGTCTGATCTCACTGGTCCCACCCGCAGGTTACACACTGTCTGATCTCACTGGGCACACCCCCGGGTTACATTCTGTCTGATCTCACTGGGCCCACCCCCGGGTTACAGACTTTCTGATCTCACTGGGCCCACCCCCGGGTGACACACTGTCTGATCTCACTGGGCCCACCCCCGGGTTACACACTGTCTGATCCCACTGGGCCCACCCCCGGGTAACACTCTGTCTGATCTCACTGGGCCCCCGGGTTACACACTGCTTGATCTCACTGGGCCCACCCCGGGTTACACACTGACCGATCTCACTGGGCCCACCCCCAGGTTACACACTGTCTGATCTCTCTGGGCCCCCCCCCGGGTTACACACTGTCTGAGCTCACTGGGCCCACCCCCGGGTTACACACTGTCTGTTCTCACTGGGCCCCCGGGTTACACACTGTCTGATCTCACTGGGCCCACTCCCGGGTTACACACTCTCTGAAATCACTGGGCCCACCCCCGGGTTACACACTGTCTGATCTCACTGGTCCCATTCTCCCTGAGTTACAAACTGTCTGATCTCACTGGGCCCCCGGTTTACACACTGTCTGAACTCACTGGGCCCACACCCGGGTTACACACTCTCTGATCTCACTGAGCCCCCGGGTTACACACTGTCTGATCTCACTGGTCCCACCCCCAGGTTACACACTGTCTGATCTCACTGGCCACAACCCCGGGTTACATTCTGTCTGATCCCACTGGGCCCAGCCCCGGGTTACACTCTCTCTGATCTCACTGGGCCCACCCCCACGTTACACACTGTCTGATCTCACTGGGCCCACACACGGGTTACACACTGTCTGATCTCACTGGGCACACCCCCGGGTTACATTCTGTCTGATCCCACTGGGCCCAGCCCCGGGTTACACTCTGTCTGATCTCACTGGGCCCACCACCGGGTTACAGACTTTCTGATGTCACTGGGCCCACCCCCGGTGACACACTGTCTGATCTCATTGGGCCCACCCCCGGGTTACACACTGTCTGATCCCACTGGGCCCACCCCCGGGTTACACTCTGTCTGATCTCACTGGGCCCCCGGATTACACACTGCTTGATCTCGCTGGGCCCACCCCCAGGTTACACACTGTCTGATCTCACTGGGCCCACCTCCGGGTTACACACTGTCTGAGCTCACTGGGCCCACCCCCGGGTTACACACTGTCTGTTCTCACTGGGCCCCCGGGTTACACACTGTCTGATCTCACTGGGCCCACCCCCGGGTTACACACTGTCTGAACTCACTGGGCCCACCCCCGGGTTACACACTGTCTGATCTCACTGGTCCCATTCTCCCTGAGTTACAAACTGTCTGATCTCACTGGGCCCCCGGTTTACACACTGTCTGAACTCACTGGGCCCACCCCCGGGTTACACACTCTCTGATCTCACTGAGCCCCCGGGTTGCACACTGTCTGATCTCACTGGTCCCACCCCCAGGTTACACACTGTCTGATCTCACTGGCCACACCCCCGGGTTACATTCTGTCTGATCCCACTGGGCCCAGCCCCGGGTTACATTCTGTCTGATCTCACTGGGCCCACCCCCAGGTTACACACTGTCTGATCTCTCTGGGCCCATCCCCGGGTTACACACTGTCTGAGCTCACTGGGCCCACCCCCGGGTTACACACTGTCTGTTCTCACTGGGCCCCCGAGTTACACACTGTCTGATCTCACTGGGCCCACCCCCGGGTTACACACTGTCTGAACTCACTGGGCCAATCCCCGGGTTACACACTGTCTGATCTCAGTCGTCCCATTCTCCCTGAGTTACAAACTGTCTGATCTCACTGGGCCCCCGGTTTACACACTGTCTGAAATCACTCGGCCCACCCCCGGGTTACACACTCTCTGATCTCACTGAGCCCCCGGGTTACACACTGTCTGATCTCACTGGTCCCACCCCCAGGTTACACACTGTCTGATCTCACTGGCCACAACCCCGGGTTACATTCTGTCTGATCCCACTGGGCCCAGCCCCGGGTTACACTCTGTCTGATCTCACTGGGCCCACCCCCAGGTTACACACTGTCTGATCTCACTGGGCCCACACACGGGTTACACACTGTCTGATCTCACTGGGCCCACCCCCGGGTTACAGACTGTCTGATGTCACTGGGTCGAACCCCGGGTTACACACTGTCTGATCTAATTGGGCCCAACCGCGGGTTACACACTGTCTGATCTCACTGGGCCCACCCCCGGGTTACACGCTGTCTGATCTCACTGGGCCCCCGGGTTACACACTGTCTGATCTCACTGGTCCCACCCCGAGGTTACACACTGTCTGATCTCACTGGGCCCACCCCCGGGTTACACACTGTCTGATCTCACTGGGCCCACCCCCGGGTTACACACTGTCTGATCTCACTGGGCCCCCGGGTTACACACTGTCTGATCTCACTTGGTCCACCCCTGGGTTACACACTGTCTGATCTCACTGCTCCAGCCCTCGGGTTACACACTGTCTGATCTCACTGGGCTCACCCCCGTGTTACACACTGTCTGATCTCACTGGGCCCCCGGGTTACACACTGTCTGATCTCACTGGGTCCCCGGGTTACACACTGTCTGATCTCACTGGGCCTACCCCTGGGTTACACACTGTCTGATCTCACTGGGCCCACACACGGGTTACACACTGTCTGATCTCAACAGCCCACTCCCTGGTTACAGACTGTCTGATGTCACTGGGCCCAACCCCGGATTACACTGTCTGATCTCACTGGGCCCACTCCGGGTTACACACTGTCTGATCTCCCTGGGTCCACCCACGGGTTACACACTGTCTGAACTCACTGGGCCCCAGGGTTACACACTGTCTGATCTCACTGGGCCCACCCCCGTGTTACACACTGTCTGATCTCACTGGGCCCCCGGGTTACACACTGTCTGATCTCACTGGGTCCCCGGGTTACACACTGTCTGATCTCACTGGCCCCACCCCCGGGTTACACACTGTCTGATCTCACTGGGCCCCCGGGTTACACACTGTATGATCTCAGTGGCCCCGACCCTGGGTTACACACTGTCTGATCTCACTGGGCCCCCGGGTTACACACTGTCTGATCTCACTGGGCCCACCCCCGGGTTACACACTGTCTGAGCTCACTGGGCCCATCCCCGGGTTACACACTGTCTGATCTCACTGGGCCCACCCCCGGGTTACACACTGTCTGATCCCACTGGGCCCACCCCCGGGTTACACTCTGTCTGATCTCACTGGGCTCGCGGGTTACACACTGCTTGATCTCACTGGGCCCACCCCGGGTTACACACTGACTGATCTCACACGGCCCAGCCCGGGTTACACACTGTCTGATCTCACTGGGCCCACCCCCGGGTTAAACACTGTCTGATCTCACTGGGCCCCCGGGTTACACACTGTCAGATCTCACTGGTCCCACCCCCAGGTTACACACTGTCTGATCTCACTGGGCCCACCCCCGGGTTACACACTGTCTGATCCCACTGGGCCCACCCCCGGGTTACACTCTGTCTGATCTCACTGGGCTCGCGGGTTACACACTGCTTGATCTCACTGGGCCCACCCCGGGTTACACACTGACTGATCTCACTGGGCCCACCCCCAGGTTACACACTGTCTGATCTCACTGGGCCCACCCCTGGGTTACACACTGTCTGATCCCACTGGGCCCACCCCCGGGTTACACAGTGTCTGATCTCACTGAGCCCACGCTCGGGTTACACACTGTCTGATCTCACGGGGCCCGCCCCCGGGTTACACACTGTCTGATCTCACTGGGCCCCCGGGTTACACACTGTCTGAGCTCACTGGGCCCACCCCCGGGTTACACACTGTCTGTTCTCACTGGGCCCCCGGGTTACACACTGTCTGATCTCACTGGGCCCACCCCCGGGTTACACACTCTCTGAGCTCACTGGGCCCACCCCCGGGTTACACACTGTCTGATCTCACTGGTCCCATTCTCCCTGAGTTACAAACTGTCTGATCTCACTGGGCCCCCGGTTTACACACTGTCTGAACTCACTGGGCCCACCCCCGGGTTACACACTCTCTGATCTCACTGAGCCCCCGGGTTACACACTGTCTGATCTCACTGGTCCCACCCGCAGGTTACACACTGTCTGATCTCACTGGGCACACCCCCGGGTTACATTCTGTCTGATCTCACTGGGCCCCCGGGTTACACTCTGTCTGATCTCACTGGGCCCACCACCGGGTTACAGACTTTCTGATCTCACTGGGCCCTCCCCCGGGTGACACACTGTCTGATCTCACTGAGCCCCCGGGTTACACATTGTCTGATCTCACTGGTCCCACCCCCAGGTTACACACTGTCTGATCTCCCTGGCCACAACCCCGGGTTACATTCTGTCTGATCCCACTGGGCCCAGCCCCGGGTTACACTCTCTCTGATCTCACTGGGCCCACCCCCAGGTTACACACTGTCTGATCTCACTGGGCCCACACACGGGTTACACACTGTCTGATCTCACTGGGCACACCCCCGGGTTACATTCTCTCTGATCCCACTGGGCCCAGCCCCGGGTTACACTCTGTCTGATCTCACTGGGCCCACCACCGGGTTACAGACTTTCTGATCTCACTCGGCCCACCCGCGGTGACACACTGTCTGATCTCACTGGGCCTACCCCCGGGTTACACACTGTCTGATCCCACTGGGCCCACCCCCGGGTTACACTCTGTCTGATCTCACTGGGCCCCCGGGTTACACACTGCTTGATCTCGCTGGGCCCACCCCCAGGTTACACACTGTCTGATCTCACTGGGCCCACCTCCGGGTTACACACTGTCTGAGCTCACTGGGCCCACCCCCGGGTTACACACTGTCTGTTCTCACTGGGCCCCCGGGTTACACACTGTCTGATCTCACTGGGCACACCCCCGGGTTACACACTGTCTGAACTCACTGGGCCCACCCCCGGGTTACACACTGTCTGATCTCACTGGTCCCATTCTCCCTGAGTTACAAACTGTCTGATCTCACTGGGCCCCCGGTTTACACACTGTCTGAACTCACTGGGCCCACCCCCGGGTTACACACTCTCTGATCTCACTGAGCCCCCGGGTTGCACACTGTCTGATCTCACTGGCCACACCCCCGGGTTACATTCTGTCTGATCCCACTGGGCCCAGCCCCGGGTTACATTCTGTCTGATCTCACTGGGCCCACCCCCAGGTTACACACTGTCTGATCTCTCTGGGCCCATCCCCGGGTTACACACTGTCTGAGCTCACTGGGCCCACCCCCGGGTTACACACTGTCTGTTCTCACTGGGCCCCCGGGTTACACACTGTCTGATCTCACTGGGACCACCCCCGGGTTACACACTGTCTGATCTCACTGGTCCCACCCGCAGGTTACACACTGTCTGATCTCACAGGGCACACCCCCGGGTTACATTCTGTCTGATCTCACTGGGCCCCCGGGTTACACTCTGTCTGATCTCACTGGGCCCACCACCGGGTTACAGACTTTCTGATCTCACTGGGCCCTCCCCCGGGTGACACACTGTCTGATCTCACTGAGCCCCCGGGTTACACACTGTCTGATCTCACTGGTCCCACCCCCAGGTTACACACTGTCTGATCTCACTGGCCACAACCCCGGGTTACATTCTGTCTGATCCCACTGGGCCCAGCCCCGGGTTACACTCTCTCTGATCTCACTGGGCCCACCCCCAGGTTACACACTGTCTGATCTCACTGGGCCCACACACGGGTTACACACTGTCTGATCTCACTGGGCACACCCCCGGGTTACATTCTGTCTGATCCCACTGGGCCCAGCCCCGGGTTACACTCTGTCTGATCTCACTGGGCCCACCACCGGGTTACAGACTTTCTGATCTCACTCGGCCCACCCCCGGTGACACACTGTCTGATCTCACTGGGCCCACCCCCGGGTTACACACTGTCTGATCCCACTGTGCCCACCCCCGGGTTACACTCTGTCTGATCTCACTGGGCCCCCGGGTTACACACTGCTTGATATCACTGGGCCCACCCCCAGGTTACACACTGTCTGATCTCACTGGGCCCACCCCCGGGTTACATACTGTCTGATCTCACTGGGCCCACACACGGGTTACACACTGTCTGATCTCAACAGCCCACTCCCTGGTTACAGACTGTCTGATGTCACTGGGCCCAACCCCGGATTACACTGTCTGATCTCACTGGGCCCACTCCGGGTTACACACTGTCTGATCTCCCTGGGTCCACCCACGGGTTACACACTGTCTGAACTCACTGGGCCCCAGGGTTAAACACTGTCTGATCTCACTGGGCCCACCCCCGTTTTACACACTGTCTGATCTCACTGGGCCCCCGGTTTACACACTGTCTGATCTCACTGGGTCCCCGGGTTACACAATGTCTGATCTCACTGGCCCCACCCCCGGGTTACACACTGTCTGATCTCACTGGGCCCCCGGGTTACACACTGTATGATCTCAGTGGCCCCGACCCTGGGTTACACACTGTCTGATCTCACTGGGCCCCCGGGTTACACACTGTCTGATCTCACTGGGCCCACCCCCGGGTTACACACTGTCTGAGCTCACTGGGACCATCCCCGGGTTACACACTGTCTGATCTCACAGGACATCCGGGTTACGCACTGTCTGATCTCATACGGCCCAGCCCGGGTTACACACTGTCTGATCTCACTGGGCCCACCCCCGGGTTAAACACTGTCTGATCTCACTGGGCCCCCGGGTTACACACTGTCAGATCTCACTGGTCCCACCCCCAGGTTACACACTGTCTGATCTCACTGGGCCCACCCCCGGGTTACACACTGTCTGATCCCACTGGGCCCACCCCCGGGTTACACTCTGTCTGATCTCACTGGGCCCCCGGGTTACACACTGCTTGATCTCACTGGGCCCACCCCGGGTTACACACTGACTGATCTCACTGGGCCCACCCCCAGGTTACACACTGTCTGATCTCACTGGGCCCACCCCTGGGTTACACACTGTCTGATCCCACTGGGCCCACCCCCGGGTTACACAGTGTCTGATCTCACTGAGCCCACGCTCGGGTTACACACTGTCTGATCTCACGGGGCCCGCCCCCGGGTTACACACTGTCTGATCTCACTGGGCCCCCGGGTTACACACTGTCTGAGCTCACTGGGCCCACCCCCGGGTTACACACTGTCTGTTCTCACTGGGCCCCCGGGTTACACACTGTCTGATCTCACTGGGCCCACCCCCGGGTTACACACTGTCTGAACTCACTGGGCCCACCCCCGGGTTACACACTGTCTGATCTCACTGGTCCCATTCTCCCTGAGTTACAAACTGTCTGTTCTCACTGGGCCCCCGGTTTACACACTGTCTGAACTCACTGGGCCCACCCCCGGGTTACACACTCTCTGATCTCACTGAGCCCCCGGGTTACACACTGTCTGATCTCACTGGTCCCACCCGCAGGTTACACACTGTCTGATCTCACTGGGCACACCCCCGGGTTACATTCTGTCTGATCTCACTGGGCCCACCCCCGGGTTACAGACTTTCTGATCTCACTGGGCCCACCCCCGGGTGACACACTGTCTGATCTCACTGGGCCCACCCCCGGGTTACACACTGTCTGATCCCACTGGGCCCACCCCCGGGTAACACTCTGTCTGATCTCACTGGGCCCCCGGGTTACACACTGCTTGATCTCACTGGGCCCACCCCGGGTTACACACTGACCGATCTCACTGGGCCCACCCCCAGGTTACACACTGTCTGATCTCTCTGGGCCCCCCCCCGGGTTACACACTGTCTGAGCTCACTGGGCCCACCCCCGGGTTACACACTGTCTGTTCTCACTGGGCCCCCGGGTTACACACTGTCTGATCTCACTGGGCCCACTCCCGGGTTACACACTCTCTGAAATCACTGGGCCCACCCCCGGGTTACACACTGTCTGATCTCACTGGTCCCATTCTCCCTGAGTTACAAACTGTCTGATCTCACTGGGCCCCCGGTTTACACACTGTCTGAACTCACTGGGCCCACACCCGGGTTACACACTCTCTGATCTCACTGAGCCCCCGGGTTACACACTGTCTGATCTCACTGGTCCCACCCCCAGGTTACACACTGTCTGATCTCACTGGCCACAACCCCGGGTTACATTCTGTCTGATCCCACTGGGCCCAGCCCCGGGTTACACTCTCTCTGATCTCACTGGGCCCACCCCCACGTTACACACTGTCTGATCTCACTGGGCCCACACACGGGTTACACACTGTCTGATCTCACTGGGCACACCCCCGGGTTACATTCTGTCTGATCCCACTGGGCCCAGCCCCGGGTTACACTCTGTCTGATCTCACTGGGCCCACCACCGGGTTACAGACTTTCTGATGTCACTGGGCCCACCCCCGGTGACACACTGTCTGATCTCATTGGGCCCACCCCCGGGTTACACACTGTCTGATCCCACTGGGCCCACCCCCGGGTTACACTCTGTCTGATCTCACTGGGCCCCCGGATTACACACTGCTTGATCTCGCTGGGCCCACCCCCAGGTTACACACTGTCTGATCTCACTGGGCCCACCTCCGGGTTACACACTGTCTGAGCTCACTGGGCCCACCCCCGGGTTACACACTGTCTGTTCTCACTGGGCCCCCGGGTTACACACTGTCTGATCTCACTGGGCCCACCCCCGGGTTACACACTGTCTGAACTCACTGGGCCCACCCCCGGGTTACACACTGTCTGATCTCACTGGTCCCATTCTCCCTGAGTTACAAACTGTCTGATCTCACTGGGCCCCCGGTTTACACACTGTCTGAACTCACTGGGCCCACCCCCGGGTTACACACTCTCTGATCTCACTGAGCCCCCGGGTTGCACACTGTCTGATCTCACTGGTCCCACCCCCAGGTTACACACTGTCTGATCTCACTGGCCACACCCCCGGGTTACATTCTGTCTGATCCCACTGGGCCCAGCCCCGGGTTACATTCTGTCTGATCTCACTGGGCCCACCCCCAGGTTACACACTGTCTGATCTCTCTGGGCCCATCCCCGGGTTACACACTGTCTGAGCTCACTGGGCCCACCCCCGGGTTACACACTGTCTGTTCTCACTGGGCCCCCGAGTTACACACTGTCTGATCTCACTGGGCCCACCCCCGGGTTACACACTGTCTGAACTCACTGGGCCAATCCCCGGGTTACACACTGTCTGATCTCAGTCGTCCCATTCTCCCTGAGTTACAAACTGTCTGATCTCACTGGGCCCCCGGTTTACACACTGTCTGAAATCACTCGGCCCACCCCCGGGTTACACACTCTCTGATCTCACTGAGCCCCCGGGTTACACACTGTCTGATCTCACTGGTCCCACCCCCAGGTTACACACTGTCTGATCTCACTGGCCACAACCCCGGGTTACATTCTGTCTGATCCCACTGGGCCCAGCCCCGGGTTACACTCTGTCTGATCTCACTGGGCCCACCCCCAGGTTACACACTGTCTGATCTCACTGGGCCCACACACGGGTTACACACTGTCTGATCTCACTGGGCCCACCCCCGGGTTACAGACTGTCTGATGTCACTGGGTCGAACCCCGGGTTACACACTGTCTGATCTAATTGGGCCCAACCGCGGGTTACACACTGTCTGATCTCACTGGGCCCACCCCCGGGTTACACGCTGTCTGATCTCACTGGGCCCCCGGGTTACACACTGTCTGATCTCACTGGTCCCACCCCGAGGTTACACACTGTCTGATCTCACTGGGCCCACCCCCGGGTTACACACTGTCTGATCTCACTGGGCCCACCCCCGGGTTACACACTGTCTGATCTCACTGGGCCCCCGGGTTACACACTGTCTGATCTCACTTGGTCCACCCCTGGGTTACACACTGTCTGATCTCACTGCTCCAGCCCTCGGGTTACACACTGTCTGATCTCACTGGGCTCACCCCCGTGTTACACACTGTCTGATCTCACTGGGCCCCCGGGTTACACACTGTCTGATCTCACTGGGTCCCCGGGTTACACACTGTCTGATCTCACTGGGCCTACCCCTGGGTTACACACTGTCTGATCTCACTGGGCCCACACACGGGTTACACACTGTCTGATCTCAACAGCCCACTCCCTGGTTACAGACTGTCTGATGTCACTGGGCCCAACCCCGGATTACACTGTCTGATCTCACTGGGCCCACTCCGGGTTACACACTGTCTGATCTCCCTGGGTCCACCCACGGGTTACACACTGTCTGAACTCACTGGGCCCCAGGGTTACACACTGTCTGATCTCACTGGGCCCACCCCCGTGTTACACACTGTCTGATCTCACTGGGCCCCCGGGTTACACACTGTCTGATCTCACTGGGTCCCCGGGTTACACACTGTCTGATCTCACTGGCCCCACCCCCGGGTTACACACTGTCTGATCTCACTGGGCCCCCGGGTTACACACTGTATGATCTCAGTGGCCCCGACCCTGGGTTACACACTGTCTGATCTCACTGGGCCCCCGGGTTACACACTGTCTGATCTCACTGGGCCCACCCCCGGGTTACACACTGTCTGAGCTCACTGGGCCCATCCCCGGGTTACACACTGTCTGATCTCACTGGGCCCACCCCCGGGTTACACACTGTCTGATCCCACTGGGCCCACCCCCGGGTTACACTCTGTCTGATCTCACTGGGCTCGCGGGTTACACACTGCTTGATCTCACTGGGCCCACCCCGGGTTACACACTGACTGATCTCACACGGCCCAGCCCGGGTTACACACTGTCTGATCTCACTGGGCCCACCCCCGGGTTAAACACTGTCTGATCTCACTGGGCCCCCGGGTTACACACTGTCAGATCTCACTGGTCCCACCCCCAGGTTACACACTGTCTGATCTCACTGGGCCCACCCCCGGGTTACACACTGTCTGATCCCACTGGGCCCACCCCCGGGTTACACTCTGTCTGATCTCACTGGGCTCGCGGGTTACACACTGCTTGATCTCACTGGGCCCACCCCGGGTTACACACTGACTGATCTCACTGGGCCCACCCCCAGGTTACACACTGTCTGATCTCACTGGGCCCACCCCTGGGTTACACACTGTCTGATCCCACTGGGCCCACCCCCGGGTTACACAGTGTCTGATCTCACTGAGCCCACGCTCGGGTTACACACTGTCTGATCTCACGGGGCCCGCCCCCGGGTTACACACTGTCTGATCTCACTGGGCCCCCGGGTTACACACTGTCTGAGCTCACTGGGCCCACCCCCGGGTTACACACTGTCTGTTCTCACTGGGCCCCCGGGTTACACACTGTCTGATCTCACTGGGCCCACCCCCGGGTTACACACTCTCTGAGCTCACTGGGCCCACCCCCGGGTTACACACTGTCTGATCTCACTGGTCCCATTCTCCCTGAGTTACAAACTGTCTGATCTCACTGGGCCCCCGGTTTACACACTGTCTGAACTCACTGGGCCCACCCCCGGGTTACACACTCTCTGATCTCACTGAGCCCCCGGGTTACACACTGTCTGATCTCACTGGTCCCACCCGCAGGTTACACACTGTCTGATCTCACTGGGCACACCCCCGGGTTACATTCTGTCTGATCTCACTGGGCCCCCGGGTTACACTCTGTCTGATCTCACTGGGCCCACCACCGGGTTACAGACTTTCTGATCTCACTGGGCCCTCCCCCGGGTGACACACTGTCTGATCTCACTGAGCCCCCGGGTTACACATTGTCTGATCTCACTGGTCCCACCCCCAGGTTACACACTGTCTGATCTCCCTGGCCACAACCCCGGGTTACATTCTGTCTGATCCCACTGGGCCCAGCCCCGGGTTACACTCTCTCTGATCTCACTGGGCCCACCCCCAGGTTACACACTGTCTGATCTCACTGGGCCCACACACGGGTTACACACTGTCTGATCTCACTGGGCACACCCCCGGGTTACATTCTCTCTGATCCCACTGGGCCCAGCCCCGGGTTACACTCTGTCTGATCTCACTGGGCCCACCACCGGGTTACAGACTTTCTGATCTCACTCGGCCCACCCGCGGTGACACACTGTCTGATCTCACTGGGCCTACCCCCGGGTTACACACTGTCTGATCCCACTGGGCCCACCCCCGGGTTACACTCTGTCTGATCTCACTGGGCCCCCGGGTTACACACTGCTTGATCTCGCTGGGCCCACCCCCAGGTTACACACTGTCTGATCTCACTGGGCCCACCTCCGGGTTACACACTGTCTGAGCTCACTGGGCCCACCCCCGGGTTACACACTGTCTGTTCTCACTGGGCCCCCGGGTTACACACTGTCTGATCTCACTGGGCACACCCCCGGGTTACACACTGTCTGAACTCACTGGGCCCACCCCCGGGTTACACACTGTCTGATCTCACTGGTCCCATTCTCCCTGAGTTACAAACTGTCTGATCTCACTGGGCCCCCGGTTTACACACTGTCTGAACTCACTGGGCCCACCCCCGGGTTACACACTCTCTGATCTCACTGAGCCCCCGGGTTGCACACTGTCTGATCTCACTGGCCACACCCCCGGGTTACATTCTGTCTGATCCCACTGGGCCCAGCCCCGGGTTACATTCTGTCTGATCTCACTGGGCCCACCCCCAGGTTACACACTGTCTGATCTCTCTGGGCCCATCCCCGGGTTACACACTGTCTGAGCTCACTGGGCCCACCCCCGGGTTACACACTGTCTGTTCTCACTGGGCCCCCGGGTTACACACTGTCTGATCTCACTGGGACCACCCCCGGGTTACACACTGTCTGAACTCACTGGGCCCATCCCCGGGTTACACACTGTCTGATCTCAGTCGTCCCATTCTCCCTGAGTTACAAACTGTCTGATCTCACTGGGCCCCCGGTTTACACACTGTCTGAACTCACTGGGCCCACCCCCGGGTTACACACTCTCTGATCTCACTGAGCCCCCGGGTTACACACTGGCTGATCTCACTGGTCCCACCCCCAGGTTACACACTGTCTGATCTCACTGGCCACACCCCCGGGTTACACTCTGTCTGATCTCACTGGGCCCACCCCCAGGTTACACACTGTCTGATCTCACTGGGCCCACACACGGGTTACACACTGTCTGATCTCACTGGGCCCACCCCCGGGTTACAGACTGTCTGATGTCACTGGGCCGAACCCCGGGTTACACACTGTCTGATCTAATTGGGCCCAACCCCGGGTTACACACTGTCTGATCTCACTGGGCCCACCCCCGGGTTACACGCTGTCTGATCTCACTGGGCCCCCGAGGTACACACTGTCTGATCTCACTGGTCCCACCCCGAGGTTACACACTGTCTGATCTCACTGGGCCCACCCCCGGGTTACACACTGTCTGATCTCACTGGGCCCACCCCCGGGTTACACACTGTCTGATCTCACTGGGCCCCCGGGTTACACACTGTCTGATCTCACTTGGCCCACCCCTGGGTTACACACTGTCTGATCTCACTGCTCCAGCCCTCGGGTTACACACTGTCTGATCTCACTGGGCTCACCCCCGTGTTACACACTGTCTGATCTCACTGGGCCCCCGGGTTACACACTGTCTGATCTCACTGGGTCCCCGGGTTACACACTGTCTGATCTCACTGGGCCCACCCCTGGGTTACACACTGTCTGATCTCACTGGGCCCACACACGGGTTACACACTGTCTGATCTCAACAGCCCACTCCCTGGTTACAGACTGTCTGATGTCACTGGGCCCAACCCCGGATTACACTGTCTGATCTCCCTGGGTCCACCCACGGGTTACACACTGTCTGAACTCACTGGGCCCCAGGGTTACACACTGTCTGATCTCACTGGGCCCACCCCCGTGTTACACACTGTCTGATCTCACTGGGCCCCCGGGTTACACACTGTCTGATCTCACTGGGTCCCCGGGTTACACACTGTCTGATCTCACTGGACCCACCCCCGGGTTACACACTGTCTGATCTCACTGGGCCCCCGGGTTACACACTGTATGATCTCAGTGGCCACGACCCTGGGTTACACACTGTCTGTTCTCACTGGGCCCCCGGGTTACACACTGTCTGATCTCACTGGGCCCACCCCCGGGTTACACACTGTCTGATCTCACAGGACATCCGGGTTACGCACTGTCTGATCTCACACGGCCCAGCCCGGGTTACACACTGTCTGATCTCACTGGGCCCACCCCCGGGTTAAACACTGTCTGATCTCACTGGGCCCCCGGGTTACACACTGTCAGATCTCACTGGTCCCACCCCCAGGTTACACACTGTCTGATCTCACTGGACCCACCCCCGGGTTACACTCTGTCTGATCTCACTGGGCCCACCCCTGGGCTACACAATGTCTGATCCCACTGGGCCCACCCCCGGGTTACACAGTGTCTGATCTCACTGAGCCCACGCTCGGGTTACACACTGTCTGATCTCACGGGGCCCGCCCCCGGGTTACACACTGTCTGATCTCACTGGGCCCCCGGGTTACACACTGTCTGAGCTCACTGGGCCCACCCCCGGGTTACACACTGTCTGTTCTCACTGGGCCCCCGGGTTACACACTGTCTGATCTCACTGGGCCCATCCCCGGGTTACACACTGTCTGAACTCACTGGGCCCACCCCCGGGTTACACACTGTCTGATCTCACTGGTCCCATTCTCCCTGAGTTACAAACTGTCTGATCTCACTGGGCCCCCGGTTTACACACTGTCTGAACTCACTGGGCCCACCCCCGGGTTACACACTCTCTGATCTCACTGAGCCCCCGGGTTACACACTGTCTGATCTCACTGGTCCCACCCGCAGGTTACACACTGTCTGATCTCACAGGGCACACCCCCGGGTTACATTCTGTCTGATCTCACTGGGCCCCCGGGTTTCACTCTGTCTGATCTCACTGGGCCCACCACCGGGTTACAGACTTTCTGATCTCACTGGGCCCTCCCCCGGGTGACACACTGTCTGATCTCACTGAGCCCCCGGGTTACACACTGTCTGATCTCACTGGTCCCACCCCCAGGTTACACACTGTCTGATCTCACTGGCCACAACCCCGGGTTACATTCTGTCTGATCCCACTGGGCCCAGCCCCGGGTTACACTCTCTCTGATCTCACTGGGCCCACCCCCAGGTTACACACTGTCTGATCTCACTGGGCCCACACACGGGTTACACACTGTCTGATCTCACTGGGCACACCCCCGGGTTACATTCTGTCTGATCCCACTGGGCCCAGCCCCGGGTTACACTCTGTCTGATCTCACTGGGCCCACCACCGGGTTACAGACTTTCTGATCTCACTCGGCCCACCCCCGGTGACACACTGTCTGATCTCACTGGGCCCACCCCCGGGTTACACACTGTCTGCTCCCACTGTGCCCACCCCCGGGTTACACTCTGTCTGATCTCACTGGGCCCCCGGGTTACACACTGCTTGATATCACTGGGCCCACCCCCAGGTTACACACTGTCTGATCTCACTGGGCCCACCCCCGGGTTACACACTGTCTGATCTCACTGGGCCCACACACGGGTTACACACTGTCTGATCTCAACAGCCCACTCCCTGGTTACAGACTGTCTGATGTCACTGGGCCTAACCCCGGATTACACTGTCTGATCTCACTGGACCCACTCCGGGTTACACACTGTCTGATCTCCCTGGGTCCACCCACGGGTTACACACTGTCTGAACTCACTGGGCCCCAGGGTTACACACTGTCTGATCTCACTGGGCCCACCCCCGTTTTACACACTGTCTGATCTCACTGGGCCCCCGGGTTACACACTGTCTGATCTCACTGGGTCCCCGGGTTACACACTGTCTGATCTCACTGGCCCCACCCCCGGGTTACACACTGTCTGATCTCACTGGGCCCCCGGGTTACACACTGTATGATCTCAGTGGCCCCGACCCTGGGTTACACACTGTCTGATCTCACTGGGCCCCCGGGTTACACACTGTCTGATCTCACTGGGCCCACCCCCGGGTTACACACTGTCTGAGCTCACTGGGACCATCCCCGGGTTACACACTGTCTGATCTCACAGGACATCCGGGTTACGCACTGTCTGATCTCACACGGCCCAGCCCGGGTTACACACTGTCTGATCTCACTGGGCCCACCCCCGGGTTAAACACTGTCTGATCTCACTGGGCCCCCGGGTTACACACTGTCAGATCTCACTGGTCCCACCCCCAGGTTACACACTGTCTGATCTCACTGGGCCCACCCCCGGGTTACACACTGTCTGATCCCACTGGGCCCACCCCCGGGTTACACTCTGTCTGATCTCACTGGGCCCCCGGGTTACACACTGCTTGATCTCACTGGGCCCACCCCGGGTTACACACTGACTGATCTCACTGGGCCCACCCCCAGGTTACACACTGTCTGATCTCACTGGGCCCACCCCTGGGTTACACACTGTCTGATCCCACTGGGCCCACCCCCGGGTTACACAGTGTCTGATCTCACTGAGCCCACGCTCGGGTTACACACTGTCTGATCTCACGGGGCCCGCCCCCGGGTTACACACTGTCTGATCTCACTGGGCCCCCGGGTTACACACTGTCTGAGCTCACTGGGCCCACCCCCGGGTTACACACTGTCTGTTCTCACTGGGCCCCCGGGTTACACACTGTCTGATCTCACTGGGCCCACCCCCGGGTTACACACTGTCTGAACTCACTGGGCCCACCCCCGGGTTACACACTGTCTGATCTCACTGGTCCCATTCTCCCTGAGTTACAAACTGTCTGTTCTCACTGGGCCCCCGGTTTACACACTGTCTGAACTCACTGGGCCCACCCCCGGGTTACACACTCTCTGATCTCACTGAGCCCCCGGGTTACACACTGTCTGATCTCACTGGTCCCACCCGCAGGTTACACACTGTCTGATCTCACTGGGCACACCCCCGGGTTACATTCTGTCTGATCTCACTGGGCCCCCTGGTTACACTCTGTCTGATCTCACTGGGCCCACCACCGGGTTACAGACTTTCTGATCTCACTGGGCCCTCCCCCGGGTGACACACTGTCTGATCTCACTGAGCCCCCGGGTTACACACTGTCTGATCTCACTGGTCCCACCCCCAGGTTACACACTGTCTGATCTCACTGGCCACAACCCCAGGTTACATTCTGTCTGATCCCACTGTGCCCAGCCCCGGGTTACACTCTCTCTGATCTCACTGGGCCCACCCCCAGGTTACACACTGTCTGATCTCACTGGGCTCACACACGGGTTACACACTGTCTGATCTCACTGGGCACACCCCCGGGTTACATTCTGTCTGATCCCACTGGGCCCAGCCCCGGGTTACACTCTGTCTGATCTCACTGGGCCCACCACCGGGTTACAGACTTTCTGATCTCACTCGGCCCACCCCCGGTGACACACTGTCTGATCTCACTGGGCCCACCCCCGGGTTACACACTGTCTGATCCCACTGGGCCCACCCCCGGGTTACACTCTGTCTGATCTCACTGGTTCCCCGGGTTACACACTGCTTGATATCACTGGGCCCACCCCCAGGTTACACACTGTCTGATCTCACTGGGCCCACCCCCGGGTTACACACTGTCTGAGCTCACTGGGCCCACCCCCGGGTTTCACACTGTCTGTTCTCACTGGGCCCCCGGGTTACACACTGTCTGATCTCACTGGGCCCACCCCCGGGTTACACACTGTCTGAACTCACTGGGCCCACCCCCGGGTTACACACTGTCTGATCTCACTGGTCCCATTCTCCCTGAGTTACAAACTGTCTGATCTCACTGGGCCCCCGGTTTACACACTGTCTGAACTCACTGGGCCCACCCCCGGGTTACACACTCTCTGATCTCACTGAGCCCCCGGGTTACACACTGTCTGATCTCACTAGTCCCACCCGCAGGTTACACACTGTCTGATCTCACTGGCCACACCCCCGGGTTACATTCTGTCTGATCCCACTGGGCCCAGCCCCGGGTTACATTCTGTCTGATCTCACTGGGCCCACCCCCAGGTTACACACTGTCTGATCTCTCTGGGCCCATCCCCGGGTTACACACTGTCTGAGCTCACTGGGCCCACCCCCGGGTTACACACTGTCTGTTCTCACTGGGCCCCCGGGTTACACACTGTCTGATCTTACTGGGCACACCCCCGGGTTACACACTGTCTGAACTCACTGGGCCCATCCCCGGGTTACACACCTTCTGATCTCAGTCGTCCCATTCTCCCTGAGTTACAAACTGTCTGATCTCACTGGGCCCCCGGTTTACACACTGTCTGAACTCACTGGGCCCACCCCCGGGTTACACACTCTCTGATCTCACTGAGCCCCCGGGTTACACACTGTCTGATCTCACTGGTCCCACCCCCAGGTTACACACTGTCTGATCTCACTGGCCACAACCCCGGGTTACATTCTGTCTGATCCCACTGGGCCCAGCCCCGGGTTACACTCTGTCTGATCTCACTGGGCCCACCCCCAGGTTACACACTCTCTGATCTCACTGGGCCCACACACGGGTTACACACTGTCTGATCTCACTGGGCACACCCCCGGGTTACATTCTGTCTGATCCCACTGGGCCCAGCCCCGGGTTACACTCTGTCTGATCTCACTGGGCCCATCACCGGGTTACAGACTTTCTGATCTCACTGGGCCCACCCCCGGTGACACACTGTCTGATCTCACTGGGCCCACCCCCGGGTTACACACTGTCTGATCCCACTGGGCCCACCCCCGGGTTACACTCTGTCTGATCTCACTGGGCCCCCAATTTACACACTGCTTGATCTCACTGGGCCCACGCCGGGTTACACACTGACTGATACCACTGGGCCCACCCCCAGGTTACACACTGTCTTATCTCACTGGGCCCCCGGGTTACACACTGTCTGATCTCACTGGGCCCACCCCCGGGTAACACACTCTCTGAACTCACTGGGCCCACCCCCGGGTTACACACTGTCTGATCTCACTGGTCCCATTCTCCCTGAGTTACAAACTGTCTGATCTCACTGGGCCCCCGGTTTACACACTGTCTGAACTCACTGGGCCCACCCCCAGGTTACACACTGTCTGATTTCACTGGGCCCACACACGGGTTACACACTGTCTGATCTCACTGGGCCCACCTCCGGGTTACAGACTGTCTGATGTCACTGGGCCCAACCCCGGGTTACACACTGTCTGTTCTCACTGGGCCCACCCCCGGGTTACACACTGTCTGATCTCACTGGGCCCCCGGGTTACACACTGTCTGATCTCACTGGTCCCACCCCGAGGTTAAACACTGTCTGATCTCACTGGGCCCACCCCCGGGTTACACACTGTCTGATCTCACTGGGCCCACCCCCGGGTTACACTCTGTCTGATCTCACTGGTCCCACCACTGGGTTACAGAGTGCCTGATCTCACTGGGCCCACCCCCGGGTTACACACTGTCTGATCTCACTGGGCCCACACCCGGGTTACACACTGTCTGATCTCACTGGGCCCCCGGGTTACACACTGTCTGATCTCACTGGGCTCACCCCCGTGTTACACACTGTCTGATCACACTGGGCCCCCTAGTTACACACTCTGATCTCACTGGGCCCCCGGTTACACACTGTTTGATCTCACTGGCCCCACCCCCGGGTTACATACTGTCTGATCTCACTGGGCCCCCGGGTTACACATTGTATGATCTCAGTGGCCCGGCCCCTGGTTTACACACTGTCTGATCTCACTGGGCCCCCGGGTTACACACTGTCTGATCTCACTGGGCCCAAACCCGGGTTACACACTGTCTGATCTCACTGGGCCCATCCCCGGGTTACACACTGTCTGATCTCACTGGCCATCCGGGTTACACACTTTCTGATCTCACTCGGCCCACCCCCGGGTTGCACACTGTCTGATCTCACTGGGCCCACCCCCGGGTTAAACACTGTCTGATCTCACTGGGCCCCCGGGTTACACACTGTCTGATCTCACTTGTCCCACCCCCAGGTTACACACTGTCTGATCTCACTAGGCCCACCCCCGGGTTACACACTATCTGATCCCACTGAGCCCACCGCCGGGTTACACTCTGTCTGATCTCACTGGGCCCCCGGGTTACACACTGCTAGATCTCACTGGGCCCACCCCGGGTTACACACTGTCTGATCTCACTGGGCCCACCCCCAGGTTACACACTGTCTGATCTCACTGGGCCCACCCCGGGTTACACACTGTCTGATCTCACTGGGCCCCCGGGTTACACACTGTCTGATCTCATTGGGTCCACCCCTGGGTTACACACTGTCTGATCTCACTGGGCCCACCCACGGGTTACACACTGTCTGATCTCACTGGGCCCCCGGGTTACACACTGCTTGATCTCACTGGTCCCACCCCCAGGTTACACACTGTCTGATATCACTGGGCCCACCCCCGGGTTACACACTATCTGATCCCACTGGGCCCACCCCCGGGTTACACTCTGTCTGATCTCACTGTGCCCACCACCGGGTTACAGACTTTCTGATCTCGCTGGGCACACCCCCGGGTGACACAATGTCTGAACTCACTGGGCCCACCCCCGGGTTACACACTGTCTGATCTCACTGGGTCCCCGGGTTACACACTGTCTGATCTCACTGGGCCCACGCCTGGGTTACACACTGTCTGATCTCACTGGGCCTACACACGGGTTACACACTGTCTGATCTCAATAGCCCACTCCCGGGTTACAGACTGTCTGATGTCACTGGGCCCAACCCCGGGTTACACACTGTCTGATCTCACTGGGCCCACTCCGGTTACACACTGTCTGATCTCCCTGGGTCCACCCACGGGTTACACACTGTCTGATCTCACTGGGCCCCCGGGTTACACACTGTCTGATCTCCCTGGGCCCACCCCCGTGTTACACGCTGTCTGATCTCACTGGGCCCCCGGGTTACACACTGTCTGATCTCACTGGGTCCCCGGGTTACACACTGTCTGATCTCACTGGCCCCACCCCCGGGTTACACACTGTCTGATCTCACTGGGCCCCCGGGTTACACACTGTATGATCTCAGTGGCCCCGCCCCTGGGTTACACACTGTCTGATCTCACTGGGCCCCCGGGTTACACACTGTCTGATCTCACTGGGCCCACCCCCGGGTTACACACTGTCTGATCTCACTGGGCCCATCGCCGGGTTACACACTGTCTGATCTCACTGGACATCCGGGTTACACACTGTCTGATCTCACTCGGCCCACCCCCGGGTTACCCACTGTCTGATCTCACTGGGCCCACCCACGGGTTAAACACTGTCTGATCTCAATGGGCCCCCGGGTTACACACTGACTGATCTCACTGGGCCCACCCCCAGTTTACACACTGTCTGACCTCACTGGGCTCACCCCCGGGTTACACACTGTCTGAACTCACTGGGCCCCCGGGTTACACACTGTCTGATCTCACTGGGCCCACCCTCGGGTTACACACTGTCTGATCTCACTGGGCCCGCCCCCGGTTTACACACTGTCTGATCTCACTGGGCCCCCGGGTTACACACTGTCTGAGCTCACTGGGCCCACCCCCGGGTTACACACTGTCTGTTCTCAATGGACCCCCGGGTTACACACCGTCTGATCTCACTGGGCCCATCCCCGGGTTACACACTGACTGAACTCACTGGACCCACCCCCGGGTTCCACACTGTCTGATCTCACTGGTCCCATCCTCCCTGAGTTACAAACTGTCTGATCTCACTGAGCCCCCGGGTTACACACTGTCTGATCTCACTGGTCCCACCCCCAGGTTACACACTGTCTGATCTCACTGGGCACACCCCCGGGTTACATTCTGTCTGATCCCACTGGGCCCAGCCCCGGGTTACACTCTGTCTGATCTCACTGGGCCCACCACCGGGTTACAGACTTTCTGATCTCACTGGGCCCACCCCCGGGTGACACACTGTCTGATCTCACTGGGCCCACCCCCGGGTTACACACTGTCTGATCTCACTGGCCCCACCCCCGGGTTACACACTGTCTGATCTCACTGGGCCCCCGGGTTACACACTGTATGATCTCAGTGGCCCCGCCCCTGGGTTACACACTGTCTGATCTCACTGGGCCCCCGGGTTACACACTGTCTGATCTCACTGGGCCCACCCCCGGGTAACACACTGTCTGATCTCACTGGGCCCATCCCCGGGTTACACACTGTCTGATCTCACTGGACATCCGGGTTACACACTGACTGATCTCACTGGGCCCACCCCCAGGTGACACACTGTCTGATCTCACTGGGCCCACCCCCGGGTTACACACTGTCTGAACTCACTGGGCCCCCGGGTTACACACTGTCTGATCTCACTGGGCCCACCCCTGGGTTACACACTGTCTGATCTCACTGGGCCCACCCCCGGGTTACACACTGTCTGAACTCACTGGGCCCCCGGGTTACACACTGTCTGAGCTCACTGGGCCCACCCCCGGGTTACACACTGTCTGTTCTCACTGGGCCCCCGGTTTACACACTGTCTGATCTCACTGGGCCCACCCCTGGGTTACACACTGTCTGAACTCACTGGGCCCACCCCCGGGTTACACACTGTCTGATCTCACTGGTCCCATCCTCCCTGAGTTACAAACTGTCTGATCTCACTGGGCCCCCGGTTTACACACTGTCTGAACTCACTGGGCCCACCCCCGGGTTACACACTCTCTGATCTCACTGAGCCGCCGGGTTACACACTGTCTGATCTCACTGGTCCCACCCCCAGGTTACACACTGTCTGATCTCACTGGGCACACCCCCGGGTTACATTCTGCATTCTGTCTGATCCCACTGGGCCCAGCCCCGGGTTACACTCTGTCTGATCTCACTGGGCCCACCACCGGGTTACAGACTTTCTGATCTCACTGGGTCCACCCCCGGGTGACACACTGTCTGATCTCACAGGGACCACCCCCGGGTTACACACTGTGTTATCTCACTGGGCCCCCGGGTTACACACTTTCTGATCTCACTGGGCCCACCCCTGGGTTACACACTGTCTGATCTCACTGGGCACACACACGGGTTACACACTGTCTGATCTCAATAGCCCACTCCCGGGTTACAGACTGTCTGATGTCACTGGGCCCAACCCCGGGTTACACACTGTCTGATCTAACTGGGCCCACCCACGGGTTAAACACTGTCTGATCTCACTGGGCCCCTTGGTTACACACTGTCTGATCTCACTGGTCCCACCCGCAGGTTACACACTGTCTGATCTCACGGGGCCCACCCCCGGGTTACACTCTGTCTGATCTCACTGGGCCCCCGGGTTACACACTGCTTGATCTCACTGGGCCCACCCCGGGTTACACACTGACTGATCTCACTGGGCCCACCCCCAGGTTACACACTGTCTGACCTCACTTAGCCCACCCCCGGGTTACACACTGTCTGATCTCACTGGTACCACCACCGTGTTACAGACTTTCTGATCTCACTGGGCCCACACCCGGGTGACACACTGTCTGATCTCACAGGGCCCACCCCCGGGTTACACACTGTCTGATCTCACTGGGCCCCCGTGTTACACACTGTCTGATCTCACTGGGCCCACCCCTGGGTTACACACTGTCTGATCTCACTGGGCCCACACACGGGCTACACACTGTCTGATCTCAATAGCCCACTCCCGGGTTACAGACTGTCTGATGTCACTGGGCCCAACACCGGGTTACACATTGTCTGATCGAACTGGGCCCACCCACGGGTTACACACTGTCTGATCTCACTGGGCCCCCGGGTTACACACTGTCTGATCTCACTGGTCCCACCCGCAGGTTACACACTGTCTGATCTCACTGGGCCCACCCCCGGGTTACACACTGTCTGATCCCACTGGGCCCACCCCCGGGTTACACTCTGTCTGATCTCACTGGGCCCCCGGGTTACACACTGCTTGATCTCACTGGACCCACCCCGGGTTACACACTGACTGATCTCACTGGGCCCACCCCCAGGTTACACACTGTCTGAGCTCACTGGGCCCACCCCCGTGTTAGACACTGTCTGTTCTCACTGGGCCCCCGGGTTACACACTGTCTGATCTCACTGGGCCCACCCCCGGGTTACACACTGTCTGAACTCACTGGGCCCAGCCCCGGTTACACACTGTCTGATCTCACTGGTCCCATCCTCCCTGAGTTACAAACTGTCTGATCTCACTGGGCCTCCGGATTACACACTGTCTGAACTCACTGGGCCCACCCCCGGGTTACACACTCTCTGATCTCACTGAGCCCCCGGGTTACACACTGTCTGATCTCACTGGTCCCACCCCCAGGTTACACACTGTCTGATCTCACTGCGCACACCCCCGGGTTACATTCTGTCTGATCCCACTGGGCCCAGCCCCGGGATACACTCTGTCTGATCTCACTGGGCCCACCACCGGGTTACAGACTTTCTGATCTCACTGGGCCCACCCCCGGGGGACACACTGTCTGATCTCACTGGGCCCTCCCCCGGGTTACACACTATCTGATCTCACTGGCCCCATCCCCGGGTTACACACTGTCTGATCTCACTGGGCCCCCGGGTTACACACTGTATGATCTCAGTGGCCCCGCCCCTGGGTTACACACTGTCTGATCTCACTGGGCCCCCGGGTTACACACTGTCTGATCTCACTGGGCCCACCCCCGGGTTACACACTGTCTGATCTCACTGGGCCCATCCCCGGGATACACACTGTCTGATCTCACTGGACATCCGGTTTACACACTGTCTGATCTCACTGGGCCCACCCCTGGGTTACACACTGTCTGATCTCACTGGGCCCACCCCCGGGTTACACACTGTCTGATCCCACTGGGCCCACCCCCGGGTTACACTCTGTCTTATCTCACAGGGCCCCCGTTTTACACACTGCTTGATCTCACTGGGCCCACCCCGGGTTACACACTGACTGATCTCACTGGGCCCACCCCCAGGTTACACACTGTCTGATCTCACTGGGCCCACCCACGGGTTACACACTGTCTGAACTCACTGGGCCCCCGGGTTACACACTGTCTGATCTCACTGGGCCCACCCCTGGGTTACACACTGTCTGATCTCACTGGGCCCACCCCCGGGTTACACAGTGTCTGATCTCACTGGGCCCACCCTCGGGTTACACACTGTCTGATCTCACTGGGCCCGCCCCCGGTTTACACACTGTCTGATCTCACTTGGCCCCCGGGTTACACACTCTCTGATCTCACTGGGCCCACCCCCGGGTTACACACTGTCTGATCTCACTGGTCCCATCCTCCCTGAGTTACAAACTGTCTGATCTCACTGGGCCCCCGGTTTACACACTGTCTGAACTCACTGGGCCCACCCCCGGGTTACACACTCTCTGATCTCACTGAGCCCCCGGGTTACACACTGTCTGATCTCACTGGTCCCACCCCAAGGTTACACACTGTCTGATCTCACTGGGCACACCCCCGGGTTACATTCTGTCTGATCCCACTGGGCCCAGCCCCGGGTTACACTCTGTCTGATCTCACTGGGCCCACCACCGGGTTACAGACTTTCTGATCACACTGGGCCCACCCCCGGGTGACACACTGTCTGATCTCACTGGGCCCAACCCCGGGTTACACACTGTCTGATCTAACTGGGCCCACCCACGGGTTACACACTGTCTGATCTCACTGGGCCCCCGGGTTAAACACTGTCTGATCTCACTGGGCCCACACCCGTGTTACACACTGTCTGATCTCACTGGGCCCCCGGGTTACACACTGTCTGATCTCACTGGGTCCCCGGGTTACACACTGTCTGATCTCACTGGCCCCACCCCCGGGTTACACACTGTCTGATCTCACTGGGCCCCCGGGTTACACACTGTATGATCTCAGTGGCCCCGCCCCTGGGTTACACACTGTCTGATCTCACTGGGCCCCCGGGTTACACACTGTCTGATCTCACTGGGCCCACCCCCGGGTTACACACTGTCTGATCTCACTGGGCCCATCACCGGGTTACACACTGTCTGATCTCACTGCACATCCGGTTTACACACTGTCTGATCTCACTCGGCCCACCCCCGGGTTACACACTGTCTGATCTCACTGGGCCCACCCCCGGGTTAAACACTGTCTGATCTCACTGGGCCCCCGGGTTACACACTGTCTGATCTCACTGGTCCCACCCCCAGGTTACACATCGTCTGATCTCACTGGGCCCACCCCCGGGTTACACACTGTCTGATCCCACTGGGCCCACCCCCGGGTTACACTCTGTCTGATCTCACTGGGCCCCCGGGTTACACACTGCTTGATCTCACTGGGCCCACCCCGGGTTACACACTGTCTGATCTCACTGGGCCCACCCCCAGGTTACACACTGTCTGATCTCACTGGGCCCACCCCCGGGTTACACACTGTCTGATCTCACTGGGCCCACCTCGGGTTACACACTGTCTGATCTCACTGGGCCCACCCCTGGGTTACACACTGTCTGATCTCAATGGGCCCATCCCCGGGTTACCCACTGTCTGATCTCACTGGGCCCACCCCCGGGTTACACACTGTCTGATCTCACTGGGCCCGCCCCCGGGTTACACACTGTCTGATCTCACTGGGCCCACCCCCGGGTTATACAATGTCTGATCTCACTGGTCCCATCCTCCCTGCGTTAAAACTGTCTGATCTCACTGGGCACACCCCCGGGTTACATTCTGTCTGATCCCACTGGGCCCAGCCCCAGGTTACACTCTGTCTGATCTCACTGGGCCCACCACCGGGTTACAGACTTTCTGATCACACTGGGCCCACCCCCGGGTGACACACTGTCTGATCTCACTGGGCCCACCCCCGGGTTACACACTGTCTGATCTCACTGGGCCCACCCCCGGGTTACACACTGTCTGATCTCACTGGGCCCCCGGGTTACACACTGTCTGATCTCACTGGGCCCACCCCTGGGTTACACACTGCCTGCTCTCACTGGGCCCACACACGGGTTACACACTGTCTGATCTCAATAGCCCACTCCCGTGTTACAGACTGTCTGATGTCACTGGGACCAACCCTGGGTTACACACTGTCTGATCTCACTGGGCCCACTCCGGGTTACACACTGTCTGATCTCCCTGGGTCCACCCACAGGTTACACACTGTCTGATCTCACTGGGCCCCCGGGTTACACACTGTCTGATCTCACTGGGCCCAGCCCCGTGTTACACACTGTCTGATCTCACTGGGCCCCCGGGTTACACACTGTCTGATCTCACTGGCTCCACGGGTTACACACTGTCTGATCTCACTGGCCCCACCCCCGGGTTACACACTGTCTGATCTCACTGGGCCCCCGGGTTACACACTGTATGATCTCAGTGGCCTCGCCCCTGGGTTAGACACTGTCAGTTCTCACTGGGCCCCCGGGTTTCACACTGTCTGATCTCACTGGGCCCACCCCCGGGTTACACACTGTCTGATCTCACTGGGCCCATCCCCGTGTTACACACTGTCTGATCTCACTGGGCCCACCCCTGGGTTACACACTGTCTGATCTCAATAGGCCCACCCCCGGGTTACACACTGTCTGATATCACTGGGCCCACCCCCGGGTTACACACTGTCTGATCTCACTGGGCCCGCCCCCGGGTTACACACGGTCTGTTCTCACTGGACCCACCCCCGGGTTACACAATGTCTGATCTCACTGGTCCCATCCTCCCTGAGTTACAAACTGCCTGATCACACTGGGCACACCCCCGGGTTACATTCTGTCTGATCCCACTGGGCCCAGCCCCGGGTTACACTCTGTCTGATCTCACTGGGCCCACCACTGGGTTACAGACTTTCTGATCACACTGGGCCCACCCCCGGGTGACACATTGTCTGATCTCACTGGGCCCACCCCCGGGTTACACACTGTATGATCTCACTGGGCCCCCGGGTTACACACTGTCTGATCTCACTGGCTCCACGGGTTACACACTGTCTGATCTCACTGGCCCCACCCCCGGGTTACACACTGTCTGATCTCACTGGGCCCCCGGGTTACACACTGCTTTATCTCACTGGGCCCACCCCGGGTTACACACTGTCTGATCTCACTGGGCCCACCCCCAGGTTACACACTGTCTGATCTTACTGGGCCCATCCCCGGGTTACACACTGTCTGATCTCACTGGGCCCACCTCGGGTTACACACTGTCTGATCTCACTGGGCCCACCCCTGGGTTACACACTGTCTGATCTCAATGGGCCCATCCCCGGGTTACCCACTGTCTGATCTCACTGGGCCCACCCGCGGGTTACACACTGTCTGATCTCACTGGGCCCGCCCCCGGGTTACACACTGTCTGATCTCACTGGGCCCACCCCCGGGTTATACAATGTCTGATCTCACTGGTCCCATCCTCCCTGCGTTAAAACTGTCTGATCTCACTGGGCACACCCCCGGATTACATTCTGTCTGATCCCACTGGGCCCAGCCCCGGGTTACACTCTGTCTGATCTCACTGGGCCCACCACCGGGTTACAGACTTTCTGATCACACTGGGCCCACCCCCGGGTGACACACTGTCTGATCTCACTGGGCCCACCCCCGGGTTACACACTGTCTGATCTCACTGGGCCCACCCCCGGGTTACACACTGTCTGATCTCACTGGGCCCCCGGGTTACACACTGTCTGATCTCACTGGGCCCACCCCCGGGTTACACACTGTCTGATCTCACTGGACCCACCCCCGGGTTACACACTGTCTGATCTCACTGGGTCCCCGGGTTACACACTGTCTGATCTCACTGGCCCCACCCCCGGGTTACACACTGTCTGATCTCACTGGGCCCCCGGGTTACACACTGTATGATCTCAGTGGCCCCGCCCCTGGGTTACACACTGTCTGATCTCACTGGGCCCCCGGGTTACACACTGTCTGATCTCACTGGGCCCACTCCCGGGTTACACACTCTCTGATCTCACTGGGCCCATCCCCGGGTTACACACTGTTTGATCTCACTGCACATCCGGGTTACACACTGTCTGATCTCACTCGGCCCACCCCCGGGTTACACACTGTCTGATCTCACTGGGCCCACCCCCGGGTTAAACACTGTCTGATCTCACTGGACCCCCGGGTTACACACTGTCTGATCTCACTGGTCCCACCCCCAGGTTACACACTGTCTGATCTCACTGGGCCCACCCCCGGGTTACACACTGTCTGATCCCACTGGGCCCACCCCCGGGTTACACTCTGTCTGATCTCACTGGGCCCCCGGGTTACACACTGCTTGATCTCACTGGGCCCACCCCGGGTTACACACTGACTGATCTCACTGGGCCCACCCCCAGGTTACACACTGTCTGATCTCACTGGGCCCACCTCGGGTTACACACTGTCTGATCTCACTGGGCCCATCCCCGGGATATACACTGTCTGATCTCACTGGACATCCGGTTTACACACTGTCTGATCTCACTCGGCCCACCCCCGGGTTACACACTGTCTGATCTCACTGGGCCCACCACCGGGTTACAGACTTTCTGATCACACTGGGCCCACCCCCGGGTGACACACTGTCTGATCTCACTGGGCCCACCCCCGGGTTACACACTGTCTGATCTCACTGGGCCCACCCCCGGGTTACACACTGTCTGATCTCACTGGGCCCCCGGGTTACACACTGTCTGATCTCACTGGGCCCACCCCCGGGTTACACACTGTCTGATCTCACTGGGCCCACCCCCGGGTTACACACTGTCTGATCTCACTGGGTCCCCGGGTTACACACTGTCTGATCTCACTGGCCCCACCCCCGGGTTACACACTGTCTGATCTCACTGGGCCCCCGGGTTACACACTGTATGATCTCAGTGGCCCCGCCCCGGTGTTACACACTGTCTGATCTCACTGGGCCCCCGGGTTACACACTGTCTGATCTCACTGGGCCCACTCCCGGGTTACACACTCTCTGATCTCACTGGGCCCATCCCCGGGTTACACACTGTTTGATCTCACTGCACATCCGGGTTACACACTGTCTGATCTCACTCGGCCCACCCCCGGGTTACACACTGTCTGATCTCACTGGGCCCACCCCCGGGTTAAACACTGTCTGATCTCACTGGGCCCCCGGGTTACACACTGTCTGATCTCACTGGTCCCACCCCCAGGTTACACATCGTCTGATCTCACTGGGCCCACCCCCGGGTTACACACTGTCTGATCCCACTGGGCCCACCCCCGGGTTACACTCTGTCTGATCTCACTGGGCCCCCGGGTTACACACTGCTTGATCTCACTGGGCCCACCCCGGGTTACACACTGTCTGATCTCACTGGGCCCACCCCCAGGTTACACACTGTCTGATCTCACTGGGCCCACCCCCGGGTTACACACTGTCTGATCTCACTGGGCCCACCTCGGGTTACACACTGTCTGATCTCACTGGGCCCACCCCTGGGTTACACACTGTCTGATCTCAATGGGCCCATCCCCGGGTTACCCACTGTCTGATCTCACTGGGCCCACCCCCGGGTTACACACTGTCTGATCTCACTGGGCCCGCCCCCGGGTTACACACTGTCTGATCTCACTGGGCCCACCCCCGGGTTATACAATGTCTGATCTCACTGGTCCCATCCTCCCTGCGTTAAAACTGTCTGATCTCACTGGGCACACCCCCGGGTTACATTCTGTCTGATCCCACTGGGCCCAGCCCCAGGTTACACTCTGTCTGATCTCACTGGGCCCACCACCGGGTTACAGACTTTCTGATCACACTGGGCCCACCCCCGGGTGACACACTGTCTGATCTCACTGGGCCCACCCCCGGGTTACACACTGTCTGATCTCACTGGGCCCACCCCCGGGTTACACACTGTCTGATCTCACTGGGCCCCCGGGTTACACACTGTCTGATCTCACTGGGCCCACCCCTGGGTTACACACTGCCTGCTCTCACTGGGCCCACACACGGGTTACACACTGTCTGATCTCAATAGCCCACTCCCGTGTTACAGACTGTCTGATGTCACTGGGACCAACCCTGGGTTACACACTGTCTGATCTCACTGGGCCCACTCCGGGTTACACACTGTCTGATCTCCCTGGGTCCACCCACAGGTTACACACTGTCTGATCTCACTGGGCCCCCGGGTTACACACTGTCTGATCTCACTGGGCCCAGCCCCGTGTTACACACTGTCTGATCTCACTGGGCCCCCGGGTTACACACTGTCTGATCTCACTGGCTCCACGGGTTACACACTGTCTGATCTCACTGGCCCCACCCCCGGGTTACACACTGTCTGATCTCACTGGGCCCCCGGGTTACACACTGTATGATCTCAGTGGCCTCGCCCCTGGGTTAGACACTGTCAGTTCTCACTGGGCCCCCGGGTTTCACACTGTCTGATCTCACTGGGCCCACCCCCGGGTTACACACTGTCTGATCTCACTGGGCCCATCCCCGTGTTACACACTGTCTGATCTCACTGGGCCCACCCCTGGGTTACACACTGTCTGATCTCAATAGGCCCACCCCCGGGTTACACACTGTCTGATATCACTGGGCCCACCCCCGGGTTACACACTGTCTGATCTCACTGGGCCCGCCCCCGGGTTACACACGGTCTGTTCTCACTGGACCCACCCCCGGGTTACACAATGTCTGATCTCACTGGTCCCATCCTCCCTGAGTTACAAACTGCCTGATCACACTGGGCACACCCCCGGGTTACATTCTGTCTGATCCCACTGGGCCCAGCCCCGGGTTACACTCTGTCTGATCTCACTGGGCCCACCACTGGGTTACAGACTTTCTGATCACACTGGGCCCACCCCCGGGTGACACATTGTCTGATCTCACTGGGCCCACCCCCGGGTTACACACTGTATGATCTCACTGGGCCCCCGGGTTACACACTGTCTGATCTCACTGGCTCCACGGGTTACACACTGTCTGATCTCACTGGCCCCACCCCCGGGTTACACACTGTCTGATCTCACTGGGCCCCCGGGTTACACACTGCTTTATCTCACTGGGCCCACCCCGGGTTACACACTGTCTGATCTCACTGGGCCCACCCCCAGGTTACACACTGTCTGATCTTACTGGGCCCATCCCCGGGTTACACACTGTCTGATCTCACTGGGCCCACCTCGGGTTACACACTGTCTGATCTCACTGGGCCCACCCCTGGGTTACACACTGTCTGATCTCAATGGGCCCATCCCCGGGTTACCCACTGTCTGATCTCACTGGGCCCACCCGCGGGTTACACACTGTCTGATCTCACTGGGCCCGCCCCCGGGTTACACACTGTCTGATCTCACTGGGCCCACCCCCGGGTTATACAATGTCTGATCTCACTGGTCCCATCCTCCCTGCGTTAAAACTGTCTGATCTCACTGGGCACACCCCCGGATTACATTCTGTCTGATCCCACTGGGCCCAGCCCCGGGTTACACTCTGTCTGATCTCACTGGGCCCACCACCGGGTTACAGACTTTCTGATCACACTGGGCCCACCCCCGGGTGACACACTGTCTGATCTCACTGGGCCCACCCCCGGGTTACACACTGTCTGATCTCACTGGGCCCACCCCCGGGTTACACACTGTCTGATCTCACTGGGCCCCCGGGTTACACACTGTCTGATCTCACTGGGCCCACCCCCGGGTTACACACTGTCTGATCTCACTGGACCCACCCCCGGGTTACACACTGTCTGATCTCACTGGGTCCCCGGGTTACACACTGTCTGATCTCACTGGCCCCACCCCCGGGTTACACACTGTCTGATCTCACTGGGCCCCCGGGTTACACACTGTATGATCTCAGTGGCCCCGCCCCTGGGTTACACACTGTCTGATCTCACTGGGCCCCCGGGTTACACACTGTCTGATCTCACTGGGCCCACTCCCGGGTTACACACTCTCTGATCTCACTGGGCCCATCCCCGGGTTACACACTGTTTGATCTCACTGCACATCCGGGTTACACACTGTCTGATCTCACTCGGCCCACCCCCGGGTTACACACTGTCTGATCTCACTGGGCCCACCCCCGGGTTAAACACTGTCTGATCTCACTGGACCCCCGGGTTACACACTGTCTGATCTCACTGGTCCCACCCCCAGGTTACACACTGTCTGATCTCACTGGGCCCACCCCCGGGTTACACACTGTCTGATCCCACTGGGCCCACCCCCGGGTTACACTCTGTCTGATCTCACTGGGCCCCCGGGTTACACACTGCTTGATCTCACTGGGCCCACCCCGGGTTACACACTGACTGATCTCACTGGGCCCACCCCCAGGTTACACACTGTCTGATCTCACTGGGCCCACCTCGGGTTACACACTGTCTGATCTCACTGGGCCCATCCCCGGGATATACACTGTCTGATCTCACTGGACATCCGGTTTACACACTGTCTGATCTCACTCGGCCCACCCCCGGGTTACACACTGTCTGATCTCACTGGGCCCACCACCGGGTTACAGACTTTCTGATCACACTGGGCCCACCCCCGGGTGACACACTGTCTGATCTCACTGGGCCCACCCCCGGGTTACACACTGTCTGATCTCACTGGGCCCACCCCCGGGTTACACACTGTCTGATCTCACTGGGCCCCCGGGTTACACACTGTCTGATCTCACTGGGCCCACCCCCGGGTTACACACTGTCTGATCTCACTGGGCCCACCCCCGGGTTACACACTGTCTGATCTCACTGGGTCCCCGGGTTACACACTGTCTGATCTCACTGGCCCCACCCCCGGGTTACACACTGTCTGATCTCACTGGGCCCCCGGGTTACACACTGTATGATCTCAGTGGCCCCGCCCCGGTGTTACACACTGTCTGATCTCACTGGGCCCCCGGGTTACACACTGTCTGATCTCACTGGGCCCACTCCCGGGTTACACACTCTCTGATCTCACTGGGCCCATCCCCGGGTTACACACTGTTTGATCTCACTGCACATCCGGGTTACACACTGTCTGATCTCACTCGGCCCACCCCCGGGTTACACACTGTCTGATCTCACTGGGCCCACCCCCGGGTTAAACACTGTCTGATCTCACTGGACCCCCGGGTTACACACTGTCTGATCTCACTGGTCCCACCCCCAGGTTACACACTGTCTGATCTCACTGGGCCCACCCCCGGGTTACACACTGTCTGATCCCACTGGGCCCACCCCCGGGTTACACTCTGTCTGATCTCACTGGGCCCCCGGGTTACACACTGCTTGATCTCACTGGGCCCACCCCGGGTTACACACTGACTGATCTCACTGGGCCCACCCCCAGGTTACACACTGTCTGATCTCACTGGGCCCACCTCGGGTTACACACTGTCTGATCTCACTGGGCCCATCCCCGGGATACACACTGTCTGATCTCACTGGACATCCGGTTTACACACTGTCTGATCTCACTCGGCCCACCCCCGGGTTACACACTGTCTGATATCACTGGGCCCACCCCCGGGTTAAACACTGTCTGATGTCACTGGGCCCAGCCCCGTGTTACACACTGTCTGATCTCACTGGGCCCCCGGGTTACACACTGTCTGATCTCACTGGCTCCACGGGTTACACACTGTCTGATCTCACTGGCCCCACCCCCGGGTTACACACTGTCTGATCTCACTGGGCCCCCGGGTTACACACTGTATGATCTCAGTGGCCTCGCCCCTGGGTTAGACACTGTCAGTTCTCACTGGGCCCCCGGGTTTCACACTGTCTGATCTCACTGGGCCCACCCCCGGGTTACACACTGTCTGATCTCACTGGGCCCATCCCCGTGTTACACACTGTCTGATCTCACTGGGCCCACCCCTGGGTTACACACTGTCTGATCTCAATAGGCCCACCCCCGGGTTACACACTGTCTGATATCACTGGGCCCACCCCCGGGTTACACACTGTCTGATCTCACTGGGCCCGCCCCCGGGTTACACACGGTCTGATCTCACTGGACCCACCCCCGGGTTACACAATGTCTGATCTCACTGGTCCCATCCTCCCTGAGTTACAAACTGCCTGATCTCACTGGGCACACCCCCGGGTTACATTCTGTCTGATCCCACTGGGCCCAGCCCCGGGTTACACTCTGTCTGATCTCACTGGGCCCACCACTGGGTTACAGACTTTCTGATCACACTGGGCCCACCCCCGGGTGACACATTGTCTGATCTCACTGGGCCCACCCCCGGGTTACACACTGTATGATCTCACTGGGCCCCCGGGTTACACACTGTCTGATCTCACTGGCTCCACGGGTTACACACTGTCTGATCTCACTGGCCCCACCCCCGGGTTACACACTGTCTGATCTCACTGGGCCCCCGGGTTACACACTGCTTTATCTCACTGGGCCCACCCCGGGTTACACACTGTCTGATCTCACTGGGCCCACCCCCAGGTTACACACTGTCTGATCTCACTGGGCCCATCCCCAGGTTACACACTGTCTGATCTCACTGGGCCCACCTCGGGTTACACACTGTCTGATCTCACTGGGCCCACCCCTGGGTTACACACTGTCTGATCTCAATGGGCCCATCCCCGGGTTACCCACTGTCTGATCTCACTGGGCCCACCCCCGGGTTACACACTGTCTGATCTCACTGGGCCCGCCCCCGGGTTACACACTGTCTGATCTCACTGGGCCCACCCCCGGGTTATACAATGTCTGATCTCACTGGTCCCATCCTCCCTGCGTTAAAACTGTCTGATCTCACTGGGCACACCCCCGGGTTACATTCTGTCAGATCCCACTGGGCCCAGCCCCGGGTTACACTCTGTCTGATCTCACTGGGCCCACCACCGGGTTACAGACTTTCTGATCACACTGGGCCCACCCCCGGGTGACACACTGTCTGATCTCACTGGGCCCATCCCCGGGTTACACACTGTCTGATCTCACTGGGCCCACCCCCGGGTTACACACTGTCTGATCTCACTGGGCCCCCGGGTTACACACTGTCTGATCTCACTGGGCCCACCCCCGGGTTACACACTGTCTGATCTCACTGGGCCCACCCCCGGGTTACACACTGTCTGATCTCACTGGGTCCCCGGGTTACACACTGTCTGATCTCACTGGCCCCACCCCCGGGTTACACACTGTCTGATCTCACTGGGCCCCCGGGTTACACACTGTATGATCTCAGTGGCCCCGCCCCTGGGTTACACACTGTCTGATCTCACTGGGCCCCCGGGTTACACACTGTCTGATCTCACTGGGCCCACTCCCGGGTTACACACTCTCTGATCTCACTGGGCCCATCCCCGGGTTACACACTGTTTGATCTCACTGCACATCCGGGTTACACACTGTCTGATCTCACTCGGCACACCCCCGGGTTACACACTGTCTGATCTCACTGGGCCCACCCCCGGGTTAAACACTGTCTGATCTCACTGGACCCCCGGGTTACACACTGTCTGATCTCACTGGTCCCACCCCCAGGTTACACACTGTCTGATCTCACTGGGCCCACCCCCGGGTTACACACTGTCTGATCCCACTGGGCCCACCCCCGGGTTACACTCTGTCTGATCTCACTGGGCCCCCGGGTTACACACTGCTTGATCTCACTGGGCCCACCCCGGGTTACACACTGACTGATCTCACTGGGCCCACCCCCAGGTTACACACTGTCTGATCTCACTGGGCCCACCTCGGGTTACACACTGTCTGATCTCACTGGGCCCATCCCCGGGATACACACTGTCTGATCTCACTGGACATCCGGTTTACACACTGTCTGATCTCACTCGGCCCACCCCCGGGTTACACACTGTCTGATATCACTGGGCCCACCCCCGGGTTAAACACTGTCTGATGTCACTGGGGCCCCGGGTTACACACTGTCTGATCTCACTGGTCCCACCCCCAGGTTACACACTGTCTGATCTTACTGGGCCCACCCCCGGGTTACACACTGTCTGATCCCACTGGGCCCACCCCCGGGTTACACTCTGTCTTATCTCACAGAGCCCCCGGGTTACACACTGCTTGATCTCACTGGGCCCACCCCGGGTTACACACTGACTGATCTCACTGGGCCCACCCCCAGGTTACACACTGTCTGATCTCACTGGGCCCACCCCCGGGTTACACACTGTCTGAACTCACTGGGCCCCCGGGTTACACACTGTCTGATCTCACTGGGCCCCCGGGTTACACACTGTCTGAGCTCACTGGGCCGACCCCCGGGTTACACACTGTCTGTTCTCACTTGGCCCCCGGGTTACAAACTGTCTGATCTCACTGGGCCCCCGGTTTACACACTGTCTGAACTCACTGGACCCACCCCCGGGTTACACACTCTCTGATCACACTGAGCCCCCGAGTTACACACTGTCTGATCTCCCTGGTCCCACCCCCAGGTTACAGACTGTCTGATCTCACTGGGCACACCCCCGGGTTACATTCTGTCTGATCCCACTGGGCCCAGCCCCGGGTTACACTCTGTCTGATCTCACGGGGCCCACCACCGGGTTACAGACTTTCTGATCACACTGGGCCCACCCCCGGGTGACACACTGTCTGATCTCACAGGGCCCACCCCCGGGTTACACACTGTCTGATCTCACTGGGCCCCCGGGTTACACACTGTTTGATCTCACTGGGCCCACCCCTGGGTTACACATTGTCTGATCTCACTGGGCCCACACACGGGTTACACACTGTCTGATCTCAATAGCCCACTCCCGGGTTACAGACTGTCTGATGTCACTGGGCCCAACCCCGGGTTACACACTGTCTGATCTAACTGGGCCCACCCACGGGTTACACACTGTCTGATCTCACTGGGCCCCCGGGTTAAACACTGTCTGATCTCACTGGGCCTACACCCGTGTTACACACTGTCTGATCTCACTGGGCCCCCGGGTTACACACTGTCTGATCTCACTGGGTCCCCGGGTTACACACTGTCTGATCTCACTGGCCCCACCCCCGGGTTACACACTGTCTGATCTCACTGGGCCCCCGGGTTACACACTGTATGATCTCAGTGGCCCCGCCCCTGGGTTACACACTGTCTGATCTCACTGGGCCCCCGGGTTACACACTGTCTGATCTCACTGGGCCCACCCCCGGGTTACACACTGTCTGATCTCACTGGGCCCATCCCCGGGTTACACACTGTCTGATCTCACTGCACATCCGGGTTACACACTGTCTGATCTCACTCGGCCCACCCCCGGGTTACACACTGTCTGATCTCACTGGGCCCACCCCCGGGTTAAACACTGTCTGATCTCACTGGGCCCCCGGGTTACACACTGTCTGATCTCACTGGTCCCACCCCCAGGTTACACACTGTCTGATCTCACTGGGCCCACACCCGGGTTACACACTGTCTGATCCCACTGGGCCCACCCCCGGGTTACACTCTTTCTGATCTCACTGGGCCCCCGGGTTACACACTGCTTGATCTCACTGGGTCCACCCCGGGTTACACACTGACTGATCTCACTGGGCCCACCCCCAGGTTACACACTGTCTGATCTCACTGGGCCCACCCCCGGGTTACGCACTGTCTGATCTCACTGGGCCCACCTCGGGTTACACACTGTCTGATCTCACTGTGCCCAACCCTGGGTTACACACTGTCTGATCTCAATGGGCCCACCCCCGGGTTACACACTGTCTGATCTCACCGGGCCCACCCCCGGGTTACACACTGTCTGATCTCACTGGGACCGCCCCCGGGTTACACACTGTCTGATCTCACTGGGCCCACCCCCGGGTTATACAATGTCTGATCTCACTGGTCCCATCCTCCCTGCGTTACAAACTGTCTGATCTCACTGGGCACACCCCCGGGTTACATTCTGTCTGATCCCACTGGGCCCAGCCCCGGGTTACACTCTGTCTGATCTCACTGGGCCCACCACCGGGTTACAGACTTTCTGATCACACTGGGCCCACCCCCGGGTGACACACTGTCTGATCTCACTGGGCCCACCCCCGGGTTACACACTGTCTGATCTCACTGGGCCCACCCCCGGGTTACACACTGTCTGATCTCACTGGGCCCCCGGGTTACACACTGTCTGATCTCACTGGGCCCCCCCCTGGGTTACACACTGCCTGCTCTCACTGGGCCCACACACGGGTTACACACTGTCTGATCTCAATAGCCCACTCCCGTGTTACAGACTGTCTGATGTCACTGGGCCCAACCCCGGGTTACACACTGTCTGATCTCACTGGGCCCACTCCGGGTTACACACTGTCTGATCTCCCTGGGTCCATCACAGGTTACACACTGTCTAATCTCACTGGGCCCCCGGGTTACACACTGTCTGATCTCACTGGGTCCACGGGTTATACACTGTCTGATCTCACTGGCCTCACCCCGGTTTACACACTGTCTGATCTCACTGGGCCCCCGGGTTACACACTGTATGATCTCAGTGGCCTCGCCCCTGGGTTACACACTGTCAGTTCTCACTGGGCCCCCGGGTTTCACACTGTCTAATCTCACTGGGCCCACCCCCGGGTTACACACTGTCTGATCTCACTGGGACCATCCCCGGGTTACACACTGTCTGATCTCACTGGGCCCACCTCGGGTTACACACTGTCTGATCTCACTGGGCCCACCCCTGGGTTACACACTGTCTGATCTCAATGGGCCCACCCCCGGGTTACACACTGTCAGATCTCACTGGGCCCACCCCCGGGTTACACACTGTCTGATCTCACTGGGCCCGCCCCCGGGTTACACACTGTCTGATCTCACTGGACCCACCCCCGTGTTACACAATGTCTGATCTCACTGGTCCCATCCTCCCTGAGTTACAAACTGCCTGATCTCACTGGGCACACCCCCGGATTACATTCTGTCTGATCCCACTGGGCCCAGCCCCGGGTTACACTCTGTCTGATCTCACTGGGCCCACCACCGGGTTACAGACTTTCTGATCACACTGGGCCCACCCCCGGGTGACACACTGTCTGATCTCACTGGGCCCACTCCCGGGTTACACACTGTCTGATCTCACTGGGCCCACCCCTGGGTTACACACTGCCTGATCTCACTGGGCCCACACACGGGTTACACACTGTCTGATCTCAATAGCCCACTCCCGTGTTCTAGACTGTCTGATCTCACTGGGCCCACTCCCGGGTTACACACTGTCTGATCTCACTGGGCCCACCCCTGGGTTACACACTGTCTGATCTCACTGGGCCCACTCCGGGTTACACACTCTCTGATCTCCCTGGGTCCACCTACAGGTTACACACTGTCTGATCTCACTGGGCCCCCGGGTTACACACTGTCTGATCTCACTGGGCCCACCCCCGTGTTACACACTGTCTGATCTCACTGGGCCCCCTGGTTACAAACTGTCTGATCTCACTGGGTCCCCGGGTTACACACTGTCTGATCTCACTGGTCCCACCCCCGGGTTACACACTGTCTGATCTCACTGGGCCCCCGGGTTACACACTGTATGATCTCAGTGGCCCGCCCCTGGGTTACACACAGTCAGTTCTCACTGGGCCCCCGGGTTTCACACTGTCTGATCTCACTGGGCCCACTCCCGGGTTACACACTGTCTGATCTCACTGGGCCCATCCCCGGGTTACACACTGTTTGATCTCACTGCACATCCGGGTTACACACTGTCTGATCTCACTCGGCCCACGCCCGGGTTACACACTGTCTGATCTCACTGGGCCCACACCCGGGTTAAACACTGTCTGATCTCACTGGGCCCCCGGGTTACACACTGTCTGATCTCACTGGGCCCGCCCCCGGGTTACACACTGTCTGATCTCACTGGACCCACCCCCGGGTTACACAATGTCTGCTCTCACTGCTCCCATCCTCCCTGAGTTACAAACTGCCTGATCTCACTGGGCACACCCCCGGGTTACATTCTGTCTGATCCCACTGGGCCCAGCCCCGGGTTACACTCTGTCTGATCTCACTGGGCCCACCACCGGGTTACAGACTTTCTGATCACACTGGGCCCACCCCCGGGTGACACACAGTCTGATCTCACTGGGCCCACCCCCGGGTTACACACTGTCTGATCTCACTGGGCCCCCGGGTTCCACACTGGCTGATCTCACTGGGCCCACCCCTGGGTTACACACTGCCTGATCTCACTGGGCCCACACACGGGTTACACACTGTCTGATCTCAATAGCCCACTCCCGTGTTACAGACTGTCTGATGTCACTGGGCCCAACCCCGGGTTACACACTGTCTGATCTCACTGGGCCCACTCCGGGTTACACACTGTCTGATCTCCCTGGGTCCCCCCACAGGTTACACACTGTCTGATCTCACTGGGCCCCCGGGTTACACACTGTTTGATGTCACTGGGCCCACCCCCGTGTTACACACTGTCTGATCTCACTGGGCCCCCGGGTTACACACTGTCTGATCTCACTGGGTCCCCGGGTTACACACTGTCTGATCTCACTGGTCCCACCCCCGGGTTACACACTGTCTGATCTCACTGGGCCCCCGGGTTACACATTGTATGATCTCAGTGGCCCCGCCCCTGGGTTACACACAGTCAGTTCTCACTGGGCCCCCGGGTTTCACACTGTCTGATCTCACTGGGCCCACCCCCGGGTTACACACTGTCTGATCTCACTGGGCCCATCCCCGGGTTACACACTGTCTGATCTCACTGGACATCCGGGTTACACACTGTCTGATCTCACTCGGCCCACCCCCGGGTTGCACACTGTCTGATCCCACTGCGCCCACCCCCGGGTTACACTCTGTCTGATCTCTCTGTGCCCCCGGGTTACACACTGCTTGATCTCACTGGGCCCACCCCGGGTTTCACACTGCCAGATCTCACTGGGCTCACCACCAGGTTACACACTGTCTGATCTCACTGGGCCCACCCCCGGGATACACACTGTCTGACCTCACTGGGCCCACCCCTGGGTTACACACTGTCTGATCTCACTGGGCCCACCCCTGGGTTACACACTGTCTGATCTCACTGGGCCCCCGGGTTACACACTGTCTGAGCTCACTGGGCCCACCCCCGGGTTACACACTGTCTGTTCTCACTGGGCCCCCGGGTTACACACTGTCTGATCTCACTGGGCCGACCCCCGGGTTACACACTGTCTGAACTCACTGGGCCCACCCCCGGGTTACACACTTTCTGATCTCACTGGTCCCATCCTCCCTGAGTTACAAACTGTCTGACCTCACTGGGCCCTAGGTTTACACACTGTCTGAACTCACTGGGCGCACCCCCGGGTTACACACTCTCTGATCTCACTGGGCCCACCACCGGGTTACAGGCTTTCTGATCTCACTGGGCCCACCCCCGGGTGACACCCTGTCTGATCTCACTGGGCCCACCCCCGGGTTACATACTGTCCGATCTCACTGGGCCCCCGGGTTACACACTGTCTGATCTCACTGGGCCCACCCCCAGGTTACACACTGTCTGATCTCACTGGGCCCACACACGGGTTACACACTGTCTGATCTCACTGGGCCCACCCCCGGGTTACAGACTGTCTGATGTCACTGGGCCGAACCCCGGGTTACACACTGTCTGATCTAATTGGGCCCAACCCCGGGTTACACACTGTCTGATCTCACTGGGCCCACCCCCGGGTTACACGCTGTCTGATCTCACTGGGCCCCCGGGTTACACACTGTTTGATCTCACTGGTCCCACCCCGAGGTTACACACTGTCTGATCTCACTGGGCCCACCCCCGGGTTACACACTGTCTGATCTCACTGGGCCCACCCCCGGGTTACACACTGTCTGATCTCACTGGGCCCCCGGGTTACACACTGTATGATCTCACTTGGCCCACCCCTGGGTTACACACTGTCTGATCTCACTGCGCCCACCCACGAGTTACACACTGTCTGATCTCACTGGGCCCACCCCCGGGTTACACACTGTCTGATCTCACTGCTCCAGCCCCCGGGTTACACACTGTCTGATCTCACTGGGCTCACCCCCGTGTTACACACTGTCTGATCTCACTGGGCCCCCGGGTTACACACTGTCTGATCTCACTGGGTCCCCGGGTTACACACTGTCTGATCTCACTGGGCCCACCCCTGGGTTACACACTGTCTGATCTCACTGGGCCCACACACGGGTTACACACTGTCTGATCTCAACAGCCCACTCCCTGGTTACAGACTGTCTGATGTCACTGGGCCCAACCCCGGATTACACTGTCTGATCTCACTGGGCCCACTCCGGGTTACACACTGTCTGATCTCCCTGGGTCCACCCACGGGTTACACACTGTCTGAACTCACTGGGCCCCAGGGTTACACACTGTCTGATCTCACTGGGCCCACCCCCGTGTTACACACTGTCTGATCTCACTGGGCCCCCGGGTTACACACTGTCTGATCTCACTGGGTCCCCGGGTTACACACTGTCTGATCTCACTGGCCCCACCCCCGGGTTACACACTGTCTGATCTCACTAGGCCCCCGGGTTACACACTGTATGATCTCAGTGGCCCCGCCCCTGGGTTACACACTGTCTGATCTCACTGGGCCCCCGGGTTACACACTGTCTGATCTCACTGGGCCCACCCCCGGGTTACACACTGTCTGATCTCACTGGGCCCATCCCCGGGTTACACACTGTCTGATCTCACAGGACATCCGGGTTACGCACTGTCTGATCTCACTCGGCCCACCCCCGGGTTACACACTGTCTGATCTCACTGGGCCCACCCCCGGGTTAAACACTGTCTGATCTCACTGGGCCCCCGGGTTACACACTGTCAGATCTCACTGGTCCCACCCCCAGGTTACACACTGTCTGATCTCACTGTGCCCACCCCCGGGTTACACACTGTCTGATCCCACTGGGCCCACCCCCGGGTTACACTTTGTCTGATCTCACTGGGCCCCCGGGTTACACACTGCTTGATCTCACTGGGTCCACCCCGGGTTACACACTGACTGATCTCACTGGGCCCACCCCCGGGTTACACACTGTCTGAACTCAGTGGGCCCCCGGGTTACACACTGTCTGATCTCACTGGGCCCACCCCTGGGTTACACACTGTCTGATCCCACTGGGCCCACCCCCGGGTTACACAGTGTCTGATCTCACTGAGCCCACGCTCGGGTTACACACTGTCTGATCTCACGGGGCCCGCCCCCGGGTTACACACTGTCTGATCTCACTGGGCCCCCGGGTTACACACTGTCTGATCTCACTGGGCCCACCCCCGGGTTACACACTGTCTGAACTCACTGGGCCCACCCCCGGGTTACACACTGTCTGATCTCACTGGTCCCATTCTCCCTGAGTTACAAACTGTCTGATCTCACTGGGCCCCCGGTTTACACACTGTCTGAACTCACTGGGCCCACCCCCGGGTTACACACTCTCTGATCTCACTGAGCCCCCGGGTTACACACTGTCTGATCTCACTGGTCCCACCCGCAGGTTACACACTGTCTGATCTCACTGGGCACACCCACGGGTTACATTCTGTCTGATCCCACTGGGCCCAGCCCCGGGTTACACTCTGTCTGATCTCACTGGACCCACCACCGGTTTACAGACTTTCTGATCTCACTGGGCCCACCCCCGGGTGACACACTGTCTGATCTCACTGGGCCCACCCTCCGGTTACACACTGTCTGATCCCACTGGGCCCACCCCCGGGTTACACTCTGTCTGATCTCACTGGGCCCCCGGGTTACACACTGCTTGATCTCACTGGGCCCACCCCGGGTTACACACTGACCGATCTCACTGGGCCCACCCCCAGGTTACACACTGTCTGATCTCTCTGGGCCCACCCCCGGGTTACACACTGTCTGAGCTCACTGGGCCCACACCCGGGTTACACACTGTCTGTTCTCACTGGGCCCCCGGGTTACACACTGTCTGATCTCACTGGGCCCACTCCCGGGTTACACACTCTCTGAACTCACTGGGCCCACCCCCGGGTTACACACTGTCTGATCTCACTGGTCCCATTCTCCCTGAGTTACAAACTGTCTGATCTCACTGGGCCCCCGGTTTACACACTGTCTGAACTCACTGGGCCCACACCCGGGTTACACACTCTCTGATCTCACTGAGCCCCCGGGTTACACACTGTCTGATCTCACTGGTCCCACCCCCAGGTTACACACTGTCTGATCTCACTGGCCACAACCCCGGGTTACATTCTGTCTGATCCCACTGGGCCCAGCCCCGGGTTACACTCTCTCTGATCTCACTGGGCCCACCCCCAGGTTACACACTGTCTGATCTCACTGGGCCCACACACGGGTTACAAACTGTCTGATCTCACTGGGCACACCCCCGGGTTACATTCTGTCTGATCCCACTGGGCCCAGCCCCGGGTTACACTCTGTCTGATCTCACTGGGCCCAACACCGGGTTACAGACTTTCTGATCTCACTGGGCCCACCTCCGGTGACACACTGTCTGATCTCACTGGGCCCAACCCCGGGTTACACACTGTCTGATCCCACTGGGCCCACCCCCGGGTTATACTCTGTCTGATCTCACTGGGCCCCCGGGTTACACACTGCTTGATCTCACTGGGCCCACCCCGGGTTACACACTGACTGATCTCACTGGGCCCACCCACAGGTTACACACTGTCTGATCTCACTGGGCCCACCCCCGGGTTACACTCTGTCTGAGCTCACTGGGCCCACCCCCGGGTTACACACTGTCTGTTCTCACTGGGCCCCCGGGTTACACACTGTCTGATCTCACTGGGCCCACCTCCGGGTTACACACTGTCTGAACTCACTGGGCCCACCCCCGGGTTACACACTGTCTGATCTCACTGGTCCCATTCTCCCTGAGTTACAAACTGTCTGATCTCACTGGGCCCCCGGTTTACACACTGTCTGAACTCACTGGGCCCACCCCCGGGTTACACACTCTCTGATCTCACTGAGCCCCCGGGTTACACACTGTCTGATCTCACTGGTCCCACCCCCAGGTTACACACTGTCTGATCTCACTGGCCACACCCCCGGGTTACATTCTGTCTGATCCCACTGGGCCCAGCCCCGGGTTACATTCTGTCTGATCTCACTGGGCCCACCCCCAGGTTACACACTGCCTGATCTCACTGGGCCAACACACGGGTTACACACTGTCTGATCTCACTGGGCCCACCCCCGGGTTACAGACTGTCTGATGTCACTGGGACCAACCCCGGGTTACACACTGTCTGATCTCATTGGGCCCACCCCCGGGTTACACACTGTCTGATCTCACTGGGCCCACCCCCGGGTTACACACTGTCTGATCTCACTGGGCCCCCGGGTTACACTCTGTCTGATCTCACTGGGCCCACCACCGGGTTACAGACTTTCTGATCTCACTGGGCCCACCCCCGTGTGACACACTGTCTGATCTCACTGGGCCCACCCCCGGGTTACACACTGTCTGATCCCACTGGGCCCACCCCCGGGTTACACTCTGTCTGATCTCACTGGGCCCCCGGGTTACACACTGCTTGATCTCACTGGGCCCACCCCTGGTTACACACTGACTGATCTCACTGGGCCCACCCCCAGGTTACACACTGTCTGATCTCTCTGGGCCCATCCCCGGGTTACACACTGTCTGAGCTCACTGGGCCCACCCCCGGGTTACACACTGTCTGTTCTCACTGGGCCCCCGGGTTACACACTGTCTGATCTCACTGGGCCCCCGGGTTACACACTGTCTGAGCTCACTGGGCCCACCCCTGGGTTACACACTGCCTGCTCTCACTGGGCCCACACACGGGTTACACACTGTCTGATCTCCTTGGGTCCACCCACAGGTTACACACTGTCTGATCTCACTGGGCCCCCGGGTTACACACTGTCTGATCTCACTGGGCCCTCCCCCGGGTTACACACTGTCTGATCTCACTGGACCCACCCCCGGGTTACACAATGTCTGCTCTCACTGGTCCCATCCTCCCTGAGTTACAAACTGCCTGATCTCACTGGGCACACCCCCGGGTTACATTCTGTCTGATCCCACTGGGCCCAGCCCCGGGTTACACTCTGTCTGATCTCACTGGGCCCACCACCGGGTTACAGACTTTCTGATCACACTGGGCCCACCCCCGGGTGACACACTGTCTGATCTCACTGGGCCCACCCCCGGGTTACACACTGTCTGATCTCACTGGGCCCCCGGGTTCCACACTGGCTGATCTCACTGGGCCCACCCCTGGATTACACACTGCCTGATCTCACTGGGCCCACACACGGGTTACACACTGTCTGATCTCAATAGCCCACTCCCGTGTTACAGACTGTCTGATGTCACTGGGCCCAACCCCGGGTTACACACTGTCTGATCTCACTGGGCCCACTCCGGGTTACACACTGTCTGATCTCCCTGGGTCCCCCCACAGGTTACACACTGTCTGATCTCACTGGGCCCCCGGGTTACACACTGTTTGATGTCACTGGGCCCACCCCCGTGTTACACACTGTCTGATCTCACTGGGCCCCCGGGTTACACACTGTCTGATCTCACTGGGTCCCCGGGTTACACACTGTCTGATCTCACTTGTCCCACCCCCGGGTTACACACTGTCTGATCTCACTGGGCCCCCGGGTTACACATTGTATGATCTCAGTGGCCCCGCCCCTGGGTTACACACAGTCAGTTCTCACTGGGCCCCCGGGTTTCACACTGTCTGATCTCACTGGGCCCACCCCCGGGTTACACACTGTCTGATCTCACTGGGCCCATCCCCGGGTTACACACTGTCTGATCTCACTGGACATCCGGGTTACACACTGTCTGATCTCACTCGGCCCACCCCCGGGTTGCACACTGTCTGATCCTACTGCGCCCACCCCCGGGTTACACTCTGTCTGATCTCTCTGTGCCCCCGGGTTACACACTGCTTGATCTCACTGGGCCCACCCCGGGTTTCACACTGCCAGATCTCACTGGGCTCACCACCAGGTTACACACTGTCTGAACTCACTGGGCCCACCCCCGGGTTACACACTTTCTGATCTCACTGGTCCCATCCTCCCTGAGTTACAAACTGTCTGATCTCACTGGGCCCTAGGTTTACACACTTTCTGAACTCACTGGGCGCACCCCCGGGTTACACACTCTCTGATCTCACTGGGCCCACCACCGGGTTACAGGCTTTCTGATCTCACTGGGCCCACCCCCGCGTGACACACTGTCTGATCTCACTGGGCCCACCCCCGGGTTACATACTGTCTGATCTCACTGGGCCCCCGGGTTACACACTGTCTGATCTCACTGGGCCCACCCCCAGGTTACACACTGTCTGATCTCACTGGGCCCACACACGGGTTACACACTGTCTGATCTCACTGGGCCCACCCCCGGGTTACAGACTGTCTGATGTCACTGGGCCGAACCCCGGGTTACACACTGTCTGATCTAATTGGGCCCAACCCCGGGTTACACACTGTCTGATCTCACTGGGCCCATCCCCGGGTTACACGCTGTCTGATCTCACTGGGCCCCCGGGTTACACACTGCTTGATCTCACTGGTCCCACCCCGAGGTTACACACTGTCTGATCTCACTGGGCCCACCCCCGGGTTACACACTGTCTGATCTCACTGGGCCCACCCCCGGGTTACACACTCTCTGATCTCACTGGGCCCCCGGGTTACACACTGTCTGATCTCACTTGGCCCACCCCTGGGTTACACACTGTCTGATCTCACTGCGCCCACCCACGAGTTACACACTGTCTGATCTCACTGGGCCCACCCCCGGGTTACACACTGTCTGATCTCACTGCTCCAGCCCCCGGGTTACACACTGTCTGATCTCACTGGGCTCACCCCCGTGTTACACACTGTCTGATCTCACTGGGCCCCCGGGTTACACACTGTCTGATCTCACTGGGTCCCCGGGTTACACACTGTCTGATCTCACTGGGCCCACCCCTGGGTTACACACTGTCTGATCTCACTGGGCCCACACACGGGTTACACACTGTCTGATCTCAACAGCCCACTCCCTGGTTACAGACTGTCTGATGTCACTGGGCCCAACCCCGGATTACACTGTCTGATCTCACTGGGCCCACTCCGGGTTACACACTGTCTGATCTCCCTGGGTCCACCCACGGGTTACACACTGTCTGAACTCACTGGGCCCCAGGGTTACACACTGTCTGATCTCACTGGGCCCACCCCCGTGTTACACACTGTCTGATCTCACTGGGCCCCCGGGTTACACACTGTCTGATCTCACTGGGTCCCCGGGTTACACACTGTCTGATCTCACTGGCCCCACCCCCGGGTTACACACTGTCTGATCTCACTAGGCCCCCGGGTTACACACTGTATGATCTCAGTGGCCCCGCCCCTGGGTTACACACTGTCTGATCTCACTGGGCCCCCGGGTTACACACTGTCTGATCTCACTGGGCCCACCCCCGGGTTACACACTGTCTGATCTCACTGGGCCCATCCCCGGGTTACACACTGTCTGATCTCACAGGACATCCGGGTTACGCACTGTCTGATCTCACTCGGCCCACCCCCGGGTTACACACTGTCTGATCTCACTGGGCCCACCCCAGGGTTAAACACTGTCTGATCTCACTGGGCCCCCGGGTTACACACTGTCAGATCTCACTGGTCCCACCCCCAGGTTACACACTGTCTGATCTCACTGTGCCCACCCCCGGGTTACACACTGTCTGATCCCACTGGGCCCACCCCCGGGTTACACTCTGTCTGATCTCACTGGGCCCCCGGGTTACACACTGCTTGATCTCACTGGGTCCACCCCTGGTTACACACTGACTGATCTCACTGGGCCCACCCCCGGGTTACACACTGTCTGAACTCAGTGGGCCCCCGGGCTACACACTGTCTGATCTCACTGGGCCCACCCCTGGGTTACACACTGTCTGATCCCACTGGGCCCACCCCCGGGTTACTCAGTGTCTGATCTCACTGAGCCCACGCTCGGGTTACACACTGTCTGATCTCACGGGGCCCGCCCCCGGGTTACACACTGTCTGATCTCACTGGGCCCCCGGGTTACACACTGTCTGATCTCACTGGGCCCACCCCCGGGTTACACACTGTCTGAACTCACTGGGCCCACCCCCGGGTTACACACTGTCTGATCTCACTGGTCCCATTCTCCCTGAGTTACAAACTGTCTGATCTCACTGGGCCCCCGGTTTACACACTGTCTGAACTCACTGGGCCCACCCCCGGGTTACACACTCTCTGATCTCACTGAGCCCCCGGGTTACACACTGTCTGATCTCACTGGTCCCACCCGCAGGTTACACACTGTCTGATCTCACTGGGCACACCCACGGGTTACATTCTGTCTGATCCCACTGGGCCCAGCCCCGGGTTACACTCTGTCTGATCTCACTGGGCCCACCACCGGGTTACAGACTTTCTGATCTCACTGGGCCCACCCCCGGGTGACACACTGTCTGATCTCACTGGGCCCACCCTCGGGTTACACACTGTCTGATCCCACTCGGCCCACCCCCGGGTTACACTCTGTCTGATCTCACTGGGCCCCCGGGTTACACACTGCTTGATCTCACTGGGCCCACCCCGGGTTACACACTGACCGATCTCACTGGGCCCACCCCCAGGTTACACACTGTCTGATCTCTCTGGGCCCACCCCCGGGTTACACACTGTCTGAGCTCACTGGGCCCACACCCGGGTTACACACTGTCTGTTCTCACTGGGCCCCCGGGTTACACACTGTCTGATCTCACTGGGCCCACTCCCGGGTTACACACTCTCTGAACTCACTGGGCCCACCCCCGGGTTACACACTGTCTGATCTCACTGGTCCCATTCTCCCTGAGTTATAAACTGTCTGATCTCACTGGGCCCCCGGTTTACACACTGTCTGAACTCACTGGGCCCACACCCGGGTTACACACTCTCTGATCTCACTGAGCCCCCGGGTTACACACTGTCTGATCTCACTGGTCCCACCCCCAGGTTACACACTGTCTGATCTCACTGGCCACAACCCCGGGATACATTCTGTCTGATCCCACTGGGCACAGCCCCGGGTTACACTCTCTCTGATCTCACTGGGCCCACCCCCAGGTTACACACTGTCTGATCTCACTGGGCCCACACACGGGTTACACACTGTCTGATCTCACTGGGCACACCCCCGGGTTACATTCTGTCTGATCCCACTGGGCCCAGCCCCGGGTTACACTCTGTCTGATCTCACTGGGCCCACCACCGGGTTACAGACTTTCTGATCTCACTGGGCCCACCTCCGGTGACACACTGTCTGATCTCACTGGGCCCACCCCCGGGTTACACACTGTCTGATCCCACTGGGCCCACCCCCGGGTTACACTCTGTCTGATCTCACTGGGCCCCCGGGTTACACACTGCTTGATCTCACTGGGCCCACCCCGGGTTACACACTGACTGATCTCACTGGGCCCACCCACAGGTTACACACTGTCTGATCTCACTGGGCCCAACCCCGGGTTACACTCTGTCTGGGCTCACTGGGCCCACCCCCGGGTTACACACTGTCTGTTCTCACTGGGCCCCCGGGTTACACACTGTCTGATCTCACTGGGCCCACCTCCGGGTTACACACTGTCTGAACTCACTGGGCCCACCCCCGGGTTACACACTGTCTGATCTCAGTGGTCCCATTCTCCCTGAGTTACAAACTGTCTGATCTCACTGGGCCCCCGGTTTACACACTGTCTGAACTCACTGGGCCCACCCCCGGGTTACACACTCTCTGATCTCACTGAGCCCCCGGGTTACACACTGTCTGATCTCACTGGTCCCACCCCCAGGTTACACACTGTCTGATCTCACTGGCCACACCCCCGGGTTACATTCTGTCTGATCCCACTGGGCCCAGCCCCGGGTTACATTCTGTCTGATCTCACTGGGCCCACCCCCAGGTTACAAACTGCCTGATCTCACTGGGCCAACACACGGGTTACACACTGTCTGATCTCACTGGGCCCACCCCCGGGTTACAGACTGTCTGATGTCACTGGGCCCAACCCCGGGTTACACACTGTCTGATCTCATTGGGCCCACCCCCGGGTTACACACTGTCTGATCTCACTGGGCCCACCCCCGGGTTACACACTGTCTGATCTCACTGGGCCCCCGGGTTACACTCTGTCTGATCTCACTGGGCCCACCACCGGGTTACAGACTTTCTGATCTCACTGGGCCCACCCCCGTGTGACACACTGTCTGATCTCACTGGGCCCACCCCCGGGTTACACACTGTCTGTTCTCACTGGGCCCCCGGGTTACACACTGTCTGATCTCACTGGGCCCCCGGGTTACACACTGTCTGAGCTCACTGGGCCCACCCCCGGGTTACACACTGTCTGATCTCACTGGTCCCATCCTCCCTGAGTTAAAAACTGTCTGATCTCACTGGGCACCCGGTTTACACACTGTCTGAACTCACTGGGCGCACCCCCGGGTTACACACTCTCTGATCTCACTGGGCCCACCACCGGGTTACAGGCTTTCTGATCTCACTGGGCCCACCCCCGGGTGACACACTGTCTGATCTCACTGGGCCCACCCCCGGGTTACACACTGTCTGATCTCACTGGGCCCCCGGGTTACACACTGTCTGATCTCACTGGGCCCACCACCAGGTTACACACTGTCTGATCTCACTGGGCACACACACGGGTTACACACTGTCTGATCTCACTGGGCCCACCCCCGGGTAACAGACTGTCTGATGTCACTGGGCCGAACCCCGGGTTACACACTGTCTGATCTAATTGGGCCCAACCCCGGGTTACACATTGTCTGATCTCACTGGGCCCACCCCCGGGTTACACGCTGTCTGATCTCACTGGGCCCCCGGGTTACACACTGTCTGATCTCACTGGTCCCACCCCGAGGTTACACACTGTCTGATCTCACTGGGCCCACCCCTGGGTTACACACTGTCTGATCTCACTGGGCCCACACACGGGTTACACACTGTCTGATCTCAACAGCCCACTCCCTGGTTACAGACTGTCTGATGTCACTGGGCCCAACCCCGGATTACACTGTCTGATCTCACTGGGCCCACTCCGGGTTACACACTGTCTGATCTCCCTGGGTCCACCCACGGGTTACACACTGTCTGAACTCACTGGGCCCCAGGGTTACACACTGTCTGATCTCACTGGGCCCACCCCCGTGTTACACACTGTCTGATCTCACTGGGCCCCCGGGTTACACACTGTCTGATCTCACTGGGTCCCCGGGTTACACACTGTCTGATCTCACTGGCCCCACCCCCGGGTTACACACTGTCTGATCTCACTGGGCCCCCGGGTTACACACTGTATGATCTCAGTGGCCCCGCCCCTGGGTTACACACTGTCTGATCTCACTGGGCCCCCGGGTTACACACTGTCTGATCTCACTGGGCCCACCCCCGGGTTACACACTGTCTGATCTCACTGGGCCCACCCCCGGGTTAAACACTGTCTGATCTCACTGGGCCCCCGGGTTACACACTGTCAGATCTCACTGGTCCCACCCCCAGGTTACACACTGTCTGATCTCACTGGGCCCACCCCCGTGTTACACACTGTCTGATCTCACTGGGCCCCCGGGTTACACACTGTCTGATCTCACTGGGCCCACGGGTTACACACTGCTTGATCTCACTGGGTCCACACCGGGTTACACACTGACTGATCTCACTGGGCCCACCCCCAGATTACACACTGTCTGATCTCACTGGGCCCACCCCCGGGTTACACACTGTCTGAACTCACTGGGCCCCCGGGTTACACACTGTCTGATCTCACTGGGCCCACCCCCAGGTTACACACTGTCTGATCTCACTGGGCCCACCACCGGGTTACACACTGTCTGAGCTCACTTGGCCCACCCCCGGGTTACACACTGTCTGTTCTCACTGGGCCCCCGGGTTACACACTGTCTGATCTCACTGGGCTCACCTCCGGGTTACACACTGTCTGAACTCACTGGGCCCACCCCCGGGTTACACACTGTCTGATCTCACTGGTCCCATTCTCCCTGAGTTACAAACTGTCTGATCTCACTGGGCCCCCGGTTTACACACTGTCTGAACTCACTGGGCCCACCCCCGGGTTACACACTCTCTGATCTCACTGAGCCCCCGGGTTACACACTGTCTGATCTCACTGGTCCCACCCCCAGGTTACACACTGTCTGATCTCACTGGCCACACCCCCGGGTTACATTCTGTCTGATCCCACTGGGCCCAGCCCCGGGTTACATTCTGTCTGATCTCACTGGGCCCACCCCCAGGTTACACACTGTCTGATCTCACTGGGCCAACACACGGGTTACACACTGTCTGATCTCACTGGGCCCACCCCCGAGTTACAGACTGTCTGATGTCACTGGGCCCAACCCCGGGTTACACACTGTCTGATCTCATTGGGCCCACCCCCGGGTTACACACTGTCTGATCTCACTGGGCCCACCCCCGGGTTACACACTGTCTGATCTCACTGGGCCCCCGGGTTACACTCTGTCTGATCTCACTGGGCCCACCACCGGGTTACAGACTTTCTGATCTCACTGGGCCCACCCCCGTGTGACACACTGTCTGATCTCACTGGGCCCACCCCCGGGTTACACACTGTCTGATCCCACTGGGCCCACCCCCGGGTTACACTCTGTCTGATCTCACTGGGCCCCCGGGTTACACACTGCTTGATCTCACTGGGCCCACCCCTGGTTACACACTGACTGATCTCACTGGGCCCACCCCCAGGTTACACACTGTCTGATCTCACTGGGCCCATCCCCGGGTTACACACTGTCTGAGCTCACTGGGCCCACCCCCGGGTTACACACTGTCTGTTCTCACTGGGCCCCCGGGTTACACACTGTCTGATCTCACTGGGCCCCCGGGTTACACACTGTCTGAGCTCACTGGGCCCACCCCCGGGTTACACACTGTCTGTTCTCACTGGGCCCCCGGGTTACACACTGTCTGATCTCACTGGGCCCACCCCCGGGTTACACACTGTCTGCTCTCACTGGTCCCATCCTCCCTGAGTTACAAACTGTCTGATCTCACTGGGCCCCCGGTTTACACACTGTCTGAACTCACTGGGCGCACCCCCGGGTTACACACTCTCTGATCTCACTGGGCCCACCACCGGGTTACAGGCTTTCTGATCTCACTGGGCCCACCCCCGGGTGACACACTGTCTGATCTCACTGGGCCCACCCCCGGGTTACACACTGTCTGATCTCACTGGGCCCCCGGGTTACACACTGTCTGATCTCACTGGGCCCACCCCCAGGTTACACACTGTCTGATCTCACTGGGCCCACACACGGGTTACACACTGTCTGATCTCACTGGGCCCAGCCCCGGGTTACAGACTGTCTGATGTCACTGGGCCGAACCCCGGGTTACACACTGTCTGATCTAATTGGGCCCAACCCCGGGTTACACACTGTCTGATCTCACTGGGCCCACCCCCGGGTTACACGCTGTCTGATCTCACTGGGCCCCCGGGTTACACACTGTCTGATCTCACTGGTCCCACCCCGAGGTTACACACTGTCTGATCTCACTGGGCCCACCCCTGGGTTACACACTGTCTGATCTCACTGGGCCCACACACGGGTTACACACTGTCTGATCTCAACAGCCCACTCCCTGGTTACAGACTGTCTGATGTCACTGGGCCCAACCCCGGATTACACTGTCTGATCTCACTGGGCCCACTCCGGGTTACACACTGTCTGATCTCCCTGGGTCCACCCACGGGTTACACACTGTCTGAACTCACTGGGCCCCAGGGTTACACACTGTCTGATCTCACTGGGCCCACCCCCGTGTTACACACTGTCTGATCTCACTGGGCCCCCGGGTTACACACTGTCTGATCTCACTGGGTCCCCGGGTTGCACACTGTCTGATCTCACTGGCCCCACCCCCGGGTTACACACTGTCTGATCTCACTGGGCCCCCGGGTTACACACTGTATGATCTCAGTGGCCCCGCCCCTGGGTTACACACTGTCTGATCTCACTGGGCCCCCGGGTTACACACTGTCTGATCTCACTCGGCCCACCCCCGGGTTACACACTGTCTGATCTCACTGGGCCCACCCCCGGGTTAAACACTGTCTGATCTCACTGGGCCCCCGGGTTACACACTGTCAGATCTCACTGGTCCCACCCCCAGGTTACACACTGTCTGATCTCACTGGGCCCACCCCCGTGTTACACACTGTCTGATCTCACTGGGCCCCCGGGTTACACACTGTCTGATCTCACTGGGCCCACGGGTTACACACTGCTTGATCTCACTGGGTCCACACCGGGTTACACACTGACTGATCTCACTGGGCCCACCCCCAGATTACACACTGTCTGATCTCACTGGGCCCACCCCTGGGTTACACACTGTCTGAACTCACTGGGCCCCCGGGTTACACACTGTCTGATCTCACTGGGCCCACCCCTGGGTTACACACTGTCTGATCCCACTGGGCCCACCCCCGGGTTACACAGTGTCTGATCTCACTGAGCCCACGCTCGGGTTACACACTGTCTGATCTCACGGGGCCCGACCCGGGTTACACACTTTCTGATCTCACTGGGCCCCCGGGTTACACACTGTCTGAGCTCACTGGGCCCACCCCCGGGTTACACACTGTCTGTTCTCACTGGGCCCCCGGGTTACACACTGTCTGATCTCACTGGGCCCACCCCCGGGTTACACACTGTCTGAACTCACTGGGCCCACCCCCGGGTTACACACTGTCTGATCTCACTGGTCCCATTCTCCCTGAGTTACAAACTGTCTGATCTCACTGGGCCCCCGGTTTACACACTGTCTGAACTCACTGGGCCCACCCCCGGGTTACACACTCTCTGATCTCACTGAGCCCCCGGGTTACACACTGTCTGATCTCACTGGTCCCACCCGCAGGTTACACACTGTCTGATCTCACTGGGCACACCCCCGGGTTACATTCTGTCTGATCTCACTGGGCCCAGCCCCGGGTTACACTCTGTCTGATCTCACTGGGCCCACCACCGGGTTACAGACTTTCTGATCTCACTGGGCCCACCCCCGGGTGACACACTGTCTGATCTCACTGGGCCCACCCCCGGGTTACACACTGTCTGATCCCACTGGGCCCACCCCCGGGTTACATTCTGTCTGATCTCACTGGGCCCCCGGGTTACACACTGCTTGATCTCACTGGGCCCATCCCGGGTTACACACTGACCGATCTCACTGGGCCCACCCCCAGGTTACACACTGTCTGATCTCTCTGGGCCCACCCCCGGGTTACACACTGTCTGAGCTCACTGGGCCCACCCCCGGGTTACACACTGTCTGTTCTCACTGGGCCCCCGGGTTACACACTGTCTGATCTCACTGGGCCCACTCCCGGGTTACACACTCTCTGAACTCACTGGGCCCACCCCCGGGTTACACACTGTCTGATCTCACTGGTCCCATTCTCCCTGAGTTACAAACTGTCTGATCTCACTGGGCCCCCTGTTTACACACTGTCTGAACTCACTGGGCCCACACCCGGGTTACACACTCTCTGATCTCACTGAGCCCCCGGGTTACACACTGTCTGATCTCACTGGTCCCACCCCCAGGTTACACACTGTCTGATCTCACTGGCCACAACCCCGGGTTACATTCTGTCTGATCCCACTGGGCCCAGCCCCGGGTTACACTCGCTCTGATCTCACTGGGCCCACCCCCAGGTTACACACTATCTGATCTCACTGGGCCCACACACGGGTTACACAGTGTCTGATCTCACTGGGCACACCCCCGGGTTACATTCTGTCTGATCCCACTGGGCCCAGCCCCGGGTTGCACTCTGTCTGATCTCACTGGGCCCACCACCGGGTTACAGACTTTCTGATCTCACTGGGCCCACCCCCGGTGACACACTGTCTGATCTCACTGGGCCCACCCCCGGGTTACACACTGTCTGATCCCACTGGGCCCACCCCCGTGTTACACTCTGTCTGTTCTCACTGGTCCCCGGGTTACACACTGCTTGATCTCAATGGGCCCACCCCGGGTTACACACTGACTGATCTCACTGGGCCCACCCCCAGGTTACACACTGTCTGATCTCACTGGGCCCACCCTCGGGTTACACACTGTCTGAGCTCACTGGGCCCACCCTCGGGTTACACACTGTCTGTTCTCACTGGGCCCCCGGGTTACACACTCTCTGATCTCACTGGGCCCACCCCCGGGTTACACACTGTCTGAACTCACTGGGCCCACCCCCGGGTTACACACTGTCTGATCTCACTGGTCCCATTCTCCCTGAGTTACAAACTGTCTGATCTCACTGGGCCCCCGGTTTACACACTCTCTGATCGCACTGAGCCCCCGGGTTCCACACTGTCTGATCTCACTGGTCCCACCCCCAGGTTACACACTGTCTGATCTCACTGGCCACACCCCCGGGTTACATTCTGTCTGATCCCACTGGGCCCAGCCCCGGGTTACATTCTGTCTGATCTCACTGGGCCCACCCCCAGGTTACACACTGTCTGATCTCACTGGGCCAACACACGGGTTACACACTGTCTGATCTCACTGGGCCCACCCCCGGGTTACAGACTGTCTGATGTCACTGGGCCCAACCCCGGGTTACACACTGTCTGATCTCATTGGGCCCACCCCCGGGTTACACACTGTCTGATCTCACTGGGCCCACCCCCGGGTTACACACTGTCTGATCTCACTGGGCCCCCGGGTTACACTCTGTCTGATCTCACTGGGCCCACCACCGGGTTACAGACTTTCTGATCTCAATGGGCCCACCCCCGGGTGACACACTGTCTGATCTCACTGGGCCCACCCCCGGGTTACACACTGTCTGATCCCACTGGGCCCACCCCCGGGTTACACTCTGTCTGATCTCACTGGGCCCCCGGGTTACACACTGCTTGATCTCACTGGGCCGACCCCTGGTTACACACTGACTGATCTCACTGGGCCCACCCCCAGGTTACACACTGTCTGATCTCTCTGGGCCCATCCCCGGGTTACACATGTCTGTGCTCACTGGGCCCACCCCCGGGTTACACACTGTCTGATCTCACTGGGCCCCCGGGTTGCATACTGTCTGAGCTCACTGGGCCCACCCCCGGGTTACACACTGTCTGTTCTCACTGGGCCCCCGGGTTACACACTGTCTGATCTCACTGGGCCCACCCCCGGGTTACACACTGTCTGATCTCACTGGTCCCATCCTCCCTGAGTTACAAACTGTCTGATCTCAATGGGCCCCCGGTTTACACACTGTCTGAACTCACTGGGCGCACCCCCGGGTTACACACTCTCTGATCTCACTGGGCCCACCCCCGGGTTACAAGCTTTCTGATCTCACTGGGCCCACCCCCGGGTGACACACTGTCTGATCTCACTGGGCCCACCCCCGGGTTACACACTGTCTGATCTCACTGGGCCCCCGGGTTACACACTGTCTGATCTCACTGGGCCCACCCCCAGGTTACACACTGTCTGAGCTCACTGGGCTCACACACGGGTGACACACTGTCTGATCTCACTGGGCCCACCCCCGGGTTACAGACTGTCTGATGTCACTGGGCCGAACCCCGGGTTACACACTGTCTGATCTAATTGGGCCCAACCCCGGGTTACACACTGTCTGATCTCACTGGGCCCACCCCCGGGTTACACGCTGTTTGATCTCACTGGGCCCCCGGGTTACACACTTTCTGATCTCACTGGTCCCACCCCGAGGTTACACACTGTCTGATCTCACTGGGCCCACCCCCGGGTTACACACTGTCTGATCTCACTGGGCCCACCCCCGGGTTACACACTGTCTGATCTCACTGGGCCACCGGGTTACACACTGTCTGATCTCACTTGGCCCACCCCTGGGTTACACACTGTCTGATCTCACTGCGCCCACCCACGAGTTACACACTGTCTGATCTCACTGGGCCCACCCCCGGGTTACACACTGTCTGAGCTCACTGGGCCCACCCCCGGGTTACACACTGTCTGTTCTCACTGGGCCCCCGGGTTACACACTGTCTGATCTCACTGGGCCCACCCCCGGGTTACACACTGTCTGAACTCACTGGGCCCACCCCCGGGTTACACACTGTCTGATCTCACTGGTCCCATTCTCCCTGAGTTACAAACTGTCTGATCTCACTGGGCCCCCGGTTTACACACTGTCTGAACTCACTGGGCCCAACCCCGGGTTACACACTCTCTGATCTCACTGAGCCCCCGGGTTACACACTGTCTGATCTCACTGGTCCCACCCGCAGGTTACACACTGTCTGATCTCACTGGGCACACCCCCGGGTTACATTCTGTCTGATCCCACTGGGCCCAGCCCCGGGTTAAACTCTGTCTGATCTCACTGGGCCCACCACCGGGTTACAGACTTTCTGATCTCACTGGGCCCACCCCCGGGTGACACACTGTTTGATCTCACTGGGCCCACCCCCGGGTTACACACTGTCTGATCCCACTGGGCCCACCCCCGGGTTACACTCTGTCTGATCTCACTGGGCCCCCGGGTTACACACTGCTTGATCTCACTGGGCCCACCCCGGGTTACACACTGACCGATCTCACTGGGCCCACCCCCAGGTTACACACTGTCTGATCTCTCTGGGCCCACCCCCGGGTTACACACTGTCTGAGCTCACTGGGCCCACCCCCGGGTTACACACTGTCTGTTCTCACTGGGCCCCCGGGTTACACACTGTCTGATCTCACTGGGCCCACTCCCGGGTTACACACTCTCTGAACTCACTGGGCCCTCCCCGGTTTACACACTGTCTGATCTCACTGGTCCCATTCTCCCTGAGTTACAAACTGTCTGATCTCACTGGGCCCCCGGTTTACACACTGTCTGAACTCACTGGGCCCACACCCGGGTTACACACTCTCTGATCTCACTGAGCCCCCGGGTTACACACTGTCTGATCTCACTCGTCCCACCCCCAGGTTACACACTGTCTGATCTCACTGGCCACAACCCCGGGTTACATTCTGTCTGATCCCACTGGGCCCAGCCCCGGGTTACACTCTCTCTGATCTCACTGGGCCCACCCCCAGGTTACACACTGTCTGATCTCACTGGGCCCACACACGGGTTACACACTGTCTGATCTCACTGGGCACACCCCCGGGTTACATTCTGTCTGATCCCACAGGGCCCAGCCCCGGGTTACACTCTGTCTGATCTCACTGGGCCCACCACCGGGTTACAGACTTTCTGATCTCACTGGGCCCACCCCCGGTGACACACTGTCTGATCTCACTGGGCCCACCCCCGGGTTACACACAGTCTGATCCCACTGGGCCCACCCCCGGGTTACACTCTGTCTGATCTCACTGGGCCCCCGGGTTACACACTGCTTGATCTCACTGGGCCCACCCAGGGTTACACACTGACTGATCTCACTGGGCCCACCCCCAGGTTACACACTGTCTGATCTCACTGGGCCCACCCCCGGGTTACACACTGTCTGAGCTCACTGGGCCCACCCCCGGGTTACATACTGTCTGTTCTCACTGGGCCCCCGGGTTACACACTGTCTGATCTCACTGGGCCCAACCCCGGGTTACACACTGTCTGAACTCACTGGGCCCACCCCCGGGTTACACACTGTCTGATCTCACTGGTCCCATTCTCCCTGAGTTACAAACTGTCTGATCTCACTGGGCCCCCGGTTTACACACTGTCTGAACTCACTGGGCCCACCCCCGGGTTACACACTCTCTGATCTCACTGAGCCCCCGGGTTACACACTGTCTGATCTCACTGGTCCCACCCCCAGGTTACACACTGTCTGATCTCACTGGCCACACCCCCGGGTTACATTCTGTCTGATCCCACTGGGCCCAGCCCCGGGTTACATTCTGTCTGATCTCACTGGGCCCACCCCCAGGTTACACACTGTCTGATCTCACTGGGCCAACACACGGGTTACACACTGTCTGATCTCACTGGGCCCACCCCCGGGTTACAGACTGTCTGATGTCACTGGGCCCAACCCCGGGTTACACACTGTCTGATCTCACTGGGCCCACCCCGGGTTACACACTGTCTGATCTCACTGGGCCCCCGGGTTACACTCTGTCTGATCTCACTGGGCCCACCACCGGGTTACAGACTTTCTGATCTCACTGGGCCCACCCCCGGGTGACACACTGTCTGATCTCACTGGGCCCACCCCCGGGTTACACACTGTCTGATCCCACTGGGCCCACCCCCGGGTTACACTCTGTCTGATCTCACTGGGCACCCGGGTTACACACTGCTTGATCTCACTGGGCCCACCCCTGGTTACACACTGACTGATCTCACTGGGCCCACCCCCAGGTTACACACTGTCTGATCTCTCTGGGCCCATCCCCGGGTTACACACTGTCTGAGCTCACTGGGCCCACCCCCGGGTTACACACTGTCTGTTCTCACTGGGCCCCCGGTTTACACACTGTCTGATCTCACTGGGCCCACCCCCGGGTTACACATTGTCTGAACTCACTGGGCCCACCCCCGGGTTACACACTGTCTGATCTCAGTGGTCCCATTCTCCCTGAGTTACAAACTGTCTGATCTCACTGGGCCCCCGGTTTACACACTGTCTGAACTCACTGGGCCCACCCCCGGGTTACACACTCTCTGATCTCACTGAGCCCCCGGGTTACACACTGTCTGATCTCACTGGTCCCACCCCCAGGTTACACACTGTCTGATCTCACTGGCCACACCCCCGGGTTACATTCTGTCTGATCCCACTGGGTCCAATCCCGGGTTACACTCTGTCTGATCTCACTGGGCCCACCCCCAGGTTACACACTGTCTGATCTCACTGGGCCCACACACGGGTTACACACTGTCTGATCTCACTGGGCACACCCCCGGGTTACATTCTGTCTGATCCCACTGGGCCCAGCCCCGGGTTACACTCTGTCTGATCTCACTGGGCCCACCACCGTTTTACAGACTTTCTGATCTCACTGGGCCCACCCCCGGTGACACACTGTCTGATCTCACTGGGCCCACCCCCGGGTTACACACTGTCTGATCCCACTGGGCCCACCCCCCGGTTACACTCTGTCTGATCTCACTGGGCCCCGGGTTACACACTGCTTGATCTCACTGGCCCCACCCCCGGGTTACACACTGTCTGATCTCACTGGGCCCCCGGGTTACACACTATATGATCTCAGTGACCCCGCCCCTGGGTTACACACTGTCTGATCTCACTGGGCCCCCGGGTTACACACTGTCTGATCTCACTGGGCCCACCCCCGGGTGACACACTGTCTGATCTCACTGGGCCCATCCCCGGGTTACACACTGTCTGATCTCACAGGACATCCGGGTTACACACTGTCTGATCTCACTGGGGCACCCCCGGGTTACACACTGTCTGATCTCACTGGGCCCACCCCCGGGTTACACACTGTCTGATCTCACTGGGCCCCCGGGTTACACACTGTCTGATCTCACTTGGCCCACCCCTGGGTTACACACTGTCTGATCTCACTGCGCCCACCCACGAGTTACACACTGTCTGATCTCACTGGGCCCACCCCCGGGTTACACACTGTCTGAGCTCACTGGGCCCACCCCCGGGTTACACACTGTCTGTTCTCACTGGGCCCCCGGGTTACACACTGTCTGATCTCACTGGGCCCACCCCCGGGTTACACACTGTCTGAACTCACTGGGCCCACCCCCGGGTTACACACTGTCTGATCTCACTGGTCCCATTCTCCCTGAGTTACAAACTGTCTGATCTCACTGGGCCCCCGGTTTACACACTGTCTGAACTCACTGGGCCCAACCCCGGGTTACACACTCTCTGATCTCACTGAGCCCCCGGGTTACACACTGTCTGATCTCACTGGTCCCACCCGCAGGTTACACACTGTCTGATCTCACTGGGCACACCCCCGGGTTACATTCTGTCTGATCCCACTAGGCCCATTCCCGGGTTACACTCTGTCTGATCTCACTGGGCCCACCACCGGGTTACAGACTTTCTGATCTCACTGGGCCCACCCCCGGGTGACACACTGTCTGATCTCACTGGGCCCACCCCCGGGTTACACACTGTCTGATCTCTCTGGGCCCACCCCCGGGTTACACACTGTCTGAGCTCACTGGGCCCACCCCCGGGTTACACACTGTCTGTTCACACTGGGCCCCCGGGTTACACACTGTCTGATCTCACGGGGCCCACTCCCGGGTTACACACTCTCTGAACTCAATGGGCCCACCCCCGGGTTACACACTGTCTGATCTCACTGGTCCCATTCTCCCTGAGTTACAAACTGTCTGATCTCACTGGGCCCCCGGTTTGCACACTGTCTGAACTCACTGGGCCCACACCCGGGTTACACACTCTCTGATCTCACTGAGCCCCCGGGTTACACACTGTCTGATCTCACTGGTCCAACCCCCAGGTTAAACACTGTCTGATCTCACTGGCCACAACCCCGGGTTACATTCTGTCTGATCCCACTGGGCCCAGCCCCGGGTTACACTCTCTCTGATCTCACTGGGCCCACCCCCAGGTGACACACTGTCTGATCTCACTGGGCCCACACACGGGTTACACACTGTCTGATCTCACTGGGCACACCCCCGGGTTACATTCTGTCTGATCCCACTGGGCCCAGCCCCGGGTTACACTCTGTCTGATCTCACTGGGCCCACCACCGGGTTACAGACTTTCTGATCTCACTGGGCCCACCCCCGGTCACACACTGTCTGTTCTCACTGGGCCCACCCCCGGGTTACACACTGTCTGATCCCACTGGGCCCACCCCCGGGTTACACTCTGTCTGATCTCACTGGGCCCCCGGGTTACACACTGCTTGATCTCACTGGGCCCACCCCGGGTTACACACTGACTGATCTCACTGGGCCCACCCCCAGGTTACACACTGTCTGATCTCACTGGGCCCACCCCCGGGTTACACACTGTCTGAGCTCACTGGGCCCACCCCCAGGTTACACACTGTCTGATCTCACTGGGCCCACACACGGGTTACACACTGTCTGATCTCACTGGGCACACCCCCGGGTTACATTCTGTCTGATCCCACTGGGCCCAGCCCCGGGTTACACTCTGTCTGATCTCACTGGGCCCACCACCGGGTTACAAACTTTCTGATCTCACTGGGCCCACCCCCGGTCACACACTGTCTGTTCTCACTGGGCCCACCCCCGGGTTACACACTGTCTGATCCCACTGGGCCCACCCCCGGGTTACACTCTGTCTGATCTCACTGGGCCCCCGGGTTACACACTGCTTGATCTCACTGGGCCCACCCCGGGTTACACACTGACTGATCTCACTGGGCCCACCCCCAGGTTACACACTGTCTGAACTCACTGGGCCCACCCCCGGGTTACACACTGTCTGATCTCACTGGTCCCATTCTCCATGAGTTACAAATTGTCTGATCTCACTGGGCCCCCGGTTTACACACTGTCTGAACTCACTGGGCCCACCCCCGGGTAACACACTCTCTGATCTCACTGAGCCCCCGGGTTACACACTGTCTGATCTCACTGGTCCCACCCCCAGGTTACACACTGTCTGATCTCACTGGCCACACCCCCGGGTTACATTCTGTCTGATCCCACTGGGCCCAGCCCCGGGTTACATTCTGTCTGATCTCACTGGGCCCACCCCCAGGTTACACACTGTCTGATCTCACTGGGCCAACACACGGGTTACACACTGTCTGATCTCACTGGGCCCACCCCCGGGTTACAGACTGTCTGATGTCACTGGGCCCAACCCCGGGTTACACACTGTCTGATCTCATTGGGCCCACCCCCGGGTTACACACTGTCTGATCTCACTGGGCCCACCCCCGGGTTACACACTGTCTGATCTCACTGGGCCCCCGGGTTACACTCTGTCTGATCTCACTGGGCCCACCACCGGGTTACAGACTTTCTGATCTCACTGGGCCCACCCCCGGGTGACACACTGTCTGATCTCACTGGGCCCACCCCCGGTTTACACACTGTCTGATCCCACTGGGCCCACCCCCGGGTTACACTCTATCTGATCTCACTGGGCCCCCGGGTTATACACTGCTTGATCTCACTGGGCCCACCCCTGGTTACACACTGACTGATCTCACTGGGCCCACCCCCAGGTTACACACTGTCTGATCTCTCTGGGCCCATCCCCGGGTTACACACTGTCTGAGCTCACTGGGCCCACCCCCGGGTTACACACTGTCTGTTCTCACTGGGCCCCCGGGTTACACACTCTCTGATCTCCCTGGGCCCACCCCCGGGTTACACACTGTCTGAACTCACTGGGCCCACCCCCGGGTTACACACTGTCTGATCTCAGTGGTCCCATTCTCCCTGAGTTACAAACTGTCTGATCTCACTGGGCCCCCGGTTTACACACTGTCTGAACTCACTGGGCCCACCCCCGGGTTACACACTCTCTGATCTCACTGAGCCCCCGGGTTACACACTGTCTGATCTCACTGGTCCCACCCCCAGGTTACACACTGTCTGATCTCACTGGCCACACCCCCGGGTTACATTCTGTCTGATCCCACTGGGCCCAGCCCCGGGTTACACTCTGTCTGATCTCACTGGGCCCACCCCTAGGTTACACACTGTCTGATCTCACTGGGCCCACACACGGGTTACACACTGTCTGATCTCACTGGGCCCCCGGGTTACACACTTTCTGATCTCACACGGCTCAGCCCGGGTTACACACTGTCTGATCTCACTGGGCCCACCCCCGGGTTAAACACTGTCTGATCTCACTGGGCCCCCGGGTTACACACTGTCTGATCTCACTGGGGCACCCCCAGGTTACACACTGTCTGATCTCACTGGGCCCAAACACGGGTTACACACTGTCTGATCTCACTGGGCACACCCCCGGGTTACATTCTGTCTGATCCCACTGGGCCCAGCCCCGGGTTACGCTCTGTCTGATCTCACTGGGCCCACCACCGGGTTACAGACTTTCTGATCTCACTTGGCCCACCCCCGGTCACACACTGTCTGATCTCACTGGGTCCACCCCCGGGTTACACACTGTCTGATCCCACTGGGCCCACCCCCGGGTTACACTCTGTCTGATCTCACTGGTCCCCCGGGTTACACACTGCTTGATCTCACTGGGCCCACCCCGGGTTACACACTGACTGATCTCACTGGGCCCACCCCCAGGTTACACACTGTCTGATCACACTGGGCCCACCCACGGGTTTCACACTGTCTGATCTCACTGCTCCCGCCCCCGGGTAACACACTGTCTGATCTCACTGCTCCCGCCCCCGGGTAACACACTGTCTGATCTCACTGGGCGCACCCCCGTGTTACACACTGTCTGATCTCACTGGGCCCCCGGGTTACACACTGTCTGATCTCACTGGGTCCCCGGGTTAAACACTGTCTGATCGCACTGGCCCCACCCCCGTGTTGCACACTGTCTGATCTCACTCGGCCCACCCCCGGGTTACACACTGTCTGATCTTACTGGGCCCATCCCCGGGTTAAACACTGTCTGATCTCTCTGGGCCCCCGGGTTACACACTGTCTGATCTCACTGGTCCCACCCCCAGGTTACACACTGGATGATCTCACTGGGCCCACCCCCGGGTTACACACTATCTGATCCCACTGGGCCCACCCCCGGGTTACAATCTGTCTGATCTCACTGGGCCCCCGAGTTACACACTGCTTGATCTCACTGTCCCACCCCGGGTTACACACTGTCTGATCTCACTGGGCGCACCCCTGGGTTACACACTGTCTGATCTCACTGGGCCCAAACCCGGGTTACACACTGTCTGATCTCACTGGGCCCACCCCCGGGTTACACACTGTCTGATCTCACTGGGCCCGCCCCCGGGTTACACACTGTCTGATCTCACTGGGCCCCCGGGTTACACACTGTCTGAGCTCACTGGACCCACCCCCGGGTTACACATTGTCTGATCTCACTGGGCCCACCACTGGGTTACACACTGTCTGATCTCACTGGGCCCACACACGGGTTACACACTGTCTGATCTCAATAGCCCACCCCCGGGTTACAGACTGTCTGATTTCACTGTGGCCAACCCCGGGTTACACACTGTCTGATCTCACTGGGCCCACCCCCGGGTTACACTCTGTCTGATCTCACTGGGCCCACCACTGGGTTACAGACCGACTGATCTCACTGGCCCACCCCCGGGTTACACACTGTCTGATCTCACTGGGCCCACCCCCGGGTTACACACTGTCTGATGTCACTGGGCCCCCGGGTTACACACTGTCTGATCTCACTTGGCCCACCGTTGGGTTACACACAGTCTGATCTCACTGGGCCCACCCACGAGTTACACACTGTCTGATCTCACTGGGCCCACCCCCGGGTTACACACTGTCTGATCTCACTGGGCCCACTCTCGTGTTACACACTGTCTGATCTCACTGGGCCCCCGCGTTACACACTGTCTGATCTCACTGGGTCCACGGGTTACACACTGTCTGATCGCACTGGCCCCATCCCCGGGTTAAACACTGTCTGATCTCACTGGGCCCCCGGGTTACACATTGTCTGATCTCACTGGGCCCATCCCCGGGTTACACACTGTCTGATCTCACTGGACATCCGGGTTACACACTTTCTGATCTCACTCGGCCCACCCCCGGGTTACACACTGTCTGATCTCACTGGGCACACCCCCGGGTTAAACACTGTCTGATCTCTCTGGGCCGCCGGGTTACACAGTGTCTGATCTCACTGGTCCCACCCCCGGGTTACACTCTGTCTGATCTCACTGGGCCCCCGGGTTACACACTGCTTGATCTCACTGGGCCCACCCAAGGATTACACACTATCTGATCCCACTGGGCCCACCCCCGGGTTACACTCTGTCTGATCTCACTGGGCCCCCGGATTACACACTGTTGATCTCACTGGGCCCACCCCGGGTTACACACTGTCTGATCTCACTGGGCCCACCCCCAGGTTACACATTGTCTGATCTCACTGGGCCCACCCCCGGGTTACACACTGTCTGATTTCACTGGGCCCCCGGGTTACACACTGTCTGATCTCACTGGGCCCACCCCTGGGTTACACACTGTCTGATCTCACTGGGCCCACCCCCGGGTTACACACTGTCTGATCTCACTGGGCCCACCCCCGGGTTACACACTGTCTGATCTCACTGGGCCCGCCCCCGGGTTACACACTGTCTGATCTCACTGGGCCCCCGGGTTACACACTGTCTGATCATACTGGGCCCATCCCCGGGTTACACACTGTCTGATCTCACTGGGCCCCCGGGTTGCACACTGTCTGATCTAACTGCTCCCGCCCCCGGGTTACACACTGTCTGATCTCACTGGGCCCACCCCCGTGTTACACACTGTCTGATCTCACTGGGCCCACCCCCGGGTTACACACTTTCTGATCTCACTGGAACCACCCACGGGTTACACACTGTCTGAACTCACTGGGTCCACCCCGGGTTACACACTGTCTGATCTCACTGGGCCCGCCCCCAGGTTACACACTGTCTGATCTCACTGAGCCCACCCCCGGGTTACACACTGTCTGATCTCACTGGGCCCCCGGGTTACACACTGTCTGATCTCACTGGGCCCACCCCTGGGTTACCCACTGTCTGATCTCACTGGGCCCACACAGGGGTTACACACTGTTTGATCTCACTGGGCCCGTCCCCGGGTTACACACTGTCTGATCTCACTGGGCCCCCGGATTACACACTGTCTGATCTCGCTAGCCCCACCCCTGGGTGACACACTGTCTGATCTCACTGGGCCCCCGGGTTACACACTGTCTGATCTCAATGGGCCCTCCCCCGGGTTATACACTGTCTGATCTCACTGGGCCCCCGGCTTACACACTGTCTGATCTCACTGGGCCCACCACCGAGTTACACACTGTCTGATCTCACTGGGCCCAACCCGGGTTATACACTGTCTGGTCTCCCTGGGTCCACCCCCGGGTTACACACTGTCTGATCTCACTGGTCCCCCGGGTTACACACTGTCTGATCTCACAGGGCCCACCCCCGGGTTACACACTGTCTGATCTCACTGGGCCCGCGGGTTACACACTGTCTGATCTCACTGGGCCCACCCCCGGGTTACACACTGTCTGATCTCACTGGGCCCAACCCCGGGTTACACATTGTCTGATATCACTGTGCCTACCCCCCGGTTACACAATGTTTGATCTCACTGGGTCTCCGGGTTAAACACTGTCTGATCTCACTGGGCCCCCGGTTTACACTCTGTCTGATCTCATTGGGCCCACCACCGGGTTACAGACTGTCTGATGTCACTGGGCCCACCCCCGGGTTACACACTGTCTGATCTCACTGGGCTCGCCCCGGGATACACACTGTCTGATCTCACTGGGCCCCCGGGTTACACACTGTCTGATCTCACTGGGCCCACCCCTGGGTTACACACTGTCTGATCTCACTGGGCCCACCCACGAGTTACACACTGTCTGATATCACTGGGCCCAACCCCGGGTTACGCACTGTCTGATCTCACTGCTCCCGCCCCCGAGTTCCACACTGTCTGATCTCACTGGCCCGCCCCCGCGTTACACACTGTCTGATCTCACTGGGCCCCCGAGTTACACACTGTCTGATCTCACTGGCCCCACCCCTGTGTTACACACTGTCTGATCTCACTGGGCCCCCGGCTTACACACTGCCAGATCTCACTCGGCCCACCCCCTAGTTACACACTGTCTGATCTCACTGGGCCCACCCCGTGTTACACACTGTCTGATCTCCCTGAGTCCACTCCCGAGTTACACACTGTCTGATCTCACTGGGCCCCCGGGTTACACACTGTCTGATCTCACTGGGCCCACCCCCGGGTTACACACTGTCTGATCTCACTGGGCCGACCCCCAACTTACACACTGTCTGACCTCACTGAGCCCATCCCCGTGTTACACAGGTTCTGAGCTCACTGGGCCCCCGGGTTGCACACTGTCTGATCTAACTGCTCCCAACCCCGGGTTACACACTGTCTGATCTCACTGGGCTCGCCCCGGGATACACACTGTCTGATCTCACTGGGCCCCCGGGTTACACACTGTCTGATCTCACTGGGCCCACCCCTGGGTTACACACTGTCTGATCTCACTGGGCCCACCCACGAGTTACACACTGTCTGATATCACTGGGCCCAACCCCGGGTTACGCACTGTCTGATCTCACTGCTCCCGCCCCCGAGTTCCACACTGTCTGATCTCACTGGCCCGCCCCCGGGTTACACACTGTCTGATCTCACTGGGCCCCCGAGTTACACACTGTCTGATCTCACTGGCCCCACCCCTGTGTTACACACTGTCTGATCTCACTGGGCCCCCGGGTTACACACTGTCTGATCTCACTGGGCCCTCCCCCGGGTTATACACTGTCTGATCTCACTGGGCCCCCGGCTTACACAGTGCCAGATCTCACTCGGCCCACCCCCTAGTTACACACTGTCTGATCTCACTGGGCCCACCCCGTGTTCCACACTGTCTGATCTCCCTGAGTCCACTCCCGAGTTACACACTGTCTGATCTCACTGGGCCCCCGGGTTACACACTGTCTGATCTCACTGGGCCCACCCCCGGGTTACACACTGTCTGATCTCACTGGGCCGACCCACAACTTACACACTGTCTGACCTCACTGAGCCCATCCCCGTGTTACACAGGTTCTGAGCTCACTGGGCCCCCGGGTTGCACACTGTCTGATCTAACTGCTCCCGCCCCCGGGTTACACATTGTCTGATCTCACTGGGCCCACCCCCGTGTTACACACTGTCTGATCTCACTGGGCCCACCCCGGGTTACACACTTTCTGATCTCACTGGGCACCCAGGTATAACACTGTCTGATCTCACTGGGCCCACCCCCGGGTTACACACTGTCTGATCTCACTGAGCCCACCTCCAGGTTACACAATGTTTGATCTCACTGGGTCTCCGGGTTAAACACTGTCTGATCTCACTGGGCCCCCGGGTTACACACTGTCTGATCTCACTGGTCCCACCCACCGGTTACACACTATCTGATCTCACTGGGCCCACCCCCGGGTTACACTCTGTCTGATCTCACTGGGCCCACCACCGGTTTACAGACTGTCTGATCTCACTGGGCCCACACACGGGTTACACACTGTCTGATCTCACTGGGCCCACCACCGGGTTACACACTGTCTGATCTCACTGGGCCCCCGGGTTACACACTGTCTGGTCTCACTGGGCCCACCCCCGAGTTACACACTGTCTGATCTCACTGGGCCTCCGGGTTACACACTGTCTGATCTCACTGGGCCCACCCCCGAGTTACACACTGTCTGATCTCACTGGGCCCCCAGGTTACACACTGTCTGATCTCACTGGTCCCACCCCGAGGTTACACACTGTCTGATCTCACTGGGCCCACCCCCGGGTTACACACTGTCTGATATCACTGGGCCCACCCCCGGGTTACACTCTGTCTGATCTCACTGCGCCCACCAGTGGGTTACAGACTGTCTGATCTTGCTGGGCCCACACCCGGGTTACACACTGTCTTATCTCACTGGGCCCACCCCCGGGTTACACACTCTCTGATCTCACTGGGCCCAACACCGGCTTACACACTATCTGATCCCACTGGGCCCACCGCCGGGTTACACTCTGTCTGATCTCACTGGGATCCCGGGTTACACACTGTCTGATCTCACTGGGCCCACACTCGGGTTACACACTATCTGATCTCACTGGGCCCATCCCCGGGTTACACACTGTCTGATCTCACTGGACATCCGAGTTACACACTTTCTGATCTCACTCGGCCCACCCCCGGGTTACACACTGTCTGATCTCACTGGGCCCACCCCCGGGTTAAACACTGTCTGATCTCACTGGGCCCCCGTGTTACACACTGTCTGATCTCACTGGTCCCACCCACAGGTTACAACCTGTCTGATCTCACAGGGCCCACCCCCGTGTTACACACTATCTGATCCCACTGGGCCAACCGCCGGGTTACACTCTGTCTGATCTCACTGGGCCCCCGGGTTACACACTGCTTGATCTCACTGGGCCCACCCCGGGTTACACACTGTCTGATCTCACTGGGCCCACCCCCAGGTTACACACTGTCTGATCTCACTGGGCCCACCCCGGGTTACACACTGTCTGATCTCACTGGGCCCCCGGATTACACACTGTCTGATCTCACTGGGCCCACCCCTGGGTTACACACTGTCTGATCTCACTGGGCCCACCCCCGCGTTACACACTGTCTGATCTCACTGGGCCCACCCCCGGGTAACACACTGCCTGATCTCACTGGGCCCGCCCACGGGTTACACACTGTCTGATCTCACTGGGCCCCCGGCTTACACACTGTCTGAGCTCACTGGGCCCACCCCCGGGTTACACACTGTCTGATCTCACTGGGCCCCCGGGTTACACACTGTCTGATCTCAGTGGCACCGCCCCTGGGTTACACACTGTCTGATCTCACTGGGCCCCCGGGTTACACACTGTCTGATCTCACTGGGCCCACACCAGGGTTACACACTGTCTGATCTCACTGGGCCCATCCCCGGGTTACACACTGTCTGATCTCACTGGACATCCGGGTTACACACTTTCTGATCTCACTCGGCCCACCCCCGGGTTACACACTGTCTGATCTCACTGGGCCCACCCCCGGGTTAAACACTGTCTGATCTCTCTGGGCCCCCGGGTTACACACTGTCTGATCTCACTGGTCCCACCCCCAGGTTACACACTGTCTGATCTCACTGGGCCCATCCCCGGGTTACACACTATCTGATCCCACTGGGCCCACCCCCGGGTTACACTCTGTCTGATCTCACTGGGCCCCCGAGTTACACACTGCTTGATCTCACTGGGCCCACCCCGTGTTACACACTGTCTGATCTCACTGGGCCCACCCCCGGGTTACACACTGTCTGATCTCACTGCTCCTGCCCCCGAGTTACACACTGTCTGATCTCACTGGCCCGCCCCTGGGTTACAGACTGTCTGATCTCACTGGGCCCCCGGGTTACACACTGTCTGATCTCACTGGCCCCACCCCTGGGTTACACACTGTCTGATCTCACTGGGCCCCCGGGTTACACATTGTCTGATCTCACTCGCCCACCCCCTAGTTACACACTGTCGGATCTCACTGGCCCCACCCCCGGGTTACACACTGTCTGATCTCACTGGGCCCCCGGGTGACACACTGTATGATCTCAGTGGCCCCGCCCCTGGGTTACACACTGTCTGATCTCACTGTGCCCCCGGGTTACTCACTGTCTGATCTCACTGGGCCCACCCCCGGGTTACACACTGTCTGATCTCACTGGGCCCATCCCCGTGTTACACACTGTCTGATCTCACTGGTCCCACCCCGAGGTTAGACACTGTCTGATCTCACTGGGCCCATCACCAGGTTACACACTGTCTGAACTCACTGGGCCCACCCCCGGGTTACACTCTGTCTGATCTCACTGGGCCCACCAGTGGGTTACAGACTGTCTGATCTCACTGGGCCCACACCCGGGTTACACACTGTCTGATCTCACTGGGCCCACCCCCGGGTTACACACTGTCTGATCTCACTGCTCCCGCCCCCGGGTAACACACTGTCTGATCTCACTGGGCGCACCCCCGTGTTACACACTGTCTGACCTCACTGGGCCCCCGGGTTACACACTGTCTGATCTCACTGGGCCCCCGGGTTAAACACTGTCTGATCGCACTGGCCCCACCCCCGTGTTACACACTGTCTGATCTCACTCGGCCCATGGGTTACACACTGTATGATCTCAGTGGCCCCGCCACTGGGTTACACACAGTCTGATCTCACTGGGCCCCCGGGTTACACACTGTCTAATCTCACTGGGCCCACCCCCGGGTTACACACTGTCTGATCTCACTGGGCCCGCCCACGGGTTACACACTGTCTGATCTCACTGGGCCCCCGGCTTACACACTGTCTGAGCTCACCGGGCCCACCCCCGGGTTACACACTGTCTGATCTCACTGGGCCACCGGGTTACGCACTGTCTGATCTCACTGGGCCCACCACCGGGTTACACACTGTCTGATCTCACTGGTCCCATCCTCCCTGAGTTACAAACTGTCTGATCTCACTGGGCCCCCGGTTTACACACTGTCTGAACTCACTGGGCCCACCCCCGGGTTACACACTCTCTGATCTCACTGGGCCCCCGGGTTACACACTGTCTGATCTCACTGGTCCCACCCCCAGGTTACACACTCTCTGATCTCACTGGGCACACCCCCGGGTTATATTCTGTCTGATCCCACTGGGCCAAGCCCCGGGTTACACTCTTTCTGATCTCACTGGGCCCACCACCGGGTTACAGACTTTCTGATCTCACTGGGCCCACCCCCGGGTGACACACTGTCTGATCTCACTGGGCCCACTCCCGGGATACACACTATCTGATCTCACTGGGCGCACCCCCGGGTTACACACTGTCTGATCTCACTGGGCCCACCCCCGGGTTACACACTGTCTGATCTCACTGGGCCCACCCCCGGGTTACACTCTGTCTGATCTCACTGGGCCCACCCCCGGGTTACACTCTGTCTGATCTCACTGGACCCACCCCCTGGTTACACACTGTCTGATCTCACTGGGCCCCCGGGTTACACACTGTCTGATCTCACTTGGCCCACCCCTGGGTTACACACTGTCTGATTTCACTGGGCCCACCCACGAGTTACACACTGTCTGATCTCACTGGGCCCACCCCCGGGTTACACACTGTCTGATCTCACTGCTCCCGCCCCCGAGTTACACACTGTCTGATCTCACTGGCCCGCCACTGGGTTACACATTGTCTGATCTCACTGGGCCTCCGGGTTACACACTGTCTGATCTCACTGGCCCCACCCCTGGGTTACACCCTGTCTGATCTCACTGGGCCCCCGGGTTACACACTGTCTGATCTCACTGGGCCCACCCCCGAGTTACACACTGTCTGATCTCACTGGGCCCCCGGGTTACACACTGTCTGATCTCACTGGGTCCCCGTGTTACACACTGTCTGATCTCACTGGCCCCACCCCCGGGTTACACACTGTCTGATCTCACTGGGCCCCCGGGTTACACACTGTATGATCTCAGTGGCCCCGCCCCTGGGTTACACACTGTCTGATCTCACTGGGCCCCCGGGTTACTCGCTGTCTGATCTCACTGGGCCCACCCCCGGGTTACACACTGTCTGATCTCACTGGGCCCATCCCCGGGTTACACACTGTCTGATCTCACTGGTCCCATCCCGAGGTTAGACACTTTCTGATCTCACTGGGCCCACCCCCGGGTTACACACTGTCTGAACTCACTGGGCCCACCCCCGGGTTACACTCTGTCTGATCTCACTGGGCCCACCAGTGGGTTACAGACTGTCTGATCTCACTGGGGCCACATCCGGGTTACACACTGTCTGATCTCACTGGGCCCACCCCCGGGTTACACACTGTCTGATCTCACTGGGCCCCCGGGTTACACACTGTCTGATCGCACTTGGCCCACCCCTGGGTTACACACTGTCTGATCTCACTGGGCCCACCCACGAGTTACACAGTGTCTGATCTCACTGGGCCCCCGGGTTACACACTGTCTGATCTCACTTGGCCCACCCCTGGGTTACACACTGTCTGATCTCACTGGGCCCACCCACGAGTTACACAGTGTCTGATCACAATGGGCCCACCCCCGGGTTTCACACTGTCTGATCTCACTGCTCCCGCCCCCGGGTTACACACTGTCTGATCTCACTGGGCCCACCCCCGTGTTACACACTGTCTGATCTCACTGGGTCTCCGGGTTACACACAGTCTGATCTCACTGGGTCCCCGGGTTACACACTGTCTGATCGCACTGGCCCCATCCCCGTGTTACACACTGTCTGATCTCACTCGGCCCATGGGTTACACACTGTATGATCTCAGTGGCCCCGCCCCTGGGTTACACACTGTCTGATCTCACTGGGCCCCCGGGTTACACACTGTCTGATCTCACTGGGCCCACACCCGGGTTACACACTGTCTGATCTCACTGTGCCCATCCCCGGGTTACACACTGTCTGATCTCACTGGACATCCGGGTTACACACTTTCTGATCTCACTCGGCCCACCCCCGGGTTAAACACTGTCTGATCTCTCTGGGCCCCCGGGTTACACACTGTCTGATCTCACTGGTCCCACCCCCAGGTTACACACTGTCTGATCTCACTGGGCCCACCCCCGGGTTACACACTATCTGATCCCACTGGGCCCACCCCCGGGTTACACTCAGTCTGATCTCACTGGGCCCCCGAGTTACACACTGCTTGATCTCACTGGGCCCACCCCGGGTTACACACTGTCTGATCTCACTGGGCCCACCCACGAGTTACACACTGTCTGATCTCACTGGGCCCACCCCCGGGTTACACACTGTCTGATCTCACTGCTCCCGCCACCGAGTTACACACTGTCTGATCTCACTGGCCCGCCACTGGGTTACACACTGTCTGATCTCACTGGGCCCCCGGGTTACACACTGTCTGATCTCACTGGGCCCACCCCCGAGTTACACACTGTCTGATCTCACTGGGCCCCCGGGTTACACATTGTCTGATCTCACTGGGCCCACCCCCTAGTTACACACTGTCGGATCTCACTGGCCCCACCCCCGGGTTACACATTGTCTGATCTCACTGGGCCCCCGGGTGACACACTGTATGATCTCAGTGGCCCCGCCCCTGGGTTACACACTGTCTGATCTCACTGTGCCCCCGGGTTACTCACTGTCTGATCTCACTGGGCCCACCCCCGGGATACACACTGTCTGATCTCACTGGGCCCATCCCCGGGTTACACACTGTCTGATCTCACTGGTCCCACCCCGAGGTTAGACACTGTCTGATCTCACTGGGCCCACCCCCGGGTTACACACTGTCTGAACTCACTGGGCCCACCCCCGGGTTACACTCTGTCTGATCTCACTGGGCCCACCAGTGGGTTACAGACTGTCTGATCTCACTGGGCCCACACCCGGGTTACACACTGTCTGATCTCACTGGGCCCACCCCCGGGTTACACACTGTCTGATCTCACTGGGCCCACCCACGAGTTACACACTGTCTGATCACACTGGGCCCACCCCCGGGTTTCACACTGTCTGATCTCACTGCTCCCGCCCCCGGGTAACACACTGTCTGATCTCACTGGGCGCACCCCCGTGTTACACACTGTCTGATCTCACTGGGCCCCCGGGTTACACACTGTCTGATCTCACTGGGTCCCCGGGTTAAACACTGTCTGATCGCACTGGCCCCACCCCCGTGTTACACACTGTCTGATCTCACTCGGCCCATGGGTTACACACTGTATGATCACAGTGGCCCCGCCACTGGTTTACACACTGTCTGATCTCACTTGGCCCCCGGGTTACACACTGTCTGATCTCACTGGGCCCACACCCGGGTTACACACTGTCTGATCTCACTGGGCCCATCCCCGGGTTACACACTGTCTGATCTCACTGGACATCCGGGTTACACACTTTCTGATCTCACTCGGCCTACCCCCGGGTTACACACTGTCTGATCTCACTGGGCCCACCCCCGGGTTAAACACTGTCTGATCTCTCTGGGCCCCCGGGTTACACACTGTCTGATCTCACTGGTCCCACCCCCAGGTTACACACTGTCTGATCTCACTGGGCCCACCCCCGGGTTACACACTATCTGATCCCACTGGGCCCACCCCCTGGTTACACTCTGACTGATCTCACTGGGCCCCCGAGTTACACACTGCTTGATCTCACTGTCCCACCCCGGGTTACACACTGTCTGATCTCACTGGGCCCACCCCTGGGTTACACACTGTCTGATCTCACTGGGCCCACACCCGGGTTACACACTGTCTGATCTCACTGGGCCCACCCCCGGGTTACACACTGTCTGATCTCACTGGGCCCGCCCCCGGGTTACACACTGTCTGATCTCACTGGGCCCCCGGGTTACACACTGTCTGAGCTCACTGGACCCACCCCCGGGTTACACACTATCTGATCTCACTGGGCCCCCGGGTTACACACTGTCTGATATCACTGGGCCCACCACTGGGTTACACACTGTCTGATCTCACTGGGCCCACACACGGGTTACACACTGTCTGATCTCAATAGCCCACCCCCGGGTTACAGACTGTCTGATTTCACTGGGCCCAACCCCGGGTTACACAATGTCTGATCTCACTGGGCCCACCCCCGGGTTACACACTGTCTGATCTCACTGGGCCCACCCCCGGGTTACACACTGTCTGATCTCACTGGGCCCGCGGGTTACACACTGTCTGATCTCACTGGTCCCACCCCGAGGTTACACACTGTCTGATCTCACTGGGCCCACACCCGGGTTACACAGTGTCTGATCTCACTGGGCCCACCCCCGGGTTACACTCTGTCTGATCTCACTGGGCCCACCACTGGGTTACAGACCGTCTGATCTCACTGGCCCAGCTCCTGGTTACACACTGTCTGATCTCACTGGGCCCACCCCCGGGTTACACACTCTCTGATGTCACTGGGCCCCCGGGTTACACACTGTCTGATCTCACTGGGCCCCCGGGTTACACACTGTCTGATCTCACTGGGTCCACGGGTTACACACTGTCTGATCGCACTGGCCCCACCCCCGGGTTAAACACTGTCTGATCTCACTGGGCCCCCGGGTTACACATTGTCTGATCTCACTGGGCCCACACCCGGGTTACACACTGTCTGATCTCACTGGGCCCATCCCCGGGTTACACACTGTCTGATCTCACTGGACATCCGGGTTACACACTTTCTGATCTCACTCGGCCCACCCCCGGGTTACACACTGTCTGATCTCACTGGGCACACCCCCGGGTTAAACACTGTCTGATCTCTCTGGGCCGCCGGGTTACACACTGTCTGATCTCACTGGTCCCACCCCCGGGTTACACTCTGTCTGATCTCACTGGGCCCCCGGGTTACACACTGCTTGATCTCACTGGGCCCACCCCAGGGTTACACACTATCTGATCCCACTGGGCACACCCCCGGGTTACACTCTGTCTGATCTCACTGGGCCCCCGGATTACACACTGTATATCTCACTGGGCCCACCCCGGGTTACACACTGTCTGATCTCACTGGGCCCACCCCCAGGTTACACATTGTCTGATCTCACTGGGCCCACCCCCGGGTTACACACTGTCTGATCTCACTGGGCCCCCGGGTTACACACTGTCTGATCTCACTGGTACCACCCCTGGGTTACACACTGTCTGATCTCACTGGGCCCACCCCCGGGTTACACACAGTCTGATCTCACTGGGCCCACCCCCGGGTTACACACTGTCTGATCTCACTGGGCCCGCCCCCGGGTTACACACTGTCTGATCTCACTGGGCCCCCGGGTTACACACTCTCTGATCATACTGGGCCCATCCCCGGGTTACACACTGTCTGATCTCACTGGGCCCCCGGGTTACACACTGTCTGATCTCACTGGGCCCATCCCCGGGTTACACACTGTGTGATCTCACTGGACATCCGGGTTACACACTTTCTGATCTCACTCGGCCCACCCCCGGGTTACACACTGTCTGATCTCACTGGGCCCACCCCCGGGTTAAACACTGTCTGATCGCTCTGGGCCCCCGGGTTACACACTGTCTGATCTCACTGGTCCCACCCCCAGGTTACACACTGTCTGATCTCACTGGGCCCACCCCCGGGTTACACACTATCTGATCCCACTGGGCCCACCCCCGGGTTACACTCTGTCTGATCTCACTGTGCCCCCGAGTTACACACTGCTTGATCTCACTGGGCCCACCCCGGGTTACACACTGTCTGATCTCACTGGGCCCACCCACGAGTTACACACTGTCTGATCTCACTGGGCCCACCCCCGGGTTACACACTGTCTGATCTCACTGCTCCCGCCCCCGAGTTACACACTGTCTGATCTCACTGGCCCGCCCCTGGGTTACACACTGTCTGATCTCACTGGGCCCATCCCCGGGTTACACACTGTCTGATCTCACTGGTCCCACCCCGAGTTTAGACACTGTCTGATCTCACTGGGCCCACCCGCGGGTTACACACTGTCTGAACTCACTGGGCCCACCCCCGGGTTACACTCTGTCTGATCTCACTGGGACCACCAGTGGGTTACAAACTGTCTGATCTCACTGGGCCCACACCCGGGTTACACACTGTCTGGTCTCACTGGGCCCACCCCCGGGTTACACACTTTCTGATCTCACTGGGCCCCCGGGTTACACACTGTTTGATCTCACTTGGCCCAACCCTGGGTTACACACTGTCTGATCTCACTGGGCCCACCCCCGGGTTACACTCAGTCTGATCTCACTGGGCCCCCGAGTTACACACTGCTTGATCTCACTGGGCCCACCCCGGGTTACACACTGTCTGATCTCACTGGGCCCACCCACGAGTTACACACTGTCTGATCTCACTGGGCCCACCCCCGGGTTACACACTGTCTGATCTCACTGCTCCCGCCACCGAGTTACACACTGTCTGATCTCACTGGCCCGCCACTGGGTTACACACTGTCTGATCTCACTGGGCCCCCGGGTTACACACTGTCTGATCTCACTGGGCCCACCCCCGAGTTACACACTGTCTGATCTCACTGGGCCCCCGGGTTACACATTGTCTGATCTCACTGGGCCCACCCCCTAGTTACACACTGTCGGATCTCACTGGCCCCACCCCCGGGTTACACATTGTCTGATCTCACTGGGCCCCCGGGTGACACACTGTATGATCTCAGTGGCCCCGCCCCTGGGTTACACACTGTCTGATCTCACTGTGCCCCCGGGTTACTCACTGTCTGATCTCACTGGGCCCACCCCCGGGATACACACTGTCTGATCTCACTGGGCCCATCCCCGGGTTACACACTGTCTGATCTCACTGGTCCCACCCCGAGGTTAGACACTGTCTGATCTCACTGGGCCCACCCCCGGGTTACACACTGTCTGAACTCACTGGGCCCACCCCCGGGTTACACTCTGTCTGATCTCACTGGGCCCACCAGTGGGTTACAGACTGTCTGATCTCACTGGGCCCACACCCGGGTTACACACTGTCTGATCTCACTGGGCCCACCCCCGGGTTACACACTGTCTGATCTCACTGGGCCCACCCACGAGTTACACACTGTCTGATCACACTGGGCCCACCCCCGGGTTTCACACTGTCTGATCTCACTGCTCCCGCCCCCGGGTAACACACTGTCTGATCTCACTGGGCGCACCCCCGTGTTACACACTGTCTGATCTCACTGGGCCCCCGGGTTACACACTGTCTGATCTCACTGGGTCCCCGGGTTAAACACTGTCTGATCGCACTGGCCCCACCCCCGTGTTACACACTGTCTGATCTCACTCGGCCCATGGGTTACACACTGTATGATCACAGTGGCCCCGCCACTGGGTTACACACTGTCTGATCTCACTTGGCCCCCGGGTTACACACTGTCTGATCTCACTGGGCCCACACCCGGGTTACACACTGTCTGATCTCACTGGGCCCATCCCCGGGTTACACACTGTCTGATCTCACTGGACATCCGGGTTACACACTTTCTGATCTCACTCGGCCTACCCCCGGGTTACACACTGTCTGATCTCACTGGGCCCACCCCCGGGTTAAACACTGTCTGATCTCTCTGGGCCCCCGGGTTACACACTGTCTGATCTCACTGGTCCCACCCCCAGGTTACACACTGTCTGATCTCACTGGGCCCACCCCCGGGTTACACACTATCTGATCCCACTGGGCCCACCCCCTGGTTACACTCTGACTGATCTCACTGGGCCCCCGAGTTACACACTGCTTGATCTCACTGTCCCACCCCGGGTTACACACTGTCTGATCTCACTGGGCCCACCCCTGGGTTACACACTGTCTGATCTCACTGGGCCCACACCCGGGTTACACACTGTCTGATCTCACTGGGCCCACCCCCGGGTTACACACTGTCTGATCTCACTGGGCCCGCCCCCGGGTTACACACTGTCTGATCTCACTGGGCCCCCGGGTTACACACTGTCTGAGCTCACTGGACCCACCCCCGGGTTACACACTATCTGATCTCACTGGGCCCCCGGGTTACACACTGTCTGATATCACTGGGCCCACCACTGGGTTACACACTGTCTGATCTCACTGGGCCCACACACGGGTTACACACTGTCTGATCTCAATAGCCCACCCCCGGGTTACAGACTGTCTGATTTCACTGGGCCCAACCCCGGGTTACACAATGTCTGATCTCACTGGGCCCACCCCCGGGTTACACACTGTCTGATCTCACTGGGCCCACCCCCGGGTTACACACTGTCTGATCTCACTGGGCCCGCGGGTTACACACTGTCTGATCTCACTGGTCCCACCCCGAGGTTACACACTGTCTGATCTCACTGGGCCCACACCCGGGTTACACAGTGTCTGATCTCACTGGGCCCACCCCCGGGTTACACTCTGTCTGATCTCACTGGGCCCACCACTGGGTTACAGACCGTCTGATCTCACTGGCCCAGCCCCTGGTTACACACTGTCTGATCTCACTGGGCCCACCCCCGGGTTACACACTCTCTGATGTCACTGGGCCCCCGGGTTACACACTGTCTGATCTCACTGGGCCCCCGGGTTACACACTGTCTGATCTCACTGGGTCCACGGGTTACACACTGTCTGATCGCACTGGCCCCACCCCCGGGTTAAACACTGTCTGATCTCACTGGGCCCCCGGGTTACACATTGTCTGATCTCACTGGGCCCACACCCGGGTTACACACTGTCTGATCTCACTGGGCCCATCCCCGGGTTACACACTGTCTGATCTCACTGGACATCCGGGTTACACACTTTCTGATCTCACTCGGCCCACCCCCGGGTTACACACTGTCTGATCTCACTGGGCACACCCCCGGGTTAAACACTGTCTGATCTCTCTGGGCCGCCGGGTTACACACTGTCTGATCTCACTGGTCCCACCCCCGGGTTACACTCTGTCTGATCTCACTGGGCCCCCGGGTTACACACTGCTTGATCTCACTGGGCCCACCCCAGGGTTACACACTATCTGATCCCACTGGGCACACCCCCGGGTTACACTCTGTCTGATCTCACTGGGCCCCCGGATTACACACTGTATATCTCACTGGGCCCACCCCGGGTTACACACTGTCTGATCTCACTGGGCCCACCCCCAGGTTACACATTGTCTGATCTCACTGGGCCCACCCCCGGGTTACACACTGTCTGATCTCACTGGGCCCCCGGGTTACACACTGTCTGATCTCACTGGTACCACCCCTGGGTTACACACTGTCTGATCTCACTGGGCCCACCCCCGGGTTACACACAGTCTGATCTCACTGGGCCCACCCCCGGGTTACACACTGTCTGATCTCACTGGGCCCGCCCCCGGGTTACACACTGTCTGATCTCACTGGGCCCCCGGGTTACACACTGTCTGATCATACTGGGCCCATCCCCGGGTTACACACTGTCTGATCTCACTGGGCCCCCGGGTTACACACTGTCTGATCTCACTGGGCCCATCCCCGGGTTACACACTGTGTGATCTCACTGGACATCCGGGTTACACACTTTCTGATCTCACTCGGCCCACCCCCGGGTTACACACTGTCTGATCTCACTGGGCCCACCCCCGGGTTAAACACTGTCTGATCGCTCTGGGCCCCCGGGTTACACACTGTCTGATCTCACTGGTCCCACCCCCAGGTTACACACTGTCTGATCTCACTGGGCCCACCCCCGGGTTACACACTATCTGATCCCACTGGGCCCACCCCCGGGTTACACTCTGTCTGATCTCACTGTGCCCCCGAGTTACACACTGCTTGATCTCACTGGGCCCACCCCGGGTTACACACTGTCTGATCTCACTGGGCCCACCCACGAGTTACACACTGTCTGATCTCACTGGGCCCACCCCCGGGTTACACACTGTCTGATCTCACTGCTCCCGCCCCCGAGTTACACACTGTCTGATCTCACTGGGCCCATCCCCGGGTTACACACTGTCTGATCTCACTGGTCCCACCCCGAGTTTAGACACTGTCTGATCTCACTGGGCCCACCCGCGGGTTACACACTGTCTGAACTCACTGGGCCCACCCCCGGGTTACACTCTGTCTGATCTCACTGGGACCACCAGTGGGTTACAAACTGTCTGATCTCACTGGGCCCACACCCGGGTTACACACTGTCTGGTCTCACTGGGCCCACCCCCGGGTTACACACTTTCTGATCTCACTGGGCCCCCGGGTTACACACTGTTTGATCTCACTTGGCCCAACCCTGTGTTACACACTGTCTGATCTCACTGGGCCCACCCACGAGTTACACACTGTCTGATCACACTGGGCCCACCCCCGGGTTTCACGCTGTCTGATCTCACTGCTCCCGCCCCCGGGTAACACACTGTCTGATCTCACTGGGCGCACCCCCGTGTTACACACTGTCTGATCTCACTGGGCCCCCGGGTTACACACTGTCTGATCTCACTGGGTCCCCGGGTTAAACACTGTCTGATCGCACTGGCCCCACCCCCGTGTTACACACTGTCTGATCTCACTCGGCCCATGGGTTACACACTGTATAATCTCAGTGGCCCCGCCACTGGGTTACACACTGTCTGATCTCACTGGGCCCCCGGGTTACACACTCTCTGATCTCACTGGGCCCACACCCGGGTTACACACTGTCTGATCTCACTGGGCCCATCCCCGGGTTACACACTGTCTGATCTCACTGGACATCCGGGTTACACACTTTCTGATCTCACTCGGCCCACCGCCGGGTTACACACTGTCTGATCTCACTGGGCCCACCCACGGGTTAAACACTGTCTGATTTCTCTGGGCCCCCGGGTTACACACTGTCTGATCTCACTGGTCCCACCCCCAGGTTACACACTGTCTGATCTCACTGGGCCCACCCCCGGGTTACACACTATCTGATCCCACTGGGCCCACCCCCGGGTTACACTCTGTCTGATCTCACTGGGCTCCCGAGTTACACACTGCTTGATCTCACTGTCCCACCCCGGGTTACACACTGTCTGATCTCACTGGGCCCACCCCTGGGTTACAGACTGTCTGATCTCACTGGGCCCACACCCGGGTTACACACTGTCTGATCTCACTGGGCCCACCCCTGGGTTACACACTGTCTGATCTCACTGGTCCCGCCCTCGGGTTACACACTGTCTGATCTCACTGGGCCCCCGGGTTACACACTGTCTGAGCTCACTGGACCCACCCCCGGGTTACACACTGTCTGATCTCACTGGGCCCCCGGGTTACACACTGTCTGATCTCACTGGGCCCACCACTGGGTTACACACTGTCTGATCTCACTGGGCCCACACACGGGTTACACAGTGTCTGAACTCAATAGCCCACCCCCGGGTTACAGACTGTCTGATTTCACTGGGCCCAACCCCGGGTTACACACTGTCTGATCTCACTGGGCCCAACCCCGGGTTACACACTGTCTGATCTCACTGGGCCTGCGGGTTACACACTGTCTGATCTCACTGGTCCCACCCCGAGGTTACACACTGTCTGATCTCACTGGGCCCACACCCGGGTTACACACTGTCTGATCTCACTGGGCCCACCCCCGGGTTACACACTGTCTGATGTCACTGGGCCCCCGGGTTACACACTGTCTGATCTCACTTGGCCCACCGTTGGGTTACACACAGTCTGATCTCACTGGGCCCACCCACGAGTTACACACTGTCTGATCTCACTGGGCCCACCCCCGGGTTACACACTGTCTGATCTCACTGGGCCCACTCCCGTGTTACACACTGTCTGATCTCACTGGGCCCCCGGGTTACACACTGTCTGATCTCACTGGGTCCCCGGGTTACACACTGTCTGATCGCACTGGCCCCACCCCCGGGTTAAACACTGTCTGATCTCACTGGGCCCCCGGGTTACACACTGTCTGATCTCACTGGGCCCACACCCGGGTTACACACTGTCTGATCTCACTGGGCCCATCCCCGGGTTACATACTGTCTGATCTCACTGGACATCCGGGTTACACACTTTCTGATCTCACTCGGCCCACCCCCGGGTTACACACTGTCAGATCTCACTGGGCACACCCCCGGGTTAAACACTGTCTGATCTCTCTGGGCCGCCGGGTTACACACTGTCTGATCTCACTGGTCCCACCCCCGGGTTACACTCTGTCTGATCTCACTGGGCCCCCGGGTTACACACTGCTTGATCTCACTGGGCCCACCCCAGGGTTACACACGATCTGATCCCACTGGGCCCACCCCCGGGTTACACTCTGTCTGATCTCACTGGGCCCCCGGATTACACACTGTTGATCTCACTGGGCCCACCCCGGGTTACACACTGTCTGATCTCACTGGGCCCCCGGTTCACACACTGTCTGATCATACTGGGCCCATCCCCGGGTTACACACTGTCTGATCTCACTGGGCCCACCCCCGGGTTACACACTGTCTGATCTCACTGGGCCCCCGGGTTTCACACTGTCTGAGCTCACTGGACCCACCCCCGGGTTACACACTGTCAGATCTCACTGGGCCCCCGGGTTACACACTGTCTGATCTCACTGGGCCCACCCCTGGGTTACACACTGTCTGATCTCACTGGGCCCACACACGGGTTACACACTGTCTGATCTCAATAGCCCACCCCCGGGTTACAGACTGTCTGATGTCACTGGGCCCAACCCCGGGTTACACACTGTCTGATCTCACTGGGCCCACCCTCGGGTTACACACTGTCTGATCTCACTGGGCCCACCCCCGGGTTACAAACTGTCTGATCTCACTGGGCCCGCGGGTTACACACTGTCTGATCTCACTGGTCTCACCCCGAGGCTACACACTGTCTGATCTCACTGGGCCCACACCCGGGTTACACAGTGTCTGATCTCACTGGGCCCACCCCCGGGTTACACTCTGTCTGATCTCACTGGGCCCACCACTGGGTTACAGAACGTCTGATCTCACTGGCCCACCCCCGTTACACACTGTCTGATCTCACTGGGCCCACCCCCGGGTTACACTCTGTCTGATCTCACTGGGCCCACCACTGGGTTACAGAACGTCTGATCTCTCTGGGCCCCCGGGTTACACACTGTCTGATCTCACTGGCCCCACCCCTGGGTTACACACTGTCTGATGTCACTGGGCCCCCGGGTTACACACTGTCTGATCTCACTTGGCCCACCGTTGGGTTACACACAGTCTGATCTCACTGGGCCCACCCACGAGTTACACACTGTCTGATCTCACTGGCCCCCGGGTTACACACTGTCTGATCTCACTGGGTCACCGGGTTACACACTGTCTGATCGCACTGGCCCCACCCCTGGGTTAAACACTCTCTGATCTCACTGGGCCCCCGGGTTACACACTGTCTGATCTCACTGGGCCCACACCCGGGTTAAACACTGTCTGATCTCACTGGGCCCATCCCCGGGTTACACACTGTCTGATCTCACTGGGCCCCCGGGTTACAAACTGTCTGATCTCACTGGGCCCACCCCCGGGTTACACACTGTCTGATCTCACTGGGCCCACCCCCGGGTTACACACTGTCTGATCTCACTGGGCCCGCGGGTTACACACTGTCTGATCTCACTGGTCCCACCCCGAGGTTACACACTGTCTGATCTCACTGGGCCCACACACGGGTTACACAGTGTCGGATCTCACTGGGCCCACCCCCGGGTTACACTCTGTCTGATCTCACTGGGCCCACCACTGGGTTACAGAACGTCTGATCTCACTGGCCCACCCCCGGGTTACACACTGTCTGATCTCACTGGGCCCACCCCCGGGTTACACACTGTCTGATGTCACTGGGCCCCCGGGTTACACACTGTCTGATCTCACTTGGCCCACCGTTGGGTTACACACAGTCTGATCTCACTGGGCCCACCCACGAGTTACACACTGTCTGATCTCACTGGGCCCCCGGGTTACACACTGTCTGATCTCACTGGGTCTCCGGGTTACACACTGTCTGATCGCACTGGCCCCACCCCCGGGTTAAACACTCTCTGATCTCACTGGGCCCCCGGGTTACACACTGTCTGATCTCACTGGGCCCACACCCGGGTTACACACTGTCTGATCTCACTGGGCCCATCCCCGGGTTACACACTGTCTGATCTCACTGGGCCCCCTGGTTACACACTGTCTGATCTCACTGGGCCCACCCCCGTGTTACACACTGTCTGATCTCACTGGGTCCACCCCCGGGTTACACACTGTCTGATCTCACTGGGCCCACCCCCGGGTTACACACTGTCTGATCTCACTGGCCCCACCCCCGGGGTAAACACTGTCTGATCTCACTGGGCCCCCGGGTTACACACTGTCTGAACTCACTGGGCCCACACCCGGGTTACACACTGTCTGATCTCGCTGGGCCCATCCCCGGGTTACACACTGTCTGATCTCACTGGACTTCCGGGTTACACACTTTCTGATCTCACTCGGCCCACCCCCGGGTTACACACTGTCTGATCTCACTGGGCACACCCCCGGGTTAAACACTGTCTGATCTCTCTGGCCCCCGGGTTACACACTGTCTGATCTCACTGGTCCCACCCCCGGGTTACACTCTGTCTGATCTCACTGGGCCCCCGGGTTACACACTGCTTGATCTCACTGGGCCCACACCCGGGTTAAACACTATCTGATCCCACTGGGCCCACCCCCGGGTTACACTCTGTCTGATCTCACTGGGCCCCCGGGTTACACACTGCTTGATCTCACTGGGCCCACCCCGGGTTACACACTGTCTGATCTCACTGGGCCCACCCCCAGGTTACACACTGTCTGATCTCACTGGGCCCACCCCCGGGTTACACACTGTCTGATCTCACTGGGCCCCCGGGTTACACACTGTCTGATCTCACTGGGCCCACCCCTGGGTTACACACTGTCTGATCTCACTGGGCCCACCCCCGGGTTACACACTGTCTGATCTCACTGGGCCCACCCCATGGTTACACACTGTCTGATCTCACTGGGCCCGCCCTCGGGTTACACACTGTCTGATCTCACTGGGTCCCCGGGTTACACACTGTCTGATCATACTGGGCCCATCCCCGGGTTACACACTGTCTGATCTCACTGGGCCCACCCCCGGGTTACACACTGTCTGATCTCACTGGGCCCCCGGGTCACACACTGTCTGATCTCACTGGGCCCACCCCCGGGTTACACACTGTCTGATCTCACTGGGCCCACCCCCGGGTTACACACGGTCTGATCTCACTGGGCCCCCGGGTTACACACTGTCTGATCTCACTGGCCCCACCCCTGGGTTACACACTGTCTGATCTCACTGGGCCCCCGCGTTACACACTGTCTGATCTCACTGGGCCCACCCCCGGGTTACACACTATCTGTACCCACTGGGCCCACCCCCGGGTTACACTCTGTCTTATCTCACTGGGCCCCCGAGTTACACACTGCTTGATCTCATTGGGCCCACCCCGGGTTACACACTGTCTGATGTCACTGGGCCCAATCCTGGGTAAAACACTGTCTGATCTCACTGGGCCCACACCCGGGTTACACACTGTCTGATCTCGCTGGGCACACCCCCGGGTTACACACTGTCTGATCTCACTGGGCCCGCCCCCGGGTTACACACTGTCTGATCTCACTGGGCCCCCGGGTTACACACTGTCTGAGCTCACTGGACCTACCCCCGGGTTACACACTGTCTGATCTCACTGGGCCCCCGGGTTACACACTGTCTGATCTCACTGGGCCCACCCCTGGGTTACACACTGTCTGATCTCACTGGACCCACACACGGGTTACACACTGTCTGATCTCAATAGCCCACCCCGGTTACAGACTGTCTGATGTCACTGGGCCCAACTCCGGGTTACAAACTGTCTGATCTCACTGGGCCCACCACCGGGTTACACACTGTCTGATCTCACTGGTCCCACCCCGAGGTTACACACTGTCTGATCTCACTGGGCCCACACCCGGGTTACACAGTGTCTGATCTCACTGGGCCCACCACTGGGTTACAGACCGTCTGATTTCACTGGCCCACCACCGGGTTACACACTGTCTGATCTCACTGGGCCCACCCCCGGGTTACACACTGTCTGATGTCACTGGGCCCCCGGGTTACACACTGTCTGATCTCACTTGGCCCACCGTAGGGTTACACACAGTCTGATCTCACTGGGCCCACCCACGAGTTACACACTGTCTGATCTCACTGGGCCCACCCCCGGGTTACACACTGTCTGATCTCACTGGGCCCACCCCCGTGTTACACACTGTCTGATCTCACTGGGCCCCCGGGTTACACACTGTCTGATCTCACTGGGTCCCCGGGTTACACACTGACTGATCGCACTGGCCCCACCCACGGTTTAAACACTGTCTGATCTCACTGGGCCCCCGGGTTACACACTGTCTGATCTCACTGGGCCCACACCCGGGTTACACACTGTCTGATCTCACTGGGCCCATCCCCGGGTTACACACTGTCTGATCTCACTGGACATCCGGGTTACACACTTTCTGATCTCACTCGGCCCACCCCCGGTTACACACTGTCTGATCTCACTGGGCACACCCCCGGGTTAAACACTGTCTGATCTCTCTGGGCCCCCGGGTTACACACTGTCTGATCTCACTGGTCCCACCCTCGGGTTACACTCTGTCTGATCTCACTGGGCCCCCGGGGTACACACTGCTTGATCTCACTGGGCCCACCCCAGGGTTACACACTATCTGATCCCACTGGGCCCAACCCCGGATTACACTCTGTCTGATCTCACTGGGCCCCCGAGTTACACAATGCTTGATCTCACTGTCCCACCCCGGGTTACACACTGTCTGATCTCACTGGGCCCACCCCTGGGTTACACACTGTCTGATCTCACTGGGCCCACACCCGGGTTACACACTGTCTGATCTCACTGGGCCCACCCCCGGGTTACACACTGTCTGATCTCACTGGTCCCGCCCCCGGGTTACACACTGTCTGATCTCACTGGGCCCCCGGGTTACACACTGTCTGAGCTCACTGGACCCACCCCCGGGTTACACACTGTCTGATCTCACTGGGCCCCCGGGTTACACACTGTCTGATCTCACTGGGCCCACCACTGGGTTACACACTGTCTGATCTCACTGGGCCCACACACGGGTTACACACTGTCTGATCTCAATAGCCCACCCCCGGGTTACAGACTGTCTGATTTCACTGGGCCCAACCCCGGGTTACACACTGTCTGATCTCACTGGTCCCACCCCGAGGTTACGCACTGTCTGATCTCACTGGGCCCACACCCGGGTTACACAGTGTCTGATCTCACTGCGCCCACCCCCGGGTTACACTCTGTCTGATCTCACTGGGCCCACCACTGGGTTACAGACCGTCTGATCTCACTGGCCCACCCCCGGGTTACACACTGTCTGATCTCACTGGGCCCACCCCCGGGTTACACACTGTCTGATGTCACTGGGCCACCGGGTTACACACTGTCTGATCTCACTTGGCCCACCGTTGGGTTACACACAGTCTGATCTCACTGGGCCCACCCACGAGTTACACACTGTCTGATCTCACTGGGCCCACCCCCGGGTTACACACTGTCTGATCTCACTGGGCCCACTCCCGTGTTACACACTGTCTGATCTCACTGGGCCCCCGGGTTACACACTGTCTGATCTCACTGGGTCCCCGGGTGACACACTGTCTGATCGCACTGGCCCCACCCCCGGGGTAAACACTGTCTGATCTCACTGGGCCCCCGGGTTACACACTGTCTGATCTCACTGGGCCCACACCCGGGTTACACACTGTCTGATCTCACTGGGCCCATCCCCGGGTTACACACAGTCTGATCTCACTGGACATCCGGGTTACACACTTTCTGATCTCATTCGGCCCACCCCCGGGTTACACACTGTCTGATCTCACTGGGCACACCCCCGGGTTAAACACTGTCTGATCTCTCTGGGCCGCCGGGTTACACACTGTCTGATCTCACTGGTCCCACCCCCGGGTTACACTCTGTCTGATCTCACTGGGCCCCCGGGTTACACACTGCTTGATCTCACTGGGCCCACCCAAGGGTTACACACTATCTGATCCCACTGGCCCCACCCCCGGGTTACACACTGTCTGATCTCACTGGGCCCCCGGATTACACACTGTTGATCTCACTGGGCCCACCCCGGGTTACACACTGTCTGATCTCACTGGGCCCACCCCCAGGTTACACATTGTCTGATCTCACTGGGCCCACCCCCGGGTTACACACTGTCTGATCTCTCTGGGCCCCCGGGTTACACACTGTCTGATCTCACTGGGCCCACCCCTGGGTTACACATTGTCTGATCTCACTGGGCCCACCCCCGGGTTACACACTGTCTGATCTCACTGGGCCCACCCCCGGGTTACACACTGTCTGATCTCACTGGGCCCGCCCCCGTGTTACACACTGCCTGATCTCACTGGGCCCCCGGTTTACACACTGTCTGATCACACTGGGCCCATCCCCGGGTTACACACTGTCTGATCTCACTGGGCCCACCCCCGGGTTACACACTGTCTGATCACACTGGGCCCACCCGCGTGTTACACACTGTCTGATCTCACTGGCCCCACCCCTGGGTTATACACTGTCTGATCTCACTGGGCCCCCGGGTTACACACTGTCTGATCTCACTGGGCCCACCCCCAGGTTACACACTGTCTGATCTCACTGGGCCCACCCCCGGGTTACACACTATCTGATCCCACTGTGCCCACCCCCGGGTTACACTCTGTCTGCTCTCACTGGGCCCCCGAGTTACACACTGCTTGATCTCACTGGGCTCACCCCGGGTTACACACTGTCTGATCTCACTGGGCCCACCCCTGGGTTACACACTGTCTGATCTCACTGGGCCCACACCCGGGTTACACACTGTCTGATCTCGCTGGGCCCACCCCCGGGTTACACACTGTCTGATCTCACTGGGCCCGCCCCCGGGTTACACACTGTCTGATCTCACTGGGCCCCCGGGTTACACACTGTCTGAGCTCACTGGACCCACCCCCGGGTTACACACTGTCAGATCTCACTGGGCCCCCGGGTTACACACTGTCTGATCTCACTGGGCCCACCCCTGGGTTACACACTGTCTGATCTCACTGGGCCCACAAACGGGTTACACACTGTCTGATCTCACTGGTCCCACCCCCGGGTTACACTCTGTCTGATCTCACTGGGCCCCCGGGTTACACACTGCTTGATCTCACTGGGCCCACCCAAGGGTTACACACTATCTGATCCCACTGGGCCCACCCCCGGGTTACACACTGTCTGATCTCACTGGGCCCCCGGATTACACACTGTTGATCTCACTGGGCCCACCCCGGGTTACACACTGTCTGATCTCACTGGGCCCACCCCCAGGTTACACATTGTCTGATCTCACTGGGCCCACCCCCGGGTTACACACTGTCTGATCTCTCTGGGCCCCCGGGTTACACACTGTCTGATCTCACTGGGCCCACCCCTGGGTTACACATTGTCTGATCTCACTGGGCCCACCCCCGGGTTACACACTGTCTGATCTCACTGGGCCCACCCCCGGGTTACACACTGTCTGATCTCACTGGGCCCGCCCCCGGGTTACACACTGCCTGATCTCACTGGGCCCCCGGTTTACACACTGTCTGATCACACTGGGCCCATCCCCGGGTTACACACTGTCTGATCTCACTGGGCCCACCCCCGGGTTACACACTGTCTGATCTCACTGGGCCCACCCGCGTGTTACACACTGTCTGATCTCACTGGCCCCACCCCTGGGTTATACACTGTCTGATCTCACTGGGCCCCCGGGTTACACACTGTCTGATCTCACTGGGCCCACCCCCAGGTTACACACTGTCTGATCTCACTGGGCCCACCCCCGGGTTACACACTATCTGATCCCACTGTGCCCACCCCCGGGTTACACTCTGTCTGCTCTCACTGGGCCCCCGAGTTACACACTGCTTGATCTCACTGGGCTCACCCCGGGTTACACACTGTCTGATCTCACTGGGCCCACCCCTGGGTTACACACTGTCTGATCTCACTGGGCCCACACCCGGGTTACACACTGTCTGATCTCGCTGGGCCCACCCCCGGGTTACACACTGTCTGATCTCACTGGGCCCGCCCCCGGGTTACACACTGTCTGATCTCACTGGGCCCCCGGGTTACACACTGTCTGAGCTCACTGGACCCACCCCCGGGTTACACACTGTCAGATCTCACTGGGCCCCCGGGTTACACACTGTCTGATCTCACTGGGCCCACCCCTGGGTTACACACTGTCTGATCTCACTGGGCCCACAAACGGGTTACACACTGTCTGATCTCAATAGCCCACCCCCGGGTTACAGACTGTCTGATCTCACTGGGCCCACCCCCGGGTTACACACTGTCTGATCTCACTGGGCCCACCCCCGGGTTACACACTGTCTGATATCACTGGTCCCACCCCGAGGTTACACACGGTCTGATCTCACTGGGTCCACACCCGGGTTACACAGTGTCTGATCTCACTGGGCCCACCCCCGGGTTACACTCTGTCTGATCTCACTGGGCCCACCACTGGGTTACAGAACGTCTGATCTCACTGGCCCACCACCGGGTTACACACTGTCTGATCTCACTGGGCCCACCCCCGGGTTACACACTGTCTGATGTCACTGGGCCCCCGGGTTACACACTGTCTGATCTCACTTGGCCCACCGTTGGGTTACACACAGTCTGATCTCACTGGGCCCACCCACGAGTTACACACTGTCTGATCTCACTGGGCCCCCGGGTTACACACTGTCTGATCTCACTGGGTCACCGGGTTACACACTGTCTGATCGCACTGGCCCCACCCCCGGGTTAAACACTCTCTGATCTCACTGGGCCCCCGGGTTACACACTGTCTGATCTCACTGGGCCCACACCCGGGTTACACACTGTCTGATCTCACTGGGCCCATCCCCGGGTTACACACTGTCTGATCTCACTGGGCCCCCGGGTTACACACTGTCTGATCTCACTGGGCCCACCCCCGGGTTACACACTGTCTGATCTCACTGGGCCCACCCCCGGGTTACACACTGTCTGATCTCACTGGGCCCGCGGGTTACACACTGTCTTATCTCACTGGTCCCACCCCGAGGTTACACACTGTCTGATCTCACTGGGCCCAAACACGGGTTACACAGTGTCTGATCTCACTGGGCCCACCCCCGGGTTAAACACTGTCTGATCTCACTGGGCCCCCGGGTTACACACTGTCTGATCTCACTGGGCCCACACCCGGGTTACACACTGTCTGATCTCACTGGGCCCATCCCCGGGTTACACACTGTCTGATCTCACTGGACATCCGGGTTACACACTTTCTGATCTCACTCGGCCCACCCCCGGTTACACACTGTCTGATCTCACTGGGCACACTCCCGGGTTAAACACTGTCTGATCTCTCTGGGCCCCCGGGTTACACACTGTCTGATCTCACTGGTCCCACCCTCGGGTTACACTCTGTCTGATCTCACTGGGCCCCCGGGGTACACACTGCTTGATCTCACTGGGCCCACCCCAGGGTTACACACTATCTGATCCCACTGGGCCCAACCCCGGATTACACTCTGTCTGATCTCACTGGGCCCCCGAGTTACACACTGCTTGATCTCACTGTCCCACCCCGGGTTACACACTGTCTGATCTCACTGGGCCCACCCCTGGGTTACACACTGTCTGATCTCACTGGGCCCACACCCGGGTTACACACTGTCTGATCTCACTGGGCCCACCCCCGGGTTACACACTGTCTGATCTCACTGGTCCCGCCCCCGGGTTACACACTGTCTGATCTCACTGGGCCCCCGGGTTACACACTGTCTGAGCTCACTGGACCCACCCCCGGGTTACACACTGTCTGATCTCACTGGGCCCCCGGGTTACACACTGTCTGATCTCACTGGGCCCACCACTGGGTTACACACTGTCTGATCTCACTGGGCCCACACACGGGTTACACACTGTCTGATCTCAATAGCCCACCCCCGGGTTACAGACTGTCTGATTTCACTGGGCCCAACCCCGGGTTACACACTGTCTGATCTCACTGGTCCCACCCCGAGGTTACGCACTGTCTGATCTCACTGGGCCCACACCCGGGTTACACAGTGTCTGATCTCACTGCGCCCACCCCCGGGTTACACTCTGTCGGATCTCACTGGGCCCACCACTGGGTTACAGACCGTCTGATCTCACTGGCCCACCCCCGGGTTACACACTGTCTGATCTCACTGGGCCCACCCCCGGGTTACACACTGTCTGATGTCACTGGGCCCCCGGGTTACACACTGTCTGATCTCACTTGGCCCACCGTTGGGTTACACACAGTCTGATCTCACTGGGCCCACCCACGAGTTACACACTGTCTGATCTCACTGGGCCCACCCCCGGGTTACACACTGTCTGATCTCACTGGGCCCACTCCCGTGTTACACACTGTCTGATCTCACTGGGCCCCCGGGTTACACACTGTCTGATCTCACTGGGTCCCCGGGTGACACACTGTCTGATCGCACTGGCCCCACCCCCGGGGTAAACACTGTCTGATCTCACTGGGCCCCCGGGTTACACACTGTCTGATCTCACTGGGCCCACACCCGGGTTACACACTGTCTGATCTCACTGGGCCCATCCCCGGGTTACACACAGTCTGATCTCACTGGACATCCGGGTTACACACTTTCTGATCTCATTCGGCCCACCCCCGGGTTACACACTGTCTGATCTCACTGGGCACACCCCCGGGTTAAACACTGTCTGATCTCTCTGGGCCGCCGGGTTACACACTGTCTGATCTCACTGGTCCCACCCCCGGGTTACACTCTGTCTGATCTCACTGGGCCCCCGGGTTACACACTGCTTGATCTCACTGGGCCCACCCAAGGGTTACACACTATCTGATCCCACTGGGCCCACCCCCGGGTTACACACTGTCTGATCTCACTGGGCCCCCGGATTACACACTGTTGATCTCACTGGGCCCACCCCGGGTTACACACTGTCTGATCTCACTGGGCCCACCCCCAGGTTACACATTGTCTGATCTCACTGGGCCCACCCCCGGGTTACACACTGTCTGATCTCTCTGGGCCCCCGGGTTACACACTGTCTGATCTCACTGGGCCCACCCCTGGGTTACACATTGTCTGATCTCACTGGGCCCACCCCCGGGTTACACACTGTCTGATCTCACTGGGCCCACCCCCGGGTTACACACTGTCTGATCTCACTGGGCCCGCCCCCGGGTTACACACTGCCTGATCTCACTGGGCCCCCGGTTTACACACTGTCTGATCACACTGGGCCCATCCCCGGGTTACACACTGTCTGATCTCACTGGGCCCACCCCCGGGTTACACACTGTCTGATCTCACTGGGCCCACCCGTGTGTTACACACTGTCTGATCTCACTGGCCCCACCCCTGGGTTATACACTGTCTGATCTCACTGAGCCCCCGGGTTACACACTGTCTGATCTCACTGGGCCCACCCCCAGGTTACACACTTTCTGATCTCACTGGGCCCACCCCCGGGTTACACACTATCTGATCCCACTGTGCCCACCCCCGGGTTACACTCTGTCTGCTCTCACTGGGCCCCCGAGTTACACACTGCTTGATCTCACTGGGCTCACCCCGGGTTACACACTGTCTGATCTCACTGGGCCCACCCCTGGGTTACACACTGTCTGATCTCACTGGGCCCACACCCGGGTTACACACTGTCTGATCTCGCTGGGCCCACCCCCGGGTTACACACTGTCTGATCTCACTGGGCCCGCCCCTGGGTTACACACTGTCTGATCTCACTGGGCCCCCGGGTTACACACTGTCTGAGCTCACTGGACCCACCCCCGGGTTACACACTGTCAGATCTCACTGGGCCCCCGGGTTACACACTGTCTGATCTCACTGGGCCCACCCCTGGGTTACACACTGTCTGATCTCACTGGGCCCACAAACGGGTTACACACTGTCTGATCTCAATAGCCCACCCCCGGGTTACAGACTGTCTGATCTCACTGGGTCCACCCCCGGGTTACACACTGTCTGATCTCACTGGGCCCACCCCCGGGTTACACACTGTCTGATATCACTGGTCCCACCCCGAGGTTACACACGGTCTGATCTCACTGGGCCCACACCCGGGTTACACAGTGTCTGATCTCACTGGGCCCACCCCCGGGTTACACTCTGTCTGATCTCACTGGGCCCACCACTGGGTTACAGAACGTCTGATCTCACTGGCCCACCACCGGGTTACACACTGTCTGATCTCACTGGGCCCACCCCCGGGTTACACACTGTCTGATGTCACTGGGCCCCCGGGTTACACACTGTCTGATCTCACTTGGCCCACCGTTGGGTTACACACAGTCTGATCTCACTGGGCCCACCCACGAGTTACACACTGTCTGATCTCACTGGGCCCCCGGGTTACACACTGTCTGATCTCACTGGGTCACCGGGTTACACACTGTCTGATCGCACTGGCCCCACCCCCGGGTTAAACACTCTCTGATCTCACTGGGCCCCCGGGTTACACACTGTCTGATCTCACTGGGCCCACACCCGGGTTACACACTGTCTGATCTCACTGGGCCCATCCCCGGGTTACACACTGTCTGATCTCACTGGGCCCCCGGGTTACACACTGTCTGATCTCACTGGGCCCACCCCCGGGTTACACACTGTCTGATCTCACTGGGCCCACCCCCGGGTTACACACTGTCTGATCTCACTGGGCCCGCGGGTTACACACTGTCTGATCTCACTGGTCCCACCCCGAGGTTACACACTGTCTGATCTCACTGGGCCCAAACACGGGTTACACAGTGTCTGATCTCACTGGGCCCACCCCCGGGTTAAACTCTGTCTGATCTCACTGTGCCCACCACTGGGTTACAGAACGTCTGATCTCACTGGCCCACCCCCGGGTTACACACTGTCTGATCTCACTGGGCCCACCCCCGGGTTACACACTGTCTGATCTCACTTGGCCCACCGTTGGGTTACACACAGTCTGATCTCACTGGGCCCATCCACGAGTTACACACTGTCTGATCTCACTGGGCCCCCGGGTTACACACTGTCTGATCTCACTGGGTCACCGGGTTATACACTGTCTGATCGCACTGGCCCCACCCCCGGGTTAAACACTCTCTGATCTCACTGGGCCCCCGGGTTACACACTGCTTGATCTCACTGGGCCCCCGGGTTACACACTGTCTGATCTCATTGGTCCCACCCCCGGGTTACACTCTGTCTGACCTCACTGGGCCCCCGGGTTACACACTGCTTGATCTCACTGGGCCCACCCCAGGGTTACACACTATCTGATCCCACTGGGCCCACCCCCGGGTTACACTCTGTCTGATCTCACTGGGCCCCCGGGTTACACACTGTCTGATCTCACTGGGTCACCGGGTTACACACTGTCTGATCGCACTGGCCCCACCCCCGGGTTAAACACTCTCTGATCTCACTGGGCCCACGGGTTACACACTGTCTGATCTCACTGGGCCCACACCCGGGTTACACACTGTCTGATCTCACTGGGCCCATCCCCGGGTTACACACTGTCTGATCTCACTGGGCCCCCGGGTTACACACTGTCTGATCTCACTGGGCCCACCCCCGGGTTACACACTGTCTGATCTCACTGGGCCCACCCCCGGGTTACACACTGTCTGATCTCACTGGGCCCGCGGGTTACACACTGTCTGATCTCACTGGTCCCACCCCGAGGTTACACACTGTCTGATCTCACTGGGCCCAAACACGGGTTACACAGTGTCTGATCTCACTGGGCCCACCCCCGGGTTACACTCTGTCTGATCTCACTGTGCCCACCACTGGGTTACAGAACGTCTGATCTCACTGGCCCACCCCCGGGTTACACACTGTCTGATCTCACTGGGCCCACCCCCGGGTTACACACTGTCTGATCTCACTTGGCCCACCGGTGGGTTACACACAGTCTGATCTCACTGGGCCCATCCACGAGTTACACACTGTCTGATCTCACTGGGCCCCCGGGTTACACACTGTCTGATCTCACTGGGTCACCGGGTTATACACTGTCTGATCGCACTGGTCCCACCCCCGGGTTAAACACTCTCTGATCTCACTGGGCCCCCGGGTTACACACTGCTTGATCTCACTGGGCCCCCGGGTTACACACTGTCTGATCTCACTGGTCCCACCCCCGGGTTACACTCTGTCTGACCTCACTGGGCCCCCGGGTTACACACTGCTTGATCTCACTGGGCCCACCCCAGGGTTACACACTATCTGATCCCACTGGGCCCACCCCCGGGTTACACTCTGTCTGATCTCACTGGGCCCCCGGGTTACACACTGCTTGATCTCACTGGGCCCACCCCGGTTTACACACTGTCTGATCTCACTGGGCCCACCCCAGGGTTACACACTATCTGATCTCACTGGGCCCACCCCCGGATTACACTCTGTCTGATCTCACTGGGCCCCCGGGTTACACACTGCTTGATCTCACTGGGCCTTACACCGGGTTACACACTGTCTGATCTCACTGGGCCCATCCCCAGGTTACACACTGTCTGATCTCACTGGGCCCACCCCCGGCTTACACACTGTCTGATCTCATCTTGGCCCCCGAGTTACACACTGTCTGATCTCACTGGGCCCACCCCTGGGTTACACTCTGTCTGATCATACTGGGCCCATCCCCGGGTTACACACTCTCTGATCTCACTGGGCCCACCCCCGGGTTACACACTGTCTGATCTCACTGGGCCCCCGGGTCACACACTGTCTGATCTCACTGGGCCCACCCCCGGGTTACACACTGTCTGATCTCACTGGGCCCACCCCCGGGTTACACACTGTCTGATCTCACTGGGCCCCCGGGTTACACACTGTCTGATCTCACTGGGCCCACCCCCAGGTTACACACTGTCTGATCTCACTGGGCCCACCCCCGGGTTACACACTATCTGATCCCACTGGGCCCACCCCCGGGTTACACTCTGTCTGATCTCATTGGGCCCCCGAGTTACACACTGCTTGATCTCACTGGGCCCACCCCGCGTTACACACTGTCTGATCTCACTGGGCCCACCCCTGGGTTACACACTGTCTGATCTCACTGGGCCCACACCCGGGTTACACACTGTCTGATCTCGCTGGGCCCACCCCCGGGTTTCACACTGTCTGATCTCACTGGGCCCGCCCCCGGGTTACACACTGTCTGATCTCACTGGGCCCCCGGGTTATACACTGTCTGAGCTCACTGGACCCACCCCCGGTTTACACACTGTCTGATCTCAATGGGCCCCTGGGTTACACACTGTCTGATCTCACTGGGCCCACACACGGGTTACACACTGTCTGATCTCAATAGCCCACCCACGGGTTACAGACTGTCTGATGTAACTGGGCACAACCCCGGGTTACACACTGTCTGATCTCACTGGGCCCACCCCCGGGTTACACACTGTCTGATCTCATTGGGCCCACCCCCGGGTTACACACTGTCTGATCTCACTGGGCCCGCGGGTTACACACTGTCTGATCTCACTGGTCACACCCCGAGGTTACACACTGTCTGATCTCACTGGGCCCACACCCGGGTTACACAGTGTCTGATCTCACTGGGCCCACCCCCGGGTTACACTCTGTCTGATCTCACTGGGCCCACCACTGGGTTACAGACCGTCTGATCTCACTGGCCCACCCCCGTGTTACACACTGTCTGATCTCACTGGGCCCATCCCCGGGTTACACAGTGTCTGATGTCACTGGGCCCCCGGGTTACACACTGTCTGATCTCACTTGGCCCACCGTTGGGTTACACACAGTCTGATCTCACTGGGCCCACCCACGAGTTACACACTGTCTGATCTCACTGGGCCCACCCCCGGGTTACACACTGTCTGATCTCACTGGGCCCACCCCCGTGTTACACACTGTCTGAGCTCACTGGGCCCCCGGGTTACACACTGTCTGATCTCACTGGGCCCACACCCGGGTTACACACTGTCTGATCTCACTGGGCCCATCCCCGTGTTACACACTGTCTGATCTCACTGGACATCCGGGTTACACACTTTCTGATCTCACTCGGCCCACCCCCGGGTTACACACTGTCTGATCTCACTGGGCACACCCCGGGGTTAAACAGTGTCTGATCTCTCTGGGCCCCCGGGTTACACACTGTCTGATCTCACTGGTCCCACCCCCGGGTTACACTCTGTCTGATCTCACAGGGCCCCCGGGTTACACACTGCTTGATCTCACTGGGCCCACACCAGGGTTACACACTATCTGATCCCACTGGGCCCACCCCCGGGTTACACTCTGGCTGATCTCACTGGGCCCCCGGGTTACACACTGCTTGATCTCACTGGGCCCACCCCGGGTTACACACTGTCTGATCTCACTGGGCCCACCCCCAGGTATCACACTGTCTGATCTCACTGGGCCCACCTCCGGGTTACACACTGTCTGATCTCACTGGTCCCCCGGGTTACACACTGTCTGATCTCACTGGGCCCACCCCTGGGTTACACACTGTCTGATCTCACTGGGCCCACCCCCGGTTTACACACTGTCTGATCTCACTGGGCTCACCCCCGGGTGACACACTGTCTGATCTCACTGGGCCCGCCCCCGGGTTACACACTGTCTGATCTCACTGGGCCCCCGGGTTACACACTGTCTGATCATACTGGGCCCATCCCCGGGTTACACACTGTCTGATCTCACTGGGCCCACCTCCGGGTTACACACTGTCTGATCTCACTGGGCCCCCGGGTCACACACTGTCTGATCTCACTGGGCCCACCCCCGGGTTACACACTGTCTGATCTCACTGGGTCCACCCCCGGGTTACACACTGTCTGATCTCACTGGGCCCCCGGGTTACACACTGTCTAATCTCACTGGCCCCACCCCTGGGTTACACACTGTCTGATCTCACTGGGCCCCCGGGTTACACACTGTCTGATCTCATTGGGCCCACCCCCGAGTTACACACTGTCTGATCTCACTGGGCCCCCGGGTTACACACTGTCTGATCTCGCTGGGCCCACCCCCGAGTTACACACTGTCTGATCTCACTGGGCCCCCGGGTTACACACTGTCTGATCTCACTGGGTCCCCGGGTTACACACTGTCTGATCTCACTGGCCCCACCCCCGGGTTACACAATGTCTGATCTCACTGGGCCCCCGGGTTACACACTGTATGATCTCAGTGGCCCCGCCCCTGGGTTACACACTGTCTGATCTAACTGGGCCCCCGGGTTACACACTGTCTGATTTCACTGGGCCCACCCCCGGGTTACACACTGTCTGATCTCACTGGGCCCATCCCCGGGTGACACACTTTCTGATCTCACTGGACATCCGGGTTACACACTGTCTGATCTCACAGGGCCCGCCCCCGGGTTACACACTGTCTGATCTCACTGGTCCCATCCTCCCTGAGTTACAAACTGTCTGATCTCACTGGGCCCCCGGTTTACACACTGTCTGAACTCACTGGTCCCACCCCCAGGTTACACACTCTCTGATCTCACTGGGCACACCCCCGGGTTATATTCTGTCTGATCCCACTGGGCCAAGCCCCGGGTTACACTCTTTCTGATCTCACTGGGCCCACCACCGGGTTACAGACTTTCTGATCTCACTGGGCCCACCCCCGGGTGACACACTGTCTGATCTCACTGGGCCCACCGCCGGGTTACACACTGTCTGATCTCACTGGGCCCCCGGGTTACACACTGTCTAATCTCACTGGTCCCACCCCGAGGTTACACAGTGTCTGATCACACTGGGCCCACTCCCGGGATACACACTATCTGATCTCACTGGGCCCACCCCCGGGTTACACACTGTCTGATCTCACTGGGCCCACCCCCGTGTTACACACTGTCTGATCTCACTGGGCCCCCGGGTTACACACTGTCTGATCTCACTGGGCCCACACCCGATTACACACTGTCTGATCTCACTGGGCCCATCCCCGTGTTACACACTGTCTGATCTCACTGGACATCCGGGTTACACACTTTCTGATCTCACTCGGCCCACCCCCGGGATACACACTGTCTGATCTCACTGGGCACACCCCCGGGTTAAACAGTGTCTAATCTCTCTGGGCCCCCGGGTTACACACTGTCTGATCTCACTGGTCCCACCCCCGGGTTACACTCTGTCTGATCTCACAGGGCCCCCGGGTTACACACTGCTTGATCTCACTGGGCCCACCCCAGGGTTACACACTATCTGATCCCACTGGGCCCACCCCCGGGTTACACTCTGGCTGATCTCACTGGGCCCCCGGGTTACACACTGCTTGATCTCACTGGGCCCACCCCGGGTTACACACTGTCTGATCTCACTGGGCCCACCCCCAGGTATCACACTGTCTGATCTCACTGGGCCCACCCCCGGGTTACACACTGTCTGATCTCACTGGGCCCACCCCCGAGTTACACACTGTCTGATCTCACTTGGCCCCCGGGTTACACACTGTCTGATCTCACTGGGCCCGCCCCCGGGTTACACACTGTCTGATCTCACTGGGCCCCCGGGTTACACACTGTCTGATCATACTGGGCCCATCCCCGGGTTACACACTGTCTGATCTCACTGGGCCCACCCCCGGGTTACACACTGTCTGATCTCACTGGGCCCCCGGGTCACACACTGTCTGATCTCACTGGGCCCACCCCCGGGTTACACACTGTCTGATCTCACTGGGTCCACCCCCGGGTTACACACTGTCTGATCTCACTGGGCCCCCGGGTTACACACTGTCTGATCTCACTGGCCCCACCCCTGGGTTACACACTGTCTGATCTCACTGGGCCCCCGGGTTACACACTGTCTGATCTCATTGGGCCCACCCCCGAGTTACACACTGTCTGATCTCACTGGGCCCCCGGGTTACACACTGTCTGATCTCGCTGGGCCCACCCCCGAGTTACACACTGTCTGATCTCACTGGGCCCCCGGGTTACACACTGTCTGAACTCACTGGGACCCCGGGTTACACACTGTCTGATCTCACTGGCCCCACCCCCGGGTTACACACTGTCTGATCTCACTGGGCCCCCGGGTGACACACTGTATGATCTCAGTGGCCCCGCCCCTGGGTTACACACTGTCTGATCTCACTGGGCCCCCGGGTTACACACTGTCTGATCTCACTGGGCCCACCCCCGGGTTACACACTGTCTGATCTCACTGGGCCCATCCCCGGGTTACACACTTTCTGATCTCACTGGACATCCGGGTTACACACTGTCTGATCTCACTGGGCCCGCCCCCGGGTTACACACTGTCTGATCTCAATGGGCCCCCGGGTTACACACTGTCTGATCTCACTGGGCCCCCGGATTACACACTGTCTGATCTCACTGGGCCCACCACTGGGTTACACACTGTCTGATCTAACTGGGCCCACCCCCGGGTTACACACTGTCTGATCTCACTGGGCCCACCCCCGGGTTACACCCTTTCTGATCTCACTGGGCCCACCCCCGGGTTACACACTGTCTGATCTCACTGGTCCCATCCTCCCTGAGTTACAAACTGTCTGATCTCACTGGGCCCCCGGTTTACACACTGTCTGAACTCACTGGGCCCACCCCCGGTTTGCACACTCTCTGATCTCACTGGGTCCCCGGGTTACACACTGTCTGATCTCACTGGTCCCACCCCAGGTTACACACTCTCTGATCTCACTGGGCACACCCCCGGGTTATATTCTGTCTGATCCCACTGGGCCAAGCCCCGGGTTACACACTGTCTGATCTCACTGGGCCCCCGGGTTACACACTGTCTGATCTCACTGGGCCCACCACTGGGTTACACACTGTCTGATCTAACTGGGCCCACCCCCGGGTTACACACTGTCTGATCTCACTGGGCCCACACCCGGGTTACAACCTGTCTGATCTCACTGGGCCCACCCCCGGGTTACACACTGTCTGATCTCACTGGTCCCATCCTCCCTGAGTTACAAACTGTCTGATCTCACTGGGCCCCCGGTTTACACACTGTCTGAACTCACTGGGCCCACCCCCGGTTTGCACACTCTCTGATCTCACTGGGTCCCCGGGTTACACACTGTCTGATCTCACTGGTCCCACCCCAGGTTACACACTCTCTGATCTCACTGGGCACACCCCCGGGTTATATTCTGTCTGATCCCACTGGGCCAAGCCCCGGGTTACACTCTTTCTGATCTCACTGGGCCCACCACCGGGTTACAGACTTTCTGATGTCACTGGGCCCACCCCCGGGTGACACACTGTCTGATCTCACTGGGCCCACCGCCGGGTTACACACTGTCTGATCTCACTGGGCCCCCGGGTTACACACTGTCTGATCTCACTGGTCCCACCCCGAGGTTACACAGTGTCTGATCACACTGGGCCCACTCCCGGGATACACACTATCTGATCTCACTGGGCCCACCCCCGGGTTACACACTGTCTGATCTCACTGGGCCCACCCCCGGGTTACACACTATCTGATCTCACTGGGCCCACCCCCGGGTTACACACTGTCTGATCTCACTGGGCCCACCCCCGGGTTACACACTGTCTGATCTCACTGGGCCCGCCCCCGGGTTACACACTGTCTGATCTCACTGGGCCCCCGGGTTACACACTGTCTGATCATACTGGGCCCATCCCCGGGTTACACACTGTCTGATCTCACTGGGCCCCCGGGTCACACACTGTCTGTTCTCACTGGGCCCACCCCCGGGTTACACACTGTCTGATCTCACTGGGTCCACCCCCGGGTTACACACTGTCTGATCTCACTGTGCCCCCGGGTTACACACTGTCTGATCTCGCTGGCCCCTCCCCTGGGTTACACACTGTCTGATCTCACTGGCCCCACCCCTGGGTTACACACTGTCTGATCTCACTGGGCCCACCCCCGAGTTACACACTGTCTGATCTCACTGGGCCCCCGGGTTACACACTGTCTGATCTCGCTGTGTCCCCGGGTTACACACTGTCTGATCTCACTGGCCCCACCCCCGGGTTACACACTGTCTGATCTCACTGGCCCCACCCCCGGGTTACACACTGTCTGATCTCACTGGGCCCCCGGGTTACACACTGTATGATCTCAGTGGCCCCGCCCCTGGGTTACACACTGTCTGATCTCACTGGGCCCCCGGGTTACACACTGTCTGATCTCACTGGGCCCACCCCCGGGTTACACACTGTCTGATCTCACTGGGCCCGCCCCCGGGTTATACACTGTCTGATCTCACTGGGCCCCCGGGTTACACACTGTCTGAGCTCACTGGACCCACCCCCGGGTTACACACTGTCTGATCTCACTGGGCCCCCGGGTTACACACTGTCTGATCTCACTGGGCCCACCCCTGGGTTACACACTGCTGATCTCACTGGGCCCACACACGGGTTACACACTGTCTGATCTCGATAGCCCACCCCCGGGTTACAGACTGTCTGATGTCACTGGGCCCAACTCCGGGTTACACACTGTCTGATCTCACTGGGCCCACCCCCGGGTTACACACTGTCTGATCTCACTGGGCCCACCCCCGGGTTACACACTGTCTGATCTCACTGGGCCCGCGGGTTACACACTGTCTGATCTCACTAGTCCCACCCCGAGGTTACACACTGTCTGATCTCACTGGGCCCACACCCGGGTTACACAGTGTCTGATCTCACTGGGCCCACCCCCGGGTTACACTCTTTCTGATCACACTGGGTCCACCACTGGGTTACAGACCGTCCGATCTCACTGGCCCACCCCCGGGTTACACACTGTCTGATCTCACTGGGCCCACCCCCGGGTTACACACTGTCTGATGTCACTGGGCCCCCGGGTTACACACTGTCTGATCTCACTTGGCCCACCGTTGCTTACACACAGTCTGATCTCACTGGGCCCAGCCACGAGTTACACACTGTCTGATCTCACTGGGCCCACCCCCGGGTTACACACTGTCTGATCTCACTGGGCCCATCCCCGTGTTACACACTGTCTAATCTCACTGGGCCCCCGGGTTGCACACTGTCTGATCTCACTGGGTCCCCGGGTTACACACTGTCTGATCTCACTGGACATCCGGGTTACACACTTTCTGATCTCACTCGGCCCACCCCGGTTACACACTGTCTGATCTCACTGGGCACACCCCCGGGTTAAACACTGTCTGATCTCACTGGGCCCAACCCAGGGTTACACACTATCTGATCCCACTGGTCCCACCCCCGGATTACACTCTGTCTGATCTCACTGGGCCCCCGGGTTACACACTGCTTGATCTCGCTGGGCCCACACCGGGTTACACACTCTCTGATCTCACTGGGCCCATCCCCAGGTTACACACTGTCTGATCTCACTGGGCCCACACCCGGGTTACACACTGTCTGATCTCACTTGGCCCCCGGGTTACACATGTCTGATCTCACTGGGCCCATCCCCGGATTACACACTGTCTGATCGCACTGGCCCCACCCCCGGGTTAAACACTCTCTGATCTCACTGGGCCCACGGGTTACACACTGTCTGATCTCACTGGGCCCACACCCGGGTTACACACTGTCTGATCTCACTGGGCCCATCCCCGGGTTACACACTGTCTGATCTCACTGGGCCCCCGGGTTACACACTGTCTGATCTCACTGGGCCCACCCCCGGGTTACACACTGTCTGATCTCACTGGGCCCACCCCCGGGTTACACACTGTCTGATCTCACTGGGCCCGCGGGTTACACACTGTCTGATCTCACTGGTCCCACCCCGAGGTTACACACTGTCTGATCTCACTGGGCCCAAACACGGGTTACACAGTGTCTGATCTCACTGGGCCCACCCCCGGGTTACACTCTGTCTGATCTCACTGTGCCCACCACTGGGTTACAGAACGTCTGATCTCACTGGCCCACCCCCGGGTTACACACTGTCTGATCTCACTGGGCCCACCCCCGGGTTACACACTGTCTGATCTCACTTGGCCCACCGGTGGGTTACACACAGTCTGATCTCACTGGGCCCATCCACGAGTTACACACTGTCTGATCTCACTGGGCCCCCGGGTTACACACTGTCTGATCTCACTGGGTCACCGGGTTATACACTGTCTGATCGCACTGGTCCCACCCCCGGGTTAAACACTCTCTGATCTCACTGGGCCCCCGGGTTACACACTGCTTGATCTCACTGGGCCCCCGGGTTACACACTGTCTGATCTCACTGGTCCCACCCCCGGGTTACACTCTGTCTGACCTCACTGGGCCCCCGGGTTACACACTGCTTGATCTCACTGGGCCCACCCCAGGGTTACACACTATCTGATCCCACTGGGCCCACCCCCGGGTTACACTCTGTCTGATCTCACTGGGCCCCCGGGTTACACACTGCTTGATCTCACTGGGCCCACCCCGGTTTACACACTGTCTGATCTCACTGGGCCCACCCCAGGGTTACACACTATCTGATCTCACTGGGCCCACCCCCGGATTACACTCTGTCTGATCTCACTGGGCCCCCGGGTTACACACTGCTTGATCTCACTGGGCCTTACACCGGGTTACACACTGTCTGATCTCACTGGGCCCATCCCCAGGTTACACACTGTCTGATCTCACTGGGCCCACCCCCGGCTTACACACTGTCTGATCTCATCTTGGCCCCCGAGTTACACACTGTCTGATCTCACTGGGCCCACCCCTGGGTTACACTCTGTCTGATCATACTGGGCCCATCCCCGGGTTACACACTCTCTGATCTCACTGGGCCCACCCCCGGGTTACACACTGTCTGATCTCACTGGGCCCCCGGGTCACACACTGTCTGATCTCACTGGGCCCACCCCCGGGTTACACACTGTCTGATCTCACTGGGCCCACCCCCGGGTTACACACTGTCTGATCTCACTGGGCCCCCGGGTTACACACTGTCTGATCTCACTGGGCCCACCCCCAGGTTACACACTGTCTGATCTCACTGGGCCCACCCCCGGGTTACACACTATCTGATCCCACTGGGCCCACCCCCGGGTTACACTCTGTCTGATCTCATTGGGCCCCCGAGTTACACACTGCTTGATCTCACTGGGCCCACCCCGCGTTACACACTGTCTGATCTCACTGGGCCCACCCCTGGGTTACACACTGTCTGATCTCACTGGGCCCACACCCGGGTTACACACTGTCTGATCTCGCTGGGCCCACCCCCGGGTTTCACACTGTCTGATCTCACTGGGCCCGCCCCCGGGTTACACACTGTCTGATCTCACTGGGCCCCCGGGTTATACACTGTCTGAGCTCACTGGACCCACCCCCGGTTTACACACTGTCTGATCTCAATGGGCCCCTGGGTTACACACTGTCTGATCTCACTGGGCCCACACACGGGTTACACACTGTCTGATCTCAATAGCCCACCCACGGGTTACAGACTGTCTGATGTAACTGGGCACAACCCCGGGTTACACACTGTCTGATCTCACTGGGCCCACCCCCGGGTTACACACTGTCTGATCTCATTGGGCCCACCCCCGGGTTACACACTGTCTGATCTCACTGGGCCCGCGGGTTACACACTGTCTGATCTCACTGGTCACACCCCGAGGTTACACACTGTCTGATCTCACTGGGCCCACACCCGGGTTACACAGTGTCTGATCTCACTGGGCCCACCCCCGGGTTACACTCTGTCTGATCTCACTGGGCCCACCACTGGGTTACAGACCGTCTGATCTCACTGGCCCACCCCCGTGTTACACACTGTCTGATCTCACTGGGCCCATCCCCGGGTTACACAGTGTCTGATGTCACTGGGCCCCCGGGTTACACACTGTCTGATCTCACTTGGCCCACCGTTGGGTTACACACAGTCTGATCTCACTGGGCCCACCCACGAGTTACACACTGTCTGATCTCACTGGGCCCACCCCCGGGTTACACACTGTCTGATCTCACTGGGCCCACCCCCGTGTTACACACTGTCTGAGCTCACTGGGCCCCCGGGTTACACACTGTCTGATCTCACTGGGCCCACACCCGGGTTACACACTGTCTGATCTCACTGGGCCCATCCCCGTGTTACACACTGTCTGATCTCACTGGACATCCGGGTTACACACTTTCTGATCTCACTCGGCCCACCCCCGGGTTACACACTGTCTGATCTCACTGGGCACACCCCGGGGTTAAACAGTGTCTGATCTCTCTGGGCCCCCGGGTTACACACTGTCTGATCTCACTGGTCCCACCCCCGGGTTACACTCTGTCTGATCTCACAGGGCCCCCGGGTTACACACTGCTTGATCTCACTGGGCCCACACCAGGGTTACACACTATCTGATCCCACTGGGCCCACCCCCGGGTTACACTCTGGCTGATCTCACTGGGCCCCCGGGTTACACACTGCTTGATCTCACTGGGCCCACCCCGGGTTACACACTGTCTGATCTCACTGGGCCCACCCCCAGGTATCACACTGTCTGATCTCACTGGGCCCACCTCCGGGTTACACACTGTCTGATCTCACTGGTCCCCCGGGTTACACACTGTCTGATCTCACTGGGCCCACCCCTGGGTTACACACTGTCTGATCTCACTGGGCCCACCCCCGGTTTACACACTGTCTGATCTCACTGGGCTCACCCCCGGGTGACACACTGTCTGATCTCACTGGGCCCGCCCCCGGGTTACACACTGTCTGATCTCACTGGGCCCCCGGGTTACACACTGTCTGATCATACTGGGCCCATCCCCGGGTTACACACTGTCTGATCTCACTGGGCCCACCTCCGGGTTACACACTGTCTGATCTCACTGGGCCCCCGGGTCACACACTGTCTGATCTCACTGGGCCCACCCCCGGGTTACACACTGTCTGATCTCACTGGGTCCACCCCCGGGTTACACACTGTCTGATCTCACTGGGCCCCCGGGTTACACACTGTCTAATCTCACTGGCCCCACCCCTGGGTTACACACTGTCTGATCTCACTGGGCCCCCGGGTTACACACTGTCTGATCTCATTGGGCCCACCCCCGAGTTACACACTGTCTGATCTCACTGGGCCCCCGGGTTACACACTGTCTGATCTCGCTGGGCCCACCCCCGAGTTACACACTGTCTGATCTCACTGGGCCCCCGGGTTACACACTGTCTGATCTCACTGGGTCCCCGGGTTACACACTGTCTGATCTCACTGGCCCCACCCCCGGGTTACACAATGTCTGATCTCACTGGGCCCCCGGGTTACACACTGTATGATCTCAGTGGCCCCGCCCCTGGGTTACACACTGTCTGATCTAACTGGGCCCCCGGGTTACACACTGTCTGATTTCACTGGGCCCACCCCCGGGTTACACACTGTCTGATCTCACTGGGCCCATCCCCGGGTGACACACTTTCTGATCTCACTGGACATCCGGGTTACACACTGTCTGATCTCACAGGGCCCGCCCCCGGGTTACACACTGTCTGATCTCACTGGTCCCATCCTCCCTGAGTTACAAACTGTCTGATCTCACTGGGCCCCCGGTTTACACACTGTCTGAACTCACTGGTCCCACCCCCAGGTTACACACTCTCTGATCTCACTGGGCACACCCCCGGGTTATATTCTGTCTGATCCCACTGGGCCAAGCCCCGGGTTACACTCTTTCTGATCTCACTGGGCCCACCACCGGGTTACAGACTTTCTGATCTCACTGGGCCCACCCCCGGGTGACACACTGTCTGATCTCACTGGGCCCACCGCCGGGTTACACACTGTCTGATCTCACTGGGCCCCCGGGTTACACACTGTCTAATCTCACTGGTCCCACCCCGAGGTTACACAGTGTCTGATCACACTGGGCCCACTCCCGGGATACACACTATCTGATCTCACTGGGCCCACCCCCGGGTTACACACTGTCTGATCTCACTGGGCCCACCCCCGTGTTACACACTGTCTGATCTCACTGGGCCCCCGGGTTACACACTGTCTGATCTCACTGGGCCCACACCCGATTACACACTGTCTGATCTCACTGGGCCCATCCCCGTGTTACACACTGTCTGATCTCACTGGACATCCGGGTTACACACTTTCTGATCTCACTCGGCCCACCCCCGGGATACACACTGTCTGATCTCACTGGGCACACCCCCGGGTTAAACAGTGTCTAATCTCTCTGGGCCCCCGGGTTACACACTGTCTGATCTCACTGGTCCCACCCCCGGGTTACACTCTGTCTGATCTCACAGGGCCCCCGGGTTACACACTGCTTGATCTCACTGGGCCCACCCCAGGGTTACACACTATCTGATCCCACTGGGCCCACCCCCGGGTTACACTCTGGCTGATCTCACTGGGCCCCCGGGTTACACACTGCTTGATCTCACTGGGCCCACCCCGGGTTACACACTGTCTGATCTCACTGGGCCCACCCCCAGGTATCACACTGTCTGATCTCACTGGGCCCACCCCCGGGTTACACACTGTCTGATCTCACTGGGCCCACCCCCGAGTTACACACTGTCTGATCTCACTTGGCCCCCGGGTTACACACTGTCTGATCTCACTGGGCCCACCCCCGGGTTACACACTGTCTGATCTCACTGGGCTCACCCCCGGGTTACACACTGTCTGATCTCACTGGGCCCGCCCCCGGGTTACACACTGTCTGATCTCACTGGGCCCCCGGGTTACACACTGTCTGATCATACTGGGCCCATCCCCGGGTTACACACTGTCTGATCTCACTGGGCCCACCCCCGGGTTACACACTGTCTGATCTCACTGGGCCCCCGGGTCACACACTGTCTGATCTCACTGGGCCCACCCCCGGGTTACACACTGTCTGATCTCACTGGGTCCACCCCCGGGTTACACACTGTCTGATCTCACTGGGCCCCCGGGTTACACACTGTCTGATCTCACTGGCCCCACCCCTGGGTTACACACTGTCTGATCTCACTGGGCCCCCGGGTTACACACTGTCTGATCTCATTGGGCCCACCCCCGAGTTACACACTGTCTGATCTCACTGGGCCCCCGGGTTACACACTGTCTGATCTCGCTGGGCCCACCCCCGAGTTACACACTGTCTGATCTCACTGGGCCCCCGGGTTACACACTGTCTGAACTCACTGGGACCCCGGGTTACACACTGTCTGATCTCACTGGCCCCACCCCCGGGTTACACACTGTCTGATCTCACTGGGCCCCCGGGTGACACACTGTATGATCTCAGTGGCCCCGCCCCTGGGTTACACACTGTCTGATCTCACTGGGCCCCCGGGTTACACACTGTCTGATCTCACTGGGCCCACCCCCGGGTTACACACTGTCTGATCTCACTGGGCCCATCCCCGGGTTACACACTTTCTGATCTCACTGGACATCCGGGTTACACACTGTCTGATCTCACTGGGCCCGCCCCCGGGTTACACACTGTCTGATCTCAATGGGCCCCCGGGTTACACACTGTCTGATCTCACTGGGCCCCCGGATTACACACTGTCTGATCTCACTGGGCCCACCACTGGGTTACACACTGTCTGATCTAACTGGGCCCACCCCCGGGTTACACACTGTCTGATCTCACTGGGCCCACCCCCGGGTTACACCCTTTCTGATCTCACTGGGCCCACCCCCGGGTTACACACTGTCTGATCTCACTGGTCCCATCCTCCCTGAGTTACAAACTGTCTGATCTCACTGGGCCCCCGGTTTACACACTGTCTGAACTCACTGGGCCCACCCCCGGTTTGCACACTCTCTGATCTCACTGGGTCCCCGGGTTACACACTGTCTGATCTCACTGGTCCCACCCCAGGTTACACACTCTCTGATCTCACTGGGCACACCCCCGGGTTATATTCTGTCTGATCCCACTGGGCCAAGCCCCGGGTTACACACTGTCTGATCTCACTGGGCCCCCGGGTTACACACTGTCTGATCTCACTGGGCCCACCACTGGGTTACACACTGTCTGATCTAACTGGGCCCACCCCCGGGTTACACACTGTCTGATCTCACTGGGCCCACACCCGGGTTACAACCTGTCTGATCTCACTGGGCCCACCCCCGGGTTACACACTGTCTGATCTCACTGGTCCCATCCTCCCTGAGTTACAAACTGTCTGATCTCACTGGGCCCCCGGTTTACACACTGTCTGAACTCACTGGGCCCACCCCCGGTTTGCACACTCTCTGATCTCACTGGGTCCCCGGGTTACACACTGTCTGATCTCACTGGTCCCACCCCAGGTTACACACTCTCTGATCTCACTGGGCACACCCCCGGGTTATATTCTGTCTGATCCCACTGGGCCAAGCCCCGGGTTACACTCTTTCTGATCTCACTGGGCCCACCACCGGGTTACAGACTTTCTGATGTCACTGGGCCCACCCCCGGGTGACACACTGTCTGATCTCACTGGGCCCACCGCCGGGTTACACACTGTCTGATCTCACTGGGCCCCCGGGTTACACACTGTCTGATCTCACTGGTCCCACCCCGAGGTTACACAGTGTCTGATCACACTGGGCCCACTCCCGGGATACACACTATCTGATCTCACTGGGCCCACCCCCGGGTTACACACTGTCTGATCTCACTGGGCCCACCCCCGGGTTACACACTATCTGATCTCACTGGGCCCACCCCCGGGTTACACACTGTCTGATCTCACTGGGCCCACCCCCGGGTTACACACTGTCTGATCTCACTGGGCCCGCCCCCGGGTTACACACTGTCTGATCTCACTGGGCCCCCGGGTTACACACTGTCTGATCATACTGGGCCCATCCCCGGGTTACACACTGTCTGATCTCACTGGGCCCCCGGGTCACACACTGTCTGTTCTCACTGGGCCCACCCCCGGGTTACACACTGTCTGATCTCACTGGGTCCACCCCCGGGTTACACACTGTCTGATCTCACTGTGCCCCCGGGTTACACACTGTCTGATCTCGCTGGCCCCTCCCCTGGGTTACACACTGTCTGATCTCACTGGCCCCACCCCTGGGTTACACACTGTCTGATCTCACTGGGCCCACCCCCGAGTTACACACTGTCTGATCTCACTGGGCCCCCGGGTTACACACTGTCTGATCTCGCTGTGTCCCCGGGTTACACACTGTCTGATCTCACTGGCCCCACCCCCGGGTTACACACTGTCTGATCTCACTGGCCCCACCCCCGGGTTACACACTGTCTGATCTCACTGGGCCCCCGGGTTACACACTGTATGATCTCAGTGGCCCCGCCCCTGGGTTACACACTGTCTGATCTCACTGGGCCCCCGGGTTACACACTGTCTGATCTCACTGGGCCCACCCCCGGGTTACACACTGTCTGATCTCACTGGGCCCGCCCCCGGGTTATACACTGTCTGATCTCACTGGGCCCCCGGGTTACACACTGTCTGAGCTCACTGGACCCACCCCCGGGTTACACACTGTCTGATCTCACTGGGCCCCCGGGTTACACACTGTCTGATCTCACTGGGCCCACCCCTGGGTTACACACTGCTGATCTCACTGGGCCCACACACGGGTTACACACTGTCTGATCTCGATAGCCCACCCCCGGGTTACAGACTGTCTGATGTCACTGGGCCCAACTCCGGGTTACACACTGTCTGATCTCACTGGGCCCACCCCCGGGTTACACACTGTCTGATCTCACTGGGCCCACCCCCGGGTTACACACTGTCTGATCTCACTGGGCCCGCGGGTTACACACTGTCTGATCTCACTAGTCCCACCCCGAGGTTACACACTGTCTGATCTCACTGGGCCCACACCCGGGTTACACAGTGTCTGATCTCACTGGGCCCACCCCCGGGTTACACTCTTTCTGATCACACTGGGTCCACCACTGGGTTACAGACCGTCCGATCTCACTGGCCCACCCCCGGGTTACACACTGTCTGATCTCACTGGGCCCACCCCCGGGTTACACACTGTCTGATGTCACTGGGCCCCCGGGTTACACACTGTCTGATCTCACTTGGCCCACCGTTGCTTACACACAGTCTGATCTCACTGGGCCCAGCCACGAGTTACACACTGTCTGATCTCACTGGGCCCACCCCCGGGTTACACACTGTCTGATCTCACTGGGCCCATCCCCGTGTTACACACTGTCTAATCTCACTGGGCCCCCGGGTTGCACACTGTCTGATCTCACTGGGTCCCCGGGTTACACACTGTCTGATCTCACTGGACATCCGGGTTACACACTTTCTGATCTCACTCGGCCCACCCCGGTTACACACTGTCTGATCTCACTGGGCACACCCCCGGGTTAAACACTGTCTGATCTCACTGGGCCCAACCCAGGGTTACACACTATCTGATCCCACTGGTCCCACCCCCGGATTACACTCTGTCTGATCTCACTGGGCCCCCGGGTTACACACTGCTTGATCTCGCTGGGCCCACACCGGGTTACACACTCTCTGATCTCACTGGGCCCATCCCCAGGTTACACACTGTCTGATCTCACTGGGCCCACACCCGGGTTACACACTGTCTGATCTCACTTGGCCCCCGGGTTACACATGTCTGATCTCACTGGGCCCATCCCCGGATTACACACTGTCTGATCTCACTGGGCCCACCCCCAGGTTACACACTGTCTGATCTCACTGGGCCCACCCGCGGGTTACACACTATCTGATCCCACTGGGCCCACCCCCGGGTTACACTCTGTCTGATCTCACTGGGCCCCCGAGTTACACACTGCTTGATCTCACTGGGCCCACCCCGGGTTACACACTGTCTGATCTCATTGGGCCCACCCCTGGGTTACACACTGTCTGATCTCACTGGGCCCACACCCGGGTTACACACTGTCTGAGCTCACTGGACCCACCCCCGGGTTACACACTGTCTGATCTCACTGGGCCCCTGGGTTACACACTGTCTGATCTCACTGGGCCCACCCCTGGGTTACACACTGTCTGATCTCACTGGGCCCATCCCCGGATTACACACTGTCTGATCTCACTGGACCCACCCCCAGGTTACACACTGTCTGATCTCACTGGGCCCACCCCCGGGTTACACACTATCTGATCCCACTGGGCCCACCCCCGGGTTACACTCTGTCTGATCTCACTGGGCCCCCGAGTTACACACTGCTTGATCTCACTGGGCCCACCCCGGGTTACACACTGTCTGATCTCATTGGGCCCACCCCTGGGTTACACACTGTCTGATCTCACTGGGCCCACACCCGGGTTACACACTGTCTGAGCTCACTGGACCCACCCCCGGGTTACACACTGTCTGATCTCACTGGGCCCCTGGGTTACACACTGTCTGATCTCACTGGGCCCACCCCTGGGTTACACACTGTCTGATCTCACTGGGCCCACACACGGGTTACACACTGTCTGATCTCAATAGCCCACCCACGGGTTACAGACTGTCTGATGTCACTGGGCCCAACCCCGGGTTACACACTGTCTGATCTCACTGGGCCCAACCACGGGTTACACACTGTTTGATCTCACTGGGCCCACCCCCGCGTTACACACTGTCTGATCTCACTGGGCCCCCAGGTTACACTCTGTCTGATCTCACTGGGCCCACCACTGGGTTACAGACCGTCTGATCTCACTCGGCCCACCCCCGGGTTACACACTGTCTGATCTCACTGGGCACACCCCCGGGTTAAACACTGTCTGATCTCTCTGGGCCCCCGGGTTACACACTGTCTGATTTGACTGGTCACACCCCCGGGTTACACTCTGTCTGATCTCACAGGGCCCCCGGGTTACACGCTGCTTGATCTCACTGGGCCCACCCCAGGGTTACACACTATCTGATCCCACTGGGCCCACCCCCGGGTTACACTCTGTCTGATCTCACTGGGCCCCCGTGTTACACACTGCTTGATCTCACTGGGCCCACCCCGGGTTACACACTGTCTGATCTCACTGGGCCCACCCCAAGGTTACACACTGTCTGATCTCACTGGGCCCACCCCCGGGTTACACACTGTCTGATCTCACTGGTCCCCCGGGTTACACACTGTCTGATCTCACTGGGCCCACCCCTGGGTTACACACTGTCTGATCTCACTGGGCCCACCCCCGGGTTACACACTGTCTGATCTCACTGGGCTCACCCCCGGGTTACACACTGTCTGATCTCACTGGGCCCGCCCCCGGGTTACACACTGTCTGATCTCACTGGGCCCCCGGGTTACACACTGTCTGATCATACTGGGCCCATCCCCGGGTTACACACTGTCTGATCTCACTGGGCCCACACACGGGTTACACACTGTCTGATCTCACTGGGCCCCCGGGTCACACACTGTCTGATCTCACTGGGCCCACCCCCGGGTTACACACTGTCTGATCTCACTGGGTCCACCCCCGGGTAACACACTGTCTGATCTCACTGGGCCCCCGGGTTACACACTGTCTGATCTCACTGGCCCCACCCCTGGGTTACACACTGTCTGATCTCACTGGGCCCCCGGGTTACACACTGTCTGATCTCATTGGGCCCACCCCCGAGTTACACACTGTCTGATCTCACTGGGCCCCCGCGTTACACACTGTCTGATCTCGCTGGGACCACCCCCGAGTTACACGCTGTCTGATCTCACTGGGCCCCCGGGTTACACACTGTCGGATCTCACTGGGTCCCCGGGTTACACACTGTCTGATCTCACTGGCCCCATCCCCGGGTTACACACTGTCTGATCTCACTGGGCCCCCGGGTTACACACTGTCTGATCTCGCTGTGTCCCGGGTTACACACTGTCTGATCTCACTGGCCCCACCCCCGGGTTACACACTGTCTGATCTCACTGGCCCCACCCCCGGGTTACACACTGTCTGATCTCACTGGGCCCCCGGGTTACACACTGTATGATCTCAGTGGCCCCGTCCCTGGGTTACACACTGTCTGATCTCACTGGGCCCCCGGGTTACACACTGTCTGATCTCACTGGGCCCACCCCCGGGTTACACACTGTCTGATCTCACTGGGCCCGCCCCCGGGTTATACACTGTCTGATCTCACTGGGCCCCCGGGTTACACACTGTCTGAGCTCACTGGACCCACCCCCGGGTTACACACTGTCTGATCTCACTGGGCCCCCGGGTTACACACTGTCTGATCTCACTGGGCCCACCCCTGGGTTACACACTGCTGATCTCACTGGGCCCACACACGGGTTACACACTGTCTGATCTCGATAGCCCACCCCCGGGTTACAGACTGTCTGATGTCACTGGGCCCAACTCCGGGTTACACACTGTCTGATCTCACTGGGCCCACCCCCGGGTTACACACTGTCTGATCTCACTGGGCCCACCCCCGGGTTACACACTGTCTGATCTCACTGGGCCCGCGGGTTACACACTGTCTGATCTCACTAGTCCCACCCCGAGGTTACACACTGTCTGATCTCACTGGGCCCACACCCGGGTTACACAGTGTCTGATCTCACTGGGCCCACCCCCGGGTTACACTCTGTCTGATCACACTGGGTCCACCACTGGGTTACAGACCGTCCGATCTCACTGGCCCACCCCCGGGTTACACACTGTCTGATCTCACTGGGCCCACCCCCGGGTTACACACTGTCTGATGTCACTGGGCCCCCGGGTTACACACTGTCTGATCTCACTTGGCCCACCGTTGCTTACACACAGTCTGATCTCACTGGGCCCAGCCACGAGTTACACACTGTCTGATCTCACTGGGCCCACCCCCGGGTTACACACTGTCTGATCTCACTGGGCCCACCCCCGTGTTACACACTGTCTAATCTCACTGGGCCCCCGGGTTGCACACTGTCTGATCTCACTGGGTCCCCGGGTTACACACTGTCTGATCTCACTGGACATCCGGGTTACACACTTTCTGATCTCACTCGGCCCACCCCGGTTACACACTGTCTGATCTCACTGGGCACACCCCCGGGTTAAACACTGTCTGATCTCACTGGGCCCAACCCAGGGTTACACACTATCTGATCCCACTGGTCCCACCCCCGGATTACACTCTGTCTGATCTCACTGGGCCCCCGGGTTACACACTGCTTGATCTCGCTGGGCCCACACCGGGTTACAGACTCTCTGATCTCACTGGGCCCATCCCCAGGTTACACACTGTCTGATCTCACTGGGCCCACACCCGGGTTACACACTGTCTGATCTCACTTGGCCCCCGGGTTACACATGTCTGATCTCACTGGGCCCACCCCTGGGTTACACACTGTCTGATCACACTGAGCCCATCCCCGGATTACACACTGTCTGATCTCACTGGGCCCACCCCCAGGTTACACACTGTCTGATCTCACTGGGCCCACCCCCGGGTTACACACTATCTGATCCCACTGGGCCCACCCCCGGGTTACACTCTGTCTGATCTCACTGGGCCCCCGAGTTACACACTGCTTGATCTCACTGGGCCCACCCCGGGTTACACACTGTCTGATCTCATTGGGCCCACCCCTGGGTTACACACTGTCTGATCTCACTGGGCCCACACCCGGGTTACACACTGTCTGAGCTCACTGGACCCACCCCCGGGTTACACACTGTCTGATCTCACTGGGCCCCTGGGTTACACACTGTCTGATCTCACTGGGCCCACCCCTGGGTTACACACTGTCTGATCTCACTGGGCCCACACACGGGTTACACACTGTCTGATCTCAATAGCCCACCCACGGGTTACAGACTGTCTGATGTCACTGGGCCCAACCCCGGGTTACACACTGTCTGATCTCACTGGGCCCAACCACGGGTTACACACTGTTTGATCTCACTGGGCCCACCCCCGCGTTACACACTGTCTGATCTCACTGGGCCCCCAGGTTACACTCTGTCTGATCTCACTGGGCCCACCACTGGGTTACAGACCGTCTGATCTCACTCGGCCCACCCCCGGGTTACACACTGTCTGATCTCACTGGGCACACCCCCGGGTTAAACACTGTCTGATCTCTCTGGGCCCCCGGGTTACACACTGTCTGATTTGACTGGTCACACCCCCGGGTTACACTATGTCTGATCTCACAGGGCCCCCGGGTTACACGCTGCTTGATCTCACTGGGCCCACCCCAGGGTTACACACTATCTGATCCCACTGGGCCCACCCCCGGGTTACACTCTGTCTGATCTCACTGGGCCCCCGTGTTACACACTGCTTGATCTCACTGGGCCCACCCCGGGTTACACACTGTCTGATCTCACTGGGCCCACCCCAAGGTTACACACTGTCTGATCTCACTGGGCCCACCCCCGGGTTACACACTGTCTGATCTCACTGGTCCCCCGGGTTACACACTGTCTGATCTCACTGGGCCCACCCCTGGGTTACACACTGTCTGATCTCACTGGGCCCACCCCCGGGTTACACACTGTCTGATCTCACTGGGCTCACCCCCGGGTTACACACTGTCTGATCTCACTGGGCCCGCCCCCGGGTTACACACTGTCTGATCTCACTGGGCCCCCGGGTTACACACTGTCTGATCATACTGGGCCCATCCCCGGGTTACACACTGTCTGATCTCACTGGGCCCACCCACGGGTTACACACTGTCTGATCTCACTGGGCCCCCGGGTCACACACTGTCTGATCTCACTGGGCCCACCCCCGGGTTACACACTGTCTGATCTCACTGGGTCCACCCCCGGGTTACACACTGTCTGATCTCACTGGGCCCCCGGGTTACACACTGTCTGATCTCACTGGCCCCACCCCTGGGTTACACACTGTCTGATCTCACTGGGCCCCCGGGTTACACACTGTCTGATCTCATTGGGCCCACCCCCGAGTTACACACTGTCTGATCTCACTGGGCCCCCGCGTTACACACTGTCTGATCTCGCTGGGACCACCCCCGAGTTACACGCTGTCTGATCTCACTGGGCCCCCGGGTTACACACTGTCGGATCTCACTGGGTCCCCGGGTTACACACTGTCTGATCTCACTGGCCCCATCCCCGGGTTACACACTGTCTGATCTCACTGGGCCCCCGGGTTACACACTGTATGATCTCAGTGGCACCGCCCCCGAGTTACACACTGTCTGATCTCACTGGGCCCCCGGGTTACACACTGTCGGATCTCACTGGGTCCCCGGGTTACACACTGTCTGATCTCACTGGCCCCATCCCCGGGTTACACACTGTCTGATCTCACTGGGCCCCCGGGTTACACACTGTATGATCTCAGTGGCACCGCCCCTGGGTTACACACTGTCTGATCTCACTGGGCCCCCGGGTTACACACTGTCTGATCTCACTGGGCCCACCCACGGGTTACACACTGTCTGATCTCACTGGGCCCATCCCCGGGTTACACACTGTCTGATCTCACTGGACATCCGGGTTACACACTGTCTGATCTCACTGGGCCCGCCCCCGGGTTACACACTGTCTGATCTCACTGGGCCCCCGGGTTACACACTGTCTGATCTCACTGGGCCCCCGGGTTACACACTGTCTGATCTCACTGGGCCCACCCCTGGGTTACACACTGTCTGATCTCACTGGGCCCACCCCCGGGTTACACACTGTCTGATCTCACTGGGCCCACCCCCGGGTTACACCCTGTCTGATCTCACTGGGCCCGCCCCCGGGTTACACACTGTCTGATCTCACTGGGCCCCCGGCTTACACACTGTCTGAGCTCACTGGGCCCACGCCCGGGTTACACACTGTCTGATCTCACTGGGCCGCCGGGTTACACACTGTCTGATCTCACTGGGCCCACCCCCGGGTTACACACGGTCTGAACTCACTGGGCCCACCCCCGGGTTACACACTGTCTGATCTCACTGGTCCCATCCTCCCTGAGTTACAAACTGTCTGATCTCACTGGGCCCCCGGTTTACACACTGTCTGAACTCACTGGGCCCACCCCCGGGTTACACACTCTCTGATCTCACTGGGCCGTCGGGTTACACACTGTCTGATCTCACTGGTCCCACCCCCAGGTTACACACTCTCTGATCTCACTGGGCACACCCCCGGGTTATATTCTGTCTGATCCCACTGGGCCAAGCCCCGGGTTACACTCTTTCTGATCTCACTGGGCCCACAACCGGGTTACAGACTTTCTGATCTCACTGGGCTCACCCCCGGGTGACACACTGTCTGATCTCACTGGGCCCACTGCCGGGTTACACACTGTCTGATCTCACTGGGCCCCCGGGTTACACACTGTCTGATCTCACTGGTCCCACCCCGAGGTTACACAGTGTCTGATCACACTGGGCCCACTCCCGGGATACACACTATCTGATCTCACTGGGCCCACCCCCGGGTTACACACTGTCTGATCTCACTGGGCCCACCCCCGGGTTACACACTGTCTGATCTCACTGGGCCCACCCCCAGGTTACACACTGTCTGATCTCACTGGGCCCACCCCCGGGTTACACACACTCTGATCTCACTGGTCCCGCCCCCGGGTTACACACTGTCTGATCTCACTGGGCCCCCGGGTTACACACTGTCTGATCATACTGGGCCCATCCCCGGGTTACACACTGTCTGATCTCACTGGGCCCACCCCCGGGTTACATGCTGTCTGATCTCACTGGGCCCCCGGGTCACACACTGTCTGTTCTCACTGGGCCCACCCCCGGGTTACACACTGTCTGATCTCACTGGGTCCACCCCCGGGTTACACACTGTCTGATCTCACTGGCCCCACCCCTGGGTTACACACTGTCTGATCTCACTGGGCCCCCGGGTTACACACTGTCTGATCTCACTGGGCCCATCCCCGGGTTACACACTGTCGCATCTCACTGGACATCCGGGTTAGACACTGTCTGATCTCACTGGGCCCGCCCCCGGGTTACACACTGTCTGATCTCACTGGGCCCCCGGGTTACACACTGTCTGATCTCACTGGGCCCCCGGGTAACACACTGTCTGATCTCACTGGGCCCACCCCTGGGTTACACACTGTCTGATCTCACTGGGCCCACCCCCGGGTTACACACTGTCTGATCTCACTGGGCCCACCCCCGGGTTACACCCTGTCTGATCTCACTGGGCCCGCCCCCGGGTTACACACTGTCTGATCTCACTGGGCCCCCGGCTTACACACTGTCTGATCTCACTGGGCCCCCGGGTTACACACTGTCTGATCTCGCTGGGACCACCCCCGAGTTACACACTGTCTGATCTCACTGGGCCCCCGGGTTACACACTGTCTGATCTCACTGGGTCCCCGGGTTACACACTGTCTGATCTCACTGGCCCCATCCCCGGGTTACACACTGTCTGATCTCACTGGGCCCCCGGGTTACACACTGTCTGATCTCACTGGGCCCCCGGGTTACACACTGTCTGATCTCACTGGGCCCACCCCTGGGTTACACACTGTCTGATCTCACTGGGCCCACCCCCGGGTTACACACTGTCTGATCTCACTGGGCCCACCCCCGGGTTACACCCTGTCTGATCGCACTGGGCCCGCCCCCGGGTTACACACTGTCTGATCTCACTGGGCCCCCGGCTTACACACTGTCTGAGCTCACTGGGCCCACGCCCGGGTTACACACTGTCTGATCTCACTGGGCCGCCGGGTTACACACTGTCTGATCTCACTGAGCCCACCCCCGGGTTACACACGGTCTGAACTCACTGGGCCCACCCCCGGGTTACACACTGTCTGATCTCACTGGTCCCATCCTCCCTGAGTTACAAACTGTCTGATCTCACTGGGCCCCCGGTTTACACACTGTCTGAACTCACTGGGCCCACCCCCGGGTTACACACTCTCTGATCTCACTGGGCCGTCGGGTTACACACTGTCTGATCTTACTGGTCCCACGCCCAGGTTACACATTCTCTGATCTCACTGGGCACACCCCCGGGTTATATTCTGTCTGATCCCACTGGGCCAAGCCCCGGGTTACACTCTTTCTGATCTCACTGGGCCCACCACCGGGTTACAGACTTTCTGATCTCACTGGGCTCACCCCCGGGTGACACACTGTCTGATCTCACTGGGCCCACCGCCGGGTTACACACTGTCTGATCTCACTGGGCCCCCGGGTTACACACTGTCTGATCTCACTGGTCCAACCCCGAGGTTACACAGTGTCTGATCACACTGGGCCCACTCCCGGGATACACACTATCTGATCTCACTGGGCCCACCCCCGGGTTACACACTGTCTGATCTCACTGGGCCCACCCCCGGGTTACACACTGTCTGATCTCACTGGGCCCACCCCCGGGTTACACACTGTCTGATCTCACTGGGCCCACCCCCGGGTTACACACTGTCTGATCTCACTGGGCCCGCCCCCGGGTTACACACTGTCTGATCTCACTGGGCCCCCGGGTTACACACTGTCTGATCATACTGGGCCCATCCCCGGGTTACACACTGTCTGATCTCACTGGGCCCACCCCCGGGTTACACGCTGTCTGATCTCACTGGGCCCCCGGGTCACACACTGTCTGTTCTCACTGGGCCCACCCCCGGGTTACACACTGTCTGATCTCACTGGGTCCACCCCCGGGTTACACACTGTCTGATCTCACTGGCCCCACCCCTGGGTTACACACTGTCTGATCTCACTGGGCCCCCGGGTTACACACTGTCTGATCTCACTGGGCCCATCCCCGGGTTACACACTGTCTCATCTCACTGGACATCCGGGTTACACACTGTCTGATCTCACTGGGCCCGCCCCCGGGTTACACACTGTCTGATCTCTCTGGGCCCCCGGGTTACACACTGTCTGATCTCACTGGGCCCCCGGGTTACACACTGTCTGATCTCACTGGGCCCACCCCTGGGTTACACACTGTCTGATCTCACTGCGCCCACCCCCGGGTTACACACTGTCTGATCTCACTGGGCCCACCCCCGGGTTACACCCTGTCTGATCTCACTGGGCCCGCCCCCGGGTTACACACTGTCTGATCTCACTGGGCCCCCGGCTTACACACTGTCTGAGCTCATTGGGCCCACCCCCGGGTTACACACTGTCTGATCTCACTGGGCCGCCGGGTTACACACTGTCTGATCTCACTGGGCCCACCCCCGGGTTACACACGGTCTGAACTCACTGGGCCCACCCCCGGGTTACACACTGTCTGATCTCACTGGTCCCATCCTCCCTGAGTTACAAACTGTCTGATCTCACTGGGCCCCCGGTTTACACACTGTCTGAACTCACTGGCCCCACCACCGGGTGACACACTCTCTGATCTCACTGGGCCCCCGGGTTACACACTGTCTGATCTCACTGGTCCCACCCCCAGGTTACACACTCTCTGATCTCACTGGGCACACCCCAGGGTTATATTCTGTCTGATCCCACTGGGCCAAGCCCCGGGTTACACTCTTTCTGATCTCACTGGGCCCACCACCGGGTTACAGACTTTCTGATCTCACTGGGCTCACCCCCGGGTGACACACTGTCTGATCTCACTGGGCCCACCGCCGGGTTACACACTGTCTGATCTCACTGGGCCCCCGGGTTACACACTGTCTGATCTCACTGGTCCCACCCCGAGGTTACACAGTGTCTGATCACACTGGGCCCACTCCCGGGATACACACTATCTGATCTCACTGGGCCCACCCCCGGGTTACACACTGTCTGATCTCACTGGGCCCACTCTCGGGTTACACACTGTCTGATCACACTGGGCCCACTCCCGGGATACACACTATCTGATCTCACTGGGCCCACCCCCGGTTTACACACTGTCTGACCTCACTGGGCCCGCCCCCGGGTTACACACTGTCTGATCTCACTGGCCCCCGGGTTACACACTGTCTGATCATACTGGGCCCATCCCCGGGTTACACACTGTCTGATCTCACTGGGCCCACCCCCGGGTTACACGCTGTCTGATCTCACTGGGCACCCGGGTCACACACTGTCTGTTCTCACTGGGCCCACCCCCGGGTTACACACTGTCTGATCTCACTGGGTCCACCCCCGGGTTACACACTGTCTGATCTCACTGGCCCCACCCCTGGGTTACACACTGTCTGATCTCACTGGGCCCCCGGGTTACACACTGTCTGATCTCACTGGGCCCACCCCCGAGTTACACACTGTCTGATCTCACTGGGCCCCCGGGTTACACACTGTCTGATCTCGCTGGGCCCACCCCCGAGTTACACACTGTCTGATCTCACTGGGCCCCCGGGTTACACACTGTCTGATCTCACTGGGTCCCCGGGTTACACACTGTCTGATCTCACTGGCCCCACCCCCGGGTTACACACTGTCTGATCTCACTGGGTCCCCGGTTTACACACTGTATGATCTCAGTGGCCCCGCCCCTGGGTTACACACTGTCTGATCTCACTGGGCCCCCGGGTTACACACTGTCTGATCTCACTGGGCCCACCCCCGGGTTACACACTGTCTGATCTCACTGGGCCCATCCCCGGGTTACACACTGTCTGATCTCACTGGACATCCGGGTTACACACTGTCTGATCTCACTGGGCCCGCCCCCGGGTTACACACTGTCTGATCTCACTGGGCCCCCGGGTTACACACCGTCTGATCTCACTGGGCCCCCGGGTTACATACTGTCTGATCTCACTGGGCCCACCCCTGGGTTACACACTGTCTGATCTCACTGGGCCCACCCTTGGGTTACACACTGTCTAATCTCACTGGGCCCACCCCCGGGTTACACACTGTCTGATCTCACTGGGCCGGCCCCCGGGTTACAAACTGTCTGATCTCACTGGGCCCCCGGCTTACACACTGTCTGAGCTCACTGGGCCCACCCCCGGGTTACACACTGTCTGATCTCACTGGGCCCCCGGGTTACACACTGTCTGATCTCACTGGGCCCACCCCCGGGTTACACACGGTCTGAACTCACTGGGCCCACCCCCGGGTTGCACACTGTCTGATCTCACTGGTCCCATCCTCCCTGAGTTACAAACTGTCTGATCTCACTGGGCCCCCGGTTTACACACTGTCTGAACTCACTGGGCCCACCCCCGGGTTACACACTCTCTGATCTCACTGGGCCCCCGGGTTACACACTGTCTGATCTCACTGGTCCCACCCCCAGGTTACACACTCTCTGATCTCACTGGGCACACCCCCGGGTTATATTCTGTCTGATCCCACTGGGCCAAGCCCCGGGTTACACTCTTTCTGATCTCACTAGGCCCACCACCGGTTACAGACTTTCTGATCTCACTGGGCCCACCCCCGGGTGACACACTGTCTGATCTCACTGGGCCCACCCCCGGGTTACACACTGTCTGATCTCACTGGGCCCCCGGGTTACACACTTTCTGATCTCACTGGGCCCACCCCTGGGTTACACACTGTCTGATCTCACTGGGCCCACACACGGGTTACACACTGTCTGATCTCACTGGGCCCAACCCCGGGTTACATACTGTCTGATCTCACTGGGCCCACCCCCGGGTTACACACTGTCTGATCTCACTGGGCCCACCGCCGGGTTACACACTGTCTGATCTCACTGGGCCCCCGGGTTACACACTGTCTGATCTCACTGGTCCCACCCCGAGGTTACATACTGTCTGATCTCACTGGGCCCACTCCCGGGATACACACTATCTGATCTCACTGGCCCACCCCCGGGTTACACGCTGTCTGATCTCACTGGGCCCACCCCCGAGTTACACACTGTCTGATCTCATTGGGCCCCCGGGTTACACACTGTCTGAACTCACTGGGTCCCCGGGTTACACACTGTCTGATCTCACTGGCCCCACCCCCGGGTTACACACTGTCTGATCTCACTGGGCCCCCGGGTTACACACTGTATGATCTCAGTGGCCCCGCCCCTGGGTTACACACTGTCTGATCTCACTGGGCCCCCGGGTTACTCACTGTCTGATCTCACTGGGCCCACCCCCGGGTTACACACTGTCTGATCTCACTGGGCCCACCCCCGGGTTACACACTGTCTGATCTCACTGGGCCCACCCCCGGGTTACACTCTGTCTGATCTCACTGGGCCCACCAGTGGGTTACAGACTGTCTGATCTCACTGGGCCCACACCCGGGTTACACACTGTCTGATCTCACTGGGCCCACCCCCGGGTTACACACTGTCTGATCTCACTGGGCCCCCGGGTTACACACTGTCTGATCTCACTGGGCCCACCCCCGGGTTACACACTGTCTGATCTCACTGGGCCCACCCCCGGGTTAAACACTGTCTGATCTCTCCTGGCCCCCGGGTTACACACTGTCTGATCTCACTGGGCCCACCCCTGGGTTACACACTGTCTGATCTCACTGGGCCCACACCCGGGTTACACACTGTCTGATCTCACTGGGCCCACCCCCGGGTTACACACTGTCTGATCTCACTGGGCCCGCCCCCGGGTTACACACTGTCTGATCTCACTGGGCACCCGGGTTACACACTGTCTGATCTCACTGGGCCCACACCCGGGTTACACACTGTCTGATCTCACTGGTCCCATCCTCCCTGAGTTACAAACTGTCTGATCTCACTGGGCCCCCGGTTTACACACTGTCTGAACTCACTGGGCCCAACCCCGGGTTACACAATCTCTGATCTCACTGGGCCCCCGGGTTATACACTGTCTGATCTCACTGGTCCCACCCCCAGGTTACACACTGTCTGATCTCACTGGGCACACCCCCGGGTTACATTCTGTCTGATCCCACTGGGCCCAGCCCCGGGTTATACACTGTCTGAACTCACTGGGCCCACCCACGAGTTACACACTGTCTGATCTCACTGGGCCCACCCCCGGTTTACACACTGTCTGATCTCACTGGGCCGACACCCGTGTTACACACTGTCTGATCTCACTGGGCCCCCGTTTTACACTCTGTCTGATCTCACTGGGTCCCCGGGTTACACACTGTCTGATCGCACTGGCCCCACCCCCGGGTTACACACTGTCTGATCTCACTGGGCCCCCGGGTTACACACTGTATGATATCAGTGGCCCCGTCCCTGGGTTACACACTGTCTGATCTCACTGGGCCCCCGGGTTACACACTGTCTGATCTCACTGGTCCCACCCCGAGGTTACACACTGTCTTATCTCACTGGGCCCACACCCGGGTTACACAGTGTCTGATCTCACTGGGCCCACCCCCGGGTTACACTCTGTCTGATCTCACTGGGCCCACCACTGGGTTACAGACCGTCTGATCTCACTGGCCCACCCTAGGGTTACACACTGTCTGATCTCACTGGGCCCACCCCCGTGTTACACACTGTCTGATCTCACTGGGCCCCATGGTTACAGACTTTCTGATCTCACTTGGCCCACCGTTGGGTTACACACAGTCTGATCTCACTGGGCCCACCCACGAGTTACACACTGTCTGATCTCACTGGGCCCACCCCCGGGTTACACACTGTCTGATCTCACTGGGCCCCCGGGTTACACACTGTCTGATCTCACTGGGCCCACACCCGGGTTACACACTGTCTGATCTCACTGGGCCCTATCCGGGTTACACACTGTCTGATCTCACTGGACATCCGGGTTACACACTTTCTGATCCCACTCGGCCCACCCCCGGGTTACACACTGTCTGATCTCACTGGGCACACCCACGAGTTACACACTGTCTGATCTCACTGGGCCCACCCCCGGGTTAAACACTGTCTGATCTCACTGGGCCCCCGGGTTACACACTGCTTGATCTCACTGGGCCCACCCCAGGGTTACAACCTATCTGATCCCACTGGGCCCACCTCCGGGTTACACTCTGTCTGATCTCACTGGGCCCCCGGGTTACACACTGCTTGATCTCACTGTGCCCACCCCGGGTTACACACTGTCTGTTCTCACTGGGCCCACCCCCGGGTTACACACTGTCTGATCTCACTGGGTCCACCCCCGGGTTACACACTGTCTGATCTCACTGGCCCCACCCCTGGGTTACACACTGTCTGATCTCACTGGGCCCCCGGGTTACACACTGTCTGATCTCACTGGGCCCACCCCCGAGTTACACACTGTCTGATCTCACTGGGCCCCCGGGTTACACACTGTCTGATCTCGCTGGGCCCACCCCCGAGTTACACACTGTCTGATCTCACTGGGCCCCCGGGTTACACACTGTCTGATCTCACTGGGTCCCCGGGTTACACACTGTCTGATCTCACTGGCCCCACCCCCGGGTTACACACTGTCTGATCTCACTGGGTCCCCGGTTTACACACTGTATGATCTCAGTGGCCCCGCCCCTGGGTTACACACTGTCTGATCTCACTGGGCCTCCGGGTTACACACTGTCTGATCTCACTGGGCCCACCCCCGGGTTACACACTGTCTGATCTCACTGGGCCCATCCCCGGGTTACACACTGTCTGATCTCACTGGACATCCGGGTTACACACTGTCTGATCTCACTGGGCCCGCCCCCGGGTTACACACTGTCTGATCTCACTGGGCCCCCGGGTTACACATCGTCTGATCTCACTGGGCCCCCGGGTTACATACTGTCTGATCTCACTGGGCCCACCCCTGGGTTACACACTGTCTGATCTCACTGGGCCCACCCTTGGGTTACACACTGTCTGATCTCACTGGGCCCACCCCCGGGTTACACACTGTCTGATCTCACTGGGCCGGCCCCCGGGTTACACACTGTCTGATCTCACTGGGCCCCCGGCTTACACACTGTCTGAGCTCACTGGGCCCACCCCCGGGTTACACACTGTCTGATCTCACTGGGCCCCCGGGTTACACACTGTCTGATCTCACTGGGCCCACCCCCGGGTTACACACGGTCTGAACTCACTGGGCCCACCCCCGGGTTACACACTGTCTGATCTCACTGGTCCCATCCTCCCTGAGTTACAAACTGTCTGATCTCACTGGGCCCCCGGTTTACACACCGTCTGAACTCACTGGGCCCACCCCCGGGTTACACACTCTCTGATCTCACTGGGCCCCCGGGTTACTCACTGTCTGATCTCACTGGTCCCACCCCCAGGTTACACACTCTCTGATCTCACTGGGCACACCCCCGGGTTATATTCTGTCTGATCCCACTGGGCCAAGCCCCGGGTTACACTCTTTCTGATCTCACTAGGCCCACCACCGGTTACAGACTTTCTGATCTCACTGGGCCCACCCCCGGGTGACACACTGTCTGATCTCACTGGGCCCACCCCCGGGTTACACACTGTCTGATCTCACTGGGCCCCCGGGTTACACACTGTCTGATCTCACTGGGCCCACCCCTGGGTTACACACTGTCTGAACTCACTGGGCCCACACACGGGTTACACACTGTCTGATCTCACTTGGCCCACCCCCGGGTTACAGACTGTCTGATGTCACTGGGCCCAACCACGGGTTACACACTGTCTGATCTCACTGGGCCCACCCCCGGGTTACACACTGTCTGATCTCACTGGGCCCACCGCCGGGTTACACACTGTCTGATCTCACTGGGCCCCCGGTTTACACACTGTCTGATCTCACTGGTCCCACCCCGAGGTTACATACTGTCTGATCTCACTGGGCCCACTCCCGGGATACACACTATCTGATCTCACTGGCCCACCCCCGGGTTACACACTGTCTGATCTCACTGGGCCCACCCCCGAGTTACACACTGTCTGATCTCACTGGGCCCCCGGGTTACACACTGTCTGATCTCACTGGGCCCACCCCCGAGTTACACACTGTCTGATCTCACTGGGCCCCCGGGTTACACACTGTCTGATCCCACTGGGCCCAGCCCCGGGTTATACACTGTCTGAACTCACTGGGCCCACCCACGAGTTACACACTGTCTGATCTCACTGGGCCCACCCCCGGGTTACACACTGTCTGATCTCACTGGGCCGACACCCGTGTTACACACTGTCTGATCTCACTGGGCCCCCGGGTTACACACTGTCTGATCTCACTGGTCCCACCCCGAGGTTACATACTGTCTGATCTCACTGGGCCCACTCCCGGGATACACACTATCTGATCTCACTGGCCCACCCCCGGGTTACACGCTGTCTGATCTCACTGGGCCCACCCCCGAGTTACACACTGTCTGATCTCATTGGGCCCCCGGGTTACACACTGTCTGAACTCACTGGGTCCCCGGGTTACACACTGTCTGATCTCACTGGCCCCACCCCCGGGTTACACACTGTCTGATCTCACTGGGCCCCCGGGTTACACACTGTATGATCTCAGTGGCCCCGCCCCTGGGTTACACACTGTCTGATCTCACTGGGCCCCCGGGTTACTCACTGTCTGATCTCACTGGGCCCACCCCCGTGTTACACACTGTCTGATCTCACTGGGCCCACCCCCGGGTTACACACTGTCTGATCTCACTGGGCCCACCCCCAGGTTACACTCTGTCTGATCTCACTGGGCCCACCAGTGGGTTACAGACTGTCTGATCTCACTGGGCCCACACCCGGGTTACACACTGTCTGATCTCACTGGGCCCACCCCCGGGTTACACACTGTCTGATCTCACTGGGCCCCCGGGTTACACACTGTCTGATCTCACTGGGCCCACCCCCGGGTTACACACTGTCTGATCTCACTGGGCCCACCCCCGGGTTAAACACTGTCTGATCTCTCCTGGCCCCCGGGTTACACACTGTCTGATCTCACTGGGCCCACCCCTGGGTTACACACTGTCTGATCTCACTGGGCCCACACCCGGGTTACACACTGTCTGATCTCACTGGGCCCACCCCCGGGTTACACACTGTCTGATCTCACTGGGCCCGCCCCCGGGTTACACACTGTCTGATCTCACTGGGCACCCGGGTTACACACTGTCTGATCTCACTGGGCCCACACCCGGGTTACACACTGTCTGATCTCACTGGTCCCATCCTCCCTGAGTTACAAACTGTCTGATCTCACTGGGCCCCCGGTTTACACACTGTCTGAACTCACTGGGCCCAACCCCGGGTTACACAATCTCTGATCTCACTGGGCCCCCGGGTTATACACTGTCTGATCTCACTGGTCCCACCCCCAGGTTACACACTGTCTGATCTCACTGGGCACACCCCCGGGTTACATTCTGTCTGATCCCACTGGGCCCAGCCCCGGGTTATACACTGTCTGAACTCACTGGGCCCACCCACGAGTTACACACTGTCTGATCTCACTGGGCCCACCCCCGGGTTACACACTGTCTGATCTCACTGGGCCGACACCCGTGTTACACACTGTCTGATCTCACTGGGCCCCCGTTTTACACTCTGTCTGATCTCACTGGGTCCCCGGGTTACACACTGTCTGATCGCACTGGCCCCACCCCCGGGTTACACACTGTCTGATCTCACTGGGCCCCCGGGTTACACACTGTATGATATCAGTGGCCCCGTCCCTGGGTTACACACTGTCTGATCTCACTGGGCCCCCGGGTTACACACTGTCTGATCTCACTGGTCCCACCCCGAGGTTACACACTGTCTTATCTCACTGGGCCCACACCCGGGTTACACAGTGTCTGATCTCACTGGGCCCACCCCCGGGTTACACTCTGTCTGATCTCACTGGGCCCACCACTGGGTTACAGACCGTCTGATCTCACTGGCCCACCCTAGGGTTACACACTGTCTGATCTCACTGGGCCCACCCCCGTGTTACACACTGTCTGATCTCACTGGGCCCCATGGTTACAGACTTTCTGATCTCACTTGGCCCACCGTTGGGTTACACACAGTCTGATCTCACTGGGCCCACCCACGAGTTACACACTGTCTGATCTCACTGGGCCCACCCCCGGGTTACACACTGTCTGATCTCACTGGGCCCCCGGGTTACACACTGTCTGATCTCACTGGGCCCACACCCGGGTTACACACTGTCTGATCTCACTGGGCCCTATCCGGGTTACACACTGTCTGATCTCACTGGACATCCGGGTTACACACTTTCTGATCCCACTCGGCCCACCCCCGGGTTACACACTGTCTGATCTCACTGGGCACACCCCCGGGTTAAACACTGTCTGATCTCACTGGGCACCCGGGTTACACACTGCTTGATCTCACTGGGCCCACCCCAGGGTTACAACCTATCTGATCCCACTGGGCCCACCTCCGGGTTACACTCTGTCTGATCTCACTGGGCCCCCGGGTTACACACTGCTTGATCTCACTGTGCCCACCCCGGGTTACACACTGTCTGTTCTCACTGGGCCCACCCCCGGGTTACACACTGTCTGATCTCACTGGGTCCACCCCCGGGTTACACACTGTCTGATCTCACTGGCCCCACCCCTGGGTTACACACTGTCTGATCTCACTGGGCCCCCGGGTTACACACTGTCTGATCTCACTGGGCCCACCCCCGAGTTACACACTGTCTGATCTCACTGGGCCCCCGGGTTACACACTGTCTGATCTCGCTGGGCCCACCCCCGAGTTACACACTGTCTGATCTCACTGGGCCCCCGGGTTACACACTGTCTGATCTCACTGGGTCCCCGGGTTACACACTGTCTGATCTCACTGGCCCCACCCCCGGGTTACACACTGTCTGATCTCACTGGGTCCCCGGTTTACACACTGTATGATCTCAGTGGCCCCGCCCCTGGGTTACACACTGTCTGATCTCACTGGGCCCCCGGGTTACACACTGTCTGATCTCACTGGGCCCACCCCCGGGTTACACACTGTCTGATCTCACTGGGCCCATCCCCGGGTTACACACTGTCTGATCTCACTGGACATCCGGGTTACACACTGTCTGATCTCACTGGGCCCGCCCCCGGGTTACAAACTGTCTGATCTCACTGGGCCCCCGGGTTACACACCGTCTGATCTCACTGGGCCCCCGGGTTACATACTGTCTGATCTCACTGGGCCCACCCCTGGGTTACACACTGTCTGATCTCACTGGGCCCACCCTTGGGTTACACACTGTCTGATCTCACTGGGCCCACACCCGGGTTACACACTGTCTGATCTCACTGGGCCGGCCCCCGGGTTACACACTGTCTGATCTCACTGGGCCCCCGGCTTACACACTGTCTGAGCTCACTGGGCCCACCCCCGGGTTACACACTGTCTGATCTCACTGGGCCCCCGGGTTACACACTGTCTGATCTCACTGGGCCCACCCCCGGGTTACACACGGTCTGAACTCACTGGGCCCACCCCCGGGTTACACACTGTCTGATCTCACTGGTCCCATCCTCCCTGAGTTACAAACTGTCTGATCTCACTGGGCCCCCGGTTTACACACTGTCTGAACTCACTGGGCCCACCCCCGGGTTACACACTCTCTGATCTCACTGGGCCCCCGGGTTACTCACTGTCTGATCTCACTGGTCCCACCGCCAGGTTACACACTCTCTGATCTCACTGGGCACACCCCCGGGTTATATTCTGTCTGATCCCACTGGGCCAAGCCCCGGGTTACACTCTTTCTGATCTCACTAGGCCCACCACCGGTTACAGACTTTCTGATCTCACTGGGCCCACCCCCGGGTGACACACTGTGTGATCTCACTGGGCCCACCCCCGGTTTACACACTGTCTGATCTCACTGGGCCCCAGGGTTACACACTGTCTGATCTCACTGGGCCCACCCCTGGGTTACACACTGTCTGATCTCACTGGGCCCACACACGGGTTACACACTGTCTGATCTCACTTGGCCCACCCCCGGGTTACAGACTGTCTGATGTCACTGGGCCCAACCACGGGTTACACACTGTCTGATCTCACTGGGCCCACCCCCGGGTTACACACTGTCTGATCTCACTGGGCCCACCGCCGGGTTACACACTGTCTGATCTCACTGTGCCCCCGGTTTACACACTGTCTGATCTCACTGGTCCCACCCCGAGGTTACATACTGTCTGATCTCACTGGGCCCACTCCCGGGATACACACTATCTGATCTCACTGGCCCACCCCCGGGTTACACACTGTCTGATCTCACTGGGCCCACCCCCGAGTTACACACTGTCTGATCTCACTGGGCCCCCGGGTTACACACTGTCTGATCTCACTGGCCCCACCCCCGGGTTACACACTGTCTGATCTCACTGGGCCCCTGGGTTACACACTGTCTGATCTCACTGGTCCCACCCCGAGGTTACATACTGTCTGATCTCACTGGGCCCACTCCCGGGATACATACTATCTGATCTCACTGGCCCACCCCCGGGTTACACACTGTCTGATCTCACTGGGCCCACCCCCGAGTTACACACTGTCTGATCTCACTGGGCCCCCGGGTTACACACTGTCTGATCCCACTGGGCCCAGCCCCGGGTTATACACTGTCTGAACTCACTGGGCCCACCCACGAGTTACACACTGTCTGATCTCACTGGGCCCACCCCCGGGTTACACACTGTCTGATCTCACTGGGCCGACACCCGTGTTACACACTGTCTGATCTCACTGGGCCCCCGTTTTACACTCTGTCTGATCTCACTGGGTCCCCGGGTTACACACTGTCTGATCGCACTGGCCCCACCCCCGGGTTACACACTGTCTGATCTCACTGGGCCCCCGGGTTACACACTGTATGATATCAGTGGCCCCGTCCCTGGGTTACACACTGTCTGATCTCACTGGGCCCCCGGGTTACACACTGTCTGATCTCACTGGTCCCACCCCGAGGTTACACACTGTCTTATCTCACTGGGCCCACACCCGGGTTACACAGTGTCTGATCTCACTGGGCCCACCCCCGGGTTACACTCCGTCTGATCTCACTGGGCCCACCACTGGGTTACAGACCGTCTGATCTCACTGGCCCACCCTAGGGTTACACACTGTCTGATCTCACTGGGCCCACCCCCGTGTTACACACTGTCTGATCTCACTGGGCCCCATGGTTACAGACTTTCTGATCTCACTTGGCCCACCGTTGGGTTACACACAGTCTGATCTCACTGGGCCCACCCACGAGTTACACACTGTCTGATCTCACTGGGCCCACCCCCGGGTTACACACTGTCTGATCTCACTGGGCCCCCGGGTTACACACTGTCTGATCTCACTGGGCCCACACCCGGGTTACACACTGTCTGATCTCACTGGGCCCTATCCGGGTTACACACTGTCTGATCTCACTGGACATCCGGGTTACACACTTTCTGATCCCACTCGGCCCACCCCCGGGTTACACACTGTCTGATCTCACTGGGCACACCCCCGGGTTAAACACTGTCTGATCTCACTGGGCCCCCGGGTTACACACTGCTTGATCTCACTGGGCCCACCCCAGGGTTACAACCTATCTGATCCCACTGGGCCCACCTCCGGGTTACACTCTTTCTGATCTCACTGGGCCCCCGGGTTACACACTGCTTGATCTCACTGTGCCCACCCCGGGTTACACACTGTCTGTTCTCACTGGGCCCACCCCCGGGTTACACACTGTCTGATCTCACTGGCCCCACCCCTGGGTTACACACTGTCTGATCTCACTGGGCCCCCGGGTTACACACTGTCTGATCTCACTGGGCCCACCCCCGAGTTACACACTGTCTGATCTCACTGGGCCCCCGGGTTACACACTGTCTGATCTCACTGGGCCCACCCCCGAGTTACACACTGTCTGATCTCACTGGGCCCCCGGGTTACACACTGTCTGATCTCACTGGGTCCCCGGGTTACACACTGTCTGATCTCACTGGCCCCACCCCCGGGTTACACACTGTCTGATCTCACTGGGTCCCCGGTTTACACACTGTATGATCTCAGTGGCCCCGCCACTGGGTTACACACTGTCTGATCTCACTGGGCCCCCGGGTTACACACTGTCTGATCTTACTGGGCCCACCCCCGGGTTACACACTCTCTGATCTCACTGGGCCCATCCCCGGGTTACACACTGTCTGATCTCACTGGACATCCGGGTTACACACTGTCTGATCTCACTGGGCCCGCCCCCGGGTTACACACTGTCTGATCTCACTGGGCCCCCGGGTTACACACCGTCTGATCTCACTGGGCCCCCGGGTTACATACTGTCTGATCTCACTGGGCCCACCCCTGGGTTACACACTGTCTGATCTCACTGGGCCCACCCTTGGGTTACACACTGTCTGATCTCACTGGGCCCACCCCCGGGTTACACACTGTCTGATCTCACTGGGCCGGCCCCCGGGTTACACACTGTCTGATCTCACTGGGCCCCCGGCTTACACACTGTCTGAGCTTACTGGGCCCACCCCCGGGTTACACACTGTCTGATCTCACTGGGCCCCCGGGTTACACACTGTCTGATCTCACTGGGCCCACCCCCGGGTTACACACGGTCTGAACTCACTGGGCCCACCCCCGGGTTACACACTGTCTGATCTCACTGGTCCCATCCTCCCTGAGTTACAAACTGTCTGATCTCACTGGGCCCCCGGTTTACACACTGTCTGAACTCACTGGGCCCACCCCCGGGTTACACACTCTCTGATCTCACTGGGCCCCCGGGTTACTCCCTGTCTGATCTCACTGGTCCCACCCCCAGGTTACACACTCTCTGATCTCACTGGGCACACCCCCGGGTTATATTCTGTCTGATCCCACTGGGCCAAGCCCCGGGTTACACTCTTTCTGATCTCACTAGGCCCACCACCGGTTACAGACTTTCTGATCTCACTGGGCCCACCCCCGGGTGACACACTGTCTGATCTCACTGGGCCCACCCCCGGGTTACACACTGTCTGATCTCACTGGGCCCCCGGGTTACACACTGTCTGATCTCACTGGGCCCACCCCTGGGTTACACACTGTCTGATCTCACTGGGCCCACACACGGGTTACACACTGTCTGATCTCACTTGGCCCACCCCCGGGTTACAGACTGTCTGATGTCACTGGGCCCAACCACGGGTTACACACTGTCTGATCTCACTGGGCCCACCCCCGGGTTACACACTGTCTGATCTCACTGGGCCCACCGCCGGGTTACACACTGTCTGATCTCACTGGGCCCCCGGGTTACACACTGTCTGATCTCACTGGTCCCACCCCGAGGTTACATACTGTCTGATCTCACTGGGCCCACTCCCGGGATACACACTATCTGATCTCACTGGCCCACCCCCGGGTTACACACTGTCTGATCTCACTGGGCCCACCCCCGAGTTACACACTGTCTGATCTCACTGGGCCCCCGGGTTACACACTGTCTGATCTCACTGGCCCCACCCCCGGGTTACACACTGTCTGATCTCACTGGGCCCCCGGGTTACACACTGTCTGATCTCACTGGTCCCACCCCGAGGTTACATACTGTCTGATCTCACTGGGCCCACTCCCGGGATACACACTATCTGATCTCACTGGCCCACCCCCGGGTTACACACTGCCTGATCTCACTGGGCCCACCCCCGAGTTACACACTGTCTGAACTCACTGGGTCCCCGGGTTACACACTGTCTGATCTCACTGGCCCCACCCCCGGGTTACACACTGTCTGATCTCACTGGGCCCCCGGGTTACACACTGTATGATCTCAGTGGCCCCGCCCCTGGGTTACACACTGTCTGATCTCACTGGGCCCCCGGGTTACTCACTGTCTGATCTCACTGGGCCCACCCCCGGGTTACACACTGTCTGATCTCACTGGGCCCATCCCCGGGTTACACACTGTCTGATCTCACTGGTCCCACCCCGAGGTTAGACACTGTCTGATCTCACTGGGCCCACCCCCCGGGTTACACACTGTCTGATCTCACTGGGCCCACCCCCGGGTTACACTCTGTCTGATCTCACTGGGCCCACCAGTGGGTTACAGACTGTCTGATCTCACTGGGCCCACACCCGGGTTACACACTGTCTGATCTCACTGGGCCCACCGCCGGGTTACACACTGTCTGATCTCACTGGGCCCCCGGGTTACACACTGTCTGATCTCACTTGGCCCACCCCTGGGTTACACACTCTCTGATCTCACTGGGCCCACCCACGAGTTACACACTGTTTGATCTCACTGGGCCCACCCCCGGGTTTCACACTGTCTGATCTCACTGCTCCCGCCCCCGGGTGACACACTGTCTGATCTCACTGGCCCCACCCCCGTGTTACATACTGTCTGATCTCACTCGGCCCATGGGTTACACACTGTATAATCTCAGTGGCCCCGCCCCTGGGTTACACACTGTCTGATCTCACTGGGCCCCCGGGTTACACACTGTCTGATCTCACTGGGCCCACACCCGGGTTACACACTGTCTGATCTCACTGGGCCCATCCCCGAGTTACACACTGTCTGATCTCACTGGACCCCCGGGTTACACACTTTCTGATCTCACTCGGCCCACCCCCGGGTTACACACTGTCTGATCTCACTGGGCCCACCCCCGGGTTAAACACTGTCTGATCTCTCTGGGCCCCCGGGTTACACACTGTCTGATCTCACTGGTCCCACCCCCAGGTTACACACTCTCTGATCTCACTGGGCCCACCCCCGGGTTACACACTATCTGATCCCACTGGGCCCACCCCCGGGTTACACTCTGTCTGATCTCACTGGGCCCCCGAGTTACACACTGCTTGATCTCACTGGGCCCACCCCTGGGTTACACACTGTCTGATCTCACTGGGCCCACACCCGGGTTACACACTGTCTGATCTCACTGGGCCCACCCCCGGGTTACACACTGTCTGATCTCACTGGGCCCGCCCCCGGGTTACACACTGTCTGATCTCACTGGGCCCCCGGGTTACACACTGTCTGAGCTCACTGGACCCACCCCAGGGTTACACACTGTCTGATCTCACTGGGCCTCCGGGTTACACACTGTCTGATCTCACTGGGCCCACCCCCGGGTTACACACTGTCTGATCTCACTGGTCCCATCCTCCCTGAGTTACAAACTGTCTGATCTCACTGGGCCCCCGGTTTACACACTGTCTGAACTCACTGGGCCCAACCCCGGGTTACACAATCTTTGATCTCACTGGTCCCCCGGGTTATACACTGTCTGATCTCACTGGTCCCACCCCCAGGTTACACACTGTCTGATCTCACTGGGCACACCCCCGGGTTACATTCTGTCTGATCCCACTGGGCCCAGCCCCGGGTTATACACTGTCTGAACTCACTGGGCCCACCCACGAGTTACACACTGTCTGATCTCACTGGGCCCACCCCCGGTTTACACACTGTCTGATCTCACTGGGCCGACACCCGTGTTACACACTGTCTGATCTCACTGGGCCCCCGTTTTACACTCTGTCTGATCTCACTGGGTCCCCGGGTTACACACTGTCTGATCGCACTGGCCCCACCCCCGGGTTACACACTGTCTGATCTCACTGGGCCCCCGGGTTACACACTGTATGATCTCAGTGGCCCCGCCCCTGGGTTACACACTGTCTGATCTCACAGGGCCCCCGGGTTACACACTGTCTGATCTCACTGGTCCCACCCCGAGGTTACACACTGTCTGATCTCACTGGGCCCACACCCGGGTTACACAGTGTCTGATCTCACTGGGCCCACCCCCGGGTTACACTCTGTCTGATCTCACTGGGCCCACCACTGGGTTACAGACCGTCTGATCTCACTGGCCCACCCCAGGGTTACACACTGTCTGATCTCACTGGGCCCACCCCCGGGTTACACACTGTCTGATCTCACTGGGCCCCCGGGTTACAGACTTTCTGATCTCCCTTGGCCCACCGTTGGGTTACACACAGTCTGATCTCACTGGGCCCACCCACGAGTTACACACTGTCTGATCTCACTGGGCCCACCCCCGGGTTACACACTGTCTGATCTCACTGGGCCCACCCCCGTGTTACACACTGTCTGATCTCACTGGGCCCCCGGGTTACACACTCTCTGATCTCACTGGGTCCCCGGGTTACACACTGTCTGATCGCACTGGTCCCACCCCCGGGTTAAACACTGTCTGATCTCACTGGGCCCCCGGGTTACACACTGTCTGATCTCACTGGGCCCACACCCGGGTTACACACTGTCTGATCTCACTGGGCCCATCCCCGGGTTACACACTGTCTGATCTCACTGGACATCCGGGTTACACACTTTCTGATCCCACTCGGCCCACCCCCGGGTTACACACTGTCTGATCTCACTGGGCACACCCCCGGGTTAAACACTGTCTGATCTCTCTGGGCCCCCGAGTTACACACTATCTGATCTCACTGGTCCCACCCCCGGGTTACACTCTGTCTGATCTCACTGGGCCCCCGGGTTACACACTGCTTGATCTCACTGGGCCTACCCCAGGGTTACAACCTATCTGATCCCACTGGGCCCACCTCCGGGTTACACTCTGTCTGATCTCACTGGGCCCCCGGGTTACACACTGCTTGATCTCACTGGGCCCACCCCGGGTTACACACTGTCTGATCTCACTGGGCCCACCCCCGGGTTACACACTGTCTGATCTCACTGGGCCCCCGGGTTACACACTGTCTGATCATACTGGGCCCACCCCCGGGTTACACACTTTCTGATCTCACTGGGCCCACCCCCGGGTTACACACTGTCTGATCTCACTGGGCCCCCGGGTTACACACTGTCTGATCTCACTGGCCACACCCCTGGGTTACACACTGTCTGATCTCACTGGGCCCCCGGGTTACACACTGTCTGATCTCACTGGGCCCACCCCCGAGTTACACACTGTCTGATCTCACTGGGCCCCCGGGTTACACACTGTCTGATCTCGCTGGGCCCACCCCCGAGTTACACACTGTCTGATCTCACTGGGCCCCCGGGTTACACACTGTCTGATCTCACTGGCTCCCCGGGTTACACACTGTCTGATCTCACTGGCCCCACCCCCGGGTTACACACTGTCTGATCTCACTGGGCCCCCGGGTTGCACACTGTCTGATCTCACTGGGCCCACCCCCGGGTTACACACTGTCTGATTTCACTGGGCCCATACCCGGGTTACACAGTGTCTGATCTCACTGGACATCCGGGTTACACACTGTCTGATCTCACTGGGCCCGCCCCCGGGTTACACACTGTCTGATCTCACTGGGCCCCCGGGTTACACACTGTCTGATCTCACTGGGCCGACCCCTGGGTTACACACTGTCTGATCTCACTGGGCCCACCCCCGGGTTACACACTGTCTGATCTCACTGGGCCCGCCCACGGGTTACACACTGTCTGATCTCACTGGGCCCCCGGGTTACACACTCTCTGAGCTCACTGGACCCACCCCCGGGTTACACACTGTCTGATCTCACTGGGCCTCCAGGTTACACACTGTCTGATCTCACTGGGGCCACCCCCGGGTTACACACTCTCTGATCTCACTGGTCCCATCCTCCCTGAGTTACAAACTGTCTGATCTCACTGGGCCCCCGGTTTACACACTGTCTGAACTCACTGGGCCCAACCCCGGGTTACACAATCTCTGATCTCACTGGGCCCCCGGGTTATACACTGTCTGATCTCACTGGTCCCACCCCCAGGTTACACACTGCCTGATCTCACTGGGCACACCCCCGGGTTACATTCTGTCTGATCCCACTGGGCCCAGCCCCGGGTTACACACTGTCTGATCTCACTGGGCCCACCCACAAGTTACACACTGTCTGATCTCACTGGGCCCACTTATGGGTTACACACTGTCTGATCTCACTCGGCCCACACCCGTGTTACACACTGTCTGATCTCACTGGGTCCCCGGGTTACACACTGTCTGATCGCACTGGGCCCACCCCCGGGTTACACTCTGTCTGATCTCACTGGGCCCCCGAGTTACACACTGCTTGATCTCACTGGGCCCACCTCGGGTTACACACTGTCTGATCTCACTGGGCCCACCCCTGGGTTACACACTGTCTGATCTCACTGGGCCCACACCCGGGTTACACACTGTCTGATCTCACTGGGCCCACCCCCGGGTTACACACTGTCTGATCTCACTGGGCCCGCCCCCGGGTTACACACTGTCTGATCTCACTGGGCCCCCGGGTTACACACTGTCTGAGCTCACTGGACCCACCCCCGGGTTACACACTGTCTGATCTCACTGGGCCTCCGGGTTACACACTGTCTGATCTCACTGGGCCCACCCCCGGGTTAAACACTGTCTGATCTCACTGTCCCATCCTCCCTGAGTTACAAACTGTCTGATCTCACTGGGCCCCCGGTTTACACACTGTCTGAACTCACTGGGCCCAACCCCGGGTTACACAATCTTTGATATCACTGGGCCCCCGGGTTATACACTGTCTGATCTCACTGGTCCCACCCCCAGGTTACACACTGTCTGATCTCACTGGGCACACCCCCGGGTTACATTCTGTCTGATCCCACTGGGCCCAGCCCCGGGTTATACACTGTCTGAACTCATGGGCCCACCCACGAGTTACACACTGTCTGATCTCACTGGGCCCACCCCCGGGTTACACACTGTCTGATCTCACTGGGCCGACACCCGTGTTACACACTGTCTGATCTCACTGGGCCCCCGTTTTACACTCTGTCTGATCTCACTGGGTCCCCGGGTTACACACTGTCTGATCGCACTGGCCCCACCCCCGGGTTACACACTGTCTGATCTCACTGGGCCCCCGGGTTACACACTGTATGATCTCAGTGGCCCCGTCCCTGGGTTACACATTGTCTGATCTCACTGGGCCCCCGGGTTACACACTGTCTGATCTCACTGGTCCCACCCCCAGGTTACACACTGCCTGATCTCACTGGGCACACCCCCGGGTTACATTCTGTCTGATCCCACTGGGCCCAGCCCCGGGTTACACACTGTCTGATCTCACTGGGCCCACCCACAAGTTACACACTGTCTGATCTCACTGGGCCCACTTATGGGTTACACACTGTCTGATCTCACTCGGCCCACACCCGTGTTACACACTGTCTGATCTCACAGGGCCCCCGCGTTACACTCTGTCTGATCTCACTGGGTCCCCGGGTTACACACTGTCTGATCGCACTGGGCCCACCCCCGGGTTACACTCTGTCTGATCTCACTGGGCCCCCGAGTTACACACTGCTTGATCTCACTGGGCCCACCTCGGGTTATACACTGTCTGATCTCACTGGGCCCACCCCTGGGTTACACACTGTCTGATCTCACTGGGCCCACACCCGGGTTACACACTGTCTGATCTCACTGGGCCCACCCCCGGGTTACACACTGTCTGATCTCACTGGGCCCGCCCCCGGGTTACACACTGTCTGATCTCACTGGGCCCCCGGGGTAAACACTGTCTGAGCTCACTGGACCCACCCCCGGGTTACACACTGTCTGATCTCACTGGGCCTCCGGGTTACACACTGTCTGATCTCACTGGGCCCACCCCCGGGTTACACACTGTCTGATCTCACTGGTCCCATCCTCCCTGAGTTACAAACTGTCTGATCTCACTGGGCCCCCGGTTTACACACTGTCTGAACTCACTGGGCCCAACCCCGGGTTACACAATCTTTGATCTCACTGGGCCCCCGGGTTATACACTGTCTGATCTCACTGGTCCCACCCCCAGGTTACACACTGTCTGATCTCACTGGGCACACCCCCGGGTTACATTCTGTCTGATCCCACTGGGCCCAGCCCCGGGTTATACACTGTCTGAACTCACTGGGCCCACCCACGAGTTACACACTGTCTGATCTCACTGGGCCCACCCCCGGGTTACACACTGTCTGATCTCACTGGGCCGACACCCGTGTTACACACTGTCTGATCTCACTGGGCCCCCGTTTTACACTCTGTCTGATCTCACTGGGTCCCCGGGTTACACACTGTCTGATCGCACTGGCCCCACCCCCGGGTTACACACTGTCTGATCTCACTGGGACCCCGGGTTACACACTGTATGATCTCAGTGGCCCCGTCCCTGGTTTACACACTGTCTGATCTCACTGGGCCCCCGGGTTACACACTGTCTGATCTCACTGGTCCCACCCCGAGGTTACACACTGTCTGATCTCACTGGGCCCACACCCGGGTTACACAGTGTCTGATCTCACTGGGCCCACCCCCGGGTTACACTCTGTCTGATCTCACTGGGCCCACCACTGGGTTACAGACCGTCTGATCTCACTGGCCCACCCCGGGGTTACACACTGTCTGATCTCACTGGGCCGGCCCCCGGGTTACACACTGTCTGATCTCACTGGGCCCCCGGCTTACACACTGTCTGAGCTCACTGGGCCCACCCCCGGGTTACACACTGTCTGATCTCACTGGGCCCCCGGGTTACACACTGTCTGATCTCACTGGGCCCACCCCCGGGTTACACACGGTCTGAACTCACTGGGCCCACCCCCGGGTTACACACTGTCTGATCTCACTGGTCCCATCCTCCCTGAGTTACAAACTGTCTGATCTCACTGGGCCCCCGGTTTACACACTGTCTGAACTCACTGGGCCCACCCACGGGTTACACACTCTCTGATCTCACTGGGCCCCCGGGTTACTCACTGTCTGATCTCACTGGTCCCACCCCCAGGTTACACACTCTCTGATCTCACTGGGCACACCCCCGGGTTATATTCTGTCTGATCCCACTGGGCCAAGCCCCGGGTTACACTCTTTCTGATCTCACTAGGCCCACCACCGGTTACAGACTTTCTGATCTCACTGGGCCCACCCCCGGGTGACACACTGTCTGATCTCACTGGGCCCACCCCCGGGTTACACACTGTCTGATCTCACTGGGCCCCCGGGTTACACACTGTCTGATCTCACTGGGCCCACCCCTGGGTTACACACTGTCTGATCTCACTGGGCCCACACACGGGTTACACACTGTCTGATCTCACTTGGCCCACCCCCGGGTTACAGACTGTCTGATGTCACTGGGCCCAACCACGGGTTACACACTGTCTGATCTCACTGGGCCCACCCCCGGGTTACACACTGTCTGATCTCACTGGGCCCACCGCCGGGTTACACACTGTCTGATCTCACTGGGCCCCCGGGTTACACACTGTCTGATCTCACTGGTCCCACCCCGAGGTTACATACTGTCTGATCTCACTGGGCCCACTCCCGGGATACACACTATCTGATCTCACTGGCCCACCCCCGGGTTACACACTGTCTGATCTCACTGGGCCCACCCCCGAGTTACACACTGTCTGATCTCACTGGGCCCCCGGGTTACACACTGTCTGATCTCACTGGCCCCACCCCCGGGTTACACACTGTCTGATCTCACTGGGCCCCCGGGTTACACACTGTCTGATCTCACTGGTCCCACCCCGAGGTTACATACTGTCTGATCTCACTGGGCCCACTCCCGGGATACACACTATCTGATCTCACTGGCCCACCCCCGGGTTACACACTGTCTGATCTCACTGGGCCCACCCCCGAGTTACACACTGTCTGAACTCACTGGGTCCCCGGGTTACACACTGTCTGATCTCACTGGCCTTACCCCCGGGTTACACACTGTCTGATCTCACTGGGCCCCCGGGTTACACACTGTATGATCTCAGTGGCCCCGCCCCTGGGTTACACACTGTCTGATCTCACTGGGCCCCCGGGTTACTCACTGTCTGATCTCACTGGGCCCACCCCCGGGTTACACACTGTCTGATCTCACTGGGCCCATCCCCGGGTTACACAATGTCTGATCTCACTGGTCCCACCCCGAGTTTAGACACTGGCTGATACACTGGGCCCACCCCCCGGGTTACACACTGTCTGATCTCACTGGGCCCCCCCCGGGTTACACTCTGTCTGATCTCACTGGGCCCACCAGTGGGTTACAGACTGTCTGATCTCACTGGGCCCACACCCGGGTTACACACTGTCTGATCTCAGTGGGCCCACCGCCGGGTTACACACTGTCTGATCTCACTGGGCCCCCGGGTTACACACTGTCTGATCTCACTTGGCCCACCCCTGGGTTACACACTCTCTGATCTCACTGGGCCCACCCACGAGTTACACACTGTTTGATCTCACTGGGCCCACCCCCGGGTTTCACACTGTCTGATCTCACTGCTCCCGCCCCCGGGTGACACACTGTCTGATCTCACTGGCCCCACCCCCGTGTTACACACTGTCTGATCTCACTCGGCACATGGGTTACACACTGTATAATCTCAGTGGCCCCGCCCCTGGGTTACACACTGTCTGATCTCACTGGGCCCCCGGGTTACACACTGTCTGATCTCACTGGGCCCACACCCGGGTTACACACTGTCTGATCTCACTGGGCCCATTCCCGAGTTACACACTGTCTGATCTCACTGGACCCCCGGGTTACACACTTTCTGATCTCACTCGGCCCACCCCCGGGTTACACACTGTCTGATCTCACTGGGCCCACCCCCGGGTTAAACACTGTCTGATCTCTCTGGGCACCCGGGTTACACACTGTCTGATCTCACTGGTCCCACCCCCAGGTTACACACTGTCTGATCTCACTGGGCCCACCCCCGGGTTACACACTATCTGATCCCACTGGGCCCACCCCCGGGTTACACTCTGTCTGATCTCACTGGGCCCCCGAGTTACACACTGCTTGATCTCACTGGGCCCACCCCTGGGTTACACACTGTCTGATCTCACTGGGCCAACACCCGGGTTACACACTGTCTGATCTCACTGGGCCCACCCCCGGGTTACACACTGTCTGATCTCACTGGGCCCGCCCCCGGGTTACACACTGTCTGATCTCACTGGGCCCCCGGGTTACACACTGTCTGAGCTCACTGGACCCACCCCCGGGTTACACACTGTCTGATCTCACTGGGCCTCCGGGTTACACACTGTCTGATCTCACTGGGCCCACCCCCGGGTTACACACTGTCTGATCTCACTGGTCCCATCCTCCCTGAGTTACAAACTGTCTGATCTCACTGGGCCCCCGGTTTACACACTGTCTGAACTCACTGGGCCCAACCCCGGGTTACACAATCTTTGATCTCACTGGGCCCCCGGGTTATACACTGTCTGATCTCACTGGTCCCACCCCCAGGTTACACACTGTCTGATCTCACTGGGCACACCCCCGGGTTACATTCTGTCTGATCCCACTGGGCCCAGCCCCGGGTTATACACTGTCTGAACTCACTGGGCCCACCCACGAGTTACACACTGTCTGATCTCACTGGGCCCACCCCCGGGTTACACACTGTCTGATCTCACTGGGCCGACACCCGTGTTACACACTGTCTGATCTCACTGGGCCCCCGTTTTACACGCTGTCTGATCTCACTTGGTCCCCGGGTTACACACTGTCTGATCGCACTGGCCCCACCCCCGGGTTACACACTGTCTGATCTCACTGGGCCCCCGGGTTACACACTGTCTGATCTCACTGGTCCCACCCCGAGGTTACACACTGTCTGATCTCACTGGGCCCACACCCGGGTTACACAGTGTCTGATCTCACTGGGCCCACCCCCGGGTTACACTCTGTCTGATCTCACTGGGCCCACCACTGGGTTACAGACCGTCTGATCTCACTGGCCCACCCCAGGGTTACACACTGTCTGATCTCACTGGGCCCACCCCCGGGTTACACACTGTCTGATCTCACTGGGCCCCCGGGTTACAGACTTTCTGATCTCCCTTGGCCCACCGTTGGGTTACACACAGTCTGATCTCACTGGGCCCACCCACGAGTTACACACTGTCTGATCTCACTGGGCCCACCCCCGGGTTACACACTGTCTGATCTCACTGGGCCCACCCCCGTGTTACACACTGTCTGATCTCACTGGGCCCCCGGGTTACACACTCTCTGATCTCACTGGGTCCCCGGGTTACACACTGTCTGATCGCACTGGTCCCACCCCCGGGTTAAACACTGTCTGATCTCACTGGGCCCCCGGGTTACACACTGTCTGATCTCACTGGGCCCACACTCGGGTTACACACTGTCTGATCTCACTGGGCCCATCCCCGGGTTACACACTGTCTGATCTCACTGGACATCCGGGTTACACACTTTCTGATCCCACTCGGCCCACCCCCGGGTTACACACTGTCTGATCTCACTGGGCACACCCCCGGGTTAAACACTGTCTGATCTCTCTGGGCCCCCGAGTTACACACTATCTGATCTCACTGGTCCCACCCCCGGGTTACACTCTGTTTGATCTCACTGGGCCCCCGGGTTACACACAGCTTGATCTCACTGGGCCCACCCCAAGGTTACAACCTATCTGATCCCACTGGGCCCACCTCCGTATTACACTCTGTCTGATCTCACTGGGCCCCCGGGTTACACACTGCTTGATCTCACTGGGCCCACCCCGGGTTACACACTGTCTGATCTCACTGGGCCCACCCCCGGGTTACACACTGTCTGATCTCACTGGGCCCCCGGGTTACACACTGTCTGATCATACTGGGCCCACCCCCGGGTTACACACTTTCTGATCTCACTGGGCCCACCCCCGGGTTACACACTGTCTGATCTCACTGGGCCCCCGGGTTACACACTGTCTGATCTCACTGGCCACACCCCTGGGTTACACACTGTCTGATCTCACTGGGCCCCCGGGTTACACACTGTCTGAACTCACTGGGCCCACCCCCGAGTTACACACTGTCTGATCTCACTGGGCCCCCGGGTTACACACTGTCTGATCTCGCTGGGCCCACCCCCGAGTTACACACTGACTGATCTCACTGGGCCCCCGGGTTACACACTGTCTGATCTCACTGGCTCCCCGGGTTACACACTGTCTGATCTCACTGGCCCCACCCCCGGGTTACGCACTGTCTGATCTCACTGGGCCCCCGGGTTGCACACTGTCTGATCTCACTGGGCCGACCCCCGGGTTACACACTGTCTGATTTCACTGGGCCCATACCCGGGTTACACACTGTCTGATCTCACTGGACATCCGGGTTACACACTGTCTGATCTCATTGGGCCCGCCCCCGGGTTACACACTGTCTGATCTCACTGGGCCCCCTGGTTACACACTGTCTGATCTCACTGGGCACACCCCCGGGTTACATTCTGTCTGATCCCACTGGGCCCAGCCCCGGGTTACACACTGTCTGATCTCACTGGGCCCACCCACAAGTTACACACTGTCTGATCTCACTGGGCCCACTTATGGGTTACACACTGTCTGATCTCACTCGGCCCACACCCGTGTTACACACTGTCTGATCTCACAGGGCCCCCGGGTTACACTCTGTCTGATCTCACTGGGTCCCCGGGTTACACACTGTCTGATCGCACTGGGCCCACCCCCGGGTTACACTCTGTCTGATCTCACTGGGCCCCCGAGTTACACACTGCTTGATCTCACTGGGCCCACCTCGGGTTACACACTGTCTGATCTCACTGGGCCCACCCCTGGGTTACACACTGTCTGATCTCACTGGGCCCACACCCGGGTTACACACTGTCTGATCTCACTGGGCCCACCCCCGGGTTACACACTGTCTGATCTCACTGGGCCCGCCCCCGGGTTACACACTGTCTGATCTCACTGGGCCCCCGGGTTACACACTGTCTGAGCTCACTGGACCCACCCCCGGGTTACACACTGTCTGATCTCACTGGGCCTCCGGGTTACACACTGTCTGATCTCACTGGGCCCACCCCCGGTTACACACTGTCTGATCTCACTGGTCCCATCCTCCCTGAGTTACAAACTGTCTGATCTCACTGGGCCCCCGGTTTACACACTGTCTGAACTCACTGGGCCCAACCCCGGGTTACACAATCTTTGATCTCACTGGGCCCCCGGGTTATACACTGTCTGATCTCACTGGTCCCACCCCCAGGTTACACACTGTCTGATCTCACTGGGCACACCCCCGGGTTACATTCTGTCTGATCCCACTGGGCCCACCCCCGGGTTATACACTGTCTGAACTCACTGGGCCCACCCACGAGTTACACACTGTCTGATCTCACTGGGCCCACCCCCGGGTTACACACTGTCTGATCTCACTGGGCCGACACCCGTGTTACACACTGTCTGATCTCACTGGGCCCCCGTTTTACACTCTGTCTGATCTCACTGGGTCCCCGGGTTACACACTGTCTGATCGCACTGGCCCCACCCCCGGGTTACACACTGTCTGATCTCACTGGGCCCCCGGGTTACACACTGTATGATCTCAGTGGCCCCGTCCCTGGGTTACACACTGTCTGATCTCACTGGGCCCCCGGGTTACACACTGCCTGATCTCACTGGTCCCACCCCGAGGTTACACACTGTCTGATCTCACTGGGCCCACACCCGGGTTACACAGTGTCTGATCTCACTGGGCCCACCCCCGGGTTACACTCTGTCTGATCTCACTGGGCCCACCACTGGGTTACAGACCGTCTGATCTCACTGGCCCACCCCAGGGTTACACACTGTCTGATCTCACTGGGCCCACCCCCGGGTTACACACTGTCTGATCTCACTGGGCCCCCGGGTTACAGACTTTCTGATCTCACTTGGCCCACCGTTGGGTTACACACAGTCTGATCTCACTGGGCCCACCCACGAGTTACACACTGTCTGATCTCACTGGGCCCACCCCCGGGTTACACACTGTCTGATCTCACTGGGCCCACCCCCGGGTTACACACTGTCTGATCTCACTGGGCCCCCGGGTTACACACTGTCTGATCTCACTGGGCCGACCCCTGGGTTACACACTGTCTGATCTCACTGGGCCCACCCCCGGGTTTCACACTGTCTGATCTCACTGGGCCCACCCCCGGGTTACACACTGTCTGATCTCACTGGGCCCGCCCACGGGTTACACACTGTCTGATCTCACTGGGCCCCCGGGTTACACACTCTCTGAGCTCACTGGACCTACCCCCGGGTTACACACTGTCTGATCTCACTGGGCCTCCAGGTTACACACTGCCTGATCTCACTGGGGCCACCCCCGGGTTACACACTCTCTGATCTCACTGGTCCCATCCTCCCTGAGTTACAAACTGTCTGATCTCACTGGGCCCCCGGTTTACACACTGTCTGAACTCACTGGGCCCAACCCCGGGTTACACAATCTCTGATCTCACTGGGCCCCCGGGTTATACACTGTCTGATCTCACTGGTCCCACCCCCAGGTTACACACTGTCTGATCTCACTGGGCACACCCCCGGGTTACATTCTGTCTGATCCCACTGGGCCCAGCCCCGGGTTACACACTGTCTGATCTCACTGGGCCCACCCACAAGTTACACACTGTCTGATCTCACTGGGCCCACTTTTGGGTTACACACTGTCTGATCTCACTCGGCCCACACCCGTGTTACACACTGTCTGATCTCACAGGGCCCCCGGGTTACACTCTGTCTGATCTCACTGGGTCCCCGGGTTACACACTGTCTGATCGCACTGGCCCCACCCCCGGGTTACACACTGTCTGATCTCACTGGGCCCCCGGGTTACACACTGTATGATCTCAGTGGCCCCGTCCCTGGGTTACACACTGTCTGATCTCACTGGACCCCCGGGTTACACACTGTCTGATCTCACTGGTCCCACCCCGAGGTTACACACTTTCTGATCTCACTGGGCCCACACCCGGGTTACACAGTGTCTGATCTCACTGGGCCCACCCCCGGGTTACACTCTGTCTGATCTCACTGGGCCCACCACTGGGTTACAGACCGTCTGATCTCACTGGCCCACCCCAGGGTTACACACTGTCTGATCTCACTGGGCCCACCCCCGGGTTACACACTGTCTGATCTCACTGGGCCCCCGGGTTACACACTTTCTGAACTCACTTGGCCCACCGATGGGTTACACACAGTCTGATCTCACTGAGCCCACCCACGAGTTACACACTGTCTGATCTCACTGGGCCCATCCCCGCGTTACACACTGTCTGATCTCACTGGGCCCACCCCCAGGTTACACACTGTCTGATCTCACTGGGCCCACCCCCGCGTTACACACTGTCTGATCTCACTGGGCCCCGGGTTACACACTGTCTGATCTCACTGGGCCCACCCCTGGGTTACACACTGTCTGATCTCACTGGGCCCACTCCCGGGTTACACACTGTCTGATCTCACTGGGCCCACCCCCGGGTTACACACTGTCTGATCTCACTAGGCCCGCCCCCGGGTTACACAAAGTCTGATCTCACTGGGCCACCGGCTTACACACTGTCTGATCATACTGGGCCCACCCCCGGGTTACACACTGTCTGATCTCACTGGGCCCCCGGGTTACACACTGTCTGATCTCACTGGGCCCACCCCCGGGTTACACACTGTCTGATCTCACTGGGCCCCCGGGTTACACACTGCTGATCTCACTGGCCCCACCCCTGGGTTACACACTGTCTGATCTCACTGGGCCCCCGGGTTACACACTGTCTGATCTCACTGGGCCCACCCCCGAGTTACACACTGTCTGATCTCACTGGGCCGACACCCGTGTTACACACTGTCTGATCTCACTGGGCCCCCGTTTTACACTCTGTCTGATCTCACTGGGTCCCCGGGTTACACACTGTCTGATCGCACTGGCCCCACCCCCGGGTTACACACTGTCTGATCTCACTGGGCCCCCGGGTTACACACTGTATGATCTCAGTGGCCCCGCCCCTGGGTTACACACTGTCTGATCTCACTGGGCCCCCGGTTTACACACTGTCTGATCTCACTGGTCCCACCCCGAGGTTACACACTGTCTGATCTCACTGGGCCCACACCCGGGTTACACAGTGTCTGATCTCACTGGGCCCACCCCCGGGTTACACTCTGTCTGATCTCACTGGGCCCACCACTGGGTTACAGACCGTCTGATCTCACTGGCCCACCCCAGGGTTACACACTGTCTGATCTCACTGGGCCCACCCCCGGGTTACACACTGTCTGATCTCACTGGGCCCCCGGGTTACACACAGTCTGATCTCACTGGGCCCACCCACGAGTTACACACTGTCTGATCTCACTGGGCCCACCCCCGGGTTACACACTGTCTGATCTCACTGGGCCCACCCCCGTGTTACACACTGTCTGATCTCACTGGGCCCCCGGGTTACACACTCTCTGATCTCACTGGGTCCCCGGGTTACACACTGTCTGATCGCACTGGTCCCACCCCCGGGTTAAACACTGTCTGATCTCACTGGGCCCCCGGGTTACACACTGTCTGACCTCACTGGGCCCACACCCGGGTTACACACTGTCTGATCTCACTGGGCCCATCCCCGGGTTACACACTGTCTGATCTCACTGGACATCCGGGTTACACACTTTCTGATCCCACTCGGCCCACCCCCGGGTTACACACTGTCTGATCTCACTGGGCACACCCCCGGGTTAAACACTGTCTGATCTCTCTGGGCCCCCGAGTTACACACTATCTGATCTCACTGGTCCCACCCCCGGGTTACACTCTGTCTGATCTCACTGGGCCCCCGGGTTACACACTGCTTGATCTCACTGGGCCCACCCCAGGGTTACAACCTATCTGATCCCACTGGGCCCACCTCCGGGTTACACTCTGTCTGATCTCACTGGGCCCCCGGGTTACACACTGCTTGATCTCACTGGGCCCACCCCGGGTTACACACTGTCTGATCTCACTGGGCCCACCCCCGGGTTACACACTGTCTGATCTCACTGGGCCCCCGGGTTACACACTGTCTGATCTCACTGGCCACACCCCTGGGTTACACACTGTCTGATCTCACTGGGCCCCCGGGTTACACACTGTCTGATCTCACTGGGCCCACCCCCGAGTTACACACTGTCTGATCTCACTGGGCCCCCGGGTTACACACTGTCTGATCTCGCTGGGCCCACCCCCGAGTTACACACTGTCTGATCTCACTGGGCCCCCGGGTTACACACTGTCTGATCTCACTGGCTCCCCGGGTTACACACTGTCTGATCTCACTGGCCCCACCCCCGGGTTACACACTGTCTGATCTCACTGGGCCCCCGGGTTGCACACTGTCTGATCTCACTGGGCCCACCCCCGGATTACACACTGTCTGATTTCACTGGGCCCATCCCCGGGTTACAAACTGTCTGATCTCACTGGACATCCGGGTTACACACTGTCTGATCTCACTGGGCCCGCCCCCGGGTTACACACTGTCTGATCTCACTGGGCCCCCGGGTTACACACTGTCTGATCTCACTGGGCCGACCCCTGGGTTACACACTGTCTGATCTCACTGGGCCCACCCCCGGGTTACACACTGTCTGATCTCACTGGGCCCACCCCCGGGTTACACACTGTCTGATCTCACTGGGCCCGCCCACGGGTTACACACTGTCTGATCTCACTGGGCCCCCGGGTTACACACTGTCTGATCTCACTGGGGCCACCCCCGGGTTACACACTCTCTGATCTCACTGGTCCCATCCTCCCTGAGTTACAAACTGTCTGATCTCACTGGGCCCCCGGTTTACACACTGTCTGAACTCACTGGGCCCAACCCCGGGTTACACAATCTCTGATCTCACTGGGCCCCCGGGTTATACACTGTCTGAACTCACTGGTCCCACCCCCAGGTTACACACTGTCTGATCTCACTGGGCCCACCCACAAGTTACACACTGTCTGATCTCACTGGGCCCACTTTTGGGTTACACACTGTCTGATCTCACTCGGCCCACACCCGTGTTACACACTGTCTGATCTCACAGGGCCCCCGGGTTACACTCTGTCTGATCTCACTGGGTCCCCGGGTTACACACTGTCTGATCGCACTGGGCTCACCCCCGGGTTACACTCTGTCTGATCTCACTGGGCCCCCGAGTTACACACTGCTTGATCTCACTGGGCCCACCTCGGGTTACACACTGTCTGATCTCACTGGGCCCACCCCTGGGTTACACACTGTCTGATCTCACTGGGCCCACACCCGGGTTACACACTGTCTGATCTCACTGGGCCCACCCCCGGGTTACACACTGTCTGATCTCACTGGGCCCGCCCCCGGGTTACACACTGTCTGATCTCACTGGGCCCCCGGGTTACACACTGTCTGAGCTCACTGGACCCACCCCCGGGTTACACACTGTCTGATCTCACTGGGCCTCCGGGTTACACACTGTCTGATCTCACTGGGCCCACCCCCGGGTTACACACTGTCTGATCTCACTGGTCCCATCCTCCCTGAGTTACAAACTGTCTGATCTCACTGGGCCCCCGGTTTACACACTGCCTGAACTCACTGGGCCCAACCCCGGGTTACACAATCTTTGATCTCACTGGGCCCCCGGGTTATACACTGTCTGATCTCACTGGTCCCACCCCCAGGTTACACACTGTCTGATCTCACTGGGCACACCCCCGGGTTACATTCTGTCTGATCCCACTGGGCCCAGCCCCGGGTTATACACTGTCTGAACTCACTGGGCCCACCCACGAGTTACACACTGTCTGATCTCACTGGGCCCACCCCCGGGTTACACACTGTCTGATCTCACTGGGCCGACACCCGTGTTACACACTGTCTGATCTCACTGGGCCCCCGTTTTACACTCTGTCTGATCTCACTGGGTCCCCGGGTTACACACTGTCTGATCGCACTGGCCCCACCCCCGGGTTACACACTGTCTGATCTCACTGGGCCCCCGGGTTACACACTGTATGATCTCAGTGGCCCCGTCCCTGGGTTACACACTGTCTGATCTCACTGGGCCCACACCCGGGTTACACAGTGTCTGATCTCACTGGGCCCACCCACGGGTTACACTCTGTCTGATCTCACTGGGCCCACCACTGGGTTACAGACCGTCTGATCTCACTGGCCCACCCCAGGGTTACACACTGTCTGATCTCACTGGGCCCACCCCCGGGTTACACACTGTCTGATCTCACTGGGCCCCCGGGTTACAGACTTTCTGATCTCACTTGGCCCACCGTTGGGTTACACACAGTCTGATCTCACTGGGCCCACCCACGAGTTACACACTGTCTGATCTCACTGGGCCCACCCCCGGGTTACACACTGTCTGATCTCACTGGGCCCACCCCCGGGTTACACACTGTCTGATCTCACTGGGCCCCCGGGTTACACACTGTCTGATCTCACTGGGCCGACCCCTGGGTTACACACTGTCTGATCTCACTGGGCCCACCCCCGGGTTTCACACTGTCTGATCTCACTGGGCCCACCCCCGGGTTACACACTGTCTGATCTCACTGGGCCCGCCCACGGGTTACACACTGTCTGATCTCACTGGGCCCCCGGGTTACACACTCTCTGAGCTCACTGGACCCACCCCCGGGTTACACACTGTCTGATCTCACTGGGCCTCCAGGTTACAAACTGTCTGATCTCACTGGGGCCACCCCCGGGTTACACACTCTCTGATCTCACTGGTCCCATCCTCCCTGAGTTACAAACTGTCTGATCTCACTGGGCCCCCGGTTTACACACTGTCTGAACTCACTGGGCCCAACCCCGGGTTACACAATCTCTGATCTCACTGGGCCCCCGGGTTATACACTGTCTGATCTCACTGGTCCCACCCCCAGGTTACACACTGTCTGATCTCACTGGGCACATCCCCGGGTTACATTCTGTCTGATCCCACTGGGCCCAGCCCCGGGTTACACACTGTCTGATCTCACTGGGCCCACCCACAAGTTACACACTGTCTGATCTCACTGGGCCCACTTTTGGGTTACACACTGTCTGATCTCACTCGGCCCACACCCGTGTTACACACTGTCTGATCTCACAGGGCCCCCGGGTTACACTCTGTCTGATCTCACTGGGTCCCCGGGTTACACACTGTCTGATCGCACTGGCCCCACCCCCGGGTTACACACTGTCTGATCTCACTGGGCCCCCGGGTTACACACTGTATGATCCCAGTGGCCCCGTCCCTGGGTTACACACTGTCTGATCTCACTGGACCCCCGGGTTACACACTGTCTGATCTAACTGGTCCCACCCCGAGGTTACACACTGTCTGATCTCACTGGGCCCACACCCGGGTTACACAGTGTCTGATCTCACTGGGCCCACCCCCGGGTTACACTCTGTCTGATCTCACTGGGCCCACCACTGGGTTACAGACCGTCTGATCTCACTGGCCCACCCCAGGGTTACACACTGTCTGATCTCACTGGGCCCACCCCCGGGTTACACACTGTCTGATCTCACTGGGCCCCCGGGTTACACACTTTCTGAACTCACTTGGCCCACCGATGGGTTACACACAGTCTGATCTCACTGAGCCCACCCACGAGTTACACACTGTCTGATCTCACTGGGCCCACCCCCGGGTTACACACTGTCTGATCTCACTGGGCCCACCCCCGTGTTACACACTGTCTGATCTCACTGGGCCCCCGGGTTACACACTGTCTGACCTCACTGGGCCCACACCCGGGTTACACACTGCCTGATCTCACTGGGCCCATCCCCGCGTTACACACTGTCTGATCTCACTGGGCCCACCCCCAGGTCACACACTGTCTGATCTCACTGGGCCCAACCCCGTGTTACACACTGTCTGATCTCACTGGGCCCCGGGTTACACACTGTCTGATCTCACTGGGCCCACCCCTGGGTTACACACTGTCTGATCTCACTGGGCCCACTCCCGGGTTACACACTGTCTGATCTCACTGGGCCCACCCCCGGGTTACACACTGTCTGATCTCACTGGGCCCGCCTCCGGGTTACACACTGTCTGATCTCAGCGGGCCACCGGCTTACACACTGTCTGATCATACTGGGCCCACCCCCGGGTTACACACTGTCTGATCTCACTGGGCCCCCGGTTTACACACTGTCTGATCTCACTGGGCCCACCCCCGGGTTACACACTGTCTGATCTCACTGGGCCCCCGGGTTACACACTGCTGATCTCACTGGCCCCACCCCTGGGTTACACACTGTCTGATCTCACTGGGCCCCCGGGTTACACACTGTCTGATCTCACTGGGCCCACCCCCGAGTTACACACTGTCTGATCTCACTGGGCCCCCGGGTTACACATTGTCTGATCTCGCTGGGCCCACCCCCGAGTTACACACTGTCTGATCTCACTGGGCCCCCGGGTTACACACTGTCTGATCTCACTGGGTCCCCGGGTTACACACGGTCTGATCTCACTGGCCCCACCCCCGGGTTACACACTGTCTGATCTCACTGGGCCCCCGGGTTACACACTGTATGATCTCAGTGGCCCCGCCCCTGAGTTACACACAGTCTTATCTCACTGGGCCCCCGGGTTACACACTGTCTGATCTCACTGGGCCCACCCCCGGGTTACACGCTGTCTGATTTCACTGGGCCCATCCCCGGGTTACACACTGTCTGATCTCACTGGACATCCGGGTTACACACTGTCTGATCTCACTGGGCCCGCCCCCGGGTTACACACTGTCTGATCTCACTGGGCCCCCTGGTTACACACTGTCTGATCTCACTGGGCCCCCGGGTTACACACTGTCTGATCTCACTGGGCCCACCCCTGGGTTACACACTGTCTCATCTCACTGCGCCCACCCCCGGGTTACACACTGTCTGATCTCACTGGGCCCACCCCCAGGTTACACACTGTCTGATCTCACTGGGCCCGCCCCCGGGTTACACACTGTCTGATCTCACTGGGCCCCCGGCTTACACACTGTCTGAGCTCACTGGGCCCACCCCCGGGTTACACACTGTCTGATCTCACTGGGCCCCCGGGTTACACACTGTCTGATCTCACTGGGCCCACCCCCGGGTTACACGCGGTCTGAACTCACTGGGCCCACCCCCGGGTTACACACTGTCTGATCTCACTGGTCCCATCCTCCCTGAGTTACAAACTGTCTGATCTCACTGGGCCCCCGGTTTACACACTGTCTGAACTCACTGGGCCCACCCCCGGGTTACACACTCTCTGATCTCACTGGGCCCCCGGATTACACACTGTCTGATCTCACTGGTCCCACCCCCAGGTTACACACTCTCTGATCTCACTGGGCACACCCCCGGGTTATATTCTGTCTGATCCCACTGGGCCAAGCCCCGGGTTACACTCTTTCTGATCTCACTGGGCCCACCAACGGGTTACAGACTTTCTGATCTCACTGGGCCCACCCCCGGGTGACACACTGTCTGATCTCACTGGGCCCACCCCCGGGTTACACACTGTCTGATCTCACTGGGGCCCCGGGTTACACACTGTCTGATCTCACTGGGCCCACCCCTGGGTTACACACTGTCTGATCTCACTGGGCCCACACACGGGTTACACACTGTCTGATCTCACTGGGCCCACCCCCGGGTTACAGACTGTCTGATGTCACTGCGCCCAACCCCATGTTACACACTGTCTGATCTCACTGGGCCCACCCCCGGGTTACACACTGTCTGATCTCACTGGGCCCACCCCCGGGTTACACTCTGTCTGATCTCACTGGGCCCACCACTGGGTTACAGACTGTCTGACCTCACTGGGCCCACCCCCAGGTTACACACTGTCTGATCTCACTGGATCCACCCCCGGGTTACACACTGTCTGATCTCACTGGGCCCCCGGGTTACACACTGTCTGATCTCACTTGGCCCACCCCTGGGTTACACACTGTCTGATCTCACTGGGCCCACCCACGAGTTACACACTGTCCGATCTCACTGGGCCCACCCCCAGGTTACACACTGTCTGATCTCACTGGACCCACCCCCGGGTTACACACTGTCTGATCTCACTGGGCCCCCGGGTTACACACTGTCTGATCTCACTGGCCCGCCCCTGGGTTACACACTGTCTGATCTCACTGGGCCCACCCCCGAGTTACACACTGTCTGATCTCACTGGGCCCCCGGGTTACACACTGTCTGATCTCACTGGGTCCCCGGGTTACACACTGTCTGATCTCACTGACCCCACCCCCGGGTTACACACTGTCTGATCTCACTGGGCCCATCCCCGGGTTACACACTGTCTGATCTCACTGGTCCCACCCCGAGGTTAGACACTGTCTGATCTCACTGGGCCCACCACCGGGTTACACACTGTATGATCTCACTGGGCCCACCCCCGGGTTACACCCTGTCTGATCTCACTGGGCCCCCGGGTTACACACTGTCTGATCTCACTTGGCCCACCCCTGCGTTACACACTGTCTGATTTCACTGGGCCCACCCACGAGTTACACACTGTCTGATCTCACTGGGCCCACCCCCGGGTTTCACACTGTCTGATCTCACTGCTCCCGCCCCCGGGTTACACACTGTCTGATCTCACTGGCCCCACCCCGTGTTACACACTGTCTGATCTCACTGGGCCCCCGGGTTACACACTGTCTGATCTCACTGGGTCCCCGGGTTACACACTGTCTGATCGCACTGGCCCCACCCCCGTGTTACACACTGTCTGATCTCACTCGGCCCATGGGTTACACACTGTATGATCTCAGTGGCCCCGCCCCTGGGTTACACACTGTCTGATCTCACTGGGCCCCCGGGTTACACACTGCCTGATCTCACTGGGCCCACACCCGGGTTACACACTGTCTGATCTCACCGGGCCCATCCCCGGGTTATACACTGTCTGATCTCACTGGACATCCGGGTTACACTCTTTCTGATCTCACTCGGCCCACCCCCGGGTTACACACTGTCTGATCTCTCTGGGCCCCCGAGTTACACACTATCTGATCTCACTGGTCCCACCCCCGGGTTACACTCTGTCTGATCTCACTGGGCCCCCGGGTTACACACTGCTTGATCTCACTGGGCCCACCCCAGGGTTACACCCTATCTGATCCCACTGGGCCCAACCCCGGGTTACACTCTGTCTGATCTCACTGGGCCCCCGGGTTACACACTGCTTGATCTCACTGGGCCCACCCCGGGTTACACACTGTCTGATCTCACTGGGCCCACCCCCAGGTTACACACTGTCTGATCTCACTGGGCCCACCCCCGGGTTACACACTGTCTGATCTCACTGGGCCCCCGGGTTACACACTGTCTGATCTCACTGGGCCCACCCCTGGGTTACACACTGTCTGATCTCACTGGCCCCACCCCCGGGTTACACACTGTCTGATCTCACTGGGCCCAACCCCGGGTTACACAATCTCTGATCTCACTGGGCCCCCGGGTTATACACTGTCTGATCTCACTGGTCCCACCCCCAGGTTACACACTGTCTGATCTCACTGGGCACATCCCCGGGTTACATTCTGTCTGATCCCACTGGGCCCAGCCCCGGGTTACACACTGTCTGATCTCACTGGGCCCACCCACAAGTTACACACTGTCTGATCTCACTGGGCCCACTTTTGGGTTACACACTGTCTGATCTCACTCGGCCCACACCCGTGTTACACACTGTCTGATCTCACAGGGCCCCCGGGTTACACTCTGTCTGATCTCACTGGGTCCCCGGGTTACACACTGTCTGATCGCACTGGCCCCACCCCCGGGTTACACACTGTCTGATCTCACTGGGCCCCCGGGTTACACACTGTATGATCCCAGTGGCCCCGTCCCTGGGTTACACACTGTCTGATCTCACTGGACCCCCGGGTTACACACTGTCTGATCTAACTGGTCCCACCCCGAGGTTACACACTGTCTGATCTCACTGGGCCCACACCCGGGTTACACAGTGTCTGATCTCACTGGGCCCACCCCCGGGTTACACTCTGTCTGATCTCACTGGGCCCACCACTGGGTTACAGACCGTCTGATCTCACTGGCCCACCCCAGGGTTACACACTGTCTGATCTCACTGGGCCCACCCCCGGGTTACACACTGTCTGATCTCACTGGGCCCCCGGGTTACACACTTTCTGAACTCACTTGGCCCACCGATGGGTTACACACAGTCTGATCTCACTGAGCCCACCCACGAGTTACACACTGTCTGATCTCACTGGGCCCACCCCCGGGTTACACACTGTCTGATCTCACTGGGCCCACCCCCGTGTTACACACTGTCTGATCTCACTGGGCCCCCGGGTTACACACTGTCTGACCTCACTGGGCCCACACCCGGGTTACACACTGCCTGATCTCACTGGGCCCATCCCCGCGTTACACACTGTCTGATCTCACTGGGCCCACCCCCAGGTCACACACTGTCTGATCTCACTGGGCCCAACCCCGTGTTACACACTGTCTGATCTCACTGGGCCCCGGGTTACACACTGTCTGATCTCACTGGGCCCACCCCTGGGTTACACACTGTCTGATCTCACTGGGCCCACTCCCGGGTTACACACTGTCTGATCTCACTGGGCCCACCCCCGGGTTACACACTGTCTGATCTCACTGGGCCCGCCTCCGGGTTACACACTGTCTGATCTCAGCGGGCCACCGGCTTACACACTGTCTGATCATACTGGGCCCACCCCCGGGTTACACACTGTCTGATCTCACTGGGCCCCCGGTTTACACACTGTCTGATCTCACTGGGCCCACCCCCGGGTTACACACTGTCTGATCTCACTGGGCCCCCGGGTTACACACTGCTGATCTCACTGGCCCCACCCCTGGGTTACACACTGTCTGATCTCACTGGGCCCCCGGGTTACACACTGTCTGATCTCACTGGGCCCACCCCCGAGTTACACACTGTCTGATCTCACTGGGCCCCCGGGTTACACATTGTCTGATCTCGCTGGGCCCACCCCCGAGTTACACACTGTCTGATCTCACTGGGCCCCCGGGTTACACACTGTCTGATCTCACTGGGTCCCCGGGTTACACACGGTCTGATCTCACTGGCCCCACCCCCGGGTTACACACTGTCTGATCTCACTGGGCCCCCGGGTTACACACTGTATGATCTCAGTGGCCCCGCCCCTGAGTTACACACAGTCTTATCTCACTGGGCCCCCGGGTTACACACTGTCTGATCTCACTGGGCCCACCCCCGGGTTACACGCTGTCTGATTTCACTGGGCCCATCCCCGGGTTACACACTGTCTGATCTCACTGGACATCCGGGTTACACACTGTCTGATCTCACTGGGCCCGCCCCCGGGTTACACACTGTCTGATCTCACTGGGCCCCCTGGTTACACACTGTCTGATCTCACTGGGCCCCCGGGTTACACACTGTCTGATCTCACTGGGCCCACCCCTGGGTTACACACTGTCTCATCTCACTGCGCCCACCCCCGGGTTACACACTGTCTGATCTCACTGGGCCCACCCCCAGGTTACACACTGTCTGATCTCACTGGGCCCGCCCCCGGGTTACACACTGTCTGATCTCACTGGGCCCCCGGCTTACACACTGTCTGAGCTCACTGGGCCCACCCCCGGGTTACACACTGTCTGATCTCACTGGGCCCCCGGGTTACACACTGTCTGATCTCACTGGGCCCACCCCCGGGTTACACGCGGTCTGAACTCACTGGGCCCACCCCCGGGTTACACACTGTCTGATCTCACTGGTCCCATCCTCCCTGAGTTACAAACTGTCTGATCTCACTGGGCCCCCGGTTTACACACTGTCTGAACTCACTGGGCCCACCCCCGGGTTACACACTCTCTGATCTCACTGGGCCCCCGGATTACACACTGTCTGATCTCACTGGTCCCACCCCCAGGTTACACACTCTCTGATCTCACTGGGCACACCCCCGGGTTATATTCTGTCTGATCCCACTGGGCCAAGCCCCGGGTTACACTCTTTCTGATCTCACTGGGCCCACCAACGGGTTACAGACTTTCTGATCTCACTGGGCCCACCCCCGGGTGACACACTGTCTGATCTCACTGGGCCCACCCCCGGGTTACACACTGTCTGATCTCACTGGGGCCCCGGGTTACACACTGTCTGATCTCACTGGGCCCACCCCTGGGTTACACACTGTCTGATCTCACTGGGCCCACACACGGGTTACACACTGTCTGATCTCACTGGGCCCACCCCCGGGTTACAGACTGTCTGATGTCACTGCGCCCAACCCCATGTTACACACTGTCTGATCTCACTGGGCCCACCCCCGGGTTACACACTGTCTGATCTCACTGGGCCCACCCCCGGGTTACACTCTGTCTGATCTCACTGGGCCCACCACTGGGTTACAGACTGTCTGACCTCACTGGGCCCACCCCCAGGTTACACACTGTCTGATCTCACTGGATCCACCCCCGGGTTACACACTGTCTGATCTCACTGGGCCCCCGGGTTACACACTGTCTGATCTCACTTGGCCCACCCCTGGGTTACACACTGTCTGATCTCACTGGGCCCACCCACGAGTTACACACTGTCCGATCTCACTGGGCCCACCCCCAGGTTACACACTGTCTGATCTCACTGGACCCACCCCCGGGTTACACACTGTCTGATCTCACTGGGCCCCCGGGTTACACACTGTCTGATCTCACTGGCCCGCCCCTGGGTTACACACTGTCTGATCTCACTGGGCCCACCCCCGAGTTACACACTGTCTGATCTCACTGGGCCCCCGGGTTACACACTGTCTGATCTCACTGGGTCCCCGGGTTACACACTGTCTGATCTCACTGACCCCACCCCCGGGTTACACACTGTCTGATCTCACTGGGCCCATCCCCGGGTTACACACTGTCTGATCTCACTGGTCCCACCCCGAGGTTAGACACTGTCTGATCTCACTGGGCCCACCACCGGGTTACACACTGTATGATCTCACTGGGCCCACCCCCGGGTTACACCCTGTCTGATCTCACTGGGCCCCCGGGTTACACACTGTCTGATCTCACTTGGCCCACCCCTGCGTTACACACTGTCTGATTTCACTGGGCCCACCCACGAGTTACACACTGTCTGATCTCACTGGGCCCACCCCCGGGTTTCACACTGTCTGATCTCACTGCTCCCGCCCCCGGGTTACACACTGTCTGATCTCACTGGCCCCACCCCGTGTTACACACTGTCTGATCTCACTGGGCCCCCGGGTTACACACTGTCTGATCTCACTGGGTCCCCGGGTTACACACTGTCTGATCGCACTGGCCCCACCCCCGTGTTACACACTGTCTGATCTCACTCGGCCCATGGGTTACACACTGTATGATCTCAGTGGCCCCGCCCCTGGGTTACACACTGTCTGATCTCACTGGGCCCCCGGGTTACACACTGCCTGATCTCACTGGGCCCACACCCGGGTTACACACTGTCTGATCTCACCGGGCCCATCCCCGGGTTATACACTGTCTGATCTCACTGGACATCCGGGTTACACTCTTTCTGATCTCACTCGGCCCACCCCCGGGTTACACACTGTCTGATCTCTCTGGGCCCCCGAGTTACACACTATCTGATCTCACTGGTCCCACCCCCGGGTTACACTCTGTCTGATCTCACTGGGCCCCCGGGTTACACACTGCTTGATCTCACTGGGCCCACCCCAGGGTTACACCCTATCTGATCCCACTGGGCCCAACCCCGGGTTACACTCTGTCTGATCTCACTGGGCCCCCGGGTTACACACTGCTTGATCTCACTGGGCCCACCCCGGGTTACACACTGTCTGATCTCACTGGGCCCACCCCCAGGTTACACACTGTCTGATCTCACTGGGCCCACCCCCGGGTTACACACTGTCTGATCTCACTGGGCCCCCGGGTTACACACTGTCTGATCTCACTGGGCCCACCCCTGGGTTACACACTGTCTGATCTCACTGGCCCCACCCCCGGGTTACACACTGTCTGATCTCACTGGGCCCACCCCCGGGTTACACACTGTCTGATCTCACTGGGCCCGCCCCCGGGTTACACACTGTCTGATCTCACTGGGCCCCCGGGTTACACACTGTCTGATCATACTGGGCCCACCCCCGGTTTACACACTGTCTGATCTCACTGGGCCCACCCCCGGGTTACACACTGTCTGATCTCACTGGGCCCCCGGGTTACTCACTGTCTGATCTCACTGGGCCCACCCCCGGGTTACACACTTTCTGATCTCACTGGGCCCACCCCCGGGTTACACACTGTCTGATCTCACAGGGCCCCCGGGTTACACACTGTCTGATCTCACTGGCCCCACCACTGGGTTACACACTGTCTGATCTCACTGGCCCCCGGGTTACACACTGTCTGATCTCACTGCGCCCACCCCCGAGTTACACACTGTCTGATCTCACTGGGCCCCCGGGTTACACACTGTCTGATCTCGCTGGGCCCACCCCCGAGTTACACACTGTCTGATCTCACTGGGCCCCCGGGTTACACACTGTCTGATCTCACTGGGTCCCCGGGTTACACACTGTCTGATCTCACTGGCCCCACCCCCGGGTTACACACTGTCTGATCTCACTGGGCCCCCGGGTTACACACTGTATGATCTCAGTGGCCCCGTCCCTGGGTTACACACTGTCTGATCTCACTGGGCCCCCGGGTTACACACTGTCTGATCTCACTGGGCCCACTCCCGGGTTACACACTGTCTGATTTCACTAGGCCCATCCCCGGGTTACACACTGTCTGATCTCACTGGACATCCGGGTTACACACTGTCTGATCTCACTGGGCCCGCCCCCGGGTTACACACTGTCTGATCTCACTGGGCCCCCGGGTTACACACTGTCTGATCTCACTGGGCCCCTGGGTTACACACTGTCTGATCTCACTGGGCCCCCGGGTTACACACTGTCTGACCTCACTGGACCCACCGCCGGGTTACACACTGTCTGATCTCACTGGGCCCCCGGGTTACACACTGTCTGATCTCACTGGGCCCCCGGGTTAAACACTGTCTGATCTCAGTTGGCCCACCCCTGGGTTACACACTGTCTGATCTCACTGGGCCCACCCACGAGTTACACACTGTCTGATCTCACTGGGCCCACCCCCGGGTTACACACTGTCTGATCTCACTGCTCCCGCCCGCGACTTACACACTGTCCGATCTCACTGGCCCGCCCCTGGGTTACACACTGTCTGATCTCACTGGGCCCACCCCCGAGTTACACACTGTCTGATCTCACTGGGCCCCCGGGTTACACACTGTCTGATCTCACTGGGTCCCCGGGTTACACACTGTCTGATCTCACTGACCCCACCCCCGGGTTACACACTGTCTGATCTCACTGGGCCCCCGGGTTACACACTGCATGATCTCAGTGGCCCCGCCCCTGGGTTACACACTGTCTGATCTCACTGGGCCCCCGGGTTACTCACTGTCTGATCTCACTGGGTCCACCCCCGGGTTACACACTGTCTGATCTCACTGGGCCCATCCCCGGGTTACACACTGTCTGATCTCACTGGTCCCACCCCGAGGTTAGACACTGTCTGATCTCACTGGGCCCATCCCCGGGTTACACACTGTCTGATCTCACTGGTCCCACCCCGAGGTTAGACACTGTCTGATCTCACTGGTCCCATCCTCCCTGAGTTACAAACTGTCTGATCTCACTGGGCCCCCGGTTTATACACTGTCTGAACTCACTGGGCCCACCCCCGGGTTACACACTCTCTGATCTCACTGGGCCCCCGGATTACACACTGTCTGATCTCACTGGTCCCACCCCCAGGTTACACACTCTCTGATCTCACTGGGCACACCCCCGGGTTATATTCTGTCTGATCCCACTGGGCCAAGCCCCGGGTTACACTCTTTCTGATCTCACTGGGCCCACCAACGGGTTACAGACTTTCTGATCTCACTGGGCCCACCCCCGGGTGACACACTGTCTGATCTCACTGGGCCCACCCCCGGGTTACACACTGTCTGAACTCACTGGGGCCCCGGGTTACACACTGTCTGATCTCACTGGGCCCACCCCTGGGTTACACACTGTCTGATCTCACTGGGCCCACACACGGGTTACACACTGTCTGATCTCACTGGGCGCACCCCCGGGTTACAGACTGTCTGATGTCACTGCGCCCAACCCCATGTTACACACTGTCTGATCTCACTGGGCCCACCCCCGGGTTACACACTGTCTGATCTCACTGGGCCCACCGCCGGGTTCCACACTCTCTGATCTCCCTGGGCCCCCGGGTTACACACTGTCTGCTCTCACTGGTCCCACCCCGAGGTTACTCAGTGTCTGATCTCACTGGGCCCACTCCCGGGATACACACTATCTGATCTCACTGGGCCCACCCCCGGGTTACACACTGTCTGATCTCACTGGGCCCACCCCCGGGTTACACACTGTCTGATCTCACTGGGCCCACCCCCGGGTTACACTCTGTCTGATCTCACTGGGCCCACCACTGGGTTACAGACTGTCTGACCTCACTGGGCCCACCCCCAGGTTACACACTGTCTGATCTCACTGGACCCACCCCCGGGTTACACACTGTCTGATCTCACTGGGCCCCCGGGTTACACACTGTCTGATCTCACTTGGCCGACCCCTGGGTTACACACTGTCTGATCTCACTGGGCCCACCCCCGAGTTACACACTGTCTGATCTCACTGGGCCCCCGGGTTACACACTGTCTGATCTCACTGGGTCCCCGGGTTACACACTGTCTGATCTCACTGACCCCACCCCCGGGTTACACACTGTCTGATCTCACTGGGCCCATCCCCGGGTTACACACTGTCTGATCTCACTGGTCCCACCCCGAGGTTAGACACTGTCTGATCTCACTGGGCCCACCACCGGGTTACACACTGTATGATCTCACTGGGCCCACCCCCGGGTTACACACTGTCTGATCTCACTGGGCCCCCGGGTTACACACTGTCTGATCTCACTTGGCCCACCCCTGCGTTACACACTGTCTGATTTCACTGGGCCCACCCACGAGTTACACACTGTCTGATCTCACTGGGCCCACCCCCGGGTTTCACACTGTCTGATCTCACTGCTCCCGCCCCCGGGTTACACACTGTCTGATCTCACTGGCCCCACCCCGTGTTACACACTGTCTGATCTCACTGGGCCCCCGGGTTACACACTGTCTGATCTCACTGGGTCCCCGGGTTACACACTGTCTGATCGCACTGGCCCCACCCCCGTGTTACACACTGTCTGATCTCACTCGGCCCATGGGTTACACACTGTATGATCTCAGTGGCCCCGCCCCTGGGTTACACACTGTCTGATCTCACTGGGCCCCCGGGTTACACACTGCCTGATCTCACTGGGCCCACACCCGGGTTACACACTGTCTGATCTCACCGGGCCCATCCCCGGGTTATACACTGTCTGATCTCACTGGACATCCGGGTTACACTCTTTCTGATCTCACTCGGCCCACCCCCGGGTTACACACTGTCTGATCTCACTCGGCCCATGGGTTACACACTGTATGATCTCAGTGGCCCCGCCCCTGGGTTACACACTGTCTGATCTCACTGGGCCCCCGGGTTACACACTGTCTGATCTCACTGGGCCCCCGGGTTAAACACTGTCTGATCTCAGTTGGCCCACCCCTGGGTTACATACTGTCTGATCTCACTGGGCCCACCCACGAGTTACACACTGTATGATCTCACTGGGCCCACCCCCGGGTTACACACTGTCTGATCTCACTGCTCCCGCCCGCGAGTTACACACTGTCCGATCTCACTGGCCCGCCCCTGGGTTACACACTGTCTGATCTCACTGGGCCCATCCCCGGGTTACACACTGTCTGATCTCACTGGTCCCACCCCGAGGTTAGACACTGTCTGATCTCACTGGGCCCATCCCCGGGTTACACACTGTCTGATCTCACTGGTCCCACCCCGAGGTTAGACACTGTCTGATCTCACTGGTCCCATCCTCCCTGAGTTACAAACTGTCTGATCTCACTGGGCCCCCGGTTTATACACTGTCTGAACTCACTGGGCCCACCCCCGGGTTACACACTCTCTGATCTCACTGGGCCCCCGGATTACACACTGTCTGATCTCACTGGTCCCACCCCCAGGTTACACACTCTCTGATCTCACTGGGCACACCCCCGGGTTATATTCTGTCTGATCCCACTGGGCCAAGCCCCGGGTTACACTCTTTCTGATCTCACTGGGCCCACCAACGGGTTACAGACTTTCTGATCTCACTGGGCCCACCCCCGGGTGACACACTGTCTGATCTCACTGGGCCCACCCCCGGGTTACACACTGTCTGAACTCACTGGGGCCCCGGGTTACACACTGTCTGATCTCACTGGGCCCACCCCTGGGTTACACACTGTCTGATCTCACTGGGCCCACACACGGGTTACACACTGTCTGATCTCACTGGGCGCACCCCCGGGTTACAGACTGTCTGATGTCACTGCGCCCAACCCCATGTTACACACTGTCTGATCTCACTGGGCCCACCCCCGGGTTACACACTGTCTGATCTCACTGGGCCCACCGCCGGGTTCCACACTCTCTGATCTCCCTGGGCCCCCGGGTTACACACTGTCTGCTCTCACTGGTCCCACCCCGAGGTTACTCAGTGTCTGATCTCACTGGGCCCACTCCCGGGATACACACTATCTGATCTCACTGGGCCCACCCCCGGGTTACACACTGTCTGATCTCACTGGGCCCACCCCCGGGTTACACACTGTCTGATCTCACTGGGCCCACCCCCGGGTTACACTCTGTCTGATCTCACTGGGCCCACCACTGGGTTACAGACTGTCTGACCTCACTGGGCCCACCCCCAGGTTACACACTGTCTGATCTCACTGGACCCACCCCCGGGTTACACACTGTCTGATCTCACTGGGTCCCCGGGTTACACACTGTCTGATCTCACTTGGCCGACCCCTGGGTTACACACTGTCTGATCTCACTGGGCCCACCCCCGAGTTACACACTGTCTGATCTCACTGGGCCCCCGGGTTACACACTGTCTGATCTCACTGGGTCCCCGGGTTACACACTGTCTGATCTCACTGACCCCACCCCCGGGTTACACACTGTCTGATCTCACTGGGCCCATCCCCGGGTTACACACTGTCTGATCTCACTGGTCCCACCCCGAGGTTAGACACTGTCTGATCTCACTGGGCCCACCACCGGGTTACACACTGTATGATCTCACTGGGCCCACCCCCGGGTTACACACTGTCTGATCTCACTGGGCCCCCGGGTTACACACTGTCTGATCTCACTTGGCCCACCCCTGCGTTACACACTGTCTGATTTCACTGGGCCCACCCACGAGTTACACACTGTCTGATCTCACTGGGCCCACCCCCGGGTTTCACACTGTCTGATCTCACTGCTCCCGCCCCCGGGTTACACACTGTCTGATCTCACTGGCCCCACCCCGTGTTACACACTGTCTGATCTCACTGGGCCCCCGGGTTACACACTGTCTGATCTCACTGGGTCCCCGGGTTACACACTGTCTGATCGCACTGGCCCCACCCCCGTGTTACACACTGTCTGATCTCACTCGGCCCATGGGTTACACACTGTATGATCTCAGTGGCCCCGCCCCTGGGTTACACACTGTCTGATCTCACTGGGCCCCCGGGTTACACACTGCCTGATCTCACTGGGCCCACACCCGGGTTACACACTGTCTGATCTCACCGGGCCCATCCCCGGGTTATACACTGTCTGATCTCACTGGACATCCGGGTTACACTCTTTCTGATCTCACTCGGCCCACCCCCGGGTTACACACTGTCTGATCTCACTCGGCCCATGGGTTACACACTGTATGATCTCAGTGGCCCCGCCCCTGGGTTACACACTGTCTGATCTCACTGGGCCCCCGGGTTACACACTGTCTGATCTCACTGGGCCCCCGGGTTAAACACTGTCTGATCTCAGTTGGCCCACCCCTGGGTTACATACTGTCTGATCTCACTGGGCCCACCCACGAGTTACACACTGTATGATCTCACTGGGCCCACCCCCGGGTTACACACTGTCTGATCTCACTGCTCCCGCCCGCGAGTTACACACTGTCCGATCTCACTGGCCCGCCCCTTGGTTACACACTGTCTGATCTCACTGGGCCCACCCCCGAGTTACACACTGTCTGATCTCACTGGGCCCCCGGGTTACACACTGTCTGATCTCACTGGGTCCCCGGGTTACACACTGTCTGATCTCACTGACCCCACCCCCGGGTTACACACTGTCTGATCTCACTGGGCCCCCGGGTTACACACTGCATGATCTCAGTGGCCCCGCCCCTGGGTTACACACTGTCTGATCTCACTGGGCCCCCGGGTTACTCACTGTCTGATCTCACTGGGTCCACCCCCGGGTTACACACTGTCTGATCTCACTGGTCCCACCCCGAGGTTAGACACTGTCTGATCTCACTGGGCCCATCCCCGGGTTACACACTGTCTGATCTCACTGGTCCCACCCCGAGGTTAGACACTGTCTGATCTCACTGGTCCCATCCTCCCTGAGTTACAAACTGTCTGATCTCACTGGGCCCCCGGTTTACACACTGTCTGAACTCACTGGGCCCACCCCCGGGTTACACACTCTCTGATCTCACTGGGCCCCCGGATTACACACTGTCTGATCTCACTGGTCCCACCCCCAGGTTACACACTCTCTGATCTCACTGGGCACACCCCCGGGTTATATTCTGTCTGATCCCACTGGGCCAAGCCCCGGGTTACACTCTTTCTGATCTCACTGGGCCCACCAACGGGTTACAGACTTTCTGATCTCACTGGGCCCACCCCGGGGTGACACACTGTCTGATCTCACTGGGCCCACCCCCGGGTTACACACTGTCTGAACTCACTGGGGCCCCGGGTTACACACTGTCTGATCTCACTGGGCCCACCCCTGGGTTACACACTGTCTGATCTCACTGGGCCCACACACGGGTTACACACTGTCTGATCTCACTGGGCCCACCCCCGGGTTACAGACTGTCTGATGTCACTGCGCCCAACCCCATGTTACACACTGTCTGATCTCACTGGGCCCACCCCCGGGTTACACACTGTCTGATCTCACTGGGCCCACCGCCGGGTTCCACACTCTCTGATCTCCCTGGGCCCCCGGGTTACACACTGTCTGCTCTCACTGGTCCCACCCCGAGGTTACTCAGTGTCTGATCTCACTGGGCCCACTCCCGGGATACACACTATCTGATCTCACTGGGCCCACCCCCGGGTTACACACTGTCTGATCTCACTGGGCCCACCCCCGGGTTACACACTGTCTGATCTCACTGGGCCCACCCCCGGGTTACACTCTGTCTGATCTCACTGGGCCCACCACTGGGTTACAGACTGTCTGACCTCACTGGGCCCACCCCCAGGTTACACACTGTCTGATCTCACTGGACCCACCCCCGGGATACACACTGTCTGATCTCACTGGGCCCCCGGGTTACACACTGTCTGATCTCACTTGGCCCACCCCTGGGTTACACACTGTCTGATCTCACTGGGCCCACCCACGAGTTACACACTGTCCGATCTCACTGTGCCCACCCCCAGGTTACACACTGTCTGATCTCACTGGACCCACCCTCGGGTTACACACTGTCTGATCTCACTGGGCCCCCGGGTTACACACTGTCTGATCTCACTGGCCCGCCCCTGGGTTACACACTGTCTGATCTCACTGGGCCCACCCCCGAGTTACACACTGTCTGATCTCACTGGGCCCCCGGGTTACACACTGTCTGATCTCACTGGGTCCCCGGGTTACACACTGTCTGATCTCACTGACCCCACCCCCGGGTTACACACTGTCTGATCTCACTGGGCCCATCCCCGGGTTACACACTGTCTGATCTCACTGGTCCCACCCCGAGGTTAGACACTGTCTGATCTCACTGGGCCCACCACCGGGTTACACACTGTATGATCTCACTGGGCCCACCCCCGGGTTACACACTGTCTGATCTCACTGGGCCCCCGGGTTACACACTGTCTGATCTCACTTGGCCCACACCTGCGTTACACACTGTCTGATTTCACTGGGCCCACCCACGAGTTACACACTGTCTGATCTCACTGGGCCCACCCCCGGGTTTCACACTGTCTGATCTCACTGCTCCCGCCCCCGGGTTACACACTGTCTGATCTCACTGGCCCCACCCCGTGTTACACACTGTCTGATCTCACTGGGCCCACACCCGGGTTACACACTGTCTGATCTCACCGGGCCCATCCCCGGGTTATACACTGTCTGATCTCACTGGACATCCGGGTTACACTCTTTCTGATCTCACTCGGCCCACCCCCGGGTTACACACTGTCTGATCTCTCTGGGCCCCCGAGTTACACACTATCTGATCTCACTGGTCCCACCCCCGGGTTACACTCTGTCTGATCTCACTGGGCCCCCGGGTTACACACTGCTTGATCTCACTGGGCCCACCCCAGGGTTACACCCTATCTGATCCCACTGGGCCCAACCCCGGGTTACACTCTGTCTGATCTCACTGGGCCCCCGGGTTACACACTGCTTGATCTCACTGGGCCCACCCCGGGTTACACACTGTCTGATCTCACTGGGCCCACCCCCAGGTTACACACTGTCTGATCTCACTGGGCCCACCCCCGGGTTACACACTGTCTGATCTCACTGGGCCCCCGGGTTACACACTGTCTGATCTCACTGGGCCCACCCCTGGGTTACACACTGTCTGATCTCACTGGCCCCACCCCCGGGTTACACACTGTCTGATCTCACTGGGCCCACCCCCGGGTTACACACTGTCTGATCTCACTGGGCCCGCCCCCGGGTTACACACTGTCTGATCTCACTGGGCCCCCGGGTTACACACTGTCTGATCATACTGGGCCCACCCCCGGGTTACACACTGTCTGATCTCACTGGGCCCACCCCCGGGTTACACACTGTCTGATCTCACTGGGCCCCCGGGATACTCACTGTCTGATCTCACTGGGCCCACCCCCGGGTTACACACTTTCTGATCTCACTGGGCCCACCCCCGGGTTACACACTGTCTGATCTCACAGGGCCCCCGGGTTACACACTGTCTGATCTCACTGGCCCCACCACTGGGTTACACACTGTCTGATCTCACTGGCCCCCGCGTTACACACTGTCTGATCTCACTGCGCCCACCCCCGAGTTACACACTGTCTGATCTCACTGGGCCCCCGGGTTACACACTGTCTGATCTCGCTGGGCCCACCCCCGAGTTACACACTGTCTGATCTCACTGGGCCCCCGGGTTACACACTGTCTCATCTCACTGGGTCCCCGGGTTACACACTGTCTGATCTCACTGGCCCCACCCCCGGGTTACACACTGTCTGATCTCACTGGGCCCCCGGGTTACACACTGTATGATCTCAGTGGCCCCGTCCCTGGGTTACACACTGTCTGATCTCACTGGGCCCCCGGGTTACACACTGTCTGATCTCACTGGGCCCACTCCCGGGTTACACACTGTCTGATCTCACTGGGCCCGCCCCCGGGTTACACACTGTCTGATCTCACTGGGCCCCCGGGTTACACACTGTCTGATCTCACTGGGCCCCTGGGTTACACACTGTCTGATCTCACTGGGCCCCCGGGTTACACACTGTCTGACCTCACTGGGCCCACCGCCGGGTTACACACTGTCTGATCTCACTGGACCCACCCCCGGGTTACACACTGTCTGATCTCACTGGGCCCCCGGGTTAAACACTGTCTGATCTCAGTTGGCCCACCCCTGGGTTACACACTGTCTGATCTCACTGGGCCCACCCACGAGTTACACACTGTCTGATCTCACTGGGCCCACCCCCGGGTTACACACTGTCTGATCTCACTGCTCCCGCCCGCGAGTTACACACTGTCCGATCTCACTGGCCCGCCCCTGGGTTACACACTGTCTGATCTCACTGGGCCCACCCCCGAGTTACACACTGTCTGATCTCACTGGGCCCCCGGGTTACACACTGTCTGATCTCACTGGGTCCCCGGGTTACACACTGTCTGATCTCACTGACCCCACCCCCGGGTTACACACTGTCTGATCTCACTGGGCCCCCGGGTTACACACTGCATGATCTCAGTGGCCCCGCCCCTGGGTTACACACTGTCTGATCTCACTGGGCCCCCGGGTTACTCACTGTCTGATCTCACTGGGTCCACCCCCGGGTTACACACTGTCTGATCTCACTGGGCCCATCCCCGGGTTACACACTGTCTGATCTCACTGGTCCCACCCCGAGGTTAGACACTGTCTGATCTCACTGGGCCCACCCCCGGGTTACACACTGTCTGATCTCACTGGGCCCACCCCCGGGTTACACTCTGTCTGATCTCACTGGGCCTACCAGTGGGTTACAGACTGTCTGATCTCACTGGGCCCACACCCGGGTTACACACTGTCTGATCTAACTGGGCCCACCCCCGGGTTACACACTGTCTGATCTCAGTGGGCCCCCGGGTTACACACTGTCTGATCTCACTTGGCCAACCCCTGGGTTAAACACTGTCTGATTTCACTGGGCCCACCCACGAGTTACACACTGTCTGATCTCACTGCTCCCGCCCCCGCGTTACACACTGTCTGATCTCACTGGGCCCACCCCGTGTTACACAATGTCTGATCTCACTGGGTCCCCGGGTTACACACTGTCTGATCGCACTGGCCCCACCCCCGTGTTACACACTGTCTGATCTCACACGGCCCATGGGTTTACACTGTATGATCTCAGTGGCCCCGCCCCCGGGTTACACACTGTCTGATCTCACTGGGCCCGCCCCCGGGTTACACACTGTCTGATCTCACTGGGCCCCCGGGTTACACACTGCCTGATCTCACTGGGCGCACACCCGGGTTACACACTCTCTGATCTCACTGGGCCCATCCCCGGGTTACACACTGTCTGATCTCACTGGACATTCGGGTTACACACTTTCTAATCTCACTCGGCCCACCCCCGGGTTACACACTGTCTGATCTCACTGGGCCCACCCCCGGGTTAAACACTGTCTGATCTCACTGGGCACCCGGGTTACACACTGTCTGATCTCACTGGGCCCACCCCCGGGTTACACACGGTCTGAACTCACTGGGCCCACCCCCGGGTTACACACTTTCTGATCTCACTGGTCCCATCCTCCCTGAGTTACAAACTGTCTGATCTCACTGGGCCCCCGGTTTACACACTGTCTGAACTCACTGGGCCCACCCCCGGGTTACACACTCTCTGATTTCACTGGGCCCCCGGGTTACACACTGTCTGATCTCACTCGGCCCATGGGTTTACACTGTATGATCTCAGTGGCCCGCCCCTGGGTTACACACTGTGTGATCGCACTGGCCCCACCCCCGTGTTACACACTGTCTGATCTCACTCGGCCCATGGGTTTACACTGTATGATCTCAGTGGCCCCGCCCCTGGGTTACACACTGTCTGATCTCACTGGGCCCCCGGGTTACACACTGCCTGATCTCACTGGGCCCACACCCGGGTTACACACTGTCTGATCTCACTGGGCCCATCCCCGGGTTACACACTGTCTGATCTCACTGGACATTCGGGTTACACACTTTCTAATCTCACTCGGCCCACCCCCGGGTTACACACTGTCTGATCTCACTGGGCCCACCCCGGGTTAAACACTGTCTGATCTCACTGGGCCCCCGGGTTACACACTGTCTGATCTCACTGGGCCCACCCCCGGGATACACACGGTCTGAACTCACTGGGCCCACCCCCGGGTTACACACTGTCTGATCTCACTGGTCCCATCCTCGCTGAGTTACAAACTGTCTGATCTCACTGGGCCCCCGGTTTACACACTGTCTGAACTCACTGTGCCCACCCGCGGGTTACACACTCTCTGATCTCACTGGGCCCCCGGGTTACACACTGTCTGATCTCACTGGTCCCACCCCAGGTTACACACTCTCTGATCTCACTGGGCACACCCCCGGGTTATATTCTGTCTGATCCCACTGGGCCAAGCCCCGGGTTACACACTGTCTGATCTCACTGGGCCCACCCCCGGGTTACACTCTGTCTGATCTCACCGGGCCCACCCCCGGGTTACACACTGTCTGATCTCACTGGGCCCCCGGGTTAAACACTGTCTGATCTCAGTTGGCCCACCCCTGGGTTACACACTGTCTGATCTCACTGGGCCCACCCACGAGTTACACACTGTCTGATCTCACTGGGCCCACCCCCGGGTTACACACTGTCTGATCTCACTGCTCCCGCCCGCGAGTTACACACTGTCCGATCTCACTGGCCCGCCCCTGGGTTACACACTGTCTGATCTCACTGGGCCCACCCCCGAGTTACACACTGTCTGATCTCACTGGGCCCCCGGGTTACACACTGTCTGATCTCACTGGGTCCCCGGGTTACACACTGTCTGATCTCACTGACCCCACCCCCGGGTTACACACTGTCTGATCTCACTGGGCCCCCGGGTTACACACTGCATGATCTCAGTGGCCTCGCCCCTGGGTTACACACTGTCTGATCTCACTGGGCCCCCGGGTTACTCACTGTCTGATCTCACTGGGTCCACCCCCGGGTTACACACTGTCTGATCTCACTGGGCCCATCCCCGGGTTACACACTGTCTGATCTCACTGGACCCACCCCGAGGTTAGACACTGTCTGATCTCACTGGGCCCACCCCCGGGTTACACACTGTCTGATCTCACTGGGCCCACCCCCGGGTTACACTCTGTCTGATCTCACTGGGCCTAACAGTGGGTTACAGACTGTCTGATCTCACTGGGCCCACACCCGGGTTACACACTGTCTGATCTAACTGGGCCCACCCCCGGGTTACACACTGTCTGATCTCAGTGGGCCCCCGGGTTACACACTGTCTGATCTCACTTGGCCAACCCCTGGGTTACACACTGTCTGATTTCACTGGGCCCACCCACGAGTTACACACTGTCTGATCTCACTGCTCCCGCCCCCGCGTTACACACTGTCTGATCTCACTGGGCCCACCCCGTGTTACACAATGTCTGATCTCACTGGGTCCCCGGGTTACACACTGTCTGATCGCACTGGCCCCACCCCCTTGTAACACACTGTCTGATCTCACTCGGCCCATGGGTTTACACTGTATGATCTCAGTGGCCCCGCCCCTGGGTTACACACTGTCTGATCGCACTGGCCCCAACCCCGTGTTACACACTGTCTGATCTCACTCGGCCCATGGGTTTACACTGTATGATCTCAGTGGCCCCGCCCCTGGGTTACACACTGTCTGATCTCACTGGGCCCCCGGGTTACACACTGCCTGATCTCACTGGGCCCACACCCGGGTTACACACTGTCTGATCTCACTGGGCCCATCCCCGGGTTACACACTGTCTGATCTCACTGGACATTCGGGTTACACACTTTCTAATCTCACTCGGCCCACCCCCGGGTTACACACTGTCTGATCTCACTGGGCCCACCCCCGGGTTAAACACTGTCTGATCTCATTGGGCCCCCGGGTTAAACACTGTCGGATCTCAATGGGCCCACCCCCGGGTTACACACGGTCTGAACTCACTGGGCCCACCCCCGGGTTACACACTGTCTGATCTCACTGGTCCCATCCTCCCTGAGTTACAAACTGTCTGATCTCACTGGGCCCCCGGTTTATACACTGTCTGAACTCACTGGGCCCACCCGCGGGTTACACACTCTCTGATCTCACTGGGCCCCCGGGTTACACACTGTCTGATCTCACTGGTCCCACCCCAGGTTACACACTCTCTGATCTCACTGGGCACACCCCCGGGTTATATTCTGTCTGATCCCACTGGGCCAAGCCCCGGGTTACACTCTTTCTGATCTCACTGGGCCCACCACCGGGTTACAGACTTTTTGATCTCACTGGGCCCACCCCCGGGTGACACACTGTCTGATCTCACTGGGCCCACCCCCGGGTTACACACTGTCTGATCTCACTGGGCCCCCGGGTTACACACTGTCTGATCTCACTGGGCCCACTCCTGGGTTACACACTGTCTGATCTCACTGGGCCCACACACGGGTTACACACTGTCTGATCTCACTGGGCCCACCCCCGGGTTACAGACTGTCTGATGTCACTGGGCCCAACCCCGGGTTACACACTGTCTGATCTCAATGGGCCCACCCCCGTTTTACACACTGTCTGATCTCACTGGGCCCACCGCCGGGTTCCACACTCTCTGATCTCCCTGAGCCCCCGGGTTACACACTGTCTGATCTCACTGGTCCCACCCCGAGGTTACACAGTGTCTGATCTCACTGGGCCCACTCCCGGGATACACACTATCTGATCTCACTGGGCCCACCCCCGGGTTACACACTGTCTGATCTCACTGGGCCCACCCCCGGGTTACACACTGTCTGATCTCACTGGGCCCACCCCCGGGTTACACTCTGTCTGATCTCACTGGGCCCACCACTGGGTTACAGACTGTCTGACCTCACTGGGCCCACCCCCGGGTTACACACTGTCTGATCTCACTGGACCCACCCCCGTGTTACACACTGTCTGTTCTCACTGGGCCCCCGGGTTACACACTGTCTGATCTCACTTGGCCCACCCCCTAGTTACACAGTGTCTGATCTCACTGCTCCCGCCCGCGAGTTACACACTGTCCGATCTCACTGGCCCGCCTCTGGGTTACACACTGTCTGATCTCACTGGGCCCACCCCCGAGTTACACACTGTCTGATCTCACTGGGCCCCCGGGTTACGCGCTGTCTGATCTCACTGGGTCCCCGGGTTACACACTGTCTGATCTCACTGACCCCACCCCCGGGTTACACACTGTCTGATCTCACTGGGCCCCCGGGTTACACACTGCATGATCTCAGTGGCCCCGCCCCTGGGTTACACACTGTCTGATCTCACTGGGCCCCCGGGTTACTCACTGTCTGATCTCACTGGGCCCACCCCCGGGTTACACACTGTCTGATCTCACTGGGCCCATCCCCGGGTTACACACTGTCTGGTCTCACTGGTCCCACCCCGAGGTTAGACACGGTCTGATCTCACTGGGCCCACCCCCGGGTTACACACTGTCTGATCTCACTGGGCCCAACCCCGGGTTACACTCTGTCTGATCTCACTGGGCCTACCAGTGGGTTACAGACTGTCTGATCTCACTGGGCCCACACCCGGGTTACACACTGTCTGATCTAACTGGGCCCACCCCCGGGTTACACACTGTCTGATCTCACTGGGCCCCCGGGTTACACACTGTCTGATCTCACTTGGCCCACCCCTGGGTTACACACTGTCTGATTTCACTGGGCCCACCCACGAGTTACACACTGTCTGATCTCACTGGGCCCCCGGGTTACACACTGTCTGATCTCACTGACCCCACCCCCGGGTTACACACTGTCTGATTTCACTGGGCCCCCGGGTTACACACTGCATGATCTCAGTGGCCCCGCCCCTGGGTTACACACTGTCTGATCTCACTGGGCCCCCGGGTTACTCACTGTCTGATCTCACTGGGCCCACCCCCGGATTACACACTGTCTGATCTCACTGGGCCCATCCCCGGGTTACACACTGTCTGATCTCACTGGTCCCACCCCGAGGTTAGACACTGTCTGATCTCACTGGGCCCACCCCCGGGTTACACACTGTCTGATCTCACTGGGCCCAACCCCGGGTTACACTCTCTCTGATCTCACTGGGCCTACCAGTGGGTTACAGACTGTCTGATCTCACTGGGCCCACACCCGGGTTACACACTGTCTGATCTAACTTGGCCCACCCCCGGGTTACACACTGTCTGATCTCACTGGGCCCCCGGGTTACACACTGTCTGATCTCACTTGGCCCACCCCTGGGTTACACACTGTCTGATTTCACTGGGCCCACCCACGAGTTACACACTGTCTGATCTCACTGGGCCCACCCCCGGGTTTCACACTGTCTGATCTCACTGCTCCCGCCCCCGCATTACACACTGTCTGATCTCACTGGGCCCACCCCCGTGTTACACACTGTCTGATCTCACTGGTCCCCGGGTAACACACTGTCTGATCTCACTGGGTCCCCGGGTTACACACTGTCTGATCGCACTGGCCCCACCCCCGTGTTACACACTGTCTGATCTCACTCGGCCCATGGGTTTACACTGTATGATCTCAGTGGCCCCGCCCCTGGGTTACACACTGTCTGATCTCACTGGGCCCACACCCGGGTTATACACTGTCTGATCTCACTGGGCCCATCCCCGGGTTACACACTGTCTGATCTCACTGGACATTCGGGTTACACACTTTCTAATCGTTCTCGGCTCACCCCCGGGTTACACACTGTCTGATCTCACTGGGCCCACCCCCAGGTTAAACACTATCTGTTCTCTCTGGGCCCCCGGGTTACACACTGTCTGATCTCACTGGTCCCACCCCCAGGTTACACACTGTCTGATCTCACTGGGCCCACCCCCGGGTTACACACTATCTGATCCCACTGGGCCCACCCCCGGGTTACACTCTGTCTGATCTCACTGGGCCCCCGGGTTACACACTGTCTGATCTCACTGGCCCCACCCCTGGGTTACACACTGTCTGATCTCACGGGGCCCACCCCCGGGTTACACACTGTCTGATTTCACTGGGCCCATCCCCGGGTTACACACTGTCTGATCTCACTGGACATCCGGGTTACACACTGTCTGATCTCACTGGGCCCGCCCCCGGGTTACACAAGGTCTGAACTCACTGGGCCCACCCCCGGGTTACACACTGTCTGATCTCACTGGGCCCCCGGGTTACACACTGCCTGATCTCACTGGGCCCACACCCGGGTTACACACTGTCTGATCTCACTGGCCCCACCCCTGGGTTACACACTGTCTGATCTCACTGGGCCCACCCCCGGGTTACACACTGTCTGATTTCACTGGGCCCATCCCCGGGTTACACACTGTCTGATCTCACTGGACATCCGGGTTACACACTGTCTGATCTCACTGGGCCCGCCCCCGGGTTACACACTGTCTGATCTCACTGGGCCCCCGGGTTACACACTGTCTGATCTCACTGGGCCCCCGGGTTACACACTGTCTGATCTCACTGGGCCCACCCCTGGGTTACACACTGTCTCATCTCACTGGGCCCACCCCCGGGTTACATACTGTCTGATCTCACTGGGCCCACCCCCGGGTTACACACTGTCTGATCTCACTGGGCCCGCCCCCGGGTTACACACTGTCTGATCTCACTGGGCCCCCGGCTTACACACTGTCTGAGCTCACTGGGCCCACCCCCGGGTTACACACTGTCTGATCTCACTGGGCCCCCGGGTTACACACTGCCTGATCTCACTAGGCCCACACCCGGGTTACACACTGTCTGATCTCACTGGGCCCATCCCCGGGTTACACACTGTCTGATCTCACTGGACATTCGGGTTACACACTTTCTAATCTCACTCGGCTCACCCCCGGGTTACACACTGTCTAATCTCACTGGGCCCACCCCGGGTTAAAAACTGTCTGATCTCACTGGGCCCCCGGGTTACACACTGTCTGATCTCACTGGGCCCACCCCCGGGTTACACACGGTCTGAACTCACTGGGCCCACCCCCGGGTTACACACTGTCTGATCTCACTGGTCCCATCCTCCCTGAGTTACAAACTGTCTGATCTCACTGGGCCCCCGGTTTACACACTGTCTGAACTCACTGTGCCCACCCGCGGGTTACACACTCTCTGATCTCACTGGGCCCCCGGGTTACACACTGTCTGATCTCACTGGTCCCACCCCAGGTTACACACTCTCTGATCTCACTGGGCACACCCCCGGGTTATATTCTGTCTGATCCCACTGGGCCAAGCCCCGGGTTACACACTGTCTGATCTCACTGGGCCCACCCCCGGGTTACACTCTGTCTGATCTCACTGGGCCCACCACTGGGTTACAGACTGTCTGACCTCACTGGGCCCACCGCCGGGTTACACACTGTCTGATCTCACTGGACCCACCCCCGGGTTACACACTGTCTGATCTCACTGGGCCCCCGGGTTAAACACTGTCTGATCTCAGTTGGCCCACCCCTGGGTTACACACTTTCTGATTTCACTGGGCCCACCCACGAGTTACACACTGTCTGATCTCACTGCTCCCGCCCCCGCGTTACACACTGTCTGATCTCACTGGGCCCACCCCGTGTTACACAATGTCTGATCTCACTGGGTCCCCGGGTTACACACTGTCTGATCGCACTGGCCCCACCCCCGTGTTACACACTGTCTGATCTCACTCGGCCCATGGGTTTACACTGTATGATCTCAGTGGCCCCGCCCCTGGGTTACACACTGTCTGATCGCACTGGCCCCACCCCCGTGTTACACACTGTCTGATCTCACTCGGCCCATGGGTTTACACTGTATGATCTCAGTGGCCCCGCCCCTGGGTTACACACTGTCTGATCTCACTGGGCCCCCGGGTTACACCCTGCCTGATCTCACTGGGCCCACACCCGGGTTACACACTGTCTGATCTCACTGGGCCCATCCCCGGGTTACACACTGTCTGATCTCACTGGACATTCGGGTTACACACTTTCTAATCTCACTCGGCCCACCCCCGGGTTACACACTGTCTGATCTCACTGGGCCCACCCCCGGGTTAAACACTGTCTGATCTCATTGGGCCCCCGGGTTAAACACTGTCTGATCTCACTGGGCCCACCCCCGGGTTACACACGGTCTGAACTCACTGGGCCCACCCCCGGTTTACACACTGTCTGATCTCACTGGTCCCATCCTCCCTGAATTACACACTCTCTGATCTCACTGGGCCCCCGGGTTAACACTGTCTGATCTCACTGGTCCCACGCCAGGTTACACACTCTCTGATCTCACTGGGCACACCCCCGGGTTATATTCTGTCTGATCCCACTGGGCCAAGCCCCGGGTTACACTCTTTCTGATCTCACTGGGCCCACCACCGGGTTACAGACTTTCTGATCTCACTGGGCCCACCCCCGGGTGACACACTGTCTGATCTCACTGGGCCCACCCCCGGGTTACACACTGTCTGATCTCACTGGGCCCCCGGGTTACACACTGTCTGATCTCACTGGGCCCACTCCTGGGTTACACACTGTCTGATCTCACTGGGCCCACACAGGGGTTACACACTGTCTGATCTCACTGGGCCCACCCCCGGGTTACAGAATGTCTGATGTCACTGGGCCCAACCCCGGGTTACACACTGTCTGATCTCACTGGGCCCACCCCCGTTTTACACACTGTCTGATCTCACTGGGCCCACCGCCGGGTTCCACACTCTCTGATCTCCCTGGGCCCCCGGGTTACACACTGTCTGATCTCACTGGTCCCACCCCGAGGTTACACAGTGTCTGATCTCACTGGGCCCACTCCCGGGATACACACTATCTGATCTCACTGGGCCCACCCCCGGGTTACACACTGTCTGATCTCACTGGGCCCACCCCCGGGTTACACACTGTCTGATCTCACTGGGCCCACCCCCGGGTTACACTCTGTCTGATCTCACTGGGCCCACCACTGGGTTACAGACTGTCTGACCTCACAGGGCCCACCCCCGGGTTACACACTGTCTGATCTCACTGGACCCACCCCCGGGTTACACACTGTCTGATCTCCCTGGGCCCCCGGGTTACACACTGTCTGATCTCACTTGGCCCACCCCTGGGTTACACACTGTCTGATCTCACTGGGCCCACCCACGAGTTACACACTGTCTGATCTCACTAGGCCCACCCCCTAGTTACACAGTGTCTGATCTCACTGCTCCCGCCCGCGAGTTACACACTGTCCGATCTCACTGGCCCGCCTCTGGGTTACACACTGTCTGATCTCACTGGGCCCACCCCCGAGTTACACACTGTCTGATCTCACTGGGCCCCCGGGTTACGCACTGTCTGATCTCACTGGGTCCCCGGGTTACACACTGTCTGATCTCACTGACCCCACCCCCGGGTTACACACTGTCTGATCTCACTGGGCCCCCGGGTTACACACTGCATGATCTCAGTGGCCCCGCCCCTGGGTTACACACTGTCTGATCTCACTGGGCCCCCGGGTTACTCACTGTCTGATCTCACTGGGCCCACCCCCGGGTTACACACTGTCTGATCTCACTGGGCCCATCCCCGGGTTACACACTGTCTGGTCTCACTGGTCCCACCCCGAGGTTAGACACGGTCTGATCTCACTGGGCCCACCCCCGGGTTACACACTGTCTGATCTCACTGGGCCCAACCCCGGGTTACACTCTGTCTGATCTCACTGGGCCTACCAGTGGGTTACAGACTGTCTGATCTCACTGGGCCCACACCCGGGTTACACACTGTCTGATCTAACTGGGCCCACCCCCGGGTTACACACTGTCTGATCTCACTGGGCCCCCGGGTTACACACTGTCTGATCTCACTTGGCCTACCCCTGGGTTACACACTGTCTGATTTCACTGGGCCCACCCACGAGTTACACACTGTCTGATCTCACTGGGCCTCCGGGTTACACACTGTCTGATCTCACTGACCCCACCCCCGGGTTACACACTGTCTGATTTCACTGGGCCCCCGGGTTACACACTGCATGATCTCAGTGGCCCCGCCCCTGGGTTACACACTGTCTGATCTCACTGGGCCCCCGGGTTACTCACTGTCTGATCTCACTGGGCCCACCCCCGGGTTACACACTGTCTGATCTCACTGGGCCCATCCCCGGGTTACACACTGTCTGATCTCACTGGTCTCACCCCGAGGTTAGACACTGTCTGATCTCACTGGGCCCACCCCCGGGTTACACACTGTCTGATCTCACTGGGCCCAACCCCGGGTTACACTCTCTCTGATCTCACTGGGCCTACCAGTGGGTTACAGACTGTCTGATCTCACTGGGCCCACACCCGGGTTACACACTGTCTGATCTAACTGGGCCCACCCCCGGGTTACACACTGTCTGATCTCACTGGGCCCCCGGGTTACACACTGTCTGATCTCACTTGGCCCACCCCTGGGTTACACACTGTCTGATTTCACTGGGCCCACCCACGAGTTACACACTGTCTGATCTCACTGGGCCCACCCCCGGGTTTCAAACTGTCTGATCTCACTGCTCCCGCCCCCGCATTACACACAGTCTGATCTCACTGGGCCCACCCCCGTGTTACACACTGTCTGATCTCACTGGGCCCCCGGGTAACACACTGTCTGATCTCACTGGGTCCCCGGGTTACACACTGTCTGATCGCACTGGCCCCACCCCCGTGTTACACACTGTCTGATCTCACTCGGCCCATGGGTTTACACTGTATGATCTCAGTGGCCCCGCCCCTGGGTTACACACTGTCTGATCTCACTGGGCCCATCCCCGGGTTACACACTGTCTGATCTCACTGGACATTCGGGTTACACACTTTCTAATCTCACTCGGCCCACCCCCGGGTTACACACTGTCTGATCTCACTGGGCCCACCCCCAGGTTAAACACTATCTGTTCTCTCTGGGCCCCCGGGTTACACACTGTCTGATCTCACTGGTCCCACCCCCAGGTTACACACTGTCTGATCTCACTGGGCCCACCCCCGGGTTACACACTATCTGATCCCACTGGGCCCACCCCCGGGTTACACTCTGTCTGATCTCACTGGGCCCCCGGGTTACACACTGTCTGATCTCACTGGCCCCACCCCTGGGTTACACACTGTCTGATCTCACGGGGCCCACCCCCGGGTTACACACTGTCTGATTTCACTGGGCCCATCCCCGGGTTACACACTGTCTGATCTCACTGGACATCCGGGTTGCACACTGTCTGATCTCACTGGGCCCGCCCCCGGGTTAGACAAGGTCTGAACTCACTGGGCCCACCCCCGGGTTACACACTGTCTGATCTCACTGGGCCCCCGGGTTACACACTGCCTGATCTCACAGGGCCCACACCCGGGTTACACACTGTCTGATCTCACTGGGCCCATCCCCGGGTTACACACTGTCTGATCTCACTGGACATTCGGGTTACACACTTTCTAATCTCACTCGGCCCACCCCCGGGTTACACACTGTCTGATCTCACTGGGCTCACCCCCGGGTTAAACACTATCTGATCTCTCTGGGCCCCCGGGTTACACACTGTCTGATCTCACTGGTCCCACCCCCAGGTTACACACTGTCTGATCTCACTGGGCCCACCCCCGGGTTACACACTGTCTGATCTCACTGGGCCCAACCCCGGGTTACACTCTGTCTGATCTCACTGGGCCTACCAGTGGGTTACAGACTGTCTGATCTCACTGGGCCCACACCCTGGTTACACACTGTCTGATCTAACTGGGCCCACCCCCGGGTTACACACTGTCTGATCTCACTGGGCCCCCGGGTTACACACTGTCTGATCTCACTTGGCCCACCCCTGGGTTACACACTGTCTGATTTCACTGGGCCCACCCACGAGTTACACACTGTCTGATCTCACTGGGCCCCCGGGTTACACACTGTCTGATCTCACTGACCCCACCCCCGGGTTACACACTGTCTGATTTCACTGGGCCCCCGGGTTACACACTGCATGATCTCAGTGGCCCCGCCCCTGGGTTACACACTGTCTGATCTCACTGGGCCCCCGGGTTACTCACTGTCTGATCTCACTGGGCCCACCCCCGGGTTACACACTGTCTGATCTCACTGGGCCCATCCCCGGGTTACACACTGTCTGATCTCACTGGTCCCACCCCGAGGTTAGACACTGTCTGATCTCACTGGGCCCACCCCCGGGTTACACACTGTCTGATCTCACTGGGCCCAACCCCGGGTTACACTCTCTCTGATCTCACTGGGCCCACCAGTGGGTTACAGACTGTCTGATCTCACTGGGCCCACACCCGGGTTACACACTGTCTGATCTAACTGGGCCCACCCCCGGGTTACACACTGTCTGACCTCACTGGGCCCCCGGGTTACACACTGTCTGATCTCACTTGGCCCACCCCTGGGTTACACACTGTCTGATTTCACTGGGCCCACCCACGAGTTACACACTGTCTGATCTCACTGGGCCCACCCCCGGGTTTCACACTGTCTGATCTCACTGCTCCCGCCCCCGCATTACACACTGTCTGATCTCACTGGGCCCACCCCCGTGTTACACACTGTCTGATCTCACTGGGCCCCCGGGTAACACACTGTCTGATCTCACTGGGTCCCCGGGTTACACACTGTCTGATCGCACTGGCCCCACCCCCGTGTTACACACTGTCTGATCTTACTCGGCCCATGGGTTTACACTGTATGATCTCAGTGGCCCCGCCCCTGGGTTACACACTGTCTGATCTCACTGGGCCCACACCCGGGTTACACACTGTCTGATCTCACTGGGCCCATCCCCGGGTTACACACTGTCTGATCTCACTGGACATTCGGGTTACACACTTTCTAATCTCACTCGGCCCACCCCCGGGTTACACACTGTCTGATCTCACTGGGCCCACCCCCAGGTTAAACACTATCTGTTCTCTCTGGGCCCCCGGGTTACACACTGTCTGATCTCACTGGTCCCACCCCCAGGTTACACACTGTCTGATCTCACTGGGCCCACCCCGAGGTTAGACACTGTCTGATCTCACTGGGCCCACCCCCGGGTTACACACTGTCTGATCTCACTGGGCCCAACCCCGGGTTACACTCTCTCTGATCTCACTGGGCCTACCAGTGGGTTACAGACTGTCTGATCTCACTGGGCCCACACCCGGGTTACACACTGTCTGATCTAACTGGGCCCACCCCCGGGTTACACACTGTCTGATCTCACTGGGCCCCCGGGTTACACACTGTCTGATCTCACTTGGCCCACACCCGGGTTACACACTGTCTGATCTCACTGGGCCCATCCCCGGGTTACACACTGTCTGGTCTCACTGGTCCCACCCCGAGGTTAGACACGGTCTGATCTCACTGGGCCCACCCCCGGGTTACACACTGTCTGATCTCACTGGGCCCAACCCCGGGTTACACTCTGTCTGATCTCACTGGGCCTACCAGTGGGTTACAGACTGTCTGATCTCACTGGGCCCACACCCGGGTTACACACTGTCTGATCTAACTGGGCCCACCCCCGGGTTACACACTGTCTGATCTCACTGGGCCCCCGGGTTACACACTGTCTGATCTCACTTGGCCCACCCCTGGGTTACACACTGTCTGATTTCACTGGGCCCACCCACGAGTTACACACTGTCTGATCTCACTGGGCCCCCGGGTTACACACTGTCTGATCTCACTGACCCCACCCCCGGGTTACACACTGTCTGATTTCACTGGGCCCCCGGGTTACACACTGCATGATCTCAGTGGCCCCGCCCCTGGGTTACACACTGTCTGATCTCACTGGGCCCCCGGGTTACTCACTGTCTGATCTCACTGGGCCCACTCCCGGGTTACACACTGTCTGATCTCACTGGGCCCAACCCCGGGTTACACTCTCTCTGATCTCACTGGGCCTACCAGTGGGTTACAGACTGTCTGATCTCACTGGGCCCACACCCGGGTTACACACTGTCTGATCTAACTGGGCCCACCCCCGGGTTACACACTGTCTGATCTCACTGGGCCCCCGGGTTACACACTGTCTGATCTCACTTGGCCCACCCCTGGGTTACACACTGTCTGATTTCACTGGGCCCACCCACGAGTTACACACTGTCTGATCTCACTGGGCCCACCCCCGGGTTTCACACTGTCTGATCTCACTGCTCCCGCCCCCGCATTACACACTGTCTGATCTCACTGGGCCCACCCCCGTGTTACACACTGTCTGATCTCACTGGGCCCCCGGGTAACACACTGTCTGATCTCACTGGGTCCCCGGGTTACACACTGTCTGATCGCACTGGCCCCACCCCCGTGTTACACACTGTCTGATCAAACTCGGCCCATGGGTTTACACTGTATGATCTCAGTGGCCCCGCCCCTGGGTTACACACTGTCTGATCTCACTGGGCCCACACCCGGGTTACACACTGTCTGATCTCACTGGGCCCATCCCCGGGTTACACACTGTCTGATCTCACTGGACATTCGGGTTACACACTTTCTAATCTCACTCGGCCCACCCCCGGGTTACACACTGTCTGATCTCACTGGGCCCACCCCCAGGTTAAACACTATCTGTTCTCTCTGGGCCCCCGGGTTACACACTGTCTGATCTCACTGGTCCCACCCCCAGGTTACACACTGTCTGATCTCACTGGGCCCACCCCCGGGTTACACACTATCTGTTCCCACTGGGCCCACCCCCGGGTTACACTCTGTCTGATCTCACTGGGCCCCCGGGTTACACACTGTCTGATCTCACTGGCCCCACCCCTGGGTTACACACTGTCTGATCTCACGGGGCCCACCCCCGGGTTACACACTGTCTGATTTCACTGGGCCCATCCCCGGGTTACACACTGTCTGATCTCACTGGGCCCCCGGGTTAAACACTGTCTGATCTCACTTGGCCCACCCCTGGGTTACACACTGTCTGATTTCACTGGGCCCCCGGGTTACACACTGCATGATCTCAGTGGCCCCGCCCCTGGGTTACACACTGTCTGATCTCACTGGGCCCCCGGGTTACTCACTGTCTGATCTCACTGGGCCCACCCCCGGGTTACACACTGTCTGATCTCACTGGGCCCATCCCCGGGTTACACACTGTCTGATCTCACTGGTCCCACCCCGAGGTTAGACACTGTCTGATCTCACTGGGCCCACCCCCGGGTTACTCACTGTCTGATCTCACTGGGCCCACACCCGGGTTACACACTGTCTGATCTAACTGGGCCCACCCCCGGGTTACACACTGTCTGATCTCACTGGACCCCCGGGTTACACACTGTCTGATCTCACTTGGCCCACCCCTGGGTTACACACTGTCTGATTTCACTGGGCCCACCCACGAGTTACACACTGTCTGATCTCACTGGGCCCACCCCCGAGTTTCACACTGTCTGATCTCACTGCTCCCGCCCCCGCATTACACACTGTCTGATCTCACTGAGCCCACCCCCGTGTTACACACTGTCTGACCTCACTGGGCCCCCGGGTAACACACTGTCTGATCTCACTGAGTCCCCGGGTTACACACTGTCTGATCGCACTGGCCCCACCCCCGTGTTACACACTGTCTGATCTCACTCGGCCCATGGGTTTACACTGTATGATCTCAGTGGCCCCGCCCCTGGGTTACACACTGTCTGATCTCACTGGGCCCACACCCGGGTTACACACTGTCTGATCTCACTGGGCCCATCCCCGGGTTACACACTGTCTGATCTCACTGGACATTCGGGTTACACACTTTCTAATCTCACTCGGCCCACCCCCGGGTTACACACTGTCTGATCTCACTGGGCCCACCCCCAGGTTACACACTGTCTGATCGCACTGGGCCCACCCCCGGGTTACACACTATCTGATCCCACTGGGCCCACCCCCGGGTTACACTCTGTCTTATCTCACTGGGCCCCCGGGTTACACACTGTCTGATCTCACTGGCCCCACCCCTGGGTTACACACTGTCTGATCTCACTGGGCCCACCCCCGGGTTACACACTATCTGATCCCACTGGGCCCACCCCCGGGTTACACTCTGTCTGATCTCACTGGGCCCCCGGGTTACACACTGTCTGATCTCACTGGCCCCACCCCTGGGTTACACACTGTCTGATCTCACGGGGCCCACCCCCGGGTTACACACTGTCTGATTTCACTGGGCCCATCCCCGGGTTACACACTGTCTGATCTCACTGGACATCCGGGTTACACACTGTCTGATCTCACTGGGCCCGGCCCCGGGTTAGACAAGGTCTGAACTCACTGGGCCCACCCCCGGGTTACACACTGTCTGATCTCACTGGGCCCCCGGGTTAGACACTGCCTGATCTCACAGGGCCCACACCCGGGTTACACACTGTCTGATCTCACTGGGCCCATCCCCGGGTTACACACTGTCTGATCTCACTGGACATTCGGGTTACACACTTTCTAATCTCACTCGGCCCACCCCCGGGTTACACACTGTCTGATCTCACTGGGCCCACCCCCGGGTTAAACACTATCTGATCTCTCTGGGCCCCCGGGTTACACACTGTCTGATCTCACTGGTCCCACCCCCAGGTTACACACTGTCTGATCTCACTGGGCCCACCCCCGGGTTACACACTATCTGATCCCACTGGGCCCACCCCCGGGTTACAGTCTGTCTGATCTCACTGGGCCCCCGGGTTACACACTGTCTGATCTCACTGGCCCCACCCCTGGGTTACACACTGTCTGATCTCACTGGGCCCACCCCCGGGTTACACACTGTCTGATTTCACTGGGCCCATCCCCGGGTTACACACTGTCTGATCTCACTGGACATCCGGGTTACACACTGTCTGATCTCACTGGGCCCGCCCCCGGGTTACACACTGTCTGATCTCACTGGGCCCCCGGGTTACACACTGTCTGATCTCACTGGGCCCACCCCTGGGTTACACACTGTCTCATCTCACTGGGCCCACCCCCGGGTTACACACTGTCTGATCTCACTGGGCCCACCCCCGGGTTACACACTGTCTGATCTCACTGGGCCCGCCCCCGGGTTACACACTGTCTGATCTCACTGGGCCCCCGGCTTACACACTGTCTGAGCTCACTGGGCCCACCCCCGGGTTACACACTCTCTGATCTCACTGGGCCCCCGGGTTACACACTGTCTGATCTTACTGGGCCCACCCCCGGGTTACACACGGTCTGAACTCACTGGGCCCACCCCCGGTTTACACACTGTCTGATCTCACTGGTCCCATCCTCCCTGAGTTACAAACTGTCTGATCTCACTGGGCCCCCGGTTTACACACTGTCTGAACTCACTGGGCCCACCCCCGGGTTACACACTCTCTGATCTCACTGGGCCCCCGGGTTACACACTGTCTGATCTCATTGGTCCCACCCCCAGGTTACACACTCTCTGATCTCACTGGGCACACCCCCGGGTTATATTCTGTCTGATCCCACTGGGCCATGCCCCGCTTACACTCTTTCTGATCTCACTGGGCCCACCACCGGGTTACAGACTTTCTGATCTCACTGGGCCCAACCCCGGGTGACACACTGTCTGATCTCACTGGGCCCCCGGGTTACACACTGTCTGATCTCACTGGGCCCACTCCTGGCTTACACATTGTCTGATCTCACTGGGCCCACACACGGGTTACACACTGTCTGATCTCACTGGGCCCACCCCCGGGTTACAGACTGTCTGATGTCACTGGGCCCAACCCCGGGTTACACACTGTCTGATCTCACTGGGCCCACCCCCGGGTTACACACTGTCTGATCTCACTGGGCCCACCGCCGGGTTCCACACTCTGTGATCTCCCTGGGCCCCCGGGTTACACACTGTCTGATCTCACTGGTCCCACCCCGAGGTTACACAGTGTCTGATCTCACTGGGCCCACTCCCGGGATACACACTATCTGATCTCACTGGGCCCACCCCCGGGTTGCACACTGTCTGATCTCACTGGGCCCACCCCCGGGTTACACACTGTCTGATCTCACTGGGCCCACCCCCGGGTTACACTCTGTCTGATCTCACTGGGCCCACCACTGGGTTACAGACGGTCTGACCTCACTGGGCCCACCCCCGGGTTACACACTGTCTGATCTCACTGGCCCGCCCCTGGGTTACACACTGTCTGATCTCACTGGGCCCACCCCCGAGTTACACACTGTCTGATCTCACTGGGCCCCCGGGTTACACACTGTCTGATCTCACTTGGCCCACCCCTGGGTTACACACTGTCTGATCTCACTGGGCCCACCCACGAGTTACACACTGTCTGATATCACTGGGCCCCCGGGTTACACACTGTCTGATCTCACTGGGTCCCCGGGTTACACACTGTCTGATCTCACTGACCCCACCCCCGGGTTACACACTGTCTCATCTCACTGGGCCCCCGGGTTACACACTGTATGATCTCAGTGGCCCCGCCCCTGAGTTACACACTGTCTGATCTCACTGGGACCCGGGTTACTCATTGTCTGATCTCACTGGGCCCACCCCCGGGTTACACACTGTCTGATCTCACTGGGCCCATCCCCGGGTTACACACTGTCTGATCTCACTGGTCCCACCCCGAGGTTAGACACTGTCTGATCTCACTGGGCCCACCCCCGGGTTAAACACTATCTGATCTCTCTGGGCCCCCGGGTTAAACACTGTCTGATCTCACTGGTCCCACCCCCAGGTTACACACTGTCTGATATCACTGGGCCCACCCCCGGGTTACACACTATCTGATCCCACTGGGCCAAGCCCCGGGTTACACTCTTTCTGATCTCACTGGGCCCACCACCGGGTTACAGACTTTCTGATCTCACTGGGCCCACCCCCGGGTGACACACTGTCTGATCTGACTGGGCCCACCCTCGGGTTACACACTGTCTGATCTCACTGGGCCCCCGGTTTACACACTGTCTGATCTCACTGGGCCCACTCCTGGCTTACACACTGTCTGATCTCACGGGGCCGACACACGGGTTACACACTGTCTGATCTCACTGGGCCCACCCCCGGGTTACAGACTGTCTGATGTCACTGGGCCCAACCCCGGGTTACACACTGTCTGATCTCACTGGGCCCACCCCCGGGTTACACACTGTCTGATCTCACTGGGCCCACCGCCGGGTTCCACACTCTGTCATCTCCCTGGGCCCCCGGGTTACACACTGTCTGATCTCACTGGTCCCACCCCGAGGTTACACAGTGTCTGATCTCACTGGGCCCACTCCCGTGATACACACTATTTGATCTCACTGGGCCCACCCCCGGGTTACACACTGTCTGAACTCACTGGGCCCACTCCCGGGTTACACACTGTCTGATCTCACTGGGCCCACCCCCGGGTTACACTCTGTCTGATCTCACTGGGCCCACCACTGGGTTACAGACTGTCTGACCTCACTGGGCCCACCCCCGGGTTACACACTGTCTGATCTCACTGGACCCACCCCCGGGTTACACACTGTCTGATCTCACTGGGCCCCCGGGTTACACACTGTCTGATCTCTCTTGGCCCACCCCTGGGTTACACACTGTCTGATCTCACTGGGCCCACCCACGAGTTACACACTGTCTGATCTCACTGGGCCCACCCCCGGGTTACACACTGTCTGATCTCACCGCTCCCGCCCGCGAGTTACACACTGTCTGATCTCACTGGCCCGCCCCTGGGTTACACACTGTCTGATCTCACTGGGCCCACCCCCGAGTTACACACTGTCTGATCTCACTGGGCCCCCGGGTTACACACTGTCTGATCTCACTGGGTCCCCGGGTTACACACTGTCTGATCTCACTGACCCCAACCCCGGGTTACACACTGTCTGATCTCACTGGGCCCCCGGGTTACACACTGTATGATCTCAGTGGCCCCGCCCCTGAGTTACACACTGTCTGATCTCACTGGGCCCCCGGGTTACTCATTGTCTGATCTCACTGGGCCCACCCCCGGGTTACACACTGTCCGATCTCACTGGGCCCATCCCCGGGTTACACACTGTCTGATCTCACTGGTCCCACCCCGAGGTTAGACAATGTCTGATCTCACTGGGCCCACCCCCGGGTTAAACACTATCTGATCTCTCTGGGCCCCCGGGTTACACACTGTCTGATCTCACTGGTCCCACCCCCAGGTTACACACTGTCTGATCTCACTGGGCCCACCCCCGGGTTACACACTATCTGATCCCACTGGGCCCACCCCCGGGTTACACTCTGTCTGATCTCACTGGGCCCCCGGGTTACACACTGTCTGATCTCACTGGCCCCACCCCTGGGTTACACACTGTCTGATCTCACTGGGCCCACCCCCGGGTTACACACTGTCTGATTTCACTGGGCCCATCCCCGGGTTACACACTGTCTGATCTCACTGGACATCCGGGTTACACACTGTCTGATCTCAATGGACCCGCCCCCGGGTTACACACTGTCTGATCTCACTGGGCCCCCGGGTTACACACTGTCTGATCTCACTGGGCCCCCGGGTTACACACTGTCTGATCTCACTGGGCCCACCCCTGGGTTACACACTGTCTCATCTCACTGGGCCCACCCCGGGTTACACACTGTCTGATCTCACTGGGCCCACCCCCGGGTTACACACTGTCTGATCTCACTGGGCCCGCCCCCGGGTTACACACTGTCTGATCTCACTGGGCCCCCGGCTTACACACTGTCTGAGCTCACTGGGCCCACCCCCGGGTTACACACTGTCTGATCTCACTGGGCCCCCGGGTTACACACTGTCTGATCTTACTGGGCCCACCCCCGGGTTACACACGGTCTGAACTCACTGGGCCCACCCCCGGGTTACACACTGTCTGATCTCACTGGTCCCACCCCCAGGTTACACACTCTCTGATCTCACTGGGCACACCCCCGGGTTATATTCTGTCTGATCCCACTGGGCCAAGCCCCGGGTTACACTCTTTCTGATCTCACTGGGCCCACCACCGGGTTACAGACTTTCTGATCTCACTGGGCCCACCCCCGGGTGACACACTGTCTGATCTCGCTGGGCCCACCCCCGGGTTACACACTGTCTGATCTCACTGTGCCCCCGGGTTACACACTGTTTGATCTCACTGGGCCCACTCCTGGCTTACACACTGTCTGATCTCACTGGGCCCACACACGGGTTACACACTGGCTGATCTCACTGGGCCCACCCCCGGATTACAGACTGTCTGATGTCACTGGGCCCAACCCCGGGTTACACACTGTCTGATCTCACTGGGCCCACCCCCGGGTTACACACTGTCTGATCTCACTGGGCCCACCGCCGGGTTCCACACACTGTGATCTCCCTGGGCCCCCGGGTTACACACTGTCTGATCTCACTGGTCCCACCCCGAGGTTACACAGTGTCTGATCTCACTGGGCCCACTCCAGGGATACACACTATCTGATCTCACTGGGCCCACCCCCGGGTTACACACTGTCTGATCTCACTGGGCCCACCCCCGGGTTACACACTGTCTGATCTCACTGGGCCCACCCCCGGGTTACACTCTGTCTGATTTCACTGGGCCCATCCCCGGGTTACACACTGTCTGATCTCACTGGACATCGGGGTTACACACTGTCTGATCTCACTGGCCCCACCCCTGGGTTACACACTGTCTGATCTCACTGGGCCCGCCCCCGGGTTACACACTGTCTGATCTCACTGGGCCCCCGGGTTACACACTGTCTGATCTCACTGGGCCCCCGGGTTACACACTGTCTGATCTCACTGGGCCCACCCCTGGGTTACACACTGTCTCATCTCACTGGGCCCACCCCGGGTTACACACTGTCTGATCTCACTGGGCCCACCCCCGGGTTACACACTGTCTGATCTCACTGGGCCCGCCCCCGGGTTACACACTGTCTGATCTCACTGGGCCCCCGGCTTACACACTGTCTGAGCTCACTGGGCCCACCCCCGGGTTACACACTGTCTGATCTCACTGGGCCCCCGGGTTACACACTGTCTGATCTTACTGGGCCCACCCCCGGGTTACACACGGTCTGAACTCACTGGGCCCACCCCCGGGTTACACACTGTCTGATCTCACTGGTCCCACCCCCAGGTTACACACTCTCTGATCTCACTGGGCACACCCCCGGGTTATATTCTGTCTGATCCCACTGGGCCAAGCCCCGGGTTACACTCTTTCTGATCTCACTGGGCCCACCACCGGGTTACAGACTTTCTGATCTCACTGGGCCCACCCCCGGGTGACACACTGTCTGATCTCGCTGGGCCCACCCCCGGGTTACACACTGTCTGATCTCACTGTGCCCCCGGGTTACACACTGTTTGATCTCACTGGGCCCACTCCTGGCTTACACACTGTCTGATCTCACTGGGCCCACACACGGGTTACACACTGGCTGATCTCACTGGGCCCACCCCCGGATTACAGACTGTCTGATGTCACTGGGCCCAACCCCGGGTTACACACTGTCTGATCTCACTGGGCCCACCCCCGGGTTACACACTGTCTGATCTCACTGGGCCCACCGCCGGGTTCCACACACTGTGATCTCCCTGGGCCCCCGGGTTACACACTGTCTGATCTCACTGGTCCCACCCCGAGGTTACACAGTGTCTGATCTCACTGGGCCCACTCCAGGGATACACACTATCTGATCTCACTGGGCCCACCCCCGGGTTACACACTGTCTGATCTCACTGGGCCCACCCCCGGGTTACACACTGTCTGATCTCACTGGGCCCACCCCCGGGTTACACTCTGTCTGATCTCACTGGGCCCACCACTGGGTTACAGACTGTCTGACCTCACTGGGCCCACCCCCGGGTTACACACTGTCTGATCTCACTGGACCCACCCCCGGGTTACACACTGTCTGATCTCACTGGACCCCCGGGTTACACACTGTCTGATCTCACTTGGCCCACCCCTGGGTTACACACTGTCTGATCTCACTGGGCCCACCCACGAGTTACACACTGTCTGATCTCACTGGGCCCACCCCCGGGTTACACACTGTCTGATCTCACTGCTCCCGCCCGCGAGTTACACACTGTCTGATCTCACTGGCCCGCCCCCGAGTTACACACTGTCTGATCTCACTGGGCCCCCGGGTTGCACACTGTATGATCTCAGTGGCCCCGCCCCTGAGTTACACACTGTCTGATCTCACTGGGCCCCCGGGTTACTCATTGTCTGATCTCACTGGGCCCACCCCCGGGTTACACACTGTCTGATCTCACTGGGCCCATCCCCGGGTTACACACTGTCTGATCTCACTGGTCCCACCCCGAGGTTAGACACTGTCTGATCTCACTGTGCCCACCCCCGGGTTACACACTGTCTGATCTCACTGGACCCACTCCCGGGTTACACTCTGTCTGATCTCACTGGGCCCACCAGTGGGTTACAGACTGTCTGATCTCACTGGGCCCACACCCCGGTTACACACTGTCTGATCTAACTGGGCCCACCCCCGGGTTACACACTGTCTGATCTCACTGGGCCCCCGGGTTACACACTGTCTGATCTCACTTGGCCCACCCCTGGGTTACACACTGTCTGATTTCACTGGGCCCACCCACGAGTTACACACTGTCTGATCTCACTGGGCCCACCCCCGGGTTAAACACTAACTGATCTCTCTGGGCCCCCGGGTTACACACTGTCTGATCTCACTGGTCCCACCCCCAGGTTACACACTGTCTGATCTCACTGGGCCCACCCCAGGGTTACACACTATCTGATCGCACTGGGCCCACCCCCGGGTTACACTCTGTCTGATCTCACTGGGCACCCGAGTTACACACTGCTTGATCTCACTGGGCCCACCCCGGGTTACACACTGTCTGATCTCACTGGGCCCACCCCCGGGTTACACACTGTCTGATCTCACTGGGCCCGCCCCCGGGTTACACACTGTCTGATCTCACTGGGCCCCCGGCTTACACACTGTCTGAGCTCACTGGGCCCACCCCCGGGTTACACACTGTCTGATCTCACTGGGCCCCCGGGTTACACACTGTCTGATCTTACTGGGCCCACCCCCGGGTTACACACGGTCTGAACTCACTGGGCCCACCCCCGGGTTACACACTGTCTGATCTCACTGGTCCCACCCCCAGGTTACACACTCTCTGATCTCACTGGGCACACCCCCGGGTTATATTCTGTCTGATCCCACTCGGCCAAGCCCCGGGTTACACTCTTTCTGATCTCACTGGGCCCACCACCGGGTTACAGACTTTCTGATCTCACTGGGCCCACCCCCGGGTGACACACTGTCTGATCTCGCTGGGCCCACCCCCGGGTTACACACTGTCTGATCTCACTGTGCCCCCGGGTTACACACTGTTTGATCTCACTGGGCCCACTCCTGGCTTACACACTGTCTGATCTCACTGGGCCCACACACGGGTTACACACTGGCTGATCTCACTGGGCCCACCCCCGGATTACAGACTGTCTGATGTCACTGGGCCCAACCCCGGGTTACACACTGTCTGATCTCACTGGGCCCACCCCCGGGTTACACACTGTCTGATCTCACTGGGCCCACCGCCGGGTTCCACACACTGTGATCTCCCTGGGCCCCCGGGTTACACACTGTCTGATCTCACTGGTCCCACCCCGAGGTTACACAGTGTCTGATCTCACTGGGCCCACTCCAGGGATACACACTATCTGATCTCACTGGGCCCACCCCCGGGTTACACACTGTCTGATCTCACTGGGCCCACCCCCGGGTTACACACTGTCTGATCTCACTGGGCCCACCCCCGGGTTACACTCTGTCTGATTTCACTGGGCCCATCCCCGGGTTACACACTGTCTGATCTCACTGGACATCGGGGTTACACACTGTCTGATCTCACTGGACCCGCCCCCGGGTTACACACTGTCTGATCTCACTGGGCCCCCGGGTTACACACTGTCTGATCTCACTGGGCCTCCGGGTTACACACTGTCTGATCTCACTGGGCCCACCCCTGGGTTACACACTGTCTCATCTCACTGGGCCCACCCCGGGTTACACACTGTCTGATCTCACTGGGCCCACCCCCGGGTTACACACTGTCTGATCTCACTGGGCCCGCCCCCGGGTTACACACTGTCTGATCTCACTGGGCCCCCGGCTTACACACTGTCTGAGCTCACTGGGCCCACCCCCGGGTTACACACTGTCTGATCTCACTGGGCCCCCGGGTTACACACTGTCTGATCTTACTGGGCCCACCCCCGGGTTACACACGGTCTGAACTCACTGGGCCCACCCCCGGGTTACACACTGTCTGATCTCACTGGTCCCACCCCCAGGTTACACACTCTCTGATCTCACTGGGCACACCCCCGGGTTATATTCTGTCTGATCCCACTGGGCCAAGCCCCGGGTTACACTCTTTCTGATCTCACTGGGCCCACCACCGGGTTACAGACTTTCTGATCTCACTGGGCCCACCCCCGGGTGACACACTGTCTGATCTCGCTGGGCCCACCCCCGGGTTACACACTGTCTGATCTCACTGTGCCCCCGGGTTACACACTGTTTGATCTCACTGGGCCCACTCCTGGCTTACACACTGTCTGATCTCACTGGGCCCACACACGGGTTACACACTGGCTGATCTCACTGGGCCCACCCCCGGATTACAGACTGTCTGATGTCACTGGGCCCAACCCCGGGTTACACACTGTCTGATCTCACTGGGCCCACCCCCGGGTTACACACTGTCTGATCTCACTGGGCCCACCGCCGGGTTCCACACACTGTGATCTCCCTGGGCCCCCGGGTTACACACTGTCTGATCTCACTGGTCCCACCCCGAGGTTACACAGTGTCTGATCTCACTGGGCCCACTCCAGGGATACACACTATCTGATCTCACTGGGCCCACCCCCGGGTTACACACTGTCTGATCTCACTGGGCCCACCCCCGGGTTACACACTGTCTGATCTCCCTGGGCCCACCCCCGGGTTACACTCTGTCTGATCTCACTGGGCCCACCACTGGGTTACAGACTGTCTGACCTCACTGGGCCCACCCCCGGGTTACACACTGTCTGATCTCAATGGACCCACCCCCGGGTTACACACTGTCTGATCTCACTGGACCCCCGGGTTACACACTGTCTGATCTCACTTGGCCCACCCCTGGGTTACACACTGTCTGATCTCACTGGGCCCACCCACGAGTTACACACTGTCTGATCTCACTGGGCCCACCCCCGGGTTACACACTGTCTGATCTCACTGCTCCCGCCCGCGAGTTACACACTGTCTGATCTCACTGGCCCGCCCCCGAGTTACACACTGTCTGATCTCACTGGGCCCCCGGGTTGCACACTGTATGATCTCAGTGGCCCCGCCCCTGAGTTACACACTGTCTGATCTCACTGGGCCCCCGGGTTACTCATTGTCTGATCTCACTGGGCCCACCCCCGGGTTACACACTGTCTGATCTCACTGGGCCCATCCCCGGGTTACACACTGTCTGATCTCACTGGTCCCACCCCGAGGTTAGACACTGTCTGATCTCACTGTGCCCACCCCCGGGTTACACACTGTCTGATCTCACTGGACCCACTCCCGGGTTACACTCTGTCTGATCTCACTGGGCCCACCAGTGGGTTACAGACTGTCTGATCTCACTGGGCCCACACCCCGGTTACACACTGTCTGATCTAACTGGGCCCACCCCCGGGTTACACACTGTCTGATCTCACTGGGCCCCCGGGTTACACACTGTCTGATCTCACTGGTCCCACCCCGAGGTTACACAGTGTCTGATCTCACTGGGCCCACTCCAGGGATACACACTATCTGATCTCACTGGGCCCACCCCCGGGTTACACACTGTCTGATCTCACTGGGCCCACCCCCGGGTTACACACTGTCTGATCTCCCTGGGCCCACCCCCGGGTTACACTCTGTCTGATCTCACTGGGCCCACCACTGGGTTACAGACTGTCTGACCTCACTGGGCCCACCCCCGGGTTACACACTGTCTGATCTCAATGGACCCACCCCCGGGTTACACACTGTCTGATCTCACTGGACCCCCGGGTTACACACTGTCTGATCTCACTTGGCCCACCCCTGGGTTACACACTGTCTGATCTCACTGGGCCCACCCACGAGTTACACACTGTCTGATCTCACTGGGCCCACCCCCGGGTTACACACTGTCTGATCTCACTGCTCCCGCCCACGAGTTACACACTGTCTGATCTCACTGGCCCGCCCCCGAGTTACACACTGTCTGATCTCACTGGGCCCCCGGGTTGCACACTGTATGATCTCAGTGGCCCCGCCCCTGAGTTACACACTGTCTGATCTCACTGGGCCCCCGGGTTACTCATTGTCTGATCTCACTGGGCCCACCCCCGGGTTACACACTGTCTGATCTCACTGGGCCCATCCCCGGGTTACACACTGTCTGATCTCACTGGTCCCACCCCGAGGTTAGACACTGTCTGATCTCACTGTGCCCACCCCCGGGTTACACACTGTCTGATCTCCCTGGACCCACTCCCGGGTTACACTCTGTCTGATCTCACTGGGCCCACCAGTGGGTTACAGACTGTCTGATCTCACTGGGCCCACACCCCGGTTACACACTGTCTGATCTAACTGGGCCCACCCCCGGGTTACACACTGTCTGATCTCACTGGGCCCCCGGGTTACACACTGTCTGATCTCACTTGGCCCACCCCTGGGTTACACACTGTCTGATTTCACTGGGCCCACCCACGAGTTACACACTGTCTGATCTCACTGGGCCCACCCCCGGGTTAAACACTAACTGATCTCTCTGGGCCCCCGGGTTACACACTGTCTGATCTCACTGGTCCCACCCCCAGGTTACACACTGTCTGATCTCACTGGGCCCACCCCAGGGTTACACACTATCTGATCGCACTGGGCCCACCCCCGGGTTACACTCTGTCTGATCTCACTGGGCACCCGAGTTACACACTGCTTGATCTCACTGGGCCCACCCCGGGTTACACACTGTCTGATCTCACTGGGCCCACCCCTGGGTTACACACGGTCTGATCTCACTGGGCCCACAACCGGGTTGCACACTGTCTGATCTCACTGGGCCCACCCCCGGGTTACACACTGTCTGATCTCACTGGGCCCGCCCCCGGGTTACACTCTGTCTGATCTCACTGGGCCCCCGAGTTACACACTGCTTGATCTCACTGGGCCCACCCCGGGTTACACACTGTCTGATCTCACTGGGCCCACCCCTGGGTTACACACTGTCTGATCTCACTGGGCCCACACCCGGGTTGCACACTGTCTGATCTCACTGGGCCCACCCCCGGGTTACACACTGTCTGATCTCACTGTGCCCGCCCCCGGGTTACACACTGTCTGATCTCACTGGGCCCCCGGGTTACACACTGTCTGAGCTCACTGGACCCACCCCCGGGTTACACACTGTCTGATCTCACTGGGCCTCCGGGTTACACACTGTCTGATCTCACTGGGCCCACCCCCGGCTTACACACTGTCTGATCTCACTGGTCCCATTCTCCCTGAGTTACAAACTGTCTGATCTCACTGGGCCCCCGGTTTACACGCTGTCTGAACTCACTGGGCCCAACCCCGGGTTACACAATCTCTGATATCACTGGGCCCACGGGTTATACACTGTCTGATCTCACTGGTCCCACCCCCAGGTTACACACTGTCTGATCTCACTGGGCCCCCGGGTTACACACTGTATGATCTCAGTGGCCCCGCCCCTGGGTTACACACTGTCTGATCTCACTGGGCCCCCGTGTTACACACTGTCTGATCTCACTGGGCCCACACCCGGGTTACACACTGTCTGATCTCACTGGGCCCATCCCCGGGTTACACACTGTCTGTTCTCACTGGGCCCACCCCCGGGTTACACACTGTCTGATCTCACTGGGCCCCCGGGTTACACATTTTCTGCTCTCACTCGGCCCACCCCCGGGCTACACAGTGTCTGTTCTCACTGGGCCCACCCCCGGGTTAAACACTGACTGATCTCTTTGGGCCCCCGGGTTACACACTGTCTGATCTCACTGGTCCCACCCCCGGGTTACACTCTGTCTGATCTCACTGGGCCCCCGGGTTACACACTGTCTGATCTCACTGGGCCCACCCCCGGGGTAAATACTGTCTGATCTCTCTGTGCCCCCGGGTTACACACTGTCTGATCTCACTGGTCCCACCCCCAGGTTACACACTGTCTGATCTCACTGGGCCCACCCCCGGGTTACACACTATCTGATCCCACTTGGCCCACCGCCGGGTTACACTCTGTCTGATCTCACTGGGCCCCCGGGTTACATACTGCTTGATCTCACTGGGCCCACCTCGGGTTACACACTGTCTGATCTCACTGGGCCCACCCCTGGGTTACACACTGTCTGATCTCACTGGGCCCGCCCCCGGGTTACACACTGTCTGATCTCACTGGGCCCACCCCCGGGTTACACACTGTCTGATCTCACTGGGCCCGCCCCGGGTTACACACTGTATGATCTCACTGGGCCCCCGGGTTACACACTGTCTGAGCTCACTGGACCCACCCCCGGGTTACACACTGTCTGATCTCACTGGGCCTCCGGGTTGCACACTGTCTGATCTCACTGGGCCCACCCCCGGGTTACACACGGTCTGAACTCACTGGGCCCACCCCCGGGTTACACACTGTCTGATCTCACTGGTCCCATCCTCCCTGAGTTACAAACTGTCTGATCTCACTGGGCCCCCGGTTTACACACTGTCTGAACTCACTGGGCCCACCCCCGGGTTACACAATCTCTGATCTCACTGGGCCCCCGGGTTACACACTGTCTGATCTCACTGGTCCCACCCCCAGGTTACACACTGTCTGATCTCACTGGGCACACCCCCGGGTTACATTCTGTCTTATCCCAGTGGGCCCAGCCCCGGGTTACACTCTGTCTGATCTCACTAGGCACACCACCGGGTTACAGACTTTCTGATCTCACTGGGCCCACCCCCGGGTGACACACTGTCTGATCTCACTGGGCCCACCCCCGGGTTACACACTGTCTGATCTCACTGGGCCCCCGGGTTACACACTGTCTGATCTCACTGGGCCCATCCCTGGGTTACACACTGTCTGATCTCACTGGGCCCACACACGGGTTACACACTGTCTGATCTCAATCGCCCACCCCCGGGTTACAGACTGTCTGATGTCACTGGGCCCAACCCCGAGGTTACACATTGTCTGATCTCACTGGGCCCACCCCCGGGTTACACACTCTCTGATTTCACTGGGCCCGCGGGTTACACACTGTCTGATCTCACTGGTCCCACCCCGAGGTTACACATTGTCTGATCTCACTGGGCCCACACCCGGGTTACACACTGTCTGATCTCACTGGGCCCACCCCCGGGTTACACTCTGTCTGATCTCACTGGGCCCACCCCCGGGTTACACACTGTCTGATCTCACTGGTCCCATCCTCCCTGAGTTACAAACTGTCTGATCTCACTGGGCCCCCGGTTTACACACTGTCTGAACTCACTGGGCCCACCCGCGGGTTACACACTCTCTGATATCACTGGGCCCCCAGGTTACACACTCTCTGATCTCACTGGGCACACCCCCGGGTTATATTCTGTCTGATCCCACTGGGCCAAGCCCCGGGTTACACTCTTTCTGATCTCACTGGGCCCACCACCGGGTTACAGACTTTCTGATCTCACTGGGCCCACCCCCGGGTGACACACTGTCTGATCTCACTGGGCCCACCCCCGGGTTACACACTGTCTGATCTCACTGGGCCCCCGGGTTACACACTGTCTGATCTCACTGGGCCCACTCCTGGGTTACACACTGTCTGATCTCACTGGGCCCACACACGGGTTACACACTGTCTGATCTCACTGGGCCCACCCCCGGGTTACAGACTGTCTGATGTCACTGGGCCCAACCCCGGGTTACACACTGTCTGATCTCACTGGGCCCACCCCCGTTTTACACACTGTCTGATCTCACTGGGCCCACCGCCGGGTTCCACACTCTCTGATCTCCCTGGGCCCCCGGGTTACACACTGTCTGATCTCACTGGTCCCACCCCGAGGTTACACAGTGTCTGATCTCACTGGGCCCACTCCCGGGATACACACTATCTGATCTCACTGGGCCCACCCCCGGGTTACATACTGTCTGATCTCACTGGGCCCACCCCCGGGTTACACACTGTCTGATCTCACTGGGCCCACCCCCGGGTTACACTCTGTCTGATCTCACTGGGCCCACCACTGGGTTACAGACTGTCTGACCTCACTGGGCCCACCCCCGGGTTACACACTGTCTGATCTCACTGGACCCACCCCCGGGTTACACACTGTCTGATCTCACTGGGCCCCCGGGTTACACACTTGCTGATCTCACTTGGCCCACCCCTGGGTTACACACTGTCTGATCTCACTGGGCCCACCCACGAGTTACACACTGTCTGATCTCACTAGGCCCACCCCCTAGTTACACACTGTCTGATCTCACTGCTCCCGCCCGCGAGTTACACACTGTCCGATCTCACTGGCCCGCCTCTGGGTTACACACTGTCTGATCTCACTGGGCCCACCCCCGAGTTACACACTGTCTGATCTCACTGGGCCCCCGGGTTACGCACTGTCTGATCTCACTGGGTCCCCGGGTTACACACTGTCTGATCTCACTGACCCCACCCCCGGGTTACACACTGCATGATCTCAGTGGCCCCGCCCCTGGGTTACACACTGTCTGATCTCACTGGGCCCCCGGGTTACTCACTGTCTGATCTCACTGGGTCCACCCCCGGGTTACACACTGTCTGATCTCACTGGGCCCATCCCCGGGTTACACACTGTCTGATCTCACTGGTCCCACCCCGAGGTTAGACACTGTCTGATCTCACTAGGCCCACCGCCGGGTTCCACACTCTGTGATCTCCCTGGGCCCCCGGGTTACACACTGTCTGATCTCACTGGTCCCACCCCGAGGTTACACAGTGTCTGATCTCACTGGGCCCACTCCCGGGATACACACTATCTGATCTCACTGGGCCCACCCCCGGGTTACACACTGTCTGATCTCACTGGGCCCACCCCCGGGTTACACACTGTCTGATCTCACTGGGCCCACCCCCGGGTTACACTCTGTCTGATCTCACTGGGCCCACCACTGGGTTACAGACTGTCTGACCTCACTGGGCCCACCCCCGGGTTACACACTGTCTGATCTCACTGGCCCCACCCCCGGGTTACACACTGTCTGATCTCACTGGACCCCCGGGTTACACACTGTCTGATCTCACTTGGCCCACCCCTGGGTTACACACTGTCTGATCTCACTGGGCCCACCCACGAGTTACACACTGTCTGATCTCACTGGGCCCACCCCCGGGTTACACACTGTCTGATCTCACTGCTCCCGCCCGCGAGTTACACACTGTCTGATCTCACTGGCCCGCCCCCGAGTTACACACTGTCTGATCTCACTGGGCCCCCGGGTTACACACTGTCTGATCTCACTGGGTCCCCGGGTTACACACTGTCTGATATCACTGACCCCACCCCCGGGTTACACACTGTCTGATCTCACTGGGCCCCCGGGTTACACACTGTATGATCTCAGTGGCCCCGCCCCTGAGTTACACACTGTCTGATCTCACTGGGCCCCCGGGTTACTCATTGTCTGATCTCACTGGGCCCACCCCCGGGTTACACACTGTCTGATCTCACTGGGCCCATCCCCGGGTTACACACTGTCTGATCTCACTGGTCCCACCCCGAGGTTAGACACTGTCTGATCTCACTGTGCCCACCCCCGGGTTACACACTGTCTGATCTCACTGGACCCACTCCCGGGTTACACTCTGTCTGATCTCACTGGGCCCACCAGTGCGTTACAGACTGTCTGATCTCACTGGGCCCACACCCCGGTTACACACTGTCTGATCTAACTGGGCCCACCCCCGGGTTACACACTGTCTGATCTCACTGGGCCTACCAGTGGGTTACACACTGTCTGATCTCACTTGGCCCACCCCTGGGTTACACACTGTCTGATTTCACTGGGCCCACCCACGAGTTACACACTGTCTGATCTCACTGGGCCCAACACCGGGTTTCACACTGTCTGATCTCACTGCTCCCGCCCCCGGGTTACACAATGTCTGATCTCACTGGGCCCACCCCCGTGTTACACACTGTCTGATCTCACTGGGCCCCCGGGTTACACACTGTCTGATCTCACTGGGTCCCCGGGTTACACACTGTCTGATCGCACTGGCCCCACCCCCGTGTTACACACTGTCTGATCTCACTGGGCCCATGGGTTACACACTGTATGATCTCAGTGGCCCCGCCCCTGGGTTACACACTGTCTGATCTCTCTGGGCCCCCGCGTTACACACTTTCTGATCTCACTCGGCCCACCCCCGGGTTACACACTGTCTGATCTCACTGGGCCCACCCCCGGGTTAAACACTAACTGATCTCTCTGGGCCCCCGGGTTACACACTGTCTGATCTCACTGGTCCCACCCCCAGGTTACACACTGTCTGATCTCACTGGGCCCACCCCCGGGTTACACACTATCTGATCGCACTGGGCCCACCCCCGGGTTACACTCTGTCTGATCTCACTGGGCACCCGAGTTACACACTGCTTGATCTCACTGGGCCCACCCCGGGTTACACACTGTCTGATCTCACTGGGCCCACAATCGGGTTGCATACTGTCTGATCTCACTGGGCCCACCCCCGGGTTACACACTGTCTGATCTCACTGGGCCCGCCCCCGGGTTACACTCTGTCTGATCTCACTGGGCCCCCGAGTTACACACTGCTTGATCTCACTGGGCCCACCCCGGGTTACACACTGTCTGATCTCACTGGGCCCACCCCTGGGTTACACACTGTCTGATCTCACTGGGCCCACACCCGGGTTGCACACTGTCTGATCTCACTGGGCCCACCCCCGGGTTACACACTGTCTGATCTCACTGTGCCCGCCCCCGGGTTACACACTGTCTGATCTCACTGGGCCCCCGGGTTACACACTGTCTGAGCTCACTGGACCCACCCCCGGGTTACACACTGTCTGATCTCACTGGGCCCCCGAGTTACACACTGCTTGATCTCACTGGGCCCACCCAGGGTTACACACTGTCTGAACTCACTGGGCCCAACCCCGGGTTACACAATCTCTGATATCACTGGGCCCACGGGTTATACACTGTCTGATCTCACTGGTCCCACCCCCAGGTTACACACTGTCTGATCTCACTGGGCACAGCCGCGGGTTACATTCTGTCTGATCCCACTGGGCCCAGCCCGGGTTACACACTGTCTGATCTCACTGGGCCCACCCACGAGTTACACACTGTCTGATCTCACTGGGCCCACCCCCGGGTTACACACTGTCTGATCTCACTGAGCCCACCCCCGTGTTACACACTGTCTGATCTCACTGGGACCCCGGGTTACACACTGTCTGATCTCACTGGGTCCCCGGGTTACACACTGTCTGATCGCACTGGCCCCACCCCCGGGTTACACACTGTCTGATCTCACTGGGCCCCCGGGTTACACACTGTATGATCTCAGTGGCCCCGCCCCTGGGTTACACACTGTCTGATCTCACTGGGCCCCCGGGTTACACACTGTCTGATCTCACTGGGCCCACACCCGGGTTACACACTGTCTGATCTCACTGGGCCCATCCGCGGGTTACACACTGTCTGTTCTCACTCGACATCCGGGTTACACATTTTCTGCTCTCACTCGGCCCACCCCCGGGCTACACAGTGTCTGATCTCACTGGGCCCACCCCCGGGGTAAATACTGTCTGATCTCTCTGTGCCCCCGGGTTACACACTGTCTGATCTCACTGGTCCCACCCCCAGGTTACACACTGTCTGATCTCACTGGGCCCACCCCCGGGTTACACACTATCTGATCCCACTTGGCCCACCCCCGGGTTACACTCTGTCTGATCTCACTGGGCCCCCGGGTTACATACTGCTTGATCTCACTGGGCCCACCTCGGGTTACACACTGTCTGATCTCACTGGGCCCACCCCTGGGTTACACACTGTCTGATCTCACTGGGCCCGCCCCCGGGTTACACACTGTCTGATCTCACTGGGCCCACCCCCGGGTTACACACTGTCTGATCTCACTGGGCCCGCCCCGGGTTACACACTGTATGATCTCACTGGGCCCCCGGGTTACACACTGTCTGAGCTCACTGGACCCACCCCCGGGTTACACACTGTCTGATCTCACTGGGCCTCCGGGTTGCACACTGTCTGATCTCACTGGGCCCACCCCCGGGTTACACACGGTCTGAACTCACTGGGCCCACCCCCGGGTTACACACTGTCTGATCTCACTGGTCCCATCCTCCCTGAGTTACAAACTGTCTGATCTCACTGGGCCCCCGGTTTACACACTGTCTGAACTCACTGGGCCCACCCCCGGGTTACACAATCTCTGATCTCACTGGGCCCCCGGGTTACACACTGTCTGATCTCACTGGGCCCACCCCCGGGTGACACACTGTCTGATCTCACTGGGCCCACCCCCGGGTTACACACTGTCTGATCTCACTGGGCCCCCGGGTTACACACTGTCTGATCTCACTGGGCCCATCCCTGGGTTACACAGTGTCTGATCTCACTGGGCCCACACACGGGTTACACACTGTCTGATCTCAATCGCCCACCCCCGGGTTACAGACTGTCTGATGTCACTGGGCACAACCCCGGGACACACACTGTCTGATCTCACTGGGCCAACCCCCGGGTTACACACTGTCTGATCTCACTGGGCCCACCCCCGGGTTACACACTGTCTGATTTCACTGGGCCCGCGGGTTACACACTGTCTGATCTCACTGGTCCCACCCCGAGGTTACACATTGTCTGATCTCACTGGGCCCACACCCGGGTTACACAGTGTCTGATCTCACTGGGCCCACCCCCGGGTTACACACTGTCTGATCTCACTGGTCCCATCCTCCCTGAGTTACAAACTGTCTGATCTCACTGGGCCCCCGGTTTACACACTGTCTGAACTCACTGGGCCCACCCGCGGGTTACACACTCTCTGATATCACTGGGCCCCCGGGTTACACACTGTCTGATCTCACTGGTCCCACCCCAGGTTACACACTCTCTGATCTCACTGGGCACACCCCCGGGTTATATTCTGTCTGATCCCACTGGGCCAAGCCCCGGGTTACACTCTTTCTGATCTCACTGGGCCCACCACCGGTTTACAGACTTTCTGATCTCACTGGGCCCACCCCCGGGTGACACACTGTTTGATCTCACTGGGCCCACCCCCGGGTTACACACTGTCTGATCTCACTGGGCCCCCGGGTTACACACTGTCTGATCTCACTGGGCCCACTCCTGGATTACACACTGTCTGATCTCACTGGGCCCACACACGGGTTGCACACTGTCTGATCTCACTGGGCCCACCCCCGGTTTACAGACTGTCTGATGTCACTGGGCCCAACCCCGGGTTACACACTGTCTGATCTCACTGGGCCCACCCCCGTTTTACACACTGTCTGATCTCACTGGGCCCACCGCCGGGTTCCACACTCTCTGATCTCCCTGGGCCCCCGGGTTACACACTGTCTGATCTCACTGGTCCCACCCCGAGGTTACACAGTGTCTGATCTCACTGGGCCCACTCCCGGGATACACACTATCTGATCTCACTGGGCCCACCCCCGGGTTACATACTGTCTGATCTCACTGGGCCCACCCCCGGGTTACACACTGTCTGATCTCACTGGGCCCACCCCCGGGTTACACTCTGTCTGATCTCACTGGGCCCACCACTGGGTTACAGACTGTCTGACCTCACTGGGCCCACCCCCGGGTTACACACTGTCTGATCTCACTGGACCCACCCCCGGGTTACACACTGTCTGATCTCACTGGGCCCCCGGGTTACACACTTGCTGCTCTCACTTGGCCCACCCCTGGGTTACACACTGTCTGATCTCACTGGGCCCACCCACGAGTTACACACTGTCTGATCTCACTAGGCCCACCCCCTAGTTACACACTGTCTGATCTCACTGCTCCCGCCCGCGAGTTACACACTGTCCGATCTCACTGGCCCGCCTCTGGGTTACACACTGTCTGATCTCACTGGGCCCACCCCCGAGTTACACACTGTCTGATCTCACTGGGCCCCCGGGTTACGCACTGTCTGATCTCACTGGGTCCCCGGGTTACACACTGTCTGATCTCACTGACCCCACCCCCGGGTTACACACTGTCTGATCTCACTGGGCCCCCGGGTTACACACTGCATGATCTCAGTGGCCCCGCCCCTGGGTTACACACTGTCTGATCTCACTGGGCCCCCGGGTTACTCACTGTCTGATCTCACTGGGCCCACCCCCGGGTTACACACTGTCTGATCTCACTGGGCCCATCCCCGGGTTACACACTGTCTGATCTCACTGGTCCCACCCCGAGGTTACACACTGTCTGATCTAACTGGGCCCACCCCCGGGTTACACACTGTCTGATCTCACTGGGCCCCCGGGTTACACACTGTCTGATCTCACTTGGCCCACCCCTGGGTTACACACTGTCTGATTTCACTGGGCCCACCCACGAGTTACACACTGTCTGATCAAACTGGGCCCCCGGGTTACACACTGTCTGATCTCACTGACCCCACCCCCGGGTTACACACTGTCTGATCTCACTGGGCCCCCGGGTTACACACTGCATGATCTCAGTGGCCCCGCCCCTGGGTTACACACTGTCTGATCTCACTGGACCCCCGGGTTACTCACTGTCTGATCTCACTGGGCCCACCCCCGGGTTACACACTGTCTGATCTCACTGGGCCCATCCCCGGGTTACACACTGTCTGATCTCACTGGTCCCACCCCGAGGTTAGACACTCTCTGATCTCATTGGGCCCACCCCCGGGTTACACACTGTCTGATCTCACTGGGCCCAACCCCGGGTTACACTCTGTCTGATCTCACTGGGCCTACCAGTGGGTTACAGACTGTCTGATCTCACTGGGCCCACACCCGGGTTACACACTGTCTGATCTAACTGCGCCCACCCCCGGGTTACACACTGTCTGATCTCACTGGGCCCCCGGGTTACACACTGTCTGATCTCACTTGGCCCACCCCTGGGTTACACACTGTCTGATTTCACTGGGCCCACCCACGAGTTACACACTGTCTGATCTCACTGGGCCCACCCCCGGGTTTCACACTGTCTGATCTCACTGCTCCCGCCCCCGCATTACACACTGTCTGATCTCACTGGGCCCACCCCCGTGTTACACACTGTCTGATCTCACTGGGCCCCCGGGTTACACACTGTCTGATCTCACTGGGTCCCCGGGTTACACACTGTCTGATCGCACTGGCCTGACCCCCGTGTTACACACTGTCTGATCTCACTCGGCCCATGGGTTTACACTGTATGATCTCAGTGGCCCCGCCCCTGGGTTACACACTGTCTGATCTCACTGGGCCCATCCCCGGGTTACACACTGTCTGATCTCACTGGACATTCGGGTTACACACTTTCTAATCTCACTCGGCCCACCCCCGGTTTACACACTGTCTGATCTCACTGGGCCCACCCCCAGGTTAAACACTATCTGTTCTCTGTGGGCCCCCGGCTTACACACTGTCTGATCTCACTGGTCCCACCCCCAGGTTACACACTGTCTGATCTCACTGGGCCCACCCCCGGGTTACACACTATCTGATCCCACTGGGCCCACCCCCGGGTTACACTCTGTCTGATCTCACTGGGCCCCCGGGTTACACACTGTCTGATCTCACTGGCCCCACCCCTGGGTTACACACTGTCTGATCTCACTGGGCCCACCCCCGGGTTACACACTGTCTGATTTCACTGGGCCCATCCCCGGGTTACACACTGTCTGATCTCACTGGACATCCGGGTTACACACTGTCTCATCTCACTGGGCCCGCCCCCGGGTTACACAAGGTCTGAACTCACTGGGCCCACCCCCGGGTTACACACTGTCTGATCTGACTGGGCCCCCGGGTTACACACTGCCTGATCTCACTGGGCCCACACCCGGGTTACACACTGTCTGATCTCACTGGGCCCATCCCCGGGTTACACACTGTCTGATCTCACTGGGCATTCGGGTTACACACTTTCTAATCTCACTCGGCCCACCCCCGGGTTACACACTGTCTGATCTCACTGGGCCCACCCCCGGGTTAAACACTATCTGATCTCTCTGGGCCCCCGGGTTACACACTGTCTGATCTCACTGGTCCCACCCCCAGGTTACACACTGCCTGATCTCACTGGGCCCATCCCCGGGTTACACACTATCTGATCCCACTGGGCCCACCCCCGGGTTACACTCTGTCTGATCTCACTGGGCCCCCGGGTTACACACTGTCTGATCTCACTGGCCCCACCCCTGGGTTACACACTGTCTGATCTCACTGGGCCCACACTCGGGTTACACACTGTCTGCTTTCACTGGGCCCATCCCCGGGTTACACACGGTCTGATCTCACTGGACATCCGGGTTACACACTGTCTGATCTCACTGGGCTCGCCCCCGGGTTACACACTGTCTGATCTCACTGGGCCCCCGGGTTACACACTGTCTGATCTCACTGGGCCCCCGGGTTACACACTGTCTGATCTCACTGGGCCCACCCCTGGGTTACACACTGTCTCATCTCACTGGGCCCACCCCCGCGTTACACACTGTCTGATCTCACTGGGCCCACCCCCGGGTTACACACTGTCTGATCTCACTGGGCCCGCCCCCGGGTTACACACTGTCTGATCTCACTGGGCCCCCGGCTTATACACTGTCTGAGCTCACTGGGCCCACCCCCGGGTTACACACTTTCTGATCTCACTGGGCCCCCGGGTTACACACTGTCTGATCTTACTGGGCACACCCCCGGGTTACACACGGTCTGAACTCACTGGGCCCACCCCCGGTTTACACACTGTCTGATCTCACTGGTCCCATCCTCCCTGAGTTACGAACTGTCTGATCTCACTGGGCCCCCGGTTTACACACTGTCTGAACTCACTGGGCCCACCCCCGGGTTACACACTCTCTGATCTCACTGGGCCCCCGGGTTACACACTGTCTGATCTCACTGGTCCCACCCCCAGATTACACACTCTCTGATCTCACTGGGCACACCCCCGGGTTATATTCTGTCTGATCCCACTGGGCCAAGCCCCGGGTTACACTCTTTCTGATCTCACTGGGCCCACCACCGGGTTACAGACTTTCGGATCTCACTGGGCCCATCCCCGGGTGACACACTGTCTGATCTCACTGGGCCCACCCCCGGGTTACACACTGTCTGATCTCACTGGGCCCCCGGGTTACACACTGTCTGATCTCACTGGGCCCACTCCTGGCTTACACACTGTCTGATCTCACTGGGCCCACACACGGGTTACACACTGTCTGATCTCACTGGGCCCACCCCCGGGTTACAGACTGTCTGATGGCACTTGGCCCAACCCCGGGTTACACACTGTCTGATCTCACTGGGCCCACCCCCGGGTTACACACTGTCTGATCTCACTGGGCCCACCGCCGGGTTCCACACTCTGTGATCTCCCTGGGCCCCCGGGTTACACACTGTCTGATCTCACTGGTCCCACCCCGAGGTTACACAGTGTCTGATCTCACTGGGCCCACTCCCGGGATACACACTATCTGATCTCACTGGGCCCACCCCCGGGTTACACACTGTCTGATCTCACTGGGCCCACCCCCGGGTTACACACTGTCTGATCTCACTGGGCCAACCCCCGGGTTACACTCTGTCTGATCTCACTGGGCCCACCACTGGGTTACAGACTGTCTGACCTCACTGGGCCCACCCCCGGGTTACACACTGTCTGATCTCACTGACCCCACCCCCGGGTTACACACTGTCTGATCTCACTGGGCCCCCGGGTTACACACTGTATGATCTCAGTGGCCCCGCCCCTGAGTTACACACTGTCTGATCTCACTGGGCCCCCGGGTTACTCATTGTCTGATCTCACTGGGCCCACCCCCGGGTTACACACTGTCTGATCTCACTGGGCCCATCCCCGGGTTACACACTGTCTGATCTCACTGGTCCCACCCCGAGGTTAGACACTGTCTGATCTCACTGGGCCCACCCCCGGGTTAAACACTATCTGATCTCTCTGGGCCCCCGGGTTACACACTGTCTGATCTCACTGGTCCCACCCCCAGGTTACACACTGTCTGATCTCACTGGGCCCACCCCCGGGTTACACACTATCTGATCCCACTGGGCCCACCCCCGGGTTACACACTGTCTGATCTCACTGGTCCCACCCCCAGGTTACACACTGTCTGATCTCACTGGGCCCACCCCCGGGTTACACACTATCTGATCCCACTGGGCCCACCCCCGGGTTACACTCTGTCTGATCTCACTGGGCCCCCGGGTTACACACTGTCTGATCTCACTGGCCCCACCCCTGGGTTACACACTGTCTGATCTCACTGGGCCCGCCCCCGGGTTACACACTGTCTGATCTCACTGGGCCCCCGGGTTACACACTGTCTGATCTCACTGGGCCCCCGGGTTACACACTGTCTGATCTCACTGGGCCCACCCCTGGGTTACACACTGTCTCATCTCACTGGGCCCACCCCCGGGTTACACACTGTCTGATCTCACTGGGCCCACCCCCGGGTTACACACTGTCTGATCTCACTGGGCCCGCCCCCGGGTTACACACTGTCTGATCTCACTGGGCCCCCGGCTTACACACTGTCTGAGCTCACTGGGCCCACCCCCGGGTTACACACTGTCTGATCTCACTGGGCCCCCGGGTTACACACTGTCTGATCTTACTGGGCCCACCCCCGGGTTACACACGGTCTGAACTCACTGGGCCCACCCCCGGGTTACACACTGTCTGATCTCACTGGTCCCATCCTCCCTGAGTTACAAACTGTCTGATTTCACTGGGCCCCCGGTTTACACACTGTCTGAACTCACTGGGCCCACCCCCGGGTTACACACTCTCTGATCTCACTGGGCCCCCGGGTTACACACTGTCTGATCTCACTGGGCCCACCCCCGAGTTACACACTGTCTGATCTCACTGGGCCCCGGGTTACACACTGTCTGATCTCACTGGGTCCCCGGGTTACACACTGTCTGATCTCACTGACCCCACCCCCGGGTTACACACTGTCTGATCTCACTGGGCCCCCGGGTTACACACTGTATGATCTCAGTGGCCCCGCCCCTGAGTTACACACTGTCTGATCTCACTGGGCCCCCGGGTTACTCATTGTCTGATCTCACTGGGCCCACCCCCGGGTTACACACTGTCTGATCTCACTGGGCCCATCCCCGGGTTACACACTGTCTGATCTCACTGGTTCCACCCCGAGGTTAGACACTGTCTGATCTCACTGGGCCCACCCCGGGTTAAACACTATCTGATCTCTCTGGGCCCCCGGGTTACACACTGTCTGATCTCACTGGTCCCACCCCCAGGTTACACACTGTCTGATCTCACTGGGCCCACCCCCGGGTTACACACTATCTGATCCCACTGGGCCCACACCCGGGTTACACACTGTCTGATCTCACTGGTCCCACCCCCAGGTTACACACTGTCTGATCTCACTGGGCCCACCCCCGGGTTACACACTATCTGATCCCACTGGGCCCACCCCCGGGTTACACTCTGTCTGATCTCACTGGGCCCCCGGGTTACACACTGTCTGATCTCACTGGCCCCACCCCTGGGTTACACACTGTCTGATCTCACTGGGCCCGCCCCCGGGTTACACACTGTCTGATCTCACTGGGCCCCCGGGTTACACACTGTCTGATCTCACTGGGCCCCCGGGTTACACACTGTCTGATCTCACTGGGCCCACCCCTGGGTTACACACTGTCTCATCTCACTGGGCCCACCCCCGGGTTACACACTGTCTGATCTCACTGGGCCCACCCCCGGGTTACACACTGTCTGATCTCACTGGGCCCGCCCCCGGGTTACACACTGTCTGATCTCACTGGGCCCCCGGCTTACACACTGTCTGAGCTCACTGGGCCCACCCCCGGGTTACACACTGTCTGATCTCACTGGGCCCCCGGGTTACACACTGTCTGATCTTACTGGGCCCACCCCCGGGTTACACACGGTCTGAACTCACTGGGCCCACCCCCGGGTTACACACTGTCTGATCTCACTGGTCCCATCCTCCCTGAGTTACAAACTGTCTGATTTCACTGGGCCCCCGGTTTACACACTGTCTGAACTCACTGGGCCCACCACCGGGTTACACACTCTCTGATCTCACTGGGCCCCCGGGTTACACACTGTCTGATCTCACTGGTCCCACCCCCAGGTTACACACTCTCTGATCTCAATGGGCACACCCCCGGGTTATATTCTGTCTGATCCCACTGGGCCAAGCCCCGGGTTACACTCTTTCTGATCTCACTGGGCCCACCACCGGGTTACAGACTTTCTGATCTCACTGGGCCCACCCCCGGGTGACACACTGTCTGATCTCACTGGGCCCACCACCGGGTTACACACTGTCTGATCTCACTGGGCCCCCGGGTTACACACTGTCTGATCTCACTGGGCCCACTCCTGGCTTACACACTGTCTGATCTCACTGGGCCCACACACGGGTTACACACTGTCTGATCTCACTGGGCCCACCCCCGGGTTACAGACTGTCTGATGTCACTGGGCCCAACCCCGGGTTACACACTGACTGATCTCACTGGGCCCACCCCCGGGTTACACACTGTCTGATCTCACTGGGCCCACCGCCGGGTTCCACACTCTGTGATCTCCCTGGGCCCCCGGGTTACACACTGGCTGATCTCACTGGTCCCACCCCGAGGTTACACAGTGTCTGATCTCACTGGGCCCACTCCCGGGATACACACTATCTGATCTCACTGGGCCCAGCCCCGGGTTACACACTGTCTGATCTCACTGGGCCCACCCCCGGGTTACACACTGTCTGATCTCACTGGGCCCACCCCCGGGTTACACTCTGTCTGATCTCACTGGGCCCACCACTGGGTTACAGACTGTCTGACCTCACTGGGCCCACCCCCGGGTTACACACTGTCTGATCTCACTGGACCCACCCCCGGGTTACACACTGTCTGATCTCACTGGACCCCCGGGTTACACACTGTCTGATCTCACTGGGCCCACCGCCGGGTTCCACACTCTGTGATCTCCCTGGGCCCCCGGGTTACACACTGGCTGATCTCACTGGTCCCACCCCGAGGTTACACAGTGTCTGATCTCACTGGGCCCACTCCCGGGATACACACTATCTGATCTCACTGGGCCCAGCCCCGGGTTACACACTGTCTGATCTCACTGGGCCCACCCCCGGGTTACACACTGTCTGATCTCACTGGGCCCACCCCCGGGTTACACTCTGTCTGATCTCACTGGGCCCACCACTGGGTTACAGACTGTCTGACCTCACTGGGCCCACCCCCGGGTTACACACTGTCTGATCTCACTGGACCCACCCCCGGGTTACACACTGTCTGATCTCACTGGACCCCCGGGTTACACACTGTCTGATCTCATTTGGCCCACCCCTGGGTTACACACTGTCTGATCTCACTGGGCCCACCCACGAGTTATACACTGTCTGATCTCACTGGGCCCACCCCCGGGTTACACACTGTCTAATCTCACTGCTCCCGCCCGCGAGTTACACACTGTCTGATCTCACTGGGACCACCCCCGAGTTACACACTGTCTGATCTCACTGGGCCCCCGGGTTACACACTGTCTGATCTCACTGGGTCCCCGGGTTACACACTGTCTGATCTCACTGACCCCACCCCCGGGTTACACACTGTCTGATCTCACTGGGCCCCCGGGTTACACACTGTATGATCTCAGTGGCCCGGCCCCTGAGTTACACACTGTCTGTTCTCACTGGGCCCCCGGGTTACGCATTGTCTGATCTCACTGGGCCCACCCCCGGGTTACACACTGTCTGATCTCACTGGGCCCATCCCCGGGTTACACACTGTCTGATCTCACTGGTCCCACCCCGAGGTTGGACACTGTCTGATCTCACTGGGCCCATACCCGGGTTAAACACTAACTGATCTCTCTGGGCCCCCGGGTTACACACTGTCTGATCTCACTGGTCCCACCCCCGGGTTACACACTATCTGATCCCACTAGGCCCACCCCCGGGTTACACTCTGTCTGATCTCACTGGGCACCCGAGTTACACACTGCTTGATCTCACTGGGCCCACCCCGGGTTACACACTGTCTGATCTCACTGGGCCCACCCCTGGGTTACACACGGTCTGATCTCACTGGGCCCACACCCGGGTTGCACACTGTCTGATCTCACTGGGCCCACCCCCGGGTTACACACTGTCTGATCTCACTGGGCCCGCCCCCGGGTTACACTCTGTCTGATCTCACTGGGCCCCCGAGTTACACACTGCTTGATCTCACTGGGCCCACCCCGGGTTACACACTGTCTGATCTCACTGGGCCCACCCCTGGGTTACACACTGTCTGATCTCACTGGGCCCACACCCGGGTTGCACACTGTCTGATCTCACTGGGCCCACCCCCGGGTTACACACTGTCTGATCTCACTGTGCCCGCCCCCGGGTTACACACTGTCTGATCTCACTGGGCCCCCGGGTTACACACTGTCTGAGCTCACTGGACCCACCCCCGGGTTACACACTGTCTGATCTCACTGGGCCTCCGGGTTACACACTGTCTGATATCACTGGGCCCACCCCCGGGTTACACACTGTCTGATCTCACTGAGCCCACCCCCGTGGTACACACTGTCTGATCTCACTGGGACCCCGGGTTACACACTGTCTGATCTCACTGGGTCCCCGGGTTACACACTGTCTGATCGCACTGGCCCCACCCCCGGGTTACACACTGTCTGATCTCACTGGGCCCATACCCGGGTTACACACTGTATGATCTCACTGGGCCCATCCCCGGGTTACACACTGTCTGTTCTCACTGGACATCCGGGTTACACATTTTCTGCTCTCACTCGGCCCACCCCCGGGTTACACAGTGTCTGATCTCACTGGGCCCACCCCCGGGTTAAACACTGACTGATCTCTCTGGGCCCCCGGGTTACACACTGTCTGAACTCACTGGTCCCACCCCCGGGTTACACTCTGTCTGATCTCACTGGGCCCCCGGGTTACACACTGTCTGATCTCACTGGGCCCACCCCCGGGGTAAACACTGTCTGATCTCTCTGTGCCCCCGGGTTACACACTGTCTGATCTCACTGGTCCCACCCCCAGGTTACACACTGTCTGATCTCACTGGGCCCACCCCCGGGTTACACACTATCTGATCCCACTTGGCCCACCCCCGGGTTACACTCTGTCTGATCTCACTGGGCCCCCGGGTTACATACTGCTTGATCTCACTGGGCCCACCTCGGGTTACACACTGTCTGATTTCACTGGGCCCACCCCTGGGTTACACACTGTCTGATCTCACTGGGCCCGCCCCCGGGTTACACACTGTCTGATCTCACTGGGCCCACCCCCGGGTTACACACTGTCTGATCTCACTGGGCCCGCCCCGGGTTACACACTGTATGATCTCACTGGGCCCCCGGGTTACACACTGTCTGAGCTCACTGGACCCACCCCCGGGTTACACACTGTCTGATCTCACTGGGCCTCCGGGTTGCACACTGTCTGATCTCACTGGGCCCACCCCCGGGTTACACACGGTCTGAACTCACTGGGCCCACCCCCGGGTTAAACACTGTCTGATCTCACTGGTCCCATCCTCCCTGAGTTACAAACTGTCTGATCTCACTGGGCCCCCGGTTTACACACTGTCTGAACTCACTGGGCCCAGCCCCGGGTTACACAATCTCTGATCTCACTGGGCCCCCGGGTTACACACTGTCTGATCTCACTGGTCCCACCCCCAGGTTACACACTGTCTGATCTCACTGGGCACACCCCCGGGTTACATTCTGTCTTACCCCAGTGGGCCCAGCCCCGGGTTACACTCTGTCTGATCTCACTAGGCACACCACCGGGTTACAGACTTTCTGATCTCACTGGGCCCACCCCCGGGTGACACACTGTCTGATCTCACTGGGCCCACCCCCGGGTTACACACTGTCTGATCTCACTGGGCCCCCGGGTTACACACTGTCTGATCTCACTGGGCCCATCCCTGGGTTAAACACTGTCTGATCTCACTGGGCCCACACACGGGTTACACACTGTCTGATCTCAATCGCCCACCCCCGGGTTACAGACTGTCTGATGTCACTGGGCCCAACCCCGGGACACACACTGTCTGATCTCACTGGGCCCACCCCCGGGTTACAGACTGTCTGATCTCACTGGGCCCACCCCCGGGTTACACACTGTCTGATTTCACTGGGCCCGCGGGTTACACACTGTCTGATCTCACTGGTCCCACCCCGAGGTTACACATTGTCTGATCTCACTGGGCCCACACCCGGGTTACACAGTGTCTGATCTCACTGGGCCCACCCCCGGGTTACACTCTGTCTGATCTCACTGGGCCCACCACTGGGTTACAGACCGTCTGATCTCACTGGCCCACCCCCGGGTTACACACTGTCTGATCTCACTGGGCCCACCCCCGGGTTACACACTGTCTGATCTCACTGGGCCCCCGGGTTACACACTGTCTGATCTCACTTGACCCACCGTTGGGTTACACACAGTCTGGCCCCACTGGGCCCACCCACGAGTTACACACTGTCTGATCTCACTGGGCCCACCCCCGGGTAACACACTGTCTGATCTCACTGGGCCCACCCCCGTGTTACACACTGTCTGACCTCACTGGGCCCCCGGGTTACACACTGTCTGATCTCACTGGGTCTCCGGGTTACACACTGTCTGATCGCACTGCCCCACCCCCGGGTTAAACACTGTCTGATCTCACTGGGCCCCTGGGTTACACACTGTCTGATCTCACTGGGCCCACCTCCGGGTTAAACACTGTCTGATCTCTCTGGGCCCCCGGGTTACACACTGTCTGATCTCACTCGGCCCCCGGGTTACACACTGTCTGATCTCACTGGGCCCATACCCGGGTTACACACTGTCTGATCTCACTGGGCCCATCCCCGGGTTACACACTGTCTGTTCTCACTGGACATCCGGGTTACACATTTTCTGCTCTCACTCGGCCCACCCCCGGGTTACACAGTGTCTGATCTCACTGGGCCCAACCCCGGGTTAAACACTGACTGATCTCTCTGGGCCCCCGGGTTACACACTGTCTGAACTCACTGGTCCCACCCCCGGGTTACACACTGTCTGATCTCACTGGGCCCATCCCCGGGTTACACACTGTCTGTTCTCACTGGACATCCGGGTTACACATTTTCTGCTCTCACTCGGCCCACCCCCGGGTTACACAGTGTCTGATCTCACTGGGCCCACCCCCGGGTTAAACACTGACTGATCTCTCTGGGCCCCCGGGTTACACACTGTCTGAACTCACTGGTCCCACCCCCGGGTTACACTCTGTCTGATCTCACTGGGCCCCCGGGTTACACACTGTCTGATCTCACTGGGCCCACCCCCGGGGTAAACACTGTCTGATCTCTCTGTGCCCCCGGGTTACACACTGTCTGATCTCACTGGTCCCACCCCCAGGTTACACACTGTCTGATCTCACTGGGCCCACCCCCGGGTTACACACTATCTGATCCCACTTGGCCCACCCCCGGGTTACACTCTGTCTGATCTCACTGGGCCCCCGGGTTACATACTGCTTGATCTCACTGGGCCCACCTCGGGTTACACACTGTCTGATTTCACTGGGCCCACCCCTGGGTTACACACTGTCTGATCTCACTGGGCCCGCCCCCGGGTTACACACTGTCTGATCTCACTGGGCCCACCCCCGGGTTACACACTGTCTGATCTCACTGGGCCCGCCCCGGGTTACACACTGTATGATCTCACTGGGCCCCCGGGTTACACACTGTCTGAGCTCACTGGACCCACCCCCGGGTTACACACTGTCTGATCTCACTGGGCCTCCTGGTTGCACACTGTCTGATCTCACTGGGCCCACCCCCGGGTTACACACGGTCTGAACTCACTGGGCCCACCCCCGGGTTAAACACTGTCTGATCTCACTGGTCCCATCCTCCCTGAGTTACAAACTGTCTGATCTCACTGGGCCCCCGGTTTACACACTGTCTGAACTCACTGGGCCCACCCCCGGGTTACACAATCTCTGATCTCACTGGGCCCCCGGGTTACACACTGTCTGATCTCACTGGTCCCACCCCCAGGTTACACACTGTCTGATCTCACTGGGCATACCCCCGGGTTACATTCTGTCTTACCCCAGTGGGCCCAGCCCCGGGTTACACTCTGTCTGATCTCACTAGGCACACCACCGGGTTACAGACTTTCTGATCTCACTGGGCCCACCCCCGGGTGACACACTGTCTGATCTCACTGGGCCCACCCCCGGGTTACACACTGTCTGATCTCACTGGGCCCCCGGGTTACACACTGTCTGATCTCACTGGGCCCATCCCTGGGTTAAACACTGTCTGATCTCACTGGGCCCACACACGGGTTACACACTGTCTGATCTCAATCGCCCACCCCCGGGTTACAGACTGTCTGATGTCACTGGGCCCAACCCCGGGACACACACTGTCTGATCTCACTGGGCCCACCCCCGGGTTACACACTGTCTGATCTCACTGGGCCCACCCCCGGGTTACACACTTTCTGATTTCACTGGGCCCGCGGGTTACACACTGTCTGATCTCACTGGTCCCACCCAGAGGTTACACATTGTCTGATCTCACTGGGCCCACACCCGGGTTACACAGTGTCTGATCTCACTGGGCCCACCCCCGGGTTACACTCTGTGTGATCTCACTGGGCCCACCACTGGGTTACAGACCGTCTGATCTCACTGGCCCACCCCCGGGTTACACACTGTCTGATCTCACTGGGCCCACCCCCGGGTTACACACTGTCTGATCTCACTGGGCCCCCGGGTTACACACTGTCTGATCTCACTTGACCCACCGTTGGGTTACACACAGTCTGGCCCCACTGGGCCCACCCACGAGTTACACACTGTCTGATCTCACTGGGCCCACCCCCGGGTAACACACTGTCTGATCTCACTGGGCCCACCCCCGTGTTGCACACTGTCTGACCTCACTGGGCCCCCGGGTTACACACTGTCTGATCTCACTGGGTCCCCGGGTTACACACTGTCTGATCGCACTGCCCCACCCCCGGGTTAAACACTGTCTGATCTCACTGGGCCCCTGGGTTACACACTGTCTGATCTCACTGGGCCCACCCCCGGGTTAAACACTGTCTGATCTCTCTGGGCCCCCGGGTTACACACTGTCTGATCTCACTCGGCCCCCGGGTTACACACTGTCTGATCTCACTGGGCCCACCCCGGGTTACACACTATCTGATCTCACTGGGCCCCCGGGTTACACACTGTCTGATCCCACTGGGCCCACCCCTGGGTTACACACTGTCTGATCTCACTGGGCCCCTGGGTTACACACTGTCTGATCTCACTGGGCCCACCCCCGGGTTAAACACTTTCTGATCTCTCTGGGCCCCCGGGTTACACACTGTCTGATCTCACTCGGCCCCCGGGTTACACACTGTCTGATCTCACTGGGCCCACCCCGGGTTACACACTATCTGATCTCACTGGGCCCACCCCCAGGTTACACACTGTCTGATCTCACTGGGCCCACCCCCGGGTTACACACTGTCTGATCTCACTGGGCCCCCGGGTTACACACTGTCTGATCCCACTGGGCCCACCCCTGGGTTACACACTGTCTGATCTCACTGGGCCCACCCCCGGGTTACACACTGTCTGATCTCACTGGGCCCACCCCCGGGTTACACACTGTCTGATCTCACTGGGCCCGCCCCCGGGTTACACACTGTCTGATCTCACTGGGCCCCCGGGTTACACACTGTCTGATCATACTGGGCCCACCCCCGGGTTACACACTGTCTGATCTCAATGGGCCCACCCCCGGGTTACACACTGTCTGATCTCACTGGGCCCCCGGGTTACACACTGTCTGATCACACTGGGCCCACCCCCGGGTTACACACTGTCTGATCTCACTGGGCCCACCCCCGGATTACACACTGTCTGATCTCACTGGGCCCGCGGGTTACACACTGTCTGATCTCACTGGCCCCACCCCTGGGTTACACACTGTCTGATCTCACTGGGCCCCCGGGTTACACACTGTCTGATCTCACTGGGCCCAACCCCAGGTTACACACTGTCTGATCTCACTGGGCCCCCGGGTTACACACTGTCTGATCTCGCTGGGCCCACCCCCGAGTTACACACTGTCTGATCTCACTGGGCCCCCGGGTTACACACTGTCTGATCTCACTGGGTCCCCGGGTTACACACTGTCTGATCTCACTGGCCCCACACCCGGGTTACACACTGTCTGATCTCACTGGGCCCCCGGGTTACACACTGTATGATCTCAGTGGCTCCGCCCCTGGGTTACACACTGTCTGATCTCACTGGGCCCCCGGGTTACACACTGTCTGATCTCACTAGGCCCACCCCCGGGTTACACACTGTCTGATCTCACTGGGCCCATCCCCGGGTTACACACTGTCTGATCTCACTGGCCATCCGGGTTACACACTGTCTGATCTCACTCGGCCCACACCCGGGTTACACACTGTCTGATCTCACTGGGCCCACCCCCGGGTTAAACACTGCCTGAACTCACTGGGCCCCCGGGTTACACACTGTCTGATCTCACTGGTCCCACCCCCAGGTTACACACTCTCTGATATCACTGGGCCCACCCCCGGGATACACACTATCTGATCCCACTGGGCCCACCCCCGGGTTACATTCTGTCTGATCTCACTGGGCCCCCGGTTTACACACTGCTTGATCTCACTGGGCCCACCCCGGGTTACACACTGTCTGATCTCACTGGGCCCACCCCCAGGTTACACACTGTCTGAACTCACTGGGCCCACCCCCGGGTTACACACTGTCTGATCTCACTGGGCCCCCGGGTTACACACTGTCTGATCTCACTGGGCCCACCCCTGGGTTACACACTGTCTGATCTCACTGGGCCCATCCCCGGGTTACACACTGTCTGATCTCAATGGGCCCACCCCCGGGTTACACACTGTCTGATCTCACTGGGCCCGCCCACGGGTTACACACTGTCTGATCTCACTGGGCCCCCGGGTTACACACTGTCTGAGCTCACTGGGCCCACCCCCGGGTTACACACTGTCTGATCTCACTGGGCCCCCGGGTTACACACTGTCTGAACTCACTGGGCCCACCCCCGGGTTACACACTGTCTGATCTCACTGGTCCCATCCTCCCTGAGTTACAAACTGTCTGATCTCACTGGGCCCCCGGGTTACACACTGTCTGATCTCACTGGTCCCACCCCCAGGTTACACACTGTCTGATCTCACTGGGCACACCCCCGGTTTACATTCCGTCTTATCCCACTGGGCCCAGCCCCGGGTTACACTCTGTCTGATCTCACTGGGCCCACCACCGGGTTACAGACTTTCTGATCTCACTGGGCACACCCCCGGGTGACACACTGTCTGATCTCACTGGGCCCACCACCGGGTTGCAGACTTTCTGATCTCACTGGGCACACCCCCGGGTGACACACTGTCTGATCTCACTGGGCCCACCACCGGGTTGCAGACTTTCTGATCTCACTGGGCGCACCCCTGGGTTGCACACTGTCTGATCTCACTGGGCCCACACACGGGTTACACACTGTCTGATCTCATTGGGCCCACCCCCGGGTTACAGACTGTCTGATCTCACTGGGCCCAACCCCGGGTTACACACTGTCTGATCTCACTGGGCCCCCGGGTTACACACTGTCTGATCTCACTGGGCCCACCCCCGGGTTACACACTGTCTTTTCTCACTGGGCCCCCGGGTTACACACTGTCTGATCTCACTGGGCCCACCCCCGGGTTAAACACTGTCTGATCTCTCTGGGCCCCCGGGTTACACACTGTCTGATCTCACTCGGCCCCCGGGTTACACACTGTCTGATCTCACTGGGCCCACCCCGGGTTACACACTATCTGATCTCACTGGGCCCACCCCCAGGTTACACACTGTCTGATCTCACTGGGCCCACCCCCGGGTTACACACTGTCTGATCTCACTGGGCCCCCGGGTTACACACTGTCTGATCCCACTGGGCCCACCCCTGGGTTACACACTGTCTGATCTCACTGGGCCCACCCCCGGGTTACACACTGTCTGATCTCACTGGGCCCACCCCCGGGTTACACACTGTCTGATCTCACTGGGCCCGCCCCCGGGTTACACACTGTCTGATCTCACTGGGCCCCCGGGTTACACACTGTCTGATCATACTGGGCCCACCCCCGGGTTACACACTGTCTGATCTCAATGGGCCCACCCCCGGGTTACACACTGTCTGATCTCACTGGGCCCCCGGGTTACACACTGTCTGATCACACTGGGCCCACCCCCGGGTTACACACTGTCTGATCTCACTGGGCCCACCCCCGGATTACACACTGTCTGATCTCACTGGGCCCGCGGGTTACACACTGTCTGATCTCACTGGCCCCACCCCTGGGTTACACACTGTCTGATCTCACTGGGCCCCCGGGTTACACACTGTCTGATCTCACTGGGCCCAACCCCAGGTTACACACTGTCTGATCTCACTGGGCCCCCGGGTTACACACTGTCTGATCTCGCTGGGCCCACCCCCGAGTTACACACTGTCTGATCTCACTGGGCCCCCGGGTTACACACTGTCTGATCTCACTGGGTCCCCGGGTTACACACTGTCTGATCTCACTGGCCCCACACCCGGGTTACACACTGTCTGATCTCACTGGGCCCCCGGGTTACACACTGTATGATCTCAGTGGCTCCGCCCCTGGGTTACACACTGTCTGATCTCACTGGGCCCCCGGGTTACACACTGTCTGATCTCACTAGGCCCACCCCCGGGTTACACACTGTCTGATCTCACTGGGCCCATCCCCGGGTTACACACTGTCTGATCTCACTGGCCATCCGGGTTACACACTGTCTGATCTCACTCGGCCCACACCCGGGTTACACACTGTCTGATCTCACTGGGCCCACCCCCGGGTTAAACACTGCCTGAACTCACTGGGCCCCCGGGTTACACACTGTCTGATCTCACTGGTCCCACCCCCAGGTTACACACTCTCTGATATCACTGGGCCCACCCCCGGGATACACACTATCTGATCCCACTGGGCCCACCCCCGGGTTACATTCTGTCTGATCTCACTGGGCCCCCGGTTTACACACTGCTTGATCTCACTGGGCCCACCCCGGGTTACACACTGTCTGATCTCACTGGGCCCACCCCCAGGTTACACACTGTCTGAACTCACTGGGCCCACCCCCGGGTTACACACTGTCTGATCTCACTGGGCCCCCGGGTTACACACTGTCTGATCTCACTGGGCCCACCCCTGGGTTACACACTGTCTGATCTCACTGGGCCCATCCCCGGGTTACACACTGTCTGATCTCAATGGGCCCACCCCCGGGTTACACACTGTCTGATCTCACTGGGCCCGCCCACGGGTTACACACTGTCTGATCTCACTGGGCCCCCGGGTTACACACTGTCTGAGCTCACTGGGCCCACCCCCGGGTTACACACTGTCTGATCTCACTGGGCCCCCGGGTTACACACTGTCTGAACTCACTGGGCCCACCCCCGGGTTACACACTGTCTGATCTCACTGGTCCCATCCTCCCTGAGTTACAAACTGTCTGATCTCACTGGGCCCCCGGGTTACACACTGTCTGATCTCACTGGTCCCACCCCCAGGTTACACACTGTCTGATCTCACTGGGCACACCCCCGGTTTACATTCCGTCTTATCCCACTGGGCCCAGCCCCGGGTTACACTCTGTCTGATCTCACTGGGCCCACCACCGGGTTACAGACTTTCTGATCTCACTGGGCACACCCCCGGGTGACACACTGTCTGATCTCACTGGGCCCACCACCGGGTTGCAGACTTTCTGATCTCACTGGGCACACCCCCGGGTGACACACTGTCTGATCTCACTGGGCCCACCACCGGGTTGCAGACTTTCTGATCTCACTGGGCGCACCCCTGGGTTGCACACTGTCTGATCTCACTGGGCCCACACACGGGTTACACACTGTCTGATCTCATTGGGCCCACCCCCGGGTTACAGACTGTCTGATCTCACTGGGCCCAACCCCGGGTTACACACTGTCTGATCTCACTGGGCCCCCGGGTTACACACTGTCTGATCTCACTGGGCCCACCCCCGGGTTACACACTGTCTTTTCTCACTGGGCCCCCGGGTTACACACTGTCTGATCTCACTGGGCCCACCTTCGGGTTACACAATGTCTGATCTCACTGGGTCTGCGGGTTAAACACTGTCTGATCTCACTGGGCAACCGGGGTTACACACTGTCTGATCTCACTGGGCCCTCCCCCGGGTTACACACTGTCTGATCACACTGAGCCCACCCGCTGGTTACACATTATCTGATCTCACTGGGCCCACCACCGGGTTACACACTGTCTGATCTCACTGGGCCCACCCCCGGGTTACACACTGTCTGATCTCACTGGGCCCACCCCTGGGTTACACACAGTCTGATCTCACTGGGCCCCAGGGTTACACACTGTCTGATCTCACTGGGCCCACCCCTGGGTTACACACTGTCTGATCTCACAGGGCCCACCCCCGGGTTACACATTGTCTGATCTCACTGAGCCCACCCCCTGGTTACACACTGTCTGATCTCACTGGGCCCACCCCCGGGTTACACACTGTCTGATAACACTGGCCCCACCCCTGGGTTACACATGTCTGATCTCACTGGGCCCCCGGGTTACACACTGTCTGATCTCACTGGGCCCTCCCCGGGTTATACACTTTCTGATCTCACTGGGCCCCCGGCTTACACACTGTCTGATCTCACTGGGCCCTCCCCCGGGTTAAACACTGCCTGATCTCACTGGGCCCCCGGGTTACACACTGTCTGATCTCACTGGTCCCACCCCCAGGTTACACACTCTCTGATCTCACTGGGCCCACCCCCGGGTCACACACTATCTGATCCCACTGGGCGCACCCCCGGGTTACACTCTGTCTGATCTCACTGGGCCCCCGGATTACACACTGCTTGATCTCACTGGGCCCACCCCGGGTTACACACTGTCTGATCTCACTGGGCCCACCCCCAGGTTACACACTGTCTGATCTCACTGGGCCCACCCCCGGGTTACACACTGTCTGATCTCACTGGGCCCTCGGGTTACACACTGTCTGATCTCACTGGGCCCACCCCTGGGTTACACACTGTCTGATCTCACTGGGCCCATCCCCGGGTTACACACTGTCTGATCTCAATGGGCCCACCCCCGGGTTACACACTGTCTGATCTCACTGGGCCCGCCCACGGGTTACACACAGTCTGATCTCACTGGGCCCCCGGGTTACACACTGTCTGAGCTCACTGGGCCCACCCCCGGGTTACACACTGTCTGATCTCACTGGGCCCCCGGGTTACACACTGTCTGATCTCACTGGGCCCACCCCCGGGTTACACACTGTCTGATCTCACTGGGCCCACCCCCGGGTTACACACTGTCTGATCTCACTGGGCCCACCCCTGGGTTACACACTGTCTGATCTCACAGGGCCCACCCCCGGGTTACACATTGTCTGATCTCACTGAGCCCACCCCCTGGTTACACACTGTCTGATCTCACTGGGCCCACCCCCGGGTTACACACTGTCTGATCTCACTGGGCCCTCGGGTTACACACTGTCTGATCTCACTGGGCCCACCCCTGGGTTACACACTGTCTGATCTCACTGGGCCCATCCCCGGGTTACACACTGTCTGATCTCAATGGGCCCACCCCCGGGTTACACACTGTCTGATCTCACTGGGCCCGCCCACGGGTTACACACTGTCTGATCTCAATGGGCCCCCGGGTTACACACTGTCTGAGCTCACTGGGCCCACCCCCGGGTTACACACTGTCTGATCTCACTGGGCCCCCGGGTTACACACTGTCTGATCTCACTGGGCCCACCCCCGGGTTACACACTGTCTGATAACACTGGCCCCACCCCTGGGTTACACATGTCTGAGCTCACTGGGCCCCCGGGTTGCACACTGTCTGATCTCACTGGGCCCTCCCCTGGGTTATACACTTTCTGATCTCACTGGGCCCCCGGCTTACACACTGTCTGATCTCACTGGGCCCTCCCCCGGGTTAAACACTGTCTGATCTCACTGGGCCCCCGGCTTACACACTGTCTGATCTCACTGGGCCCACCCCCGAGTTACACACTGTCTGATCTCACTGGGCCCACCCCGGGTTACACACTGTCTGATCTCCCTTGGTCCACCCCCGGGTTACACACTGTCTGATCTCACTGGGCCCCCGGGTTACAAACTGTCTGATCTTGTAAATTCCCGGATTCTTTTACCTCAATCTGGTTCAGTAAAATTACTGAGTCGAATACCTCTTGTGCTTTGAACAAAGCAGTCTTTATTACCGGCCAGTAAGACCTATCAGACAGAAGATATACTCTCTGGATAGAGCGTCACACACTCCCTACGGATAGGTGAAATTGCATCATAAAGCGTTAACAGTTTTACAGTTTTGAAATCAGATAACAAAATACAAATGGAATGACAGTCTAACTCAGCCACTCATTAGTCAATCTATATGAGATGTTCTTCTTGAAAGCTCAAGCATTGCCTCGAAATGTTCCAATCTAGTGGTGTGACTATTCATGTTACAATTAGATGTTATTGGCAGGATTGGTGACTTGAAACCTTGAGAAAGACTGTTCGCTATGCTGATGTTGCACTATTTGCAATCTGACATTCTCCCAGCTATTCTTCCATGGCTTGTACTTTTTCATATATCCGGTTTACTTTACTGTCCTTAATTCCATATATTCCGTTCAGATATCCACATCCCCCCTTTTATCATTCTATGATAACATTTAGGATCATTCTATGAGTATTGCATTGTTGAGTAGTTCTCTAGTTTGTTGGATCATAGCCCGGGAAACCTTGACCACAAGAGGGTCTGCTAACCTTGTCATTAATTTACAGCAGAGGTTAAGGCAACCAACAATCAAACAGCAGGTAATTACGATGAGAACAATTGCCCCATGTATTAGATAGGATCTCCAAGATCCACACAGAAACCAATCAAACCTGCTAAGTTCTTTTGCTGGTGTGGATAACTTTTTCACCTCCCTCCTTATGTGATCGGCAAGGTGGGTTATGTTTTCTGAACTATCAGGAATGTAAGTGCAACATTCAGATCCTATCAGGGCACACGTTCCCCATTTCTCAGCTAACAGGTAATCGAGGGCCATTCGGTTTTGTAATGCTATGGTCCTTATCGCTACCATTTCAGCTGTGATGCCCTCCAGCGCCTCAGCAGTGCGGTTAGCTACCTGTTCCAATATCGTTTCTTTGAATCCATCTAACAGTCTCAGTTAGGGTCAGGAGAACGGCGCGCAAAGTAATTCCCCCTTTGGAATGTATAGCGATATGTCAACACACCCAGCATCTAGTGAAGTGCCCTTGTTCCGCATAAACGTAAGACATATACAAAAAGGTGTTTACATGGAGCTCTCGCCTTTGTCTTCCTTCCCGTGCACCAAAACTGTCATATATCAACACTATTATGCAGACAGTAGCATACAGACACAGTCTCATCTTATAAATAGTCCAATTATTTAGCTGATAAAAAGAGTTCTGTTTTCACGTTTCCCTTCAGGTCTCCATCAGTGTATTTGGCTGTCTGACAGGTAAGAGTTGAAACTGATCCTCCTTCAACTGCCTTGTTCAGCTATAGGGAGGAGGAGATCTGGAACAGAAACAGGAATTAGACTAACCAGCAAAATTTGTTTAAATGGTGATGAGCTTGCAGTGGTGCAGGTGAACCCAGGCACTTTTCCCCTCAACCTTGGCTGCAGTGGGGGTAGTGAGTGACACCTAAAAAGGCCCCTCCTATTGTGGCTCTAATCCCTTCCGAATCCATACTTCCCTGGTGCCACGAGGGACAATTCGGGTAAAACTGGGAGGTCGAGGTGAGCATCTTGAACCTGGTTGTGAACTAGTCGCAGAGCCTGAGTCAGAGAAAGAACATAGGTGGTCATCAGTCTAGCTGAGATCTCATATCTAGGAACAATTTCCCTCATTAACACCTTAACAACAGTCTGAGTCTTATTGTCCAGGTTAGGGTAGGCTTCAATCCATCTGCTAAACATATCTACTATTACTAACACATATCTGTAACATTGAACTTTTTGCAACTCAATGTCGTCCAACTGAAATGTCTCAAATGGACCTTCGGGTGGGGGCGTTTTACCCCAATCACAGGGGACTCCCTTCCCTGGATTATGTTACTGGCCAACCAGGCAACGACTACTGATGTTCTGGGTGAGCGCCTGGAGTCTAGGGTGCCACCAAGTAGCCAAAAGCGTATCACTTGTTGCCCTTGCTCCACAATGAGTAGCAAAATGCAGACATTCTATAACCCATGAAGCCAACTCGTCAGACATGCAAGTCTGTTCCGTGGGAGTGGTCCAGAGTTTAGAAACATTGTCATAAGTACATGCATAATATTTCCACAACAGTTTATCTTTTTCAGGAGGGTCCCCCTGTGCATTTATAACATCTTGGATGGTTGGCATTGGTTTTTCCGAGGCTAACTTATCCTTCGCAGGATTTTTAGTCTGACTCATAATTTTGGGCACTACCATCTGTTGGTCACGAGAGGCCTGTTTGGCCTCTTGGTCAGGACAACGATTCCCTATATCAACCAGAGAATTTCCGGTAGTATGGGCGGTACATTTGACAATGGCAATGCGTTTGGGGAACATGAGGGCTTGCAACAAATCAGATACTAGCTGTTTATGAGATATCTCATTCCCCTGTGAGGTTAGGAATCCCCTATTTTTCCATAATTGTCCGAAATCATGGGCCACCCCAAAGGCATACCTAGAGTCGGTATAGATATCGATTTTGAGATCTTTAGCCAGGATACAGGCTCTGGTAAGGGCGAATAGTTCAGCTTGTTGGGCAGAATAGGCGGTTTCAAAGCAGCAGATTCCAAGACCTGATTCTCCTCTTTTACTATGGCGTATCCTGAGATTCGAGTATCTTCTGGATTAATAGAAGCACTTCCGTCAACATACATAAACAATCATGACTGGGTTCTTCCTCATCTTGGGGTGGCTCAGTAAGAATACAGGCCGGATTAATTGCAGTACAGTGCCGAAAGGTCAGTTTAGGATTGCCTGTGATTTCAGTGGGTTCTGTCGGATAGAGGGCCAGTCCACATTGCCCTGCACTGGGATCTCAATTAATGGGAGTATAACCCACTTGGGAGGGGTCCTCTGCCCACACATGAGGATCCACATATTCAGGTATGTCCGAGCCAGTATGATGTTGTAGAGTCGTTAAGACCTTCTCGGGGTCCCCATGAAATTGGACTGTTCGGCCATGTTTTACGATTTGCACATCCCGGCTGGTAGGGTCAGCCTCATCTATGGCCTTGCGTACCATAACTCCCAAATCTTTAGCATGGTGAAGGGCTAATACTTCACGAGCAATATGCGGTGCCATTGTTAGGGGCTGTTTCCACAGATTCTTATCCACTTCCACAAAATCTGCCTCTCTTTCCAGTCCAGTCACTCTAGCCCTTAATAGAATTCCCTTCACTTCCCCTTCGTGATCCTGATAAAAGTTCTGCAGGTCCTGATTCTTTCCACTGGGATCGTATGCTAGGGTCACGTGATAGGGTGCCTGCGGCAGGTCCAGAGACCACCACTGAGGGGTTCTAGTGGTATAATACTGCCGCTTAAGGGTTTCCTGTTTTACAATAATCACATCATCTCCACACTCCAAATGCAACTGGAATTTGCAAAGGAGGTCTCTAGCCATCAAGTTACAGTCCAGATTGGTTGTGATAACAACTCGATGTTCCACCGATTCTTCCTGGTAACCCATTTTAACTGGTTCTGACACTGGGAATGTCGAGATTTGTCCCAGGAATCCTGAAAGTTCCTATGTTTCAGTAGAGGCAGGGAGTTTAAGCTTTGATTGTACAGAAGACATGAAGGCTCCCGTATCTATCAAAAAGGGTTGCCACTCATTCAAAATGGGTTCGTCGTCCGGGGAGGATCCCTGCACAATCAAGCTGTGTAGTCAATTGGGGGACAAGTGACCAAAGGGGTTGTTCTGGGAGAAGTTAGTGTAAGATCCTCCTCTCCCCCCTTGCCCCCCTCCTCTTCCTTTTCCATGCTGACGGTAGGGGCAATTTTTATTCCAATGTCCTTCCTGCCCACAATTAAAACAGTCAATTCCTCTCACCCAGTCCCGGCCTCTTCCCATACCATGCTGGGGACAATAGGGAGGTTTATTAGCAGGGCTCGGGCCATTTGGTTGTTTAGTATAACCGTATCCTTGCTTATCTATCCAATGCAACACTACTGTTCTATTGATCCTTCCTCACGAGATGGCTCTTCCTTTCTAGTCACGTATTCAGTCTTGACCCGGATTGGGGGCTCACCTTCCCCCTCCCCTTTCTTTTCCTGCCAATAATATCTAACTGTCCTCTCCATCTGTCCGGATAGCGTGAGCAATCAAATAGTTGTTTGAAGATCACAGACATCTATAGAGAGGTGGTCTGCAGCTTGTTGTGCATCAGGGTTTGGCATTGGTCTGACAGGGAATTGGTGTCGGGACTTTGGGATCCTGGAAATCATTTCTAGGCTGGAGGATGTTTCAGAGCTGTCTGACTGGTTGACAGTTCTGCGTCTCGATCGGCGGGGGTGTTTGCTATGTCTTTCACAACTTGGACTGGTAGGTTGACTAGAAGATTTACGGGACTGTTTGTGATGTTGAGATATCGTTCTGCCCTTTCGAGTGTGAGTTCTGGTCCTTTCGGCTATATTGCCTGTGAACTGGGGATCCGAATCGCTATCAGAGGATGAGGAGTCAGTTTGGGTTTGTTGCTTTGGTGATATGTGGTTGTTCCTAACTCTTTTTACCGGAGTGTTAGGTGGAGGGTGTTGGGAAGAGGACTGGAGCAAGAGGCCAGGGGGTGCGGGAGGCGCCGTTGGGCGCTGAGTCAGTGACCACTCATCAATTTCATCATCAGCCTCGGTTAACACAAAGCCAGCCATTTTAACATGTAGTTGATCAATACCTTTCTCAGAGGTCCCAGAGGATCTCTTAGCAAGTTTCTCGTGCGCACATTCTCTTTTTTTTTTAAAGACGTCTACAGTTTTAACATGTGTTCCCTGTCAATGAAAGTCCTAATTTCATAGCATTTGTTTGCCAACTTGACAGAAGTGATGCATCTTTTAATTTCTGACAATAATGTCGCCAGTTTGCAATTACATTTTTTCATCCCCTTTTCCTCGTCCCCTTCTCCAAATTAAGCCCTGTGCTTTTTTTTTTACCTCTACGCTTCTAGTGCCACCTAGAGGCCACTGGTCATCCCCTAATAATTTGTTCAGGGCTCCTGATAATTTTCTAAAGTCTTCAGCTCTTTCAGGGAATTCCTCACATAACTTTTGTAGCGGACTATCCGCATCCGTGGTTTTATCCAACTGATTACCCATTTTCACACTGCCCCTCGTATTACTGTGTCGCTACGCGTTCGTGTTGTCGTGCAATTTAAACAAACTTAAAAATAGACACAGACTTTACAGAAACTAACACTGACATTAACTAACTCCAAATAACCAAACTTTACTCATGCTAACACTGACCCGCGTCACCGCGCGATTTCAATACTAAACTACCACGTCGCCTCGCAGTTCACGTCGCCGCACAATCCGCGTCAACCCGTGGCTCACGTCGCCGCGCGAGTTAAGATACTTTAAACTTTAAAAGATAAACAAGGACTTCTAACACTTACCCGCGTCGCCGCGCGATTTCAATACTTAAAACTTTACTTAAAACTCTAAACACTTAAGACTTACAAAGACTTACTGCCATTAGCACTGACTTTCGCGATTCGCGTTGCTGCGCCTCTGCGTCACTACGCGTTTATGTCACTGCGCGTTCGCTTCACTGCGCATTTACGTCACTGCGCGTTCGCTTCGGCCCTTCTCCTCTCGGCCGCGCGCTCGCGCCGCTGCGCGTCTCGCGTTGTTTGTGCGTCTGCACCGCTGCGCGTTCGTGTCAGCCCGACCTTCCGAGTTGCTGCGGGGTTTTTTTTTTTAATTCAATCAGAGCCTAGACGGGCCAAGTGATATTCAAGGTCCCTTCGCCGTACCTGAGTTGAACACCTATCCTCTATTTAAATCCCCACTTTATTCCCTGTGAGCCTAATTTTCTAATTTTGATTTCTTATGAGCCTCAATTAATTTCTTTCAGTCTCCAAATTTCCCTATCCTTTCACGTTACTGCGCAGTTTAAATTCAATCAGTCAATGAAAGCCCTAATTTAATGGGAGTTTTTCTGCCAACTGGACAGGAGTGATGTATTTTTTTCATAATTTAAAATATCAGAACATTTTTTTTTCTTTCGGCACCTATTTAGTACGTTACTTTTTTTAAAACTAGAGAGAAGTCTGGCACGTAGGCTGTGGACTGCTTTTCGTTATCTCAATTGTTCCAGCCTCAAGGTCGTGTTATTTAATATAATTTTTTTTTTTAATCCTTTTGAATCCATCTCAGTTGTTTTGCTGTGCCTTCTCTGAATGTTTTCTTTCAACAAGTTTTTCTTTTTTTTTAACCACTGGGACCATGTAATTTTTTCTTTTTTTTTAAACAAACCTATCCTTTGGGCATTTCCTGGCTCCGTAACTTATCATCCGAATATACGTAATTCAATAAGGTTCACACTCTTAAACTTCCCACATACAGGACAACACTACGAAGGGTTAAAACAAACTTTCATTCTGTTTTAAGCTAAAACAAACCACAACTCCCCGGCTTTTTTTCTACAGTAAAAATCACAGAAGCATTTCTCATTTAAACAGACATTCACAAGAGTCTCTTTTCTTTCCGATTAATTTTTTTTGGATCCATGATTGATCATCTCTCCCTATCTAGCTCTAACTATCTTTCCAAGTCGCCGCTTGGTTTGCGTCATCGCGCAATTTCCCTAACTCTATCCCTATTCTAAGTTTGAAAGGTATTCACCAGATTGTCCTGGATCTCGATCAGACACTACCTGAGAACCAGCGAGTGGCTAAACTTTCCTCAGACTTTTGAAACCGGGGGAAACTGGAGCAGTATTGAAATCATACTCACTCCAGTGGCCACTTTCCCCTCGTCTCGTCCAAGGCTAGTCTGGCTCTTAATTCGCAAGTTTTCGGCAGTCGTCCATTGAGATCCCACTTCTGACACCAAAATATAAATTCCCGGATTCTTTTACCTCAATCTGGTTCAATAAAATTACTGAGTCGAATACCTCTTGTGCTTTGAACAAAGCAGTATTTATTACCGGCCAGTAAGACCTATCAGACAGAAGATATACTCTCTGGATAGATCGTACACACTCCCTACGGATAGGTGAAGTTACATCGTAGAGCGTTAACAGTTATACAGTTTTGAAATCAGATAACAAAATACAAATGGATTGAAAGTCTAACTCAGCCACTCATTACTCAATCTATATGAGATGTTTTTCTTGAAAGCTCAAGCATTGCCTCTAAATGTTCCAATCTAGTGGTGTGACTATTCATGTTACAATTAGATGTTATTGGCAGGATTAGTGACTTGAAACCTTGAGAAAGACTGTTAGCTATGCTGATGTTGCACTATTTGCAATCTGACATTCTCCCAGCTATTTTTCCATGGCTTATACATTTTCATATATCCCGTTTACTTTACTGTCCTTAATTCCAAATATTCCGTTCAGATATCCACAATTTCACTGGGCCCACCCCCGGGTTACATACTGTCTGAACTCACTGGGCCCACCCCCGGGTTACACACTGTCTGATCTCACTGGGCCCACCCCTGGGTTACACACTGTCTGATATCACTGGGCCCAACCCCGCGTTACACACTGTCTGATCTCACTGGGCCCACCCCCGGGTTACACACTGTCTGGTCTCACTGGGCCCACCCCCGGGTTACACACTGTCTGATCTCACTGGGCCCCCGGTTTACACACTGTCTGATCTCACTAGGCCCACCCTGCGGGTTACACACTGTCTGATCTCACTGGGCCCACCCCCGGGTTACACACTGTCTGATCTCACTGGGCCCACGCCGGGTTACACACTATTTGATCTCCCTGGGCCCACCCCCGGGTTACACACTGTCTGATCTCACTGGGCCCCCGTGTTACACACTGTCTGATCTCACTGGGCCCACCCCCGGGTTACACACTGTCTGATCTCACTGGGCCCCCGTGTTACACACTGTCTGATCTCTCTGGGCCCACCCCCGTGTTACACACTGTCTGATCTCACTGGGCCCACCCCCGGGTTACACACTGTCTGATCTCACTGGGCCCGCGGGTTACACACTGTCTGATCTCACTGGGCCCACCCCCGTGTTACACACTGTCTGATCTCACTGGGCCCACCCCCGGGTTACACACTGTCTGATCTCACTGGGCCCCCGGGTTACACACTGTCTGATCTCACTGGGCCCACCCCCGGGTTACACACTGTCTGATCTCACTGGGCCCCCGGGTTACACTCTGTCTGATCTCACTGGGCCCACCCCCGGGTTACACACTGTCTGATCTCACTGGGCCCACCTCTGGGTTACACACTGTCTGATCTCACTGGGCCCACCCCCGAGTTACACACTGTCTGATCTCACTGCGCCCATCCCCGGGTTACAGACTGTCTGATCTCACTGGGCCCACCTCTGGGTTACACACTGTCTGATCTCACTGGGCCCACCCCCGAGTTACACACTGTCTGATCTCACTGCGCCCATCCCCGGGTTACAGACTGTCTGATCTCACTGGGCCCACCTCTGGGTTACACACTGTCTGATCTCACTGGGCCCACCTCTGGGTTACACACTGTCTGATCTCACTGCGCCCATCCCCGGGTTACACACTGCTTGATCTCACTGGGCCCACACCCGGGGTTACACACTGTGCCCTGTATTGTGAGCCGGGATGTGATGCTACAGTAAGCCGCCCGCTTTCCCCGCTCAGTTTACACAAAGCCTCAGACCTGACACTTCGCCATTGTCCTCGCTGTTCCAGGCCCTTACTGTCACATTCCCCTCCCCCACTGCATAAATTAATGACCCTGGCTGAGTCCTCCCGTCCTACTGGATGCACACGGGAGAGTGACAGCTCCTTGCACCAATCACGGCGCCGTTGTCCCACAGAGCCCCGCCCAGTGGACTGCAGAAGGATGCGCGCGTTGGGAGGGGTTGCGGGGGGAGAGAGCTGGTCACGTGGCTCCTGATTTGAACACGGGCAGTTGAACTGTCGCGCTGAGCCCGGCAGCGCTCGGGACCTGGCCCCGCCCACCGTGTGTGAGGTCAGGGCCCCGCAGAACAAAGAGAGAAGATGCTTTGAACAGTCAGCCTGAGAGCTCAGGCAGTGTGTGGGGGGACAGAGAGAGAATGGAGCTGAGGGAAGATCATTGTCATTGGCCTGACATTCAGGGCCAGGGGCCTTTACCTGCTGCTGGGGGCAGTGCAGCTGAAAGATTGAGTGACAATACACAGCACTGTTTCCTGACACAACATGTTAATGCAGTAACTGGGGAAAACCATGGATTGGATCTGGTGTTTAGTCGTGAGCCTGACCTGGGATCAGGCCTCCGTGTGGGGAACATCTGGGCAACACTGATCACATTGTACCGTCCCGATCGGCCGGGAGAACCAAAGGGACTGAGACCCTGCGACACGGACCGCATTTCAGGGCAAACTTCTCCAAACTGGCAGAGGATTGTAACAGGTAAATTGGTCAACCCTCCTCGGTGGTGATGTGACCGATGTTGGATATCAATGGAAAGGTTTTAAGAACTAAATTAAAAATGTGGTAAACAAATATAGTCAAAATTAAAAGACAGAGATGTGGTAAGAAAAAGCCGAGGTGGCCGACTGGCTCTGTACAAAGATGTAAACATAAAAGTTTCCATAAATTAAATAAATTTCACACTTAAATAAATAGGGTGAATACAAGGAACAACTAAAAAAAACGAAGGCTGCTGTTCGATCAGTAAAAAGTCTCTGGGAATAAAAGGATTAACGACAACTGGCCATCATGGGCAGAGCTTTTTCAGTTATGTGCAGAGTCCGAGAACTATCAAAGTCTGTATTGGGCACTGAAGGGTGTTCAAGGACAGGTTACACAGGACTCACTGAGTATGGCGGGAATATTAGTGAGTACTTTGCATCAGTCTTCACCCTTTAACATCATGCTCAAATATTAGAATTTACTAATAGTTTTATGAGCAACATTAACATAGATAAACATATTGTTTTAGAAAACATTCAGAACTTAAAAAGAGATAGAGCAGCCGGACTGGAGGATATCCATCCAAGGGTCCTCCGGGTGATGGGACATGTGCTGTGTGAGGGTCCTCCGGGAGATGGGACATATGCTGTGTGAGCCCCTCCGGGAGATAGGACATGTGCTGTGTGAGGGTCCTCCGGGAGATGGGACATGTGCTGTGTGAGGGTCCTCCGGGAGATGGGACATGTGCTGTGTGAGGGTCCTCCGGGAGATAGGACATGTGCTGTGTGAGGGTCCTCCGGGAGATGGGAAATGTGCTGTGTGAGGGTCCTCCGGGAGATGGGACATGTGCTGTGTGAGGGTCCTCCGGGAGATGGGACACGTGCTGTGTGAGGGTCCTCCGGGAGATGGGACACGTGCTGGGAGAGGGTCCTCCGGGAGATGGGACAGGTGCTCTGCGAGTCCCTCCGGGAGATGGGACATGTGCTGTGTGACGGTCCTCCGGGAGATGGACATGTGCTGTGTGAGCCCCTCCGGGAGATGGGACATGTGCTGTGTGAGGGTCCTCCGGGAGATGGGACATGTGCTGTGTGAGCCCCTCTGGGAGATGGGACATGTGCTGTGTGAGGGTCCTCCGGGAGATGGGACATGTGCTGTGTGAGGGTCCTCCGGGGGATGGCACATGTGCGGTGTGAGGGTCCTCCGGGAGATGGGACATGTGCTGTGTGAGGGTCCTCCGGGAGATGGGACATGTGCTGTGTGAGGGTCCTCTGGGCGATGGGACATGTGCTGTGTGAGGGTCCTCCGGGAGATGGGACATGTGCTGTGTGAGCCCCTCTGGGAGATGGGACATGTGCTGTGTGAGGGTCCTCCGGGAGATGGGACATGTGCTGTGTGAGGGTCCTCCGGGAGATGGCACATGTGCTGTGTGAGCCCCTCCGGGAGATGGGACATGTGCTGTGTGAGGGTCCTCCGGGAGATGGGACATGTGCTGTGTGAGGGACCTCTGGGCGATGGGACATGTGCTGTGTGAGGGTCCTCTGGGCGATGGGACTTGTGTTTTGCGAGCCCCTGGCATGTATGTTTAATAGCTCACTCTGAAATAGTTCCTACAGATTGGAAGGAGGCTAATGAAGTCCCCATTTTAATAAAAATGTGACAAAGCTGACCCGGGTAACCAGAGACCTATCAGTTTAACATCAGTAATAGGTAAGATACTTGAAAGAATCATAAGGTATGCAATATATAAATACTTGGATAGGGAGGGACATGTTAGGGACACCACAACCCATAATAAAGAGTTCATGTCTCACAACTCTAATTATATTTTCTGAAGTTACAAAGTTGGTGGATGAGGGAAGCCCAGTAGACATTGTCGACTTAGATTTCCAAAAACCTTTTGACAAGGTACCACACAAGATGCTTCTCTATAAGATCGGAGCCTCTGGTATTAGTGAAATATATTGAGCTGGATACAGAACTGGCTGCAGGATGTAGGTAAAGAGCAGTTATAGATGGATTTGGATCTGTTTGGAGACCAGTCACCAGTGGTGTCCTGCAGGGATCAGTGTTGGGACCGTTGCTTTTCCCTATTTTTATTAATGATCTGGATTTTGGGTTGGGGGCACAATTTTGAAATGATACCAAGATCTGTGCGAGTGCTCGAACTGTAGAAGAGGCTTGTCTGATTCAGGCAGATCTTAATGTGTTGGGACACTGGCCTCATGACTGGAAAATGATGTATAACTTAGATAAGTTCAGTGTTATGTATGTGGGCAAGGCAAATGCTCAACATTCATACACCCTCCAGGGAAAGGCATTAAAGATGGTGGAGATAGAGATTTAGACATTCTAGTGAATACATCCTTAAAGGTACACGAGCAATGCGGTGCAGTGACAGTTAGAGCAAATAGGGTGTTGTGGTGTATCCATAGGACAATGGAGTATAAGGCGAGGCGTACTGTTTTGTCCTTATACAAGACCTTAGTCAGGCCATACTTGGAATACTGTGTCCAGTTTTGGTCTCCTCACATGGTGGGTGATATTGAGGTTCTGGAAAGGGTCACTAGACTAATTCCAAGTCTAAAGCATCTTAGTTACAAAGATAGGTTAAAAGAGTTGGGACTCTTTAGCTTCGAGCAGTATAGACTTAGGGCGATATGCTTGCGGTTTATAAGATAATGAAGGTGAAAGAGAGTGTTCCAGCTGACCGTTTATTACAATTAAGCACCAGGGGACACACATTTCAGTTGTACAAAGCTAGATCTAGGTTAGACATCAGGAGGTGGTTCTTTTCCCAGAGAACAGTAGCCCTCTGGAACAAGCTGCCCTCTCATGTGGTGGATGCAGACTCACTGAATTACTTCAAGTAAAAGCTGGATTTGTTTCTGGCTGCGGCGGAGATTAACACTTACAGAAGGTAGGTACTGCAGGGAATTTAATGGCCAGAGTGACCTCCTGGACTAGTTTCAATCACTTCGATGGCTTGGAAAGGAATTTCATAGATTTTATTTTCCCAAATTGTCCGAGGTTTTTTTTTAATCTTTATTTTTGCCTCTCCCAGGAGATCACATGGATTCGGGTGGAGTGGAGTGTATACGCTGTGATATATCGCAATTGTGTGGGACAGGCTTGATGGACCAGATGGTCTTTACCTGTCCGTCATTTTTCGTATGTATTAAAATGCTTCCTCTACACTGTCCCATCGAACACTACCAGAGCAGGTACAGCACGGCTTAGATACAGAATAAATCTCAGGCCCCGAATTAGAGCCCACAGGCCCCGTGCTGACAGGCCCGGGTGAGCGGGGTCACTGGCCATCCATCTTGCACAGGGCGGGATCAGGGCGCATGCACGGCCATCTTGGTTCGGGAACAGAGAGTTGGCGTGGCTTCAGAATCTCTGTTCCCAAATGGGTCCCAGTGTCTGGGAGATGGAGCATCCTGGGCAACACACTTTTTATCATCTTAAAATCAGAGACTGGTAACAACATGGAAGGAGGCCATTTGGCCCATCGAGCCCATGCCGGCTATCTGCAAGAGCTTCTACTAATCCCACTCTATCTACTCTGTCCAGACCCCTCATGATTTTGAGCACCTCTGTCAAATCTCCTCTTAATCTTCTCTGTTCTGAGAACAACCCCAACTTCTCCTGACTATCCACGTAACTGAAGTCCCTCACCCCTGGAATCATTCTCGTAAAACCTTTCTGCATGCTCTCAAAAGGCCTTCGTATACTTACTAAAATGCGGAAGCCAGAATTGCTCCAGCTCAGTCAACAAGCTCCCCGCTGGAGTGGAACTAAACTACAGAACCAGTGGGAACCTGTTCAACCTTCGTCGTCTCCAGGCCAGGTCCAAGACTACCCCAATCTCTGTCGTTGAGCTACTGTACGCGGACAATACCTGCGTCTGCGCACATACAGAGGCTGAACTTCAAGTCATAGTCAACGTATTTACTGAGGCGTACCAAAGCATGGGCCTTACACTAAACATCTAAGTCCGAGGTCCTCCACCAGCCTGTCCTCGCCGCACAGCACTCCCTCCACCCACTCCCCGCAGTCATCAAGATCCATGGCACGCCCCTGGACAACGTGGACCATTTCCCATACCTTGGGAACCTCTTATCAACAAGACCAGACATTGACGATAAGATTCAACACCGCCTCCAGTGCCGCCTTCGGCCGCTTGAGGAAAAGAGTGTTTGAAGACCACGCCCTCAAATCTACCACTAATCTCATGGTCTACAGGGCTGTATTAATACCCACCCTCAGAGACATGGACTATGTGCAGCAGACACCTCACGTTGCTAGAGAAATAACACCAACGAGGTCTCCGCAAGATCCTACAAATTCCCTGGAAGGACAGATGCACCAACGTTGGCGTCGGCGGCCAGGCCAACATCCCCAGCATTGAAGCACGGACCACATTTGATCATCTCCGCTGCACAGGCCACATTGTTCGCATGCCAGACACGAGATTCCCAAAGCAAGCATTCTACTCAGAACTTCTTCACAGCAAACAAGCCAAAGCTGTGGCAGAGGAAACGTTACAGGGACACCCTCAAAGCCTCCCTGATAAAGTACAACATCCCCACTGACACCTGGGAGACCCTGGCTAAAGACCGCCCTCAGTGGAGAAAGTGCATCCGGGAGGGCGCTGAGCACCTCGAGTCTCATCGCCGAGAGCATGCAGAAATCAACCGCAGGCATCAGAAAGTACATGCGGCAAACCTGTCCCACCCACCCCTTCCCTCAACGAGCATCTGTCCCACCTATGACAGGGACTGTGGCTCTCATATTGGACTGTTCAGGCACTTAAGTACTCATTTTTAGAGTGGAAGCATGTCTTCCTCGATCCGAGGGACTGCCTGTGATGATGATGAACCAGAATTGGACACAATACTCCAGTTGAGGCCGAACCAGAGTTTTACGTGGGTTCAACATAATATCCACACTTCTGTACTCTATACCTCTATTCATGAAGCCTCGGGTCCCGTAAGTCTTTGTAACCACTTTCTCAACCTGTGCTGCCACCTTCAGTGATTGGTGCACATATACTCCTGGGTCTCTCTGTTCACACACCCCTTTACAATTGTACCCTTTAGTTTATATTTCCTCTCCTCTTTCTTCTGACCAAAATGTATCACTTTTGAACTTTTCTATGTTAAGTTTCATCTGCCACATGTCTGCCCATTCCACCAGCCTGCTGATGACTTTCTGAAGTCTATCACCACCTCCTCACTGTTCACTGTACTTCCAAGTTTTGTGTGAGCTGTAGATTTGGAAATTGTGCCCTGTACACCCAAGTCTAGGTCAATAATATAGATCAAAAAAAGCAGTGGTCCCAGTACCGACCTCTGGGGAACACCACTTCTTCCAGTCTGAAAAACAACCGTTCACCACTACTCTGTTTGTGTCACTTAGCCACTTTCACATCCATGCTGCCATTGTCCCCGTTATTCCATGGGCTTCGATTCTGCTGGTATTGGTAACACGCCTGGGATCATTAAACACAAAACCCAGTCTGTTAATCACTTTCAGCGACTGGACTTAGAATCTGCCCCACAGCATCTCTTCTACCTTCAATATGTGAATAGAGCATCACGCCTGTAAACCTGGTTTAAGTTTATATCCACTCAGCAAATCTATTTAAGGAAAGCCTGTAGGCCAATGAGACACTGTTAAGGTGCCAGTGTGCTGCTGGTTTGCCGGGCATTTTGCCTGTAATGGACTCCGTATTTTGGTCTCCGTATTTAAGGAAGGATAGACCTGCATTGGAGGCAGTTCAGAGAAGGTTCACTAGGTTGATTCCGGAGATGAGGGGGTTGACTTATGAAGATAGCTTGAGTAGGTTGGGCCTAAACACATTGGAGTTCAGAAGAATGGGATGTGATTTTATCAAAATATAAGATAATGAGGGGGCCTGATAGGTGGATGCAGAGAGGATATTTCCACTTACACGGGAAACTAAAACTAGGGGACATAGTCTTAGAATAAGGGGCCACCCAATTAAAACTGAGATGAGGAATTTCTTCTCTGAGGGTTTTAAATCCATGGAATTCTCTGCCCAGGAGAGCTGTGGAGGCTGGGTCTTTGAATATATTTAAGGCGGAAATAGACAGATTTTTGAGCGATAAGTGAGTCAAGGATTCTGGGGAGCAGGCAGGGAAGTGGAACGGAGTCCATGGTCAGATCAGCCATGATCTTATTGAATGGCAGAGGAGGCCCGAGGGGTCAAATGGCCTACTCCTGCTACTATTTCTTATATTCTCATGTTCTAACTGAAAATTTCTCCCAGTGTAACCTTGTCTGTAATGAAATATGTGTCTTTTAATAAGCCTCAGGTCCTTGCTCATGTCTGCTGCAGATTCCAGAGTTGATTCCAGAGGTGAGTGGATTCATTTATGGTTGAGTAGGTTGGGCCTATACACATTGGAGTTCAGAAGAATGAGGTGATCTCTGTGTGTCCCTGAAGGTCAGTGTCCAGGCTGACGTTCTGTTCCCCCTGCAAGATCCTCCCCACAGATTGTCCTTTCTCAGCTCCAGCCAGGTGATGCTGAACACTCAGGTGGGAAAGACAAAAATACACAGCAATGTGTTGAAAGCAACACTAATTTATGTGTCTATATCCCAAATATTAAACTCCAGTCGATTTCAGGAGTTATTAACATCAGTGTTACAGGAGTTATAAACCCCAACTGTCAGAATGAACACGATTCAGTCCGGGATGTGAATAACAGCAGAATCCAACCCCTGCAGTCACTTGTGAACTCGCTGATGTCTCAGCAGGTTGCCTGACTGAGAGAATCCCTTGCCACACTCAGAGCAGGTGAACGGCCTCTCCCCAGTGTGAACTCGCTGGTGTGTCAGCAGGTGGGATGATATAGTGAATCCCTTCCCACATTCAGAGCAGGCGAACGGTCTCTCCCCAGTGTGAACTTGCTGGTGTCTCAGCAGGTGGGATGATGTAGTGAATCCCTTCTCACAGTCAGAGCAGGTGAACGGTCTCTCCCCAGTGTGAACTCGCTGGTGTGTCAGCAGGTGGGATGATATAGTGAATCCCCTCCCACATTCAGAGCAGGTGAACGGCCTCTCCCCAGTGTGAACTCGCTGGTGTCTCAGAAGGTTGGATGATGCAGTGAATCCCTTGCCACACTCAGAGCAGGTGAACGGCCTCTCCCCAGTGTGAACTCGCTGGTGTCTTATCAGTTGCTCTTTGCTTTTAAAACTCTTCTCACAGTCAGAACATTTACAAGGTCTCTCCTCATTATGAACTCGCTGGTGTGTCAGCAAGTGGGATGATTTAGTGAATCCCCTCCCACATTCAGAGGAGGTGAACGGCCTCGCCCCAGTGTGAACTCGCTGGTGTCTCAGAAGGTTGGATGATGAAGTGAATCCCTTCCCACAGTCCGAGCAGGTGAACGGCCTCTCCCCAGTGTGAACTCGCTGGTGTGTCAGCAGGTGGGATGATGCAGTGAATCCCTTCCCACAGTCGGAGCAGGTGAACGGCCTCTCCCCAGTGTGAACTCGCTGGTGTGTCAGCAGGTTGGATGATGTAGTGAATCCCTTCCCACAGTCGGAGCAGGTGAACGGCCTCTCCCCAGTGTGAACTCGCTGGTGGGTCAGTAGGTCAGATGATGTAGTGAATCCCTTCCCACAGTCGGAGCAGGTGAACGGTCTCTCCCCAGTGTGAACTCGCTGGTGTGTCAGCAGGTGGGATGATGTCGTAAATCCCTTCCCACAGTCGGAGCAGGTGAACGGCCTCTCCCCAGTGTGAACTCGCTGGTGTGTCAGCAGGTGGGATGATGTAGTGAATCCCTTCCCACAGTCGGAGCAGGTGAACGGCCTCTCCCCAGTGTGAACTCGCTGGTGTGTCAGCAGGTCAGATGATGTAGTGAATCCCTTCCCACAGTCGGAGCAGCTGAATGGCCTCTCCCCAGTGTGAACTCGCTGGTGTATCAGCAGGTTGGATAACTGGATGAATCCCTTCCCACACTCGGAGCAGGTGAATGGCCTCTCCCCAGTGTGAACTCGCTGGTGTATCAGCATGTTGGATAACTGAGTGAATCCCATCCCACACTCGGAGCAGGTGAATGGCCTCTCCCCTGTGTGAACTCGCTGGTGTCTCAGCAGGTGGGATAACCGAGTGAATCCCTTCCCACAGTCGGAGCAGGTGAATGGTCTCTCCCCAGTGTGACCTCGCCAATGTGTTTCCAGCTGGGATGGGGAGTTGAAACGTTTCCCACAATCCCCACATTTACACGGTTTCTCCCCAGTGTTACTGCACTTGTGTCTCTCCAGTTTGGACGATTGGCTGAAGCCTTGTCCACACACAGAGCACGTGTACCGTTTCTCCCCACTGTGAACGGTGCCTTCTGCTTCCATGGTCAAAAGTTGATGATATTCCAGTCCCGATGTAGTGAGTGACTGTCAGATCTTGAGGTGATGTTTGGTTTGAGCTTCCAGTCGACAAATCCTCCCCTTTTAACACCCTGTAAAGTGAATTTCAAACAGGAAAAAGTGAGTGTGAGAGAGAACCCACAAAAACACAAAGGCAGGTTGTGAAATTGAGCTTAATGAATCTGGTCATTTGTGGGGCCGGCACTAGAAAAAAGTGACCATTAAAGCTGCCGGATTGTCTTAAAAACACATCTGGGTCATTGCTGTACTTCAGGGAAGGGAATCCACCTCCCTCGACAGGCCCACATGGGAAATTGTTGGTCCCACTGGGCCCAGAGGTACTGGGGGTGAAACCCAGCAGCTTCTCCCCCTCTCCATCCAGCTCAAACTGATGTAACAAACAGACCCACACAGGAGGCCAGGGAGCGACTTCCACATCCAGCGCCCACCTGATACAGAGCGGCTGGGAATTGCTGGGCCTGCTGTATAAATGCAAGTTGTTGTTTTCCTGGTGTGTGGGAGGTGCTGGGCCCAGTGGCTCTGACTCAGGCCCCGAGAGCTGCACCCGGTGCTGCCCGGGGGCCCCGAGAGCCGTACTCGGTGTTGCCCGGGGACCGGGAGCCGCACTCGGTTAAAAAGGTGGCAGACAAAAAGCAGGATACTATCGACCAGTTCGCCTAACATCTGTGGTTGGGAAAATGTTGAAGAGTTCATTCTTAAAGAAGCAGTAGCACAACATTTGAAAAAACATAATTCGGTCAGGCAGAATCAGCATGGATTTATGAAGGGGAAGTTAAGTTTGACAAATTTGCTGGAATTCTTTGAGCATGTAACGAACATAGAAACATAGAAAAATAGGTGCAGGAGTAGGCCATTCGGCCCTTCGAGCCTGCACCGCCATTCAATATCATGGCTGATCATTCCTTCAGTACCCCTTTCCTGCTTTCTCTCCATACCTCTTGATCCCCTGAACCGCAAGAGCCATATCTAACTCCCTCTTGAATCTATCCAGTGAACTGGCATCAACAAATCTCTGCGGCAGGGAATTCCACAGGTTAACAACTCTCTTGAGTGAAGAAGTTTCTCCTCATCTCAGTCCTAAATGGCCTACCCCTTATCCTAAATGCAATGATTATTTTCATTTTTGGTGTTATTCAAAACAGGTGGACTTGGAACTTGGAACGTGAAATACACAGCAAATCAAAACTTTAAAAAATTTGAAGAAAATATGCAATAGTAGCCAACTAAATCAGTTCTCTATTAGACAATGGCATACGTCATCAAACTCCTTCTCTGCTTGTACCATGTTGAAAAAAATTCTGAAATGAAATATTTTTGTCCTCAAATATCAGTCTATTTTTAAACAGTATGCAATAGTTATAATTTTATCTCATCTCAAAATCACTAATCCATCATTCAGACTAGGCCTGGACATTTGGAAGAAATGCATTCTTTCTATTTTTGTCTTGTACAATACCAAACATTCAGGAATTCATTTTTCACATTTGGTCAGTCAGTTTCTCCTCAACACTGTCAGAGGTGCTTTCGATGAATTATGTTCCACTTCACATCATGGGCCAGGGTGGATAAAGTGGGTGTGGTGTATTTGGTCTTCCAGAAGGCATTTGACAAGGTGCCACATAAAAGGTTACTGCACAAGATAAAAGTTCACGGGGCTGGGGGTAACATATTAGCATGGATAGAGGATTGGCTAACTAACAGACAACAGAGAGTTGGGGTAAATGGTTCATTCTCGGGTTGGCAATCAGTAATGAGTGGGGTGCCGCAGGCATCAGTGCTGGGACCCCAACTATTTTCAATCTATATTAACGACTTGGAAGAAGGGACGAGGGGCCACTGTACGGCAAAATTCTAAAAGGACAAAGGGTGTTAAAAAAACAAGCCTAAAGGCTTTGTGTCTTAATGCAAGGAGTTTCCGTAATAACATAGAAACATAGAAAATAGGTGCAGGAGTAGGCCATTCGGCCCTTCTAGCCTGCACCGCCATTCAATGAGTTCATGGCTGAACATTCAACTTCAGTACCCCATTCCTGCTTTCTCGCCATACGCCTTGATCCCCCAAGTAGTAAGGACCTCATCTAACTCCTTTTTGAATATATTTAGTGAATTGGCCTCAACAACTTTCTGTGGTAGAGAATTCCACAGGTTCACCACTCTCTGGGTGAAGAAGTTCCTCCGCATCTCGGTCCTAAATGGCTTACCCCTTATCCTTAGACTGTGACCTCTGGTTCTGGACTTCCCCAACATTGGGAACATTCTTCCTGCATCTAACCTGTCTAAGCCCATCAGAATTTTAAATGTTTTGATGAGTTCCCCTCTCATTCTTCTGAACTCCAGTGAATACAAGCCCAGTTGATAGATCAGTCCCGCCATCCCGGGAATCAGTCTGGTGAACCTTCGCTGCACTCCCTCAATAGCAAGAATGTCCTTCCTCAGGTTAGGAGACCAAAACTGTACACAATACTCCAGGTGTGGCCTCACCAATGCCCTGTACAACTGTAGCAACACCTCCCTGCCCCTGTACTCAAATCTCCTGTGGATGAATTAACTGTGCAAATAGATGTTAACAGATATGATGTGTTTGGGATTACAGAGACGTGGCTCCAGGATGATCAGGGCTGGGAACTCAACATCCATGGGTATGCAACATTCAGGAAGGATAGAATAAAAGGAAAAGGAGGTGGAGTAGCATTGCTGGTTAAAGAGGAGATTAATGCAATAGTTAGGAAGGACATTAGCTTGGATGATGTGGAATCTATATGGGTAGAGCTGCAGAACACCAAAGGGCAAAAAACGTTAGTGGGTGTTGTGTACAGACCTCCAAACAGTAGTAGTGATGTTGGGGAGGGCATCAAACAGGAAATTAGGGGTGCATGCAATAAAGGTGCAGCAGTTATAATGGGTGACTTTAATATGCATATAGATTGGGCTAAACAAACTGGAAGCAATACAGTGGAGGAGGATTTCCTGGAGTGCATAAGGGATGGTTTTCTAGACCAATATGTCGAGGAACCAACTCGGGGGGAGGCCATCTTAGACTGGATGTTGTGTAATGAGAGAGGATTAATTAGCAATCTCGTTGTGCGAGGCCCCTTGGGGAAGAGTGACCAGAATATGGTGGAATTCGACATTAGGATGGAGAATGAAACCGTTAATTCAGAGACCATGGTCCAGAACTTAAAGAAGGGTAACTTTGAAGGTATGAGGCGTGAATTGACTAGGATAGATTGGCGAATGATACTTAATGGGTTGACTGTGGATGGGCAATGGCAGACATTTCGAGACCGCATGGATGAACTACAACAATTGTACATTCCTGTCTGGCGTAAAAATAACAAAAGGGAAGGTGGCTCAACCGTGGCTATCAAGGGAAATCAGAGATAGTATTAAAGCCAAGGAAGTGGCATACAAATTGGCCAGAAATAGCAGTGAACCTGGGGACTGGGAGAAATTTAGAACTCAGCAGAGGAGGGTCAAAGGGTTTGATTAGGGCAGGGAAAATGGAGTACGAGATGAAGCTTGCAGGGAACATTAAGACGGACTGCAAAAGTTTCGATAGATATGTAAAGAGAAAAAGTTTAATAAAGACAAATGTAGGTCCCCTGCAGTCAGAATCAGGGGAAGTCATAACAGGGTACAAAGAAATGGCAGACCAATTGAACAAGTACTTGGTTCGTTATTCAAAAGGAGGACACAAACAACCTTCCGGATATAAAAGGGGTCAGAGGGTCTAGTAAGAAGGAGGAACTGAGGGAAAGCCTTTAGTCGGGAAATTGTGTTGGAAAAATTGATGGGATTGAAGGCCGATAAATCCCCAGGGCCTGATGGACTGCATCCCAGAGTACTTAAGGCGGTGGCCCTGGAAATAGCGGATGCATTGACAGTCATTTTCCAACTCTGGATCAGTTCCTATCGAATGGAGGGTAGCCAATGTAACCCCACTTTTTAAAAAAGGAGGGAGGGAGAAAACAGGGAATTATAGACCGGTCAGCCTGACCTCAATAGTGGGTAAAATGATGGAATCAATTATTAAGGATGTCATAGCAGCGCATTTGGAAAGAGGTGACATGATAGGTCCAAGTCAGCATCGATTGTGAAAGGGAAATCATGCTTGACAAATCTTGTGGAATTTTTTGAGGATGTTTCCAGTAGAGTGGACAAGGGAGAACCAGTTGATGTGGTATATTTGGACTTTCAGAAGGCTTTCGACAAGGTCCCACACAAGAGATTAATGTGCAAAGTTAAAGCACATGGGATTGGGGGTTGTGTGCTTACATGGATTGAGAACTGGTTGTCAGACAGGAAGCAAAGAGTAGGAGTAAATGGGTACTTTTCAGAATGGCAGGCAGTGACTAGTGGGGTAGCGCAAGGTTCTGTGCTGGGGCCCCAGCTGTTTACACTGTACATTAATGATTTAGACGAGGGGATTAAATGTAGTATCTCCAAATTTGCGGATGACACTAAGTTGGGTGGCAGTGTGAGCTGCGAGGAAGATGCTATGAGGCTGCAGAGTGACTTGGATAGGTTAGGTGAGTGGTTAAATGCATGGCAGATGAAGTATAATATGGATAAATGTGAGATTATCCACTTTGGTGGTAAAAACAGAGAGACAGACTATTACCTGAATAGTGACAGATTAGGAAAAGGAGGTGCAATGAGACCTGGGTGTCATGGTACATCAGTCATTGAAGGTTGGCATGCAGGTACAGCAGGCGGTTAAGAAAGCAAATGGCATGTTGGCCTTCATAGCGAGGGGATTTGAGTACTGGGGCAGGGAGGTGTTGCTACAGTTGTACAGGGCCTTGGTGAGGCCACACCTGGAGTATTGTGTACAGTTTTGGTCTCCTAACTTGAGGAAGGACATTCTTGCTATTGAGGGCGTGCAGCGAAGGTTCACCAGACTGATTCCCGGGATGGCGGGACTGACCTATCAAGAAAGATTGGATCAACTGGGCTTGTATTCACTGGAGTTCAGAAGAATGAGAGCGGACCTCATAGAAATGTTTAAAATTCTGATGGGTTTAGACAGGTTAGATGCAGGAAGAATGTTCCCAATGTTGGGGAAGTCCAGAACCAGGGGTCACAGTCTAAGGATAAGGGGGAAGCCATTTAGGACCGAGATGAGGAGAAACTTCTTCACCCAGAGAGTGGTGAACCTGTGGAATTCTCTCCCACGGAAAGTTATTGAGGCCAGTTCACTAAATATATTCAAAAAGGAGTTAGATGAAGTCCTTACTACGAGGGGAATCAGGGGGTATGTCGAGAAAGCAGGAATGGGGTACTGAAGTAGCATGTTCAGCCATGAACTCATTGAATGGTGGTGCAGGCTAGAAGGGCCGAATGGCCTACTCCTGCAGCTATTTTCTATGTTTCTATGTAACGTCGCCAAGTTTGCTGACGATACAAAGATGGGAGGAAAAGCAATGTGTGAGGAGGACACAAAAAATCTGCAAAAGGATACAGATAGACTAAGTGGGTGGGCAATAATTTGGCAGATGGAGTATAATGTTGGAAAGTGTGAAGTGATGCACTATGGCAGAAAAAAAATCAAAGAGCAAGTTATTATTTGAATGGAGAAAGATTGCAAAGTGCCGCAGTACAACGGGACTTGGGGGTACTTGTGCATGAAACACAAAAGGTTAGTATGCAGGTACAGCAAGTGATCAGGAAGGCCAATGCAATCTTGGCCTTTATTGCAAAGGGGCTGGAGTATAAAAGCAGGGAGGTCTTGCTACATTTACACAGGGTATTGGTGAGGCCACACCTGGAATACTGCGTGCAGTTTTGGTTTCCATATTTATGAAAGGATATACTTGCTTTGGAGGAAGTTGAGAGAAGGTTCACTTGGTTGATTCCAGAGATGAGGGGGTTGACTTATGAGAAAAGGTTGAGGAGGTTGGGCCTCTACTCATTGAATTCAGAAGAATGAATGAAAGGTGATTTATCGAAACGTATAAGATTATGAGGGGGCTTGACAAGGTGGTAGCAGAGAGGATGTTTTCACTGATCGGGGAGACTAGAACTAGGGAGCATAATCTTAGAATAAGGGCCCCCGCCATTTTAAAACTGAGAAGAGGAGGAATTTTTTCTCTGAGGGTTGTAAACTTATGGAATTCGCTGCCTCAGAGACCTCTGGAAGCTGGGACATTTATAGACAGTGTCTTAACTGATAAGGGAATAAGTGGTTATGGAGAGCGGGCAGGGAAGTGGTCCTGAGTCCATGATCGGATCAGCCATGATCGTATTAAATGGTGGAGCAGGCTCGAGGGGCCGGATGGCCTACTCCTGATCCTACTTCTTATGTTCTTATTTTCTTATATAGTGGGTGTCTGGTACGGGAGTGTGGATTTGACTCTATCTGTCCACCTCTGGTATGTGGATGAGGGTTTTACTCTGTATGTTAGTTTCTGATACAAGAGGTGGATTTTATCCTGTACCTGTCAATTTCTGGTAATTGCCTGTGGTTTCATTCTATATCAAAAAGGGCCATATTACAACATAATTCTAAAAGGACAAAGAGTGTTAAAAAAACAAGCCTGAAGGCTCTGAGTCTCAAAGCGAGAAGCATTTGTAATAAGGTGGACGAATTAACTGCGTAGACAGCTGTTAACGGATATGATGTAATTGGGATTACAGAGACATGGCTCCAGAGTAACCAAAGCTGGGAACATAACATCCAGGGGTATTCAATATTCAGGAAGAATAGACAGAAAGGAAAAGGAGGTGGGGTAGCGTTAATGGTTAAAGAGGAGGTTAATGCAATAGTAAGGAAGGACATTAGCTGGGATGATGTGGAACCTATATGGGTAGAGCTGCGAAACATCGAAGGGCAGAAAACGTTAGTTGGGGTTGTGCACAGACCACCAAACAGTAGTAGGGAGGTTGGGGATGGCATCAAACAGGAAATTAAGGACGCGTGCAATAAGGGTACAGCAGTTATCATGGGTGACTGTAACCTACATATTGATTGGGCTAACCAAACTTGTAGCAATACTGTGGTGGAAGATTTCCTAGAGTGTATAAGGGATGGTTTTCTCGACCAATTTGTCGAGGAACCTACAGGAGAGCAGGCCATCCGAGACTGGGTTTTATGTAACGAGACAGGATTCATTAGCAATCTGGTCTTGCATGGCTCCTTGGGGAAGAATGACCATAATATGGTAGAATTCTTCATTAAGATGGAGAGCAACCCAGTTAACTCAGAGACTAGGGTCCGGAACTTAAAGGAAACTTCGATGGTATGAGACGTGATTTGGCTGGGATAAATTGGCGAATGATACTTAAAGGGTTGACGGTGGATAGGCAATGGCAGACATTTAAAGATCACATGGATGAATTACAACTATTGTACATCCCTGTCTAGCGTAAAAATAAAACAGGAAAGGTGGCTCAACCGTGGCTCACAAGGGAAATTAGGGACAGTGTTAAATCCAAGGAAGAGGCATAAAAATTGGCCTGAAAAAGTAGCAAACCTAAGGACTGGGAGAAATTTAGAATTCAGCAGAGGAGGACTAAGGGTGTAATTAGGAAGGGGAAAATAGAATATGAGAGTAAGCTTGCAGGGAACACAAAAACTGACTGCAAAAGCTTCTATAGATATGTGAAGAGAAAAAGATTAGTGAAGTCTAATGTCGGCCCCTTGCAGTCAGAATCAGGTGAATTCATAATGGGGAACAAGGAAATGGCAGACCAACTGAACAAATACTTTGGTTCTGTCTTCACTGAGGAAGACACGAATAACCTCCCAAAAATACTAGGGGACTGAGGGTCTAGCGGGAAGGAGGAACTGAGGGAAATCCTTATTAGTCAGGAAATGCTTGTAGGGAAACTGAAGGCCGATAAATCCCCAGGGTCTGATAGTCTGCATCCCAGAGTAGTTCAAGAAGTGGCCCTAGAAATAGTAGATGCATTGGTGGTCATTTTTCAAAATTCCATGGACTCTGGATCAGTACCTATGAACTGGAGGGTAGCTAATGTAACCCCACTTTTTAAAAAAGGAGGCAGAGAGAAAACAGGGAATGATAGACCGGTTAGCCTGACATTGGTGGTGGGGAAAATGCTGGAATCAATTATTAAAGATGTAATAGCAGAGCATTTGGAAAGCAGTGACAGGATCGGTCCAAGTCAGCATGGATTTATGAAAGGGAAATCATGCTTGACAAATCTTCTAGAGGTTTTTGAGGATGTAACTAGTAGAGTGGATAAGGGAGAACCAGTGGATGTGGTGTATTTGGAATTTCAAAAGGCTTTTGACAAAAGACCCACACCAGAGATTAGTGTGCAAAATTAAAGCACATGGTATTGGGTGTAATGTACTGACGTGGAGGCAGAACTGGTTGGCAGACAGGAAGCAAAGAGTGGGAATAAACGGATCCTTTTCAGAATGGCAGGCAGTGACTAGTGGGGTGCCACAAGGTTCAGTGCTGGGATCCCAGCTATTTACAATATATATTAATGATTTAGACGATGGAATTGAAAGTAATATCTCCAAGTTTGCAGATGACACTAAGGTGGGTGGCAGTGTGAGCTGTGAGGAGGATGCGAAGAGGCTGCAGGTTGACTTGGACAGGTTTGGTGAATAGGCAATTGAATGGCAGATGCAGTATAATGTGGATAAATGTGAGGTTATCCACTTTGGTGGCAAAAACAGGAAGGCAGATTATTACCTGAATGGTGACAGATTAGTAAAAGGGGAGGTTCAAAGAGACCTGGGTGTCATGGTAAATCAGTCACTGAAGGTAGGCATGCAGGTACAGCAGGCAGTAAAGAAAGCAACTGGCATGCTGGCCTTCATAGCGAGGGGATTTGAGTTGTAGGAGCAGGGAGGTGTTACTGCAGTTGTAGAGGGCCTTGGTGAGACCACACCTTGAGTATGGTGTGCAGTTTTGGTCTCTTAATCTGAGCAAGGACGTGCTTGCTATTGAGGGAGTGCAGCGAAGGTTCACCAGACTAATTCCTGGGATGGCAGGACTGACGTATGAAGAAAAACTGGATCAGCTAGGCTAACACTCACTGGAATTTAGAAGAAAGAGAGGGGATCTCATAGAAACATATAAAATTATGACGGGACTGGACAGGTTCGAGGCAGGAAGAATGTTCCTGATGTTGGGGAATTCCATAATCAGGGTCACAGTCTAAGGATAAGGGGTAAGCCATATCGGACTGAAATGAGGAGAAACTTTTTCACCCAGAGAGTGGTAAACCTGTGCAATTCTCTACCACAGAAAGTTGTGGAGTCCAGTTCGTTGGATATATTCAAGAGGGAGTTAGATGTGGCCCTTACGGCTAAGGGGATCAGGGGGTATAGAGAGAAAGCGGGAGTGAGGTACTGAAGTTGCAAGATCAGCCATGATCATATTGAATGGCGGTGCAGGCTCGAAGGGCCGAATGGCCAGCTCCTGCACCTATTTTCTATGTTTCTTTCCATTCTTGGTGTGTGTGTGTGTTCTGTGCTGTATCTGTCCATCTCTGTTATGTGAATGTGAATTCTACTCCATACCCGTCATTCTCCAGTATGTTAGTATTGTTTTACTGCGTACCACCAATTCCTGGTAGAGTATTGGTTTTACTTTCGAACTGTCAATTTGTGTTATGGAGGTGAGTTTTCTGCTGAATCTGTCGGTCTCTGGTAAATGAGTCTGAGTTTTACTCTGTATCTATCTGTCTCTGGTATGTGAGTGTGGGCCTTTCTCTGTATCTCTCCATTTCTGTTATGGGAGCCTGGGTTTTATTCTGTACCCGTCAAGTTCTGATATGTGATTGTGGCCCTTACTCTATAACTGCCAGTTTCTGTTTAATTGTGAGTGGGCTTTCCTTTGTACCTGTCAGTTTCTGGAATGAAAGAGAGATCGTTACCCTGTACCAGTCAATTACTGGTTCGTGAGTATGGGAATGTCACTGTATGTCAATTTATGTTATGGGAATATGGATTTTAATATGTCAGTCTCTGATATGTGAGTATGGGTTTTATACTGTATCAGTCAGTCTCTGATATGCAAGTGTGTGTTTTTTCTGCAACTGTCAGGTTTTGGTGTGTGTTGAGGTTTAATCTGTGCTTCTCAGTTTCTGCTATGGTAGTTTAGGTTTAATCTGTATTTGCCAGTCTCTGGTATGTGAATTGAGAATCAATTTTACTTTCGACCTGTATTTCTCTGATGTGTGAGTGAAGATTTTGCCTTCTATGTGTCATTTTTCAGATGTGTGCATGTGGGTTTTACTCTGCCCCTATCAGTTTCTGCGATGCAAGTAACAATTTTACTTACTGCCTTTCAGTTTTCCGATATGTACCCATGGGATTTACACTTAACCTGTTATTCTCTGGTATGCAAGTGCGGATTTTATTCTATTACTGTCACTTTCATATATGTGGGTGTGTGTTGTATACTGTATCTGTCAGTCTATGGTACGGGAATGTGAGTTTTATTCTGCACCTGTCATCTTCTGGTATGTTCGGGGGTTAAATACTGAATCTTTCAGATTCTGAAACATGAATATGGCTTTTGCTCTGTACCCATCAGCTTCTGATATGCGAGTGTGGTTTATACGACATGTTTGACATTTTTTTTGATGGATGATTGTCTTTTATTCTCCATCTGCCAGTTTCTGGCAAGTGAGTGTGGGTGTTTAATGTACCTGTCAGTGTGATCTGTTTCAATGGTGAAACAGCATCTGATTCCACTGCTCCATGTGGCTGTAAGATTCACAATGTAACTCTGCCACTTCAGATCACTGTGGGACTGACAGCTTCTGCTGTCTGTGACAATAGGATTGAGGCCAGTTCTGTGTCTCTGCGCTCTGGGAGTGATAATCTACTTACTGTGTGTGAGAAGGAGCTGCCTGCACTGTTCCTTGTATTCTGGGTGGAGGAAAGATCACATTTGTTCTGGCTGAAGAATTTTGTTCTGAGAATAATACGAGAACATTATTAGTTCTGAGATATGGATGCGGGGAGAATATGATGTATCTGAGGGAGTGACAATGTAGCTCTCGATCATCAGCAACATGGTTCTGGAGAACTCAGCTCACCGAAACAATATAACCCGTCTTTACAATATCTTCTCCCACACTCCTCTCCTGGTGCCTGCAATAGATGCACTTTTTTAAATTCCCCAAATCCTCACTGTCAGGCTGTGTTTCCACTGCTCACTGCCCAAGAACAACAGACACGGTGAGATTGGAACTGAATCAGGAACATTCACTACTGATTTGGGGAAAGAAAGCAGCAATGATTTGAAAGAGCGAGGTGGTTTACTTTCTCTGTTACCTTACACTGTCCACACACAGCCCGAGAATGGCCTCTCGCTTCCACCACTCACACCATGTTCCAGAACTAGTTCCTGCTCCACTCTGCCTCTTACACACAGACCCTGACGGAACTAAACCAGGAACGTTCACTACTGGTTTGGAGAGAGAAAGCAGCAGATGGTAAATAGCAGATTCTGACCATTCTATCTCCCTTACCCTGGACACACACTGTCCACACACAGCCCGAAAATGGCCTCTCCCTTGCCTGACTCACACCACGCACTGAGACTGGTTCTTGCTCCACTCTGCCTCTTACACACAGCTCCTGACTCCCCCTGAACTTCCCCCGGACTCAATGCCGATCTCTGAGCCCATCTGCGGACATGCTCCCAAAGCGCTGCGCTGCTGTAAGGAGGCTGCTGCTCGCTGCCTTACCCCGGGTCACAGTGTCTCCATTCCCGACTGTTTTAAACCATCTTCTTCAACTCACTGAGTGAATGGCAATTCCAGGCAGTGCTGGGGGAGGGGAGGGCACATGCGCTCTTCTGCTCACTGGGAATCGACACAGGAGGTGGGTCTGAACCGTGCATGCGCAGCTCTCTGCAATAATTTAATCTGTAAAAATCAAATTGCACTTTTCCCAATTTACTTTTATCAGAATCTGAGCAAAGGAACTGGGCCTGGGGGGAAAGGACAGAGAATGATTAAAGCTGGGAGCCTTGTCCCTTGGAGATGGTCAATTTGGGATCATTCCGTGCAGGGTGTTTCTCTCCATGAGCCCATCTTCACAAAGCAATTCTGCAAAAACATCAGAGGGACGAGGGAGTGGGAGTGTTTGCTGGGACCGTGCAGGAGTTAATATCTGACAAACAATCTGAGATCAGTTTAATTACATTTAAAGACTCGATCACTGAGAGTAATACTGAAGTGGATAATCAAGGGGCTATAGTGAGGGAGGGAGGAACTTAATACAATCACTATTCATAATGAAGTAGTACTCAGAAAAATAATGCGACTAAAGGCAGACAGGTCACCTTGCCCTGATGGCTTACATCGTCGGGGCTTAAGAGAAGTGGCTGCAGAGATAGTGGACACATTGGTTGTAATCTACCAAAATTCTCTGGATTCTGGGGCGGTCCCAACAGATTGGAAAACCGAAAATGTAACGCCTCTATTTAAAAAAGGAGGCAGACAAAAAGCAGGAAACTATAGACCGGTTAGCCTAATATCTGTCATTGGGAAAGTGCTGGAGTCCATTATGAAGGAAGCAGTAGTGGGACATTTGGAAAAGCATGATTCAATCCAGCAGAGTCAGTGTGGCTTCATGAAAGGGAAATCATGTTTGACAAATTTGCTGGAGTTCTTTGAGGATATAATGAGTAGGATGGATAAGGCGGAACCAGTTGATGTGGTGTATTTGGATTTCCAGAAGGCATTTGATAAGGTGGCACATAAGAGCTTACTGCACAAGATAAAAGCTCACTGGGTTGGGGGCAGTATATTAGCATGGATAGAGGATAGGCTAACTAACAGAAAACAGAGAGTCGGGATAAATGGGTCTTTTTCTGGTTGGCAAATGGTGACTAGTTGGGTGCCGCAGGAATCGGTGCTAGGTCCTCAACTATTTACAATCTATATTAATGACTTGGATAAAAGGACCGAGTGTAATGTAGCCAAGTTTGGTGATAATACAAAGGTGGGTGAGAAAGCAAATTGAGGACACAAAAAATCTGCAAAGGGATATAGAGTTAGGGTTAGGGTTAGGCTCAATGAGTGGGCAAAAATTTGTCAGATGTAGTATAATATGGGAAAATGTGAGGTTATCCACTTTGGCAGAAATAATAGAAAAGAAAATTATAATTTAAATGGAGAAAAATTGCAAGTGCTACAGGACAGAGTGACCTGAGGCTGTTTGTGCATAAAACACTAAAAGTTAGTATGCAGGTACAGCAAGTAATCAGGAAGGCAAATGGAATGTTGGCCTTTATTGCAAGGCGGATAGAGTATAAAAGCAGAGAAGTCCTGCTACAATTGTACAGGGTATTGGTGAGATCACACCTGAATACTGCATGCACTTTTGGTCTGCGTATTTAAGGAAGGATATACTTGCATTGGAGGCTGTTCAGAGGTTGATTCCGGCGATGAGGGGGTTGTCTGATGAGGATATGTTGAGAAGGTTGGGCTGATACACTTGGAGTTCAAAAGAATGAGAGGTGATCTTATTGAAACAGATATCAAGGGGACTCAACAAGGTGGATCCAGAGAGGATATTGCCACTCATCGGGTAAACTAAAACGAGGGTGCATCGTCTCAGAATAAGGGGTCACCCATTTAAAACTGAGATGAGGAGGAATTTCTTCACTCAGAGGGTTGTAAATCTGTGGAATTCTCTGCCCGAGAGCTGTGGAGGCTGGGTCATTGAATATAGTTAAGGCAGAGATAGACAGATTTTTGAGCGATAAGGGATTATTGGGAGCTGCAGGGAGGTGGAGCTGAGTCCATGATCAGATCAGCCATGGTCTTATTGAATGGCAGAGCAGGATCCAGGGGCCAAATGATCCACTCCTGCTCCTATTTCTTATGTTATTATGTTCTTATGAGCTAATAACCCTGGGACTGTACATGGGGACTCTAACCCTGGGACTGTACATGGGGATTCTAACCCTGGGAGTGAACAGCTCTGGGGCTTTCCTGTTACAATTGTCTGGGATGTAACCAGAAGCTTAGCACTGAGCAGCGCCTTTAGGAGATGGTGAGAAATCCGAGGTGTCGAGAATAAAATAACTAAGCTGTTACTTTGCTGCTCACTGAACCAAGATGTCGGAGGACTGACCCTGCCTTCCTGTACAAAGATGGCCGCCGTTACCCTGGGCCTGTGACCGGGAGAAAGCCTCGAGGCTGCAGCCGCCGATATTCCGGTTATTATTCCGGTTATTATTCCGGTTATTATTCCGGGCTTCCGGCGGGCACCAGTTGTTTATGAAGCCTCCCCGCCGACCCGCTGATCCATTACTCACCTCCGCCCCGCTGAAAAATGACTGTTTTGCGGAACAGATAATCACCATGTCCATTCCGCCATCGCACGCACCGCGCATGCTCAAAACACAGCTCGGCCTGGCGCATGCGCACTGGGTCTCTGGGTTCGGCTCAGCCTCCGTCGCGGGGAATGCTGGGTAAATATCAAAGGCCACTTTTACAGAATGGAGCAGGATTTACTGGGCTCCCATTGGGCACTGAACCATGTTCATTCTGGCACTTAGACTTTGTTTCTGCTGCTCTGAATAACCTGACACCTGAGCTGGAGATTAATGTTCTGTCTCAATATTGTTTCAAACATCGTGTGTCCAATATGTGATTTCTCCATAATAAGAGACTAATTAATGTTCCCTTCCCTTCCATTTTGGGCCTTTTCTTATTCTAGATTATTTCACTTCTCACGTAATTTATCTTTTACCACATCAAATCCCAAACTTGTTTCATTTGAGTATCCGGCTTGTGGATGTCTCAGACTGAACCGGCGTGTCTCACTTTACATTCATTTGACGTTCATTTCAACCAACCCTTGGAAGAACTATCTTGCGTGAGACTGGAAATCTGTTATTTTCTGTATTTAACGATTTTTGAATGCGGTTAATAGATCTCCGCACATACTGCATGTGATCAACATTGAAATGTTCTGATGTTTGTAATTGCATTTGCTAATTTTGATGGGTAAGTTGATTACAATTACTTGTTACTAACATACCTTGCAGTATTTCTTGCATCAAAATAATTGTTTAAATACTTCCTTTATCAGGTCTTTAGCTTCCCCACTGATCTCTGTTTCTTCTTGTGGGGGAATCGAGAACTAGGTGGCAAAGTCTGAGCATAAGGGGGCGCCTATTTAAAATGGAAATGAAGAGGAATTTCTTCTCTCAGAGGGTCGTGAATCCTTGAAATTATCTACCCCAGAGAACAGTGGAGTCTGGGTCATTGAAAATATTTTAGTTTCAGATAGAGTGATTTTTGAAAGATAGTGGAGTCAAGGTTTATGGGGAGAGGGCAGGGAAATGGAATTGAGGCCAAGATCAGATCAGCCAAGATCTTATTGAATGGCGGGGTGGGCTGAAGGGGCCAGATGGCTACTGCTGCCCCTATTTCTTATGTTCTTAGCCTTGGTTAAGGGCTGGGTTTAGATGTAGGTTTAGTGGTTGTGGTTTGTGGTTATTTGTTAGGATTGGGATTAGTGATTGAGATCGTCAATAGGATATAATGATTAACTTAGAAAGCACTATTGGCAATATAAGTGTTACTGGACATGCTCTTTTCCATTTAATGTTTTTAACCTCACAGAGCTGAGTCACAAAACAGCCTCACAATGTGTTCATTCAAGGAACCTTCTTTCCTGCGCAAGCCTGGTTTCCTCGCTTCTTTCTGTCAACAGCACATCGTAATCTCTACATTTCTCATGGAAAAATAAATTTGTGACATTAGATTTGTGTATTTTGGAACAATAGCAGATGGATACAATTGTTGCACTGGTTACATCTAATCATCAACCTGCCTAAAAAGGACTTCTGACGATCATCTGTCACCAGGCCCCACCAGTCACCGTCTGATTCCTCCATCGTCTCTTCATTCATTACCCACCTCTCCCACTAGAGCTGCTTTCACCGGCATGACCATTCTCCCTGCTGAGGCTCTCTCATTACTAAGCAGACCATAATCACCGGCACGGACTGGTTAGTCTGAATGGCTCATTTCTGTGTCATTCTGTAATTTTGTAGTCTTATTGTAAGTGGTCCCTCGATTTGATGATTCATTGTAACTGTTCCCTGGATTTGGTGCCTCAGTGTAAGGGGTCCACGGATTTGATGTCTCAGTGTAAGTGGTCCCTGGATTTGATGCCCCAGTACAAGTGGTCCCCTGATTTGCAGTCACAATGCTAGTGGTTCCTCGATTTAGTGTCTTAATGTAAGTGGTCCCTGGATGTTGTCATGTATTCAAATACATTGCAACCCATGTATAAGCTGACCTAAGTTGTACACCTTGAGAACATTGACCAAAAAAGGGTGAACTTGTGGCAGACACTCCTAACCTGGACTTTCAGGTATAAAAGGGGAAACTCCACCCACCTTCATCGCTTGAGGTCTTGGTAATAAAGGTAACTGGTCACAGAGTGACCTTCTCTCAAGTATAGACCTCGTATCCATTTATACTGTATAGTAAGGACATATCATTGGCGACGAGAAACTGGGATTTAAACCACGTGAGAAAACCCACTAGTAGCACAGAAGAGAGGTACTGTGTTGGCGATGATTGGGACGACTTTATTGAGAGACTACAGCAAAGTTTTGTCACTAAGGAATGGTTGGGACAGGATTCGGCCGACAAACGCAGAGCTCATCTCCTGACGGTTTGTGGATCCAGAACGTACTCCCTGATGAAGGCCCTTCTAGCACCAGAGAAGCTGGGTACAAGACGTTCGAAGAGCTCAGTAAGTTGATCAGGGAACCCCTTAAGCAGCATGCACATAGCGAGCCACCAGTTTTACATGCACTGGCGGTGAGTAGGGAAAAGCGTTCCTGACTTCATGGCAGATCTCCGGCGACTGGCGAGCGTATGTAAGTTCACAGATGCAGGCAGAGCGGAGATGATGAGAGACTTTTTTATTGAGGGCATCGGGCATGCTGGGGTTTTCAGGAACCTGATTGAGACCAAAGTCTTGACGTTGGAAGCGGCGGCTCTGATAGCCCAGACATTTATCTCAGGGGAGGAAGAGACCAGAATGATGTATGACAAAAATCTTGGCTCAAATGCGGCAAACAACCAGGGAGTCAACATTGTTAACGCGGCACACAGTTCTCTAGGCAGACAAGGGCAATCGGACATGCCCAAGCATGCAGTCGAACCCAAAAAAGGAATTCAACAGAGACAATGGCTAGCTGAACGGTGATTCATACGATTGCAATGGACAATGCGGCCAGTAATGGGGCCATCAACACCTGTTAATGGTGTATTTAAGGAGAGTTACAGAGACAGTCAGAGACGATCGACTGGTAATGGACCTTTTGTTTCCAACAACGGGTCCTCCAGCTCATGCTGGAGGTGTGGAGCCAAACACCCTGCAAGAGCCCGCAGGTATCAGCAATATACCTGCAGAAACTGCAACGTCAGCGGTCATTCGGCGCGTATGTGCAGGAAGACTGCAGCCAGGTTAATGTACAAGGAGGACGGGCGCGATGTAAGCTCTACGAGGCCAAATAAATACTGGGGAAAATCACTGGAAGCTGAAGTTCAGCGAGTTCATATGGAGCACATATACAGTTCATTTACCAAGATGCCACCGATAATGATGAAAGTGCTCCTCAATTGCATCCCAGTATTAAAGGAGCAAGACACAGCGGCCAGCCAGTCCTTGATGAGTATCAACCAGTTTGAAAGATTGTGGGTGTCCAAGGCCAGGAGGCCAAAATTATTGCCGATTGATGCACAGCTACGGAGATCATTCGGAGAACAGGTTGCCACTCTGGATTGTCCTGGGGGACGGTCCCACACTACTGGGGAGGAGTTGGCTTGCTGTCATGAACTAGAAATGGGGCGATGCCAATGCATTTCTTCTGTGGAGCGAGTATCATGCTCACAGGTCCTGGACAAATTCGACTCATTATTTCAAACCGGCATCAGCACTTTCATAGGGGCTAAGGGAGTGATTCACATAAACTCAGACGCCAGGCCAGTACACCACAAGGCCAGAGTGGTGCCGTACGTGATGCGGGAAAAAATAGAATGCGAATTGGACCGCCTGCTGAGGGAAGGCATTATCTTGCCAGTTGAATTCAGTGACTGGGCGAGCCCGATTGTGCCGGTGCTCAAGGCGGATGAGTTGATCAGGATATTTGGCGCTTACAAGGCCACTATCAATCGGGTGTCACTCCAAGACCAGTACCCACTACCGAGAGCGGAGGACCTCTTTGCGACACTATCCGCTGGCAAACCTTTTTCAAAATTGGACCTGACCTCAGCTCACATGACCCGGGAGCTGGAGAGTGAGTCCAAAAGGCTGACCACCATCACGACACTCAAGGGGTTGTTTGAGTATAAGAGATGTCCCTTCGGGATTCGTTCAGCCACCGTGATCTTTCAGCAAAATATGGAAAGCCTCCTCAAGTCAATTCCAAGGACGGTGGTATTTCAGGACGACATCCTCATCACGGGTCGCGATGCTGAAGAACACCTCCACGACCTGGATGAGGTGCTACGCAGACTGGACCGGGTAGGGCTGCGACTGCAAAAGGCAAAGTGCGTATTCTTAGCTCCAGAGGTAGAATTCCTGGGGAGGAGGGTAGCAGCAGATGGTATCAGACCTACTGTGTCCAAAACGGAAGCAATCCAGAGAGGGCCCATACCCCGTAACACGACAGAGCTGCATTCATTTCTGGGGCTCCTGAAATATTTTTGGAATTTTCTTCCCAAATTGAGCATGCTGTTAGAGCCGCTATACGTGCTCCCAAATAAGGTCGCGATTGGATCTGGGGGAACAGCCAGGAAAGTTGCTTTTCATAGAGCACGCAACTTGTTATGCTCCAACAAACTGTTAACATTACATGACCCATGCTCTACCTGCTTCTCTCTGGAAAGAGAGAAGACTGCCTGGAAGTATCCCAGACTGAGGAAATTCAGAATCACGGTCACCTTCACAGCTAGTAGCAGCGCTGTCCTTGTCATGGAGTGAGGCTGCAGGTTTGGTTACAAGAGGTGGCAGAGTTCTGTGAACACCTCCGTTGTAAAGAGCAGACACCTCCCACACTGCTTCTGGCTCAGGCTGACGTACAATAATTGCTCTTGGAAGGCCCTAGTTTGGCAGGAAATTTGAGCTGGAGACAGATCACAAATCCCTAACGTCCCTTTTGGCTGACAACAAGGCCATAAATGCGAATGCGTCAGCCCGCATACAGAGGTGGGCACTTACGTTAGCTGCCTATGACTTCACAATTCAGCATAGACCGTGCACTGAACAATGTGCCGACACACTCAGCAGGCTCCCACTTGCCACCACTGAGGGGGCAACTGAGCATGATGCTGAGATGGTCATGGCTGTTGAAGCTTTCGAAAGCGAAGATTCACCTGTGACAGCCCGTCAGATTAAAGTCTGGACAAATAAAGACCCGCTATTGTCTTTAGTTGAGAAATGTGTCCTGAATGGGGACTGGGTAGCCACGTACAGGGCATGCCCTGAGAAATTTAAACCGTTTCATAGGCGCAAGGATGAACTCCAGATTCAGGCCGATTGCCGACTATGGGGAAACAGAGTAGTCATGTCCCAGAGGGGCAGAGAGGTGTTTATCAGAGAACTTCACAATGAGCACCCAGGCATTATCATGATGAAGGCAATTGTCAGGTCACACATTTGGTGGACAGGGATAGATGCAGACCTGGAACTTTGTGTTCGCAGGTGCAACACGTGTGCTCAGCTGGTCAATGCACCCAGGGAAGCCGCCCTTAGCCCCTGGTCCTGGCCCGCCGAGCCATGGTCATGCATCCATGTGAACTACACAGGTCCTTTCATGGGAAAACTGTTTTTAGTTGTAGTAGCCGCCTACTCCAAATGGATTGAGTGTGCCATTTTAAATTAAAGCACATCCTCTGCCATGGTAGAAAGTCTACGGGCAATGTTCGCCGCCCATGGTCTACCGGATGTCATGGTCAGCTACAATGGCCCGTGCTTCACAAGCATTGATATCCAAGACTTCATGGCAGGCAATGGAATCAACCATGTCAGAATGGCACCGTTCAAGCCGGCCTCAAATGGCCAGGCAGAACGAGCAGTGAGGATAATCATACAGGGGATGCTCAGAATCCAAGGGGGTTCCCTTCAAAAGTGCTTTATCATGCCTCCTGTAGGCCAATAGTTCCCAACGACACTCACTCACAGGGGTTCCACCCGCAGAGCTGCGAATGAAAAGGACGCTCAAAACCAGGTTATCTCTTGTACACCCTGCTATGAAAGAAATTGTTGAGAGCAGGCGTCATTCACAATGTGACGACCATGACAGGAATGCGAGGGCGCAATTATTGATGTCAATACACTGTTTTTGTCCTTAATTACGCTGCAGGGCCCAAATGGCTTGCAGGCACTGTGATTGCCAAAGAAGTGAATTAGGGTTTATGTAGTTAAACTTACCAATGGACAAATCTGCCGCAAACACGTGGATCAAACTAAAAGGAGGTTCAGCAACCCCATAGAAGAAGCAGAGGAAGAACACGATATAGAGTTTACTCCACAACAGGTGACCAAACACCGGAACTAAGTGGAGGAGAGCCCAGTCACTGTGAGCAGTCCAGACAGGCCTGAGGCACCGCAAACGGCAGACACTCAGACCAGCGCCCAACAACCAGAGCCCGAACTCAGGCGCTCTACAAGGGAATGTAAACCACCAGAGAGACTTAACCTGTGATCTCAATAAGACTTTGGGGAGAGATGATGTCATCTATTCAACTATCATTGTAACCCATGTATAAGCTGACCGAAGTTGTACACCGTGAGAACATTGAACACAAGGGGGTGAAGTAGTTGGAGACACTCCTAACCTGGACTTTCAAGTATAAAAGGGGAAGCTCCACCCACCTTCATCACTTGAGGTCTTGGTAATAAAGGTAACTGGTCACAGAGTGACCTTCTCTCAAGTATGGGCGTCGTGTGCATTTATATGGTATAGTAAGGACATATCAGATTTGGTGTCACAATGTTTGTGGTCCCTGGATTTGGTGTCACAATGTAAGGGAATCCTGGATTTGTTGTTAACCGCACCTCGTCATTGGGACTGTGGACAACCCCCAGCCCAGCAACGCATTCAGCACAGAATGATCCCACTAAAATCTATTCCCAATTAACACTACCCACATTAATTCACCAGAAACAGCCCAGTGCCTGCAAGGAACTGCAGCCCCATGTCTAATTCAGTGGAACACACAATACAAAACAATTTAAAGGAAAAATAAACCCGATCATAGTTCAACAAAGGCAATTAATGGGCAGTAAATACCCTTCACTCATACACTCCTTCACCTCTACTCTCTAACTCACACTCACCAACTACTCTTTCGTCCCTACTCTCCAAACCCCTCACCCCAACTCCTCTATCACCACATTTCTTTCAAACCCTCACCCCAACTCCTCTTTCACCCTTCTCTCCAAACTCACCTCCCCCAACTCCTCTTTCACTCCTACAATTTCATTTTCAACATCACTTACACAATCATCCACACTGGAGGTAAATCTGCGGAGCTGCTGTGTGATGGTGAGGTGATCACTGGACAATAAAGTGCAGAGACTGATGGCTGTCTGCTCATTATCCTCGGTGAGATTTAATCCCATTTCTGCGGACAGACGGTCACCTTGGTAACGGAATGGTCATTGTGACATCACTTTCTAAACTAGAGCACACAAGGCAATGGGTCATCAATAAATGGTAAAGGGATTAAACACTCTGCAATTACATCATAAATAATAGGAAACAAAATGCTGAAAAAAACTGGCGAAGATAATCTCTGTGGAATTCACTAGCAAACAATAAGAATGTTGTGTTTACTTTACACACACACACTTACACATATATATGTAGCAAAGACTTTGTGTGCACACTTTTCAGTTGTTGTGACTAAGCTGATGCAATATGTTTTATTAGGTCTTGCTGCGTCAGGATATAAAGATACCGCACGCTATTGCTCCTCCCGCTGCCTGGGGGAATGGAGCAGATATTTAAAGGGAGAGGGACTCTCTTTAATCTGCCGAGTTATACTTAAAAGAACAGTCCAGTTTATCTCGGAGTATCGGAGGACTTCACAAGCTGAGCTCCCATTTACAGTCGCTCCCTTCTGTACTGTGCAGTGATTGTAAAGCTATTTATTTTCAGTGACTTGAGCCTTTCTATAATGTCTCAATTATTTTTGATGATCCATTTGATTTGCTTTCCTAATTTGAAAGGATTTCAGAATTGTGCATTGTGACGAAGGTTTTGTTTAAAGGTGGATTTAATTTTCTTTGAAAATATTCTTTCTAACCCTCCCCCAACCCCACAAATTTTAGAACACTCTGCAATACTGACTGGGAAGGTCCCAAGTTCGGTCCTTGATCTGGGCTGTTAGTTGTTCTCAGTCAAGGCAGCAGTTCAGGGGTTCTAATTGTCCTCACTACCGCTGGTCTAAATATAAGTAAAAATTATCCAGTGCCCTTGCTCTTTTCATCAGTGACATCAACTGGGAAGTGTGTGGATGTCACTTGAGGGCAGGATTGAACTCGGCTCTGATGCCTATCACAGTGGAAATTTCTATCCTGTACTTAAAGTAACAACTTTTGTAACCTCTATTTGCAGGGTATTAGAAGGGGAGGATCGGCAGATTGGAAACTCAAATCAATCATCGGATTCATCAGGATCACCTTATCATCAGCCGTTGGAAAAACACCAATCACAGTGGGGAGAAACAGGACACATGTTCTGTGTGTGGATGCACCTTCAAACAATCGTCTAGCCTGTGAGACTCGTGTGCCCAGCTGACTCAACACTGTGAATGTAGGGACAGTGGGAATGGATGCAGTTGCACGTCGGGTGAAAACACATCAGGGAGAGGCCGTTTATCAGCTGAATGTGGAAAGAGATGCAATCGCTTATCTCAACAACTGCTGTAGGCACATGTTAAGTCCTGTAACTGAAAGTGATTAACAGACTGGATTTTGTGTTCAGTGATCCTGGGCGTGTTAGCTATCCCTAATCTGGACACCAAGACAAAGAGAGGCACTCTGGAAGGTGTGGAGAACTGGGACTTGTCCGAGAGTAACCAAAGGCATGAGAACTGAAAGAATCGAGAGTTAGAATGGAGAAAAGGCCCAAAATGGAGCTGTCGCTAACAGGACATCAATAATCGCCTCTTATCATAGAGATATCAAATATTGACACATTGTGTAATTTGAAATGTCAAAATATTAAACTGCAGCCCAGTTTTCAGAATGATTAACATCAGCAGAAACAAATCCCAACTGACAGAACGAACACGATTCAGTCAGAATGTGATTAACAGCAGTAATAACAGTAGAACCCAACCCCTGCAGTCACTTGTGAACTCGCAATTCTGATGACTGAATGAATCTCTTACCACACTTCCCCAGTGTGAACTCGCTGGAGTTTCAGCAGATGATGGAGTGAAACCCTACCCACACACGGAGCAGGTGAACGGCCTCTTCCTGGTGTGACTGTGACAATGAATTTCCAGATCAGACGGGGAGCTGAATCCCTCCCCACAGTCTCCACATTCCCACGGTTTCTCCATGGTGTGGGTGTCCTTGTGTCTCTCCAGGTTGGACGATCAGTTGAAGATTCGTAGACACACACAACACGTGTAGCTTCTCTCCCCTGTGAATAATGCGATGTTTTTTCAGTTTGTGCAACTGGTTGAAGCTCTTTCTAGTCCACTGGAACAATCTCACTCGGATGTTTGTGTGTCGTGGTGCTTTCCCAGATGTTTGAAATATTTTCCCACAGAGAGAACAGACAAACATTCCTGCTTCAACATTCAAAGGCCGAGGATGTTGATCATTTCCACCTTACATGGTTGGGTTCAGACCTGCACCAGCTGTGTGCAAAGTGAGAATAAAATCAGTGAGATGCTGATTTTCTCTGCTGGCCACTGGGTCTTTTGTGCTGGCCCAATAGGGTGAGACTGTTCTGGTCCAATAGGATGAATTTGGGCTTGCCCGATAGGCTGAGCCTGTGCTGGCCCAATAATGTGAGCCTCTGCAGGCCCAATATTGTGAGCCTGTGCTGCCCGATAGGGTAAGACTGTGCTGCCCGATAGGGTGAGACTGTGCTGGCCCAATAGTGTGACACTGTGCTGGGCCGATCGGGTGAGACTGTGCTGGCCCGATAGGGTGAGACTGTGCTGGCCCGATAGGTTGAGCCTGTGCTGGGCCAAGAGTTTGAGCCAGTGCTGCCCGATAGTGTGAGCCTGTGCTGCCCGATAGGGTGAGACTGTGCTGGGCCAATTGGGTGAGACTCTGCTGGCCCGATAGGGTAAGCCTGTGCTGGGCCAATAGGGTGCGACTGTGCTGTCCCGATAGGGTGAGACTGTGCTGGCCCGATAGGGTGAGACTGTGCTGGCCCGATAGTGTGAGATTGTGCTGGCCCGATAGGGTGAGCCTGTGATGGCCTGATAGTGTGAGACTGTGCTGGCTGAATAGTTTGAGCCTGGGTTGGTTCGATAGGGTGAGGCCGGGCTAGCCCAATAGGGTGAGCCTGTGCTGGCTCAATGGGGTGAGCCTGGGCTGGCCCGATAGGGTAAGCCCAGGTTGGCCCAATAGTGTGCACTTGGACTGCCCCAATAGGTTGTATCAGTGCTGGCCCAATAGGGTGCAATGTCTGCTGTATAGTGTCCACATCTCTGAGCCATACAGAGAGGGGTATTACACAGCCCTGCAGACCATGTGCTTGCTGAAAGCTTTGAACTCAAATTGCTGGAGAACTACCATCAACGATGCCTTCACAAGACCCTGCAAATCCCCTGGGAGGATAGAAGCATCAATGTTAGCGTCCTTGACCAGGCCAACATCCCCAGCATCGAAGCACTGACCACACTCGACCAGCTCCGCTGGGCGGCCCGCATTGTTCATGAGCCTGACACAAGACTCCCAAAGCAAATGCTCTCGTCGGAACTCCTACATGGCATGCGATCCTAAGGTGGGCAGAGGAAGCGTTTGAAGGACACCCTCAAAGCCTGTCTGATAAAGTGCAACATCGCCACCGGCATCTGGGAGTTCCTGGCCAAAGACCACCCTAAGTGGAGGAATTGCATCCGGGAGCGCATTGAGCACCTCAAGTCTCATCGCCGAGAGCATACCGAAATCTAGACAGGCCATGGAAGGAGCGTGCAGCAAACCAGTCCCACATACCCTTTCCTTCAACCTCCGTCTATCCCAACTGGGACAGAGACTGTAATTCCCGTATTGGACTGTTCAGTCACCTGAGAACTCACTTTTAGAGATGGATCAAGACATCCTCGATTTCGAGCGATTGCCTATGATGATGATGAATAGGGTGAGCTTTGGATGGCCCAATAGGGTGAGCATGGGATGGCCCAATAGGGTGAGCCAGGGATGGACTAATAGGATGAGCCCAGGCCCAGGGTCACTCGACAACAATCAGCACAGCAAGGCTCCCTTTCAGGGGCCACTGACCTGGGCACAAACATGTGATCAATCAAACTGACATATACCCTGAAGCCCCGCCCACATGTTGTCCCAGCACAAAGGACCACACATGCGCCGTGAGACCCAACCTGACCAAGATGGCGGCCGCTGAGCCCGCTCCCCGCCCGGGAAACAGTTACCATCAAGAAAGTAATCAAGAAAACATCACCGAAGGGTGGCAAGGAGCGCAGAAGGGGGAGGAAGGAGAGTTAACCCATCTACAGCGACAAAGTTCACACCGACACCGGCATCTCTTCCAAGGCCATGGACATCATGAACTCGGTTGTGAAGGATATTTTGGAGCGCATCGTGGGTGAGGCTTCCCGCCTGGCCCATTACAACAAGCGCCGCACCATCAGCTCCCGGGAGGTCCAGACCGCCGTGCGCCTGCTGCTGCCCGGGGAGCTGGCCAAGCACGCCGTGTCGGAAGGGACAAAGGTGGTGACCAAGTACACCAGCTCCAAGTAAAACTGCGCGCTGTCCTGAGAGATCAAACCCAAACACAACGGCTCTTTTAAGTGCCACCCACAACCTCTCTGAAAGAGCTGCACAAACCCATCTCCCTTTCGACTCAATTTATTGTAATTGTTTCCTGAACAAGTGTGTGGGGACCTTTGCAATTCCAGCTCTAGATTTAGTTTTAAATTCTCAGATAACCGATTTTATTGTCCGGTTCTTCCTTTTCCCGCCTTAAATACAAACACGGTCCCTGGTCGCCCTTTCCCTTTGCTCTCAGACCCGTTTATTTACAGCGGCTGCCGACGAATTAGAAGCTTGTTTTAGGGTGAGACTCAGACTTTAGCCACCTCGTTCTCTCTCACGTCCTTTTCAATTTAAAAGAAAATTCTACTTAGCAGTCAAACCGTTGATTAACCTTCGAGTCCGAGTGTAACAACCCAGAATGGGAGTTCTTAGAGACCAGAACCGGGGCAGTTTGAAGACTCTGTCCCTCTTCCCTTTTCACAGAAGGACTCCCAGTTCTGGTCTCACTGCTGCCTGTGCGGGGGATCGATCGATAATCTATGGAAGCTCACTTTTACAAAGATTGAGCTGGACTGTGTCCCGTTACAGAATAAGTGGGGAGTGATTCCCTCCCATTACTGATAGTTTGAAACTGAACCCGAATTTAATCCTGATTGTAACAGCCTGGAATTTGCAAGTGAAACATGGATTAAGACAAAGGGAAACAAAAAGTATTTGGAAATATGTGGCTAATGGGGAAGTTACTAACATAATCCGCAATTTTAACAATTATTGGCGGGATTTTTGGATTTTTGAATTTCTAAGTCCTTCGAAGACTGACTGTTGAGAACAGTCATTTCCGCCCAGGTTTTTTTGGTGGGCTAAACAGGCTGCGATTGGTCATCGGAAAGGACCAATGAAATTCACCACAGAGCGACCAATCACAAGTTCGCTCCCTGCATTCCTCCAGAAGGTGTAAGGCAGTTTCTCATTCTTTCCATGAACGTGTAGATTGTGGAAATATCTAGAAGATGAAAAACCGGCGGTAAAGCTCGGGCCAAGGCCAAGTCTCGCTCCTCCCGGGCCGGACTGCAGTTCCCTGTGGGCCGTGTTCACAGTCTCCTGCGGAAGGGGAACTAGCTGAGCGTATGGGTGCGGAGCCCCGGTCGACATGCTGTGCTCGAGTATCTGACCGCTGAAATCCTGGAGCTGGTCGGCAACGAGGCCCGCGACAACAAGAAGATCCGCACCATCCCCAGACACCTGCAGCTTCCATCCGCAACGACCAGGAGCTCAACAAGCTGCTGGGAAAGGTGACCATCGCTCAGGGCGGGGTGCTGCCTGATATACAGGCTGTGCTGCTGCCCAAGAAAACCACCAGTGTTTCCAAGAGCAAGTAAAGCGGACAGGATTTAATCTAATAAACCAAAGGCTCTGTTCAGAGCCACCCAAGTATCAATGTAAGGGCAGGTTAATGCTCTCTGGATCACAATTGCCCCAGATCTAAATTAACTTTAAATCTCTGCAATTACGCTGTGCGTTTCCTGATCTCGGTAATAAATCGGTCACTCTCTGTCGAACATGTAGAAATCTAGATCGACAAACACTGCCGCAGGTTTGCTGTTAGCGGATATTCGGATCAGCGAATCAATATAGAGAGAGACCGATTCAGAGAAATACAAAACAGACGGAACCTGAACGTGGCACCGGCCGTCATTGAACACGTTGTGTGAGCCGAATACAAACGGATGTTAAGAGCCGAGTATAAAGGGAATGAGCGGCTGATGGGTCCAACGTTTCTGACTGAGAATTCATTTATTGGTTCAAAGTCCGTTTTAATGCTATGGCACACGCACATGAATGATTTTCGTCAAAATTCATTTCATTAACAGTTATTCTTAGATATAAAATGCTTCTGTTAGAAGCTCACATAATTCATTTCTGATCTGACAGTGATTTTAAAGTTATATCGGCTGTTATGGCCGGGAATTAAACCCGGTCTAACCTGGATTGGAAGGCAGCTATTCTCACCACTATACAACCATCCCCCACACAATTGGCATTGTATTTGCGGACTAACTAATTCTTGCGGCTCTTAAGTGGGACAAATATGATGTTCAGTAATCAGAATGTAAGCACGGTACTGGGACACTTTCCCTACAATTAAAAACGGTCACTGTGAATAGTTACCCTGCTTGGGCTGAGCCCGCACCACATTTATTAGTTTTAACCCGTTTTATTAAAAAATATAATCAACAGATATGAGGAAGGTTTTTTGTAAATTAGCTAAATTGTACGACATAACCTGCTAAAGGCACTAAGTTAGGTATATTAAAACCAGCCTCTTCCTGTCACTTTCTCAAACGTGAGCGATGGTGGTATAGTGACCAGTGAGCTGCCTCCCAACCAGTGGGCCCGGCTTCGATTCCCGGCCATCGCACTCGGGGTAGGTTTACCGCCTCGCCGGCCAGAAATAATTTATGGTACCTTGCAGCAGGATTTTAGAACAGCAAACCTGTTGCACTGTCTGTCGATAGTGGCCAGTTATAAGCGAGAACGTCTGAGGGTCATTTCTGATCAGGAAGCTAACCGCTTAATTGCAGAGATTCAATGTTAATTTAGATCTGAGACAATAGTGATCCATAGAACTTTAACCTGCCCTTATATTGATACTGTGGGTTTCTCGTAACAGATCTTTTGGGTTATCAGATTAAATCTTGTCCGCTTTACTTGTTCTTGGACGGACCGGTGGTTTTCTTAGGCAGCAGCACAGCCTGGATATTAGGCGGCACCCCGCCCTGAGCGATGGTCACCTTTCCCAGCAGCTTGTTGAGCTCCTTGTCGTTGCGGATGGCCAGCTACAGATGTCTGGGGATGAGACTGGTCTTCTTGTTGTCGCGGGCAGCGTTGCTGGCCAGCTCCAGGATTTCAGCCGGTCAGATACTCGATCGCAGCACCCATGTAGACCAGGTCTCCGGCACCCATACGCTCAGCGTAGGTCCGCTTCAGCAGGAGCCTGTGCACACGGCCCACAGGGAACTGCAGTCCGGCCCGGGAGGAGCGAGACTTGGCCTTGGGCCGAGCTTTACCGCCGGTTTTTCCTCTTCTAGACAATCAACATGTTCAGAGAAAGAATGAGAAACTCCTCCTATCACATCTGCCTTTGTTAACCTTCTGGAAAAATGCAGGGAGCGAACTTGTGATTAGTCGCTCTCGAGTGAATTTCATTGGTCTTTTCCGATAACTAATCCCAGTCTATTTAGCCGAAATTACTGTCTCCAACAGTCACAATAATGATTTTTAATTAAAAAACACCACCAAAAATTTTTTTTTAAAGCGGATTATGTAAATAATTCCAATATTAGTCAAAAATATGCCTACAGGTTTTAATGTATTTAGCCTTATTCCAGGTGTCCCTTGCAAGTTACAGGCTGGATTAAATTCGGGTGCTATTTCAATCTGTCTGTAATGGGCGGGAGTCAATCCCCACTGATTCTGTAACGGACACATTCCAACTCAATATTTGAAAAAGTTGGGTTTCATAGATTGTCGATCGAACCCCCGAAAAGGCAGCAGTGAGACCAGAACTGGGAGTCCTTCTGTGAAAAGGGAAGAGGGACAGTGTTATGTATTTAACTGTCATTGTAACCCATGTATAAACTGACCTAAGTTGTACACCGTGTGAACATTGACCACTAGGTGGTGAACTTTTGGGAGGCACTCCTAACCTGGACTTTCAGGTATAAAAGGCGACGCTCCACCCACCTTCATCACTTCAGTGCTGGCTAATAATGGTTACTGGAAACAGAGTGACCTTGTCTCATGTATGGGCCTCGTGTGCATTTATACTGTATAGTAAGGACATATTATTGGCGACGAGAAACTGGGATTTAAAGCACGCGAGCATGGCCACTAGCAGCACAGACGAGAGGTACTGTGTTGGTGATGATTGGGACGAGTTTATTGAGAGACTGCAGCAAAGTTTAATCACGAAGGAATTGCTGAGTCAGGATTCGGCCAACAAACGCAGGGCTCATCTCCTGATGGTTTGTGGATCCACGACCTACTCACTGATGAAGGGCCTCTTAATGCCGGAGAAGGCAGTGGACAAGGCTTTTGAAGAGCTCAGTAAGTTGATCGGGGAACACTTTAAACTGGCGAGCAGCATGCACATGGCGAGACATCGGTTTTACATGCACCGGCGGCGAGAAAGGCAAAGTGTTCCAGACTTCATGGTAGACCTCTAGCGACCAGCGAGCCTATGTAAGTTCCCAGATGCATGCAGAGCGGAGATGCTGTGAGACATTTTTATTGAGGGCATCGGGCATGCTGGTGTTTTCAGGAAACTGATTGAAACCAAAGACTTGACTCTTGAAACAGCGGCTTTGATGGCGCAGACATTTATTTTAGAGGAGGAAGAGACCAGAATGATGTTTGACAAAAATCTTGGTTTAAATGCAGCAAATGGACATGGAGTCAACATTGTTAACGCAGCACATAGTTCTCTAGGCAGACAGGGTTAATCGGATATGCCCGAGCATGTAGTCGAACCCAAAGGGAGAATTCAACAGAGACAATAGCTAACTGAACGGTGATTCAAGCCATCGCAAGGGACAATGCGGCCAGTAATGGGGCCATCAACACCTGTCAATGGTGCGCTTAAGGACAGTTACAGAGGCAGTCAGAGACGATCGACTGGTAATGGACCTTTTGTTTCCAACAACGGCTCATGTTGGAGATGTGGTGGCAAACACACAGCCAGAGCTTGCAGGTATCAGCAATTTACCTGCAGTAACTGCAACGTCAGCGGTCACTTGCCACATATGTGCAGGAAGCCTCCTGCTGCATTGATGTACGAGGAGGACGGGTCCGATGTAAGCCCTACGAGCCCAAAGGGACAATGGGGCAAATCGCTGGAAGCTGAAGTTCAGCGAGTTCATGTGGAGCACATGTACAGTTCATACACCAGGACGCCACCGACAATGATGAAAGTGCTCCTCAATGGCATCTCAGTATCAATGGAGTTAGACACAGGGGCCAGCCAGTCCCTGATGAGTATAAAAGAGTTCGACAAGTTGTGGGCGCACAAGGCCAGGAGGCCCAAATTATTGCCAATTGACGCACAGCTACGGACATATACTAAGGAGATCATTCCGGTGCTAGGCAGTGCCACGGTAGTTGTGACTCACAAAGATTCGGAGAACAGGTTGCCACTCTGGATTGTCCCGGGAGACAGTCCCGCACTGCTTGGGAGGAGTTGGTTTGCTGTCATACACTGGAAATGAGGCAATATGAATGCAATTTCCTCTCTGGTTCGAATATCATGCTCACAGGCCCGGGACAAATTTGACTCACTATTTCAACCACCATTGGCACTTTCATGGGGACCAAGGTAGTGATTCACATAAACCCGGACGCCAATCCAGTACACCAAAAGACCAAAGCGGCGCCTTATGTGATGCGGGAAAAGATAGAAGGCGAATTGGAATGCCTGCTCATGGAAGGCATCATCTCGCCAGTCAAATTCAGTTACTAGGTGAGCCTGATTGTGCCGGTGCGCAAGGCGGATGGGTCGGTCATGATATGTGGTGATTACAAGGCTACCATCAATCGGTTGTCACTCAAGACTAGTACCCGCTACCGAGAGCGGAGGACCTCTTTGCGATGCTATCCGGTGGCAAACCTTTTTCAGAATTGGACCTGACCTCAGCTTACATGACTCAGGAACTGCCGTGTGAGTCAAAGAAGCTGACCACCATCACGACACACAAAACGTTTTTTGAGTACAACATATGTCCGTTTGGAATTTGCTCGGCTGCCGCAATCTTTCAACGAAATATGGAAAGCCTCATCAAGTCAATTCCAAGGACAGTGGTTTTTCAAGACGACATCCTCATCACGGGTTGTGATACTGAAGAACAACTCTGCAACCTGGAGGAGGTGCTACGCAGACTGGACCAGGTAGGTCTGCGACTGAAAAAGGTGAAGTGCATCTTCCTAGCTCCAGAGGTAGAATTCCTGGGGATGAGGGTAGCAGCAGACGGTATCAGACCTACTGTGTCCAAAACGGAAGCGATCCAGAGAGCACCCAGACTCCGTAACACGACAGAGCTGCATTCATTCCTGGGTCCCTGAATTATTTGGGGAACTTTCTTCCCAAATTGAGCACGCTGTTCGAGCCGCTACACGTGCTCCTGCGCGAAGGTCGTGAATGGGTCTGGGGGGACAGCCAGTAAAGGGCTTCTGGTAGAGCACAAAATTTGTTATGCTCCAACAATCTGTTAATGCTATATGACCCATGTAAGAAACTTGTTTTAACATGCGATGCGTCGTCCTATGGGGTCAGGTGTGTGTTGCAGCTTATGCCTCCAGAAGTCTGTCCCAGGCAGAACGGGGCAACGGGATGGTACAAAAGTAAGTGCTTGCATGGATATATGCTGTAAAAAAATGCACCAGTATCTGTTTGGCAGGAAGTTTGTGCTGGAGACAGATCACAAACCCCGAACTTCCCTTTTGGCCAACAACAAAGCCATAAATGCAAATGCTTCGGCCCACATACAGAGGTGGGCACTCACGTTAGCCGTCTATGACGATAGAATTCAGCACAGACCGGGCACTGAAAACTGCACTGATGCACTCAGCAGGCTCCCACTCGCCACCACTGATGGTCATGGCTGTTGAAGTTTTCGAAAGCGAAGTTTCACCTGTGACATCCCGTCAGATCAAAGTCTGGACAAATAGAGACACGCTACTGTCTTTAGTCAAGAAATGTGTCCTGAATGGGGACTGCTCAGCCACGCACGAGGCATTCCCTGAGGAATTCAAACCATTTAACCTCTTGGCGACCTCGTCCCGTGTGTAGCGTCAGCCATTCAATCTCCTGCTTTTTGTTTCCAAACAGAAATAATGTGCAAGAAAGTCTACTTCACAGCTTGCTCTGCCCGTGCATGCAGATCGACAATGATGAAAACGTGCCATGAGATTCTTTAAGCAAACAGCCTTCCTTTACTTCAGGTGAGTGACTGGAAGAGATGGTTGGTTTCTCGGCAGAGTCAAAACAAAGGATGTAACATTTCATTCAGCTAGCTAATATCACGGCAGGATTCGAACCTTCAATCTTCTGTTAATTTCGCGGTTATAATCGAAGTCAGACGCCTTATCCATTAGGCCACGCGGCCTCTGCCATCAGTGTATATTGTGTTGTTGTGTATATTGGGAGCAAATTCGGGGCAACTGCAATATCAAGGACTGGATTCAGGAAAAGATGAGCATATTTCGAATGAATGAACAGATGCACGGCGATCTGGGTGCGCACCGGCGCAGGCAACCCCAATGTAAATTGGAACACAACAGTTTAACAATTCGGTCATTGCAGCTGAAATCATACTCCTTCTCAAACTATACAGGATGACCCGGGTTTATGAAAAACTCCGTTTTAAAGGGAAAGGTTATGAACCGGAACTGACAACCAGCCCGTTCAAACAGACACAGAATGATCCGGGACTGCAAGGTCATCCCTTTTACCCAGTTGCAGAATGACCCTTGAATGACAACAGTTCCCTTTCAAAAGAATAAAGTGAGATTTCTATCATCCCTGAAGGCAACTCTGCAGTGGGCTCAGGACCAAGCGGGGCAGAGACGGTTATTGAAGCCACACGTGATAGGAAGGAGGAACGGGCGTAAAACCAGCACAAAATGAAATATATATATATTTACAATTTTAAGAAAATAAATGCATTTAAATTTTAATTTTAAAAAATTGAATTTGATTTTTTTAAAATAAATAAATCATTCATTCATAATCTATATATTTTTTGATTGAACGAAGCTGTGTGACTGGAAGAATTTCATTGGAAATGAGTGGGTGCAGTCAATAAATACCCAAACACAGTAAGCCCATGGTGGAAGACAAGCCACGAGGGAAGATGTGGGCTACAAAGGCGATCTTTTAAAGTCGCGTGTGTGTTTCTGCTGGATCTGACAGCAGCTGCTTGTGCTGTGAAAGAGGTCAAATGTAATAGAGCCCTGTGCAGGCGGAACAGAAAAAGCATATTTATTTTGGAAGTTAAAAATTTCGGATTATATATAAATATACACATATATATATATACATGTATAAACAATGTCAGTCAGTCAGTCATGTCTTGTCTTGCCGTGTCTTGGTTTGATTTGATTTGAATGTGAAAATAAGGATGGAGGATATCATCATATCACACAGCTCACAAGCAAGCCCTGGCTAAAATCGCTATATTTCTAACTTGTGTATTTTCCCTTCTTTCAGATGTGGAATAACAAAATCCCACAGCAGATTCTTCTCCCGTCAGAGAGTCCACGAAGGGGTGTTCAATCAAATCAGTACGGTTTCAAGTTGCATGTAAGGCATTTTTCTCACATGACAGTAAGATCGCACAGCACGTTTGCACACACTCTGGCTTACACAAACACACAAACAAACTAAAATTCCTGCACCCTCTAAAGGCAGTATTTGAAATTGGAAATTGGAAATCCGGGATAGACAGCACATCACTTTTAAACAGACACAGAATGATGCGGGGCTGATAGCACACCATTTTAAACAGACAGAGAATGATCTCGTACATACAGCACATCCCCTTAAAAGGGACACGGAAATAGAATGAATAAAAACAGATAAATATGTAAAACTCGGCAGGTCGTGCATATTCTGTGGTGGAAGAATCCGGTTTCACGTTCTGTCGGATAATCGTTCCGATATTTTCGGAAAAATGTAAAGATTACAGATATTTTCAACAAAAATAGCGCGTGGAAAAAATACGCAGCGAGAAAGATCAAATGGGAACGTCTGTGATACAGTGGGACGCAGGAGTGATTAAATAATAAATTGGCCAATGGAGAAAGGCAAAGTGGGTGGTAATCGGGCAATAACGTAACAAAGAATGGTCCAGAGGAGGTGTTAGTGGGATAGCAGAACCATTACCAGACGATGGGAGCGGTGCTTATGATCCGATACATTGAACCTAAAGTTGAGGCCAGAAGACGAGAACATGCCTATAATATAGGGTGTCACCGCCTTTTAATCAGATCAGGCAGCTTTGCCAGCCCGGATTGATTTCCTGTCCGCTTTGAATTCGGCAGCCAAGGGACTAATTCAAAAGGCAGCTTCTCTCATCTTTTCAGCTCTAGAGAAACAGGACGCACTCATATTCAGGGCATTGGTGGAGATTGACGCTGAATGCTTATCCGAACTGAGATGAGCTTATGCGCACAGAGAGGAAGGCAAACTGATCAAGTATTGGCCGGAACCAAACAAGGGTTTAGGTTATCCAACGAGGCACAGAGCCGAGTACCTCTGAGATAATTTAACTTTACTCAGTTTGGCGGGTTTCACTTTGCTCTGGGATTTGGACGCTGTGGGACCATCGGCGCAAAATCACACGTTTTAATGTGAAATATATCTGTTTTCTCACATGTCGAGCGGCTGTGAGAAGCGGAACTTTGTGTAAAAAATGACGGGGCTCGTCCGGGATTTAGCCCGAGACCTCTCGCATTTCAAATGTGATCATTCCTCAGCGAGAATCATACCCCAAGACCAACGAGCCGCCGACAGTGAAAAGCCCAGCTCTCAGATTCTGACGGTAGTGAGAAAAGATATTAGGCCCATCGTGCTTGTGCTGTCCCTCCGGGACCTCTCTAATTAGTCCCCCTCGCCATTGTCCTGCAAATGTTATCCTTTTGACGAATATATTATTACTTTGAGACATGACATGAGAAAAGTACAGCATCCTTGTCAGTAAAAGGGGAATTTGGCGATGAGGTTAAATGCGGCAGTTGGTGAGAGGGGAGCGACCTGTCAAAAGCCCAGCGGGAGATCGAGAGCCAGCGTACCGGTGCAGCTGCAGCGGGAGGGAAAGCAAAATAGAAGTAGAAAGTAATCAAAAAGTGACGTCACAGCCAATGTGGTAAGTGATTGGCTGGTGATTGGTGAGTAGCTTTTCTTTTCTTTATTATATCAGTAAGTGAACTGCAACATTGTTATTACCAATTTAAGTGTATCTAAGGTTGAGGCATGGCAGGAGAGCTCGGTCACGTGATATGCTCCTCCTGTACCATGTGGGAACTCGGGGAGACTTCCGGTGTCCCTGGGCGCTACGTGTGTAGGAAGTGTATCCGCCTCGAGCTCTTGACGGTCCGCGTTGCGGAATTGGAGCTGAGGGTGGATTCACTCTGGAGCATCCACGATGCTGAGAATGACGTGAGTATCACGTGTAGTGAGTTGGTCTTACCGCAGGAGAAGGGTCCACAGCCAGATAGGGAATGGAAGACCAGCAGGAAGAGCAGTGCAAGAAATATAGTGCAGGGGTCCCCTGTGGTCATCCCCCTGCAAAACAGATATACTGCTTTGAGTACTGTTGGGGAGGATGACTCATCAGGGGAGGGCAGCAGCAGCCAAGTTCATGGCACCGTAGGTGGCTCTGCTGCAAAGGAGGGCAGGAAATAGAGTGGGAGCGCGATAGTGATAGGGGATTCGATGGTGAGGGGAATAGATAGGCGTTTCTGCGGACGCAACCGAGACTCCAGGATGGTATGTTGCCTCCCTGGTGCAAGGGTCAAGGATGTCTCGGAGCGGGTGCAGGACATTCTGAAATGGGAGGGAGAACAGCCAGTTGTCGTGGTGCACATTGGTACCAACGACATAGGTAAAAAAAGGGATGAGGTCCTACGAAAAGAATTTAAGGAGCTAGGAGCTAAATTAAAAAGTAGGACCTCAAAAGTAGTAATCTCGGGATTGCTACCAGTGCCACGTGCTAGTCAGAGTAGGAGTCGCAGGATAGCGCAGATGAATACATGGCTTGAGCAGCGGTGCAGCAGGGAGGGATTCAAATTCTTGGGGCATTGGAACCGGTTCTGGGGGAGGTGGGACCAGTACAAACCGGACGGTGTGCACCTGGGCAGGTCCGGAACCAATGTCCTAGGGGGAGTGTTTGCTAGTGCTGTTGGGGAGGAGTTAAACTAATATTGCAGGGGGATGGGACCCTATGCAGGGAGACAGAGGGAGACAAAAATGAGGCAAAAGCAAAAGACAGAAAGGAGATGAGGAAAAGTGGAGGGCAGAGAAACCCAAGGCAAAGAACAAAAAGGGCCACTGTACAGCAAAATTCTAGAAGGACAAAGGGTGTTAAAAAAGCAAGCCTGAAGGCTTTGTGTCTTAATGCAAGGAGTATCCGCAATAAGGTGGATGAATTAACTGTGCAATTAGATGTTACCAAATATGATGTGATTGGGATTACGGAGACGTGGCTCCAGGATGATCAGGGCTGGGAACTCAACATCCAGGGGTATTCAACATTCAGGAAGGATAGAATAAAAGGAAAAGGAGGTGGGGTAGCATTGCTGGTTAAAGAGGAGATTAATGCAATAGTTAGGAAAGACATTAGCTTGGGTGATGTGGAATCTATATGGGTAGAGCTGCAGAACACTAAAGGGCAAAAATCGTTAGTGGGAGTTGTGTACAGACCTCCAAACAGTAGTAGTGATGTTGGGGAGGGCATCAAACAGGAAATTAGGAGTGCATGCAATAAAGGTGCAGCAGTTATAATGGGTGACTTTAATATGCACATAGATTGGGCTAGCCAAACTGGAAGCAATACGGTGGAGGAGGATTTCCTGGAATGCATAAGGGATGGTTTTCTAGACCAATATGTCGAGGAACCAACTAGGGGGGAGGCCATCTTAGACTGGGTGTTGTGTAATGAGAGAGGATTAATTATCAATCTCATTGTGCTAGGCCCCTTGGGGAAGAGTGACCATAATATGGTGGAATTCTGCATTAGGATGGAGAATGAAACAGTTAATTCAGAGACCATGGTCCAGAACTTAAAGAAGGGTAACTTTGAAGGTATGAGGCATGAATTGGCTAAGATAGATTGGCTAATGATACTTAAGGGGTTGACTGTGGATGGGCAATGGCAGACATTTAGAGACGGCATGGATGAATTACAACAATTGTACATTCCTGTCTGGTGTAAAAAAAAGGGAAGGTGGCTCAACCGTGGCTATCGAGGGAAATCAGGGATAGTATTAAAGCCAAGGAAATGGCATACAAATTGGCCAGAAATAGCAGCGAACCTGGGGACTGGGAGAAATTTAGCACTCAGCAGAGGAGGACAAAGGGTTTGATTAGGGCAGGGAAAATGGAGTACGAGAAGAAGCTTGCAGGGAACATTAAGGCGGATTGCAAAAGTTTCTATAGGTATGTAAAGAGAAAAAGGTTAGTAAAGACAAACGTAGCTCCCCTGCAGTCAGAATCAGGGGAAGTCATAACGGGGAACACAGAAATGGCAGACCAATTGAACAAGTACTTTGGTTCAGTATTCACTAAGGAGGACACAAACAACCATCCGGATATAAAAGTGGTCAGAGTGTCTATTAAGGAGGAGGAACTGAGGGAAATCTTTATTAGTCGGGAAATTGTGTTGGGGAAATTGATGGCATTGAAGGCCGATAAATCCCCAGGGCATGATGGACTGCATCCCAGAGTACTTAAGGAGGTGGCCTTGGAAATAGCGGATGCATTGACAGTCATTTTCCAACATTCCATTTAGTCTGGATCAGTTCCTATCGAGTGGAGGGTAGCCAATGTAACCCCACTTTTTAAAAAAGGAGGGAGAGAGAAAGCAGGGAATTATAGACCGGTCAGCCTGACCTCAGTAATGGGTAAAATGATGGAATCAATTATTAAGGATGTCATCGCAGCGCATTTGGAAAATGTTGACATGATCGGTCCAAGTCAGCATGGATTTGTGAAGGGGAGATCATGCTTGACAAATCTTCTGGAATTTTTTGAGGATGTTTCCAATAAAGTGGACAAAGGAGTACCAGTTGATGTGGTATATTTGGACTTTCAGAAGGCTTTCGACAAGGTCCCACACAGGAGATTAATGTGCAAAGTTAAAGCACATGGGATTGGGGGTAGTGTGCTGATGTGGATTGAGAACTGGTTGTCAGACAGGAAGCAAAGAGTAGGAGTAAATGGGTACTTTTCGGAATTGCAGGCAGTGACTAGTGGGGTACCGCAAGGTTCTGTGCTGGGGCCTCAGCTGTTTACATTGTACATTAATGATTTAGACGAGGGGATTAAATGTAGTATCTCCAAATTTGCGGATGACACTAAGTTGGGTGGCAGTGTGAGCTGCGAGGAGGATGCTATGAGGCTACAGAGTGACTTGGATAGGTTAGGTGAGTGGGCAAATGCGTGGCAGATGAAGTATAATGTGGATAAATGTGAGGTTATCCATTTTGGTGTTAAAAACAGAGAGACAGACTATTATCTGAATGGTGACAGATTAGGAAAAGGGAAGGTGCAACGAGACTTGGGTGTCATGGTACATCAGTCATTGAAGGTTGGCATGCAGGTACAGCAGGCGGTTAAAAAAGCAAATGGCATGTTGGCCTTCATAGCGAGGGGATTTGAGTACAGGGGCAGGGAGGTGTTGCTACAGTTGTACAGGGCCTTGGTGAGGCCACACCTGGAGTATTGTGTACAGTTTTGGTCTCCTAACTTGAGGAATGACATTCTTGCTATTGAGGGAGTGCAGCGAAGATTCACCAGACTGATTCCCGGGATGGTGGGACTGACCTATCAAGAAAGACTGGATCAACTGGGCTTGTATTCACTGGAGTTCAGAAGAGTGAGAGGGGACCTCATAGAAAAGTTTAAAATTCTGACGGGTTTGGACAGGTTGGATGCAGGAAGAATGTTCCCAATGTTGGGGAAGTCCAGAACCAGGGGTCACAGTCTAAGGATAAGGGGTAAGCCATTTAGGACCGAGATAAGGAGAAACTTCTTCACCCAGAGAGTGGTGAACCTGTGGAATTCTCTACCACAGGAAGTAGTTGAGGCCAATTCACTAAATATATTCAAAAGGGAGTTAGATGAAATCGTTACTACTCGGGGGATCAAGGGGTATGGCGTGAAAGCAGGAAGTGGGTACTGAAGTTTCATGTTCAGCCATGAACTCATTGAATGGCGGTGCAGGCTAGAAGGGCTGAATGGCCTGCTCCTGCCCCTATTTTCTATGTTTCTATGTTTCTATGAATGATAAAGGGAGGTCAAAGCTGTAAGGCAACGACGATGAAGATGGGATTACGACCCCATGCATTCAGAGCACAATAGATTAACAGTCCATCTCCTTAACCTCTTGGCCACCTCGTCTCTTCAGTAGCGCATCGTCAGCCATTCAATCTCCTGCTTTTTGTATCCAAACAGAAATAATGTGCAATAAAAGTCCACTTCACAGCTTGCTCTGCCCGTGCATGCAGATCGACAATGATGGAAAACGTGCCATTCGATTCTCTAAGCAAATAGCCTTCCTTTACTTCAGGTGAGTGACTGGAAGAGATGGTTGGTTTCTCGGCAGAATCACAACAAAGAATATAAAATTTCTCGCAGCAAGCTAAGTTAAACGCAACAGGACTCGAAGCTGCAATCTTCTGATAACTTCGCGGTTATAATCGAAGTCAGGCGTCTTATCCATTAGACACGTGGCCTCTGCCACCAGTGTACATTGTGTTGTTGTGTATATTGGGAGCAAATTCGGGGCAACTGCAATATTAAGGAGAGGATTTCGGAAAAAATGAGCATATTTCGAGTGAATGAACAGATGCACTGCGATCTGGGTGCGCACAGGCGCAGGCAACCCCAATGTAAATTGGAACACAACAGTTTAACAATTCGGTCATTGCAGCTGAAATCATACTCCTTCTCAAGCTATACAGGATGACCCGGGTTTATGAGAAAATCCGTTTTAAAGGGAAAGATTATGAACCGGAACTAACAACCAGCCCGTTTAAACAGACACAGAATGATCCGGGACTGCATGGACATCCCTTTTACCAAGATGCAGAATGATCCTTGATTGACAGCAGTTCCCTTTTAAAAGAATAAAGTGAGATTTCTATCATCCCTGAAGGCAATTGTGCAGTGGGGCTCAGGACCACGCGGGGCAGAGACGGTTATTGAAGCCACAGGTGATAGACAGGCAGGAAGGAGGGAGGGACGTAAAACCAGCCCAGACTGAAGTATATATATATTCAACATTTTAAGAAAATAAATGCATTTAAATTTTATTTAAAAAAATTGAATTTGATTTGTTTTCAATAAATAAATAATTGATTCATAATCTATATATTTTTTGATTGAACGAAAGCTGTGTGACTAGAAGAATTCCATTGGAAATGAGGGGGTGCAGTCAATAAATACCCAAACACAGTAAGCCCATGGTGGAAGACAAGCCACGAGGGACGATGTGGGCTACAAAGGCGATCTTTTAAAGTCGCGTGTGTCTTTCTGCTGGATCTGACAGCAACTGCTTGTGCTGTGAAAGAGGTCAAATGTAATAGAGCTCGTGCAGCCAGAATAGAAAAAGCATATTTATTTTGGAAGTTAAAAATTTGGGATTATATATAAATATACACATATATATATATATATATATATACATGTATAAAAAAAGTCAGTCAGTCAGTCATGAGGAAGGACATTCCTGCTATTGAGGGAGTGCAGCAAAGGTTCACCAGACTGATTCCTGGGATTGCGGGACTGACCTATCAAGAAAGACTGGATCAACTGGGCTTGTATTCACTGGAGTTCAGAAGAATGAGAGGGGACCTCATAGAAATATTTAAAATTCTGACGGGGTTAGACAGGTTAGATGCAGGAAGAATGTTCCCAATGTTGGGAAGTCCAGAACCAGAGGTCACAGTCTAAGGATAAGGGGTAAGCCATTTAGGACCGAGATGCGGAGGAACTTCTTCACCCAGAGAGTGGTGAACCTGTGGAATTCTCTACCACAGAAAGTTGTTGAGGCCAATTCACTAAATATATTCAAAAAGGAGTTAGATGAGGTCCTTACTACTAGGGGGATCAAGGGGTATGATGAGAAAGCAGGAATGGGGTACTGAAGTTGAATGTTCAGCCATGAACTCATTGAATGGCGGTGCAGGCTAGAAGGGCCGAATGGCCTACTCCTGCACCTATTTTCTATGTTTCTATGTTTCTATGTCTTGTCTTGTCTTGATTTGATTTGAATTTGAAAATATGGATGGAGGATGTCATCATGTCACACAGCCCACACGCAAGCCCTTGCTAAAATCGCTATATTTCGAACTTGTGTATTTTCCCTTCTTTCAGATGTGGAATAGCAAAATCCCACAGCAGATTCTTCTAACGTCAGAGAGTCCACGAAGGAGTGTTCAATCAAATCAGTACGGTTTCAAGTTGCATGTAATGCATTTTTCTCACATGACAGTAAGATCGCACAGCACGTTTGCACACACTCTGGCTTACACAAACACACAAACAAACTAAAATTCCTGCACCCTCCAAAGGCAGGTTTTGAAATTTGAAATTGGAAATCCGGGATAGACAGCACATCGCTTTTAAACGGACACAGAATGATGCGGGGCTGATAGCAGTCCATTTTAAACAGACAGAGAATGATCTCGGACAGACAGCAAATCCCCTTAAAACGGAGACGGAAATAGAATGAATAAAAACAGATAAATATGTAAAACTCGGCAGGTCGTGCAGATTCTGTGGAGGAAGAATCCGGTTTCACGTTCTGTCGGATAATCATTCCGAAATTTTAGGAAAAAGTTAAAGATTACAGATTTTTTCAACAAAAATAGCGCGTGGACAGAAGATGCAGCTAGAAAGGTCAAATAGGAACGTCTGTGATACAGGGGAACGCAGGATTGATTAAATAGTAAATGGCACAATGGAGAAAGGCAAAGTGGGTGGTAATCGGGCAATAACGTAACAAAGGATGGTCCAGAGGAGGTGTTAGTGGGAATAGCAGAACCATTAGACTGGGTGTTGTGTAATGAGAGAGGATTAATTAGCAATCTCATTGTGCGAGGCCCCTTAGGATGGAGAATGAAACAGTTAATTCAGAGACCATGGTCCAGAACTTAAAGAAGGCTAACTTTGAAGGTATGAGGCGTGAATTGGCTAGGATAGATTGGTGAATGATACTTAAGGGGTTGACTGTGGATGGGCAATGGCAGACATTTAGAGACCGCATGGATGAACGACAACAATTGTACATTCCTGTCTGGCTATCAAGGGAAATCAGCGATAGTATAAAAGCCAAGGAAGTGGCATACAAATTGGCCAGAAATAGCAGCGAACCCGGGGACTGGGAGAAATTTAGAACTCAGCAGAGGAGGACAAAGGGTTTGATTAGGGCAGGGAAAATGGAGTACGAGAAGAAGCTTGCAGGGAACATTAAGGCGGATTGCAAAAGTTTCTATAGGTATGTAAAGAGAAAAAGGTTAGTAAAGACAAACGTAGGACCCCTGCAGTCAGAATCAGGGGAAGTCAAAACGGGGAACAAAGAAATGGCAGACCAATTGAACAAGTACTTTGGTTCGGTATTCAGTAAGTAGGACACCAACAACCTTCTGGATATAAAAGGGGTCAGAGGGTCTAGTAAGGAGGAGGAACTGAGGGAAATCTTTAATAGTCGGGAAATTGTGTTGGGGAAATTGATGGGACTAAAGGCCGATAAATCCCCAGGGCCTGATGGACTGCATCCCAGAGTACTTAAGGAGGTGGCCTTGGAAATAGCGGATGCATTGACAGTCATTTTCCAACATTCCATTGACTCTGGATCAGTTCCTATCGAGGGTAGCCAATGTAACCCCACTTTTTAAAAAAGGAGGGAGAGAGAAAACAGGGAATTATAGACCAGTCAGCCTGACATCAGTAGTTGGTAAAATGATGGAATCAATTATTAAGGATGTCATAGCAGTGCATTTGGAAAATGGTGACATGATAGGTCCAAGTCAGCATGGATTTGTGAAAGGGAAATCATGCTTGAAAAACCTTCTGGAATTATTTGAGGATGTTTCCAGTAAAGTGGACAAGGAAGAACCAGTTGATGTGGTATATTTCGACTTTCAGAAGGCTTTCGACAAGGTCCCACACAAGAGATTAATGTGCAAAGTTAAAGCACATGATTTGGGGGTAGTGTGCTGACCTGGATTGAGAACTGGTTGTCAGACAGGAAGCAAAGAGTAGGAGTAAATGGGTACTTTTCAGAATTGCAGGCAGTGACTAGTGGGGTACTGCAAGGTTCTGTGCTGGGGCCTCAGCTGTTTACATTGTACATTAATGATTTAGACGAGGGGATTAAATGTAGTATCTCCAAATTTGCGGATGACACTAAGTTGGGTGGCAGTGTGAGCTGCGAGGAAGATGCTATGAGGCTGCAGAGTGACTTAGATAGGTTAGGTGAGTGGGCAAATGCATGGCAGATGAAGTATAATGTGGATAAATGTGAGGTTATCCACTTTGGTGGTAAAAACAGAGAGACAGACTATTATCTGAATGGTGACACATTCGGAAAAGGGGAGGTGCAACGAGACCTGGGTGTCATGGTACATCAGTCATTGAAGGTTGGCATGCAGGTACAGCAGGCGGTTAAGAAAGCAAATGGCATGTTGGCCTTCATAGCGAGGGGATTTGAGTGCAGGGGCAGAGACGTGTTGCTACAGTTGTACAGGGCCTTGGTGAGGCCACACCTGGATTATTGTGTACAGTTTTGCTCTCCTAACTTGAGGAAGGACATTCTTGCTATTGAGGGGGCGCAGCGAAGATTAACCAGACTGATTCCCGGGATGGTGGGACTGATCTATCAAGAAAGACTGGATCAACTGGGCTTGTATTCACTGGAGTTCAGAAGAATGAGAGGGGACCTCATAGAAACGTTTAAAATTCTGACGGGTTTAGACATGTTAGATGCAGGAAGAATGTTCCCAATGTTGGGGAAGTCCAGAACCAGGGGTCACAGTCGAACGATAAGGGGTAAGCCATTTAGGACCGAGATGAGGAGAAACTTCTTCACCCAGAGAGTGGTGAACCTGTGGAATTCTCTACCACAGAAACTAGTTGAGGCCAATTCACTAAATATATTCAAAAGGGAGTTAGATGAAGCCCTTACTCTTGAGGGATCAAGGGGTATGGCGAGAAAGCAGGAAGGGGGTACTGAATTTGCATGTTCAGCCATGAACTCATTGAATGGCGGTGCAGGCTAGAAGGGCTGAATGTCCTACTCCTGCACCTATTTTCTATGTTTCTATGTTTTCTATGTTTCTATTATCAGACGATGGGAGCTGTGCTTATGATCTGATATGTTGAACCTAAAGTTGAGGCCAGAAGACGAGAACATGCATACAATATAGGGTGTCACCGCCTTTTAATCAGACCAGGCAGCTTGGCCAGCCCAGATTGATTTCCTGTCCGCTTTGAATTCGGCAGCCAAGGGACTAATTCAAAAGCCAGTTTCTCTCATCTTTTCAGCTCTCGAGAAAAAGGACGCTCTCATATTCAGGGCAGAGATGGAGATTGACGCTGAATGTATGCTTATCCCATATGAGGGAGCTTATGCGTACAGAGAGGAAGATATACTGATCAAGTATTGGCCGGAACCAAACAAGGGTTTAGGTTATCCAACGAGTGACAGAGTCGAGTACCTCTGAGATAATTTAACTTTACTCAGTTTGGCGGGTTTCACTTTGCTCTGGGATTTGGAAGCTGTGGGAACATCGACGCAAAATCACACGTTTAAATGTGAAATATGTCTGGTTTCTCACATGTCGAACGGCTGTGAGAAGCGGAACTTTGAGTAAAAAATGGTGGGGTTCGTCCGGGATTTGGCCCGAGACCTCTCGCTTTTCAAATGTGATCATTCCTAAGCGAGAATCATACCCTAAGACCAACGAGCCGCCGACAGTGAAAAGCGCAGCTCTCAGATTCTGACGGTAGTGAGAAAAGATATTAGGCCCATCCTGCTTGTGCTGTCCCTCAGGGACCTATCTAATTAGTCGCCCTCGCCATTGTCCTGCAAATGTTATCCTTTTGATGAATATATTATTACTTTTAGACATGACATGAGCAAAGTGCAGCATCCTTGTCAGTAAAAGGGGAATTTGGCGATGAGGTTAATGTGATTGACAACACGACCAGGGAAGTCAAAGCTTTATCACAACAACGACGAGGATGGGATTCGAAACCAGCGTGCAGAGGGCAATGGATTAGCAGGACTGTGTCCTGAATGGGGACTGAGCAGCCACGTATGGGGCATTCGCTGAGGAATTCAAACCATTTCATCAGGCGCAAGGATGAACTCTCGATTCACGCCGATTGCCTACTATGGGAAACCGTGTCGTCATGCCCCAGATGGGCAGAGAGATGTTCATCAAAGAACTCCACAATGAGCACCTGGGCATTGTCATGATGACGGCAATTGCCAGGTCACACGTTTGGTGGCCAGGGATAGATGCAGACCTGGAACTTTGTGTTCACAGATGCAACATGTTCGCCGCCCATGGTCTACCGGACATCTTGTTCAGCGACAATGGCCCGTGCTTTACAAGCATTGAATTCCAGGAATTCATGGCAGGAAATGGTATCAACCATGTCAGAACGGCACCGTTCAAGCCGGCCTCAAATGGTCAGGCGGAAAGAGCAGTGCAGATAATCAAACAGGGGATGCTCAGAATCCAAGGGGATTCCCTACAAAGCCGCTTATCATGCCTCCTGTTGGCCAATAGATCCCGAACACACTCGCTCACAGGGGTTCCGCCCGCAGAGTTGCTAATGAAATGGACGCTCAAAACCAGGTATCCTATATACACCCCACCATGAAAGATATCGTTGAGAGCAGGCATTAGTCACAATGTGACTACCATGACGGGAATGCGAGGGCGCGATGTATTGATGTCAATGACCCTGTCTTTGTCCTCAACTACGCTGCAGGGCCCAAATGGCTCGCAGGCACTGTGATTGCCAAAGAGGGAAATAGGATTCTGATAGGTAAACTTACCAATGGACAAATATGCCGCAAACACATGGATCAAACAAAAAGGAGGTTCAGCAACCCCATGGAAGAAGCAGAGGAAGAACACGATATAGAGTACACTCCTTCTCAGGTGACCGAACACCGGAACCAAGCGGAGGAGAGCCCAGTAACTGTGGGCAGTCCGGACAGGCCTGAAGCACCGCAAACAGCGGACACTCAGTCCAAGGTCCAACAACTGGAGCACCAACTCAGGCCCTCTACAAGGGAGTGTAAACCACCAGAGAGACTTAACCTGTGATCCCAATAATACTTTGGGGAGAGGTAATGTCATGTATTCAACTGTCATTGTAACCCATGTATAAACTGACCTAAGTTGTACACCGTGAGAACATTGAAGACAAGGGGGTGAACCTGTGGGAGACACTCCTAACCTGGACTTTCAGGTATAAAAGGGGAAGCTCCACCCACCTTCATCACTTCAGTGCTGGCTAATAAATGTTATTCGTCACAGAGTGACCTTCTCTCAAGTATGGGCCTCGTGTGCATTTATACTGTACAGTAAGAACATATTAGACAGATTCTTCAAACTGCCCCGGTTCTGGTCTCTGTAAGAACTCCCAATCTGGATTATTACACTGCGGGGAGTGTCGGGTTAATAAACGGACTGACGCAACAGGAATTCAAAAATAAACTGATATTACTTGCGAGAGAGAATGTGTGACTGAAATCTGAGTCTCAGCCTCTAATATTGCTCTTAATTCGGCAGGCGGTGTAAATGAACAGGTCTAAGAGTGAACCTGCTCATCTGAGAATTCAAAACTTAATCTACAGCTGGAACTCCAAAGGTTCGCACACAAATTTTCAGGAAATAATTACTGATTTAAGTTTAAAGGGAGATGCGTTTGTGCAGCTCTTTCAGAGAGGTTGTAGGTGGCTCTTAAAAGAGCCGTTGTGTTTGGGTTTGATCTCTCAGGACAGCGTATAGTTTTACTTGGAGCTGGTGGACTTGGTCACCACCTTTGTCCCTTCCGACACGGCGTGCTTGGCCAGCTCCCAGGGCAGCAGCAGGCGCACGGCGGTCTGGATCTCCCGGGAGCTGATGGTGCGGCGCTTGTTGTAATGGGCCAGGCGGGAAGCCTCACCAGGATGCGCTCCAAAATATCGTTCACAACCGAGTTCATGATGTCCATGGCCTTGGAGGATATGCCGGTGTCGGGGTGAACCTGCATTATCACTTTGTAGATGTAAATGGAGTAACTCTCTTTCCTCGACTTTCTGCGCTTCTTGCCGCTCTTTGGTATTGTGTTAGTGACCGTTTTCTTGGCGCCTTTCTTGGCAGTTGCTGTTTTCCCCGGTGGTGGGAGCGTGCTCAGCGGCCGCCATGTTGGTCAGGGTGGTCTCACGGCGCATGCACGGTCCTTTGTGCAGGGACAAAGAGTGGGCGGGGCTTCAGGATGTCTGTCAGTTTGATTGGTCACATATTTATGTCCAGCTCCGTGGCCCCTGAAAGGGAGCCTTGTTGTTCTGGTAGTTGTCTGGTGACCCTGGGCCAGAACGCCTCACCCTATTGGGCCAGCCCAGCCCAAGCTAACCCTATTGGGCCAGCCCAGGCTCACCCTATTTGGCCAACACAGTCTCACCCCATTGGGTCAGCACGGGCTCACACTATTGGGCCAGACCGGGCTCACCCAATTGGGCCACCCAGGTTCACCCTATTGGGCCAGCCCGGGTTCACACTATTGGGCCAGCCCTGGTTCACCATATTGGGCCAGCACAAAAGGCCCAGTGACCAGCAGAGAAAATCAGCAGCTCATTGATTTTATTCTCACTCTGCGCACTGTATCCCACCATGTTCGCTGGAAATGATGAATACCATCGGCCTTTGAATGTGGAAGGCGAAACATTTTTCTGTTCTGTCTGTGGGAAAATATTTCAAACATCAGTGTGACTGGAAAAGCACCGACAGACACACAGCCTTCCCGAGTGACAATGTTCCAGTGCACTGACTGTGGAAAGAGCTTCAACCAGTTACACAGCCTGAAAAACATCACACCATTCACAGCGGGGAGAAACTACATGTGTTCTGTGTGTGGACGAAACTTCAACTGATCGTCCAACCTGGAGAAACACAAGGACACCTGCTCCATGGAGAAATCATGGAAATGTGGAAACTGTGGGAAGGGATTCAGTTCCCCGACTGATCTAGAAATCCATCGTCGCAGTCACACGGGGGAGTGACCATTCACCTGCTCTGTGTGTGGTCAAGGTTTCACTCAGTCTTCTGATCTCCTGAAACTACAGCGAGTTCACACTGGGGAAGTGTGGGAAGGGATTACTCAGTCATTTGAATTGCGAGTTCGCAAGTGACTGCAGGGGTTGGGTTCTACTGTTATTACTGCTGTTAATCACGTCCTGACTGAATCGTGTTCATTCTGTGAGTTGGGAATTGTTTCTGCAGATGTTAATCACCCATAAAACTGGGCTGGAGTTTACTATTTTGATATTTCAAATAACACAGTGTGTCGATACTTGATGTCTCCATGATAAGAGGAGACAAACTGATGTCCTGTTAATGACTGCTTCATTTTGCGCCTTTACTCCTTTATAAACATAAGAACATAAGAACATAAGAATTAGGAACAGGAGTAGGCCATCTAGCTGCTCGAGCCTGTGTCGCCATTCAACAAGATTATGGCTGATCCGGCCGTGGTTTCAGCTCCACTTACCCACCCGCTCCCCAGAACCCTTAATTCCCTTATTGGTTAAAAATCTATCCATCTGTGACTTGAATACATTCAATGATCTAGCCTCAACTGCTTCCTTGGGCAGAGAATTCCACACATTCACAACCCTCTGGGAGAAGAAATTCCTTCTCAACTCATTTTTAAATTGGCTCCACTTTATTTTGAGGCTGTGCCCCCGAGTTCTAGTCTCCCCGACCAGTGGAAACAACCTCTCCGCCTCTCTCTTGTCTATCCCTTTCATTATTTTAAATGTTTCGATAAGATCAACCCTCATCCTTCTGAATTCCAACGAGTAAAGACCCAGTCTACTCAATCTATCATCATAAGGTAACCCCCTCATCTCCGGAATCAGCCTAGTGAATCGTCTCTGTACCCTCTCCAAAGCTAGTTTATCCTTCCTTAAGTAAGGTGACCAAAACTGCACGCAGTACTCCAGGTGCGGCCTCACCAATACCCTATACAGTTGCAGAAGGAACTCCCTGCTTTTGTACTCCATCCCTCTCACATTGAAGGCCAACATTCTATTCGCCTTCCTGATTACCTGTTGCACCTGCAAACAAACTTTTTGGGATTCATGAACAAGGACCCCCAGGTCCCTCTGCACCGCAGCATGTTGTAATTTCTCCCCATTCAAATAATATTCCCTTTTACTGTTTTTTTTAACAAGATGGATGACCTCACACTTTCCGACATTGTATTCCATCTGCCAAACCTTAGCCCATTCGCTTAACCTATCTAAATCTCTTTGCAGCCTCTCTATGTCCTCTACACAACCCGCTTTCCCACCAATCTTTGTGTCATCTGCAAATTTTGTTGCACTGCACTGTGTCCCCTCTTCCAGGTCATCTATGTATATTGTAAACAGTTGTGGTCCCAGCACCGATCCCTGTGGCACACCACTAACCACTGATTTCCAACCCGAAAAGGACCCATTTATCCCGAATCTCTGCTTTCTGTTAGCCAGCCAATTTTCTATCCATGCTAATACATTTTCACTGACTCCGTGTACCTTTATCTTCTGCAGTAACCTTTTGCATGGCACCTTATCGAATGCCTTTTGAAAATCTAAATACACCACATCCATCGGTACGCCTCTATCCACCATGCTCGTTATATCCTCAAATAATTCCAGTAAATTAGTTAAACATGATTTCCCCTTCATGAATCCATGTTACGTCTGCTTGATTGCACTATTCCTATCTGGATGTCCCGCTATTTCTTCGTTAATGATAGTTTCAAGCATTTGCCCCACTACAGATGTTAAACTATCCGGCCTATAGTTCCCTGCCTTTTGTCTGCCCCCTTTTTTAAACAGAGGCTTTACATTAGCTGCTTTCCAATCCTCTGGTACCTCCCCAGAGTCCAGAGAATTTTGGTAGATTATAACGACTGCACCTGCAATAAACTTTTAATTCCCTGGGATGCATTTCATCAGGACCAGGGGACTTGTCTACCTTGAGTCCCATTAACCTGTCCAGTACTATCTCCCTAGTGATAGTGATTGTCTCAAGGTCCTCCCTTCCCACATTCCTGTGACAAGCAATTTCTGCCATGGTTTCTGTGTCTTCCACTGTGAAGACCGAGGCAAAATAATTGTTTAAGGTCTTAGCCATTTCCACATTTCCCATTATTAAATCCCCTTCTCATCTTCTAACGGACCAATATTTACTTTAGTCACTCTTTTCCGTTTTATATCCCTGTTAAAGCTTTTACGTTCCGTTTTTATGTTTTGCGCATGTTTACCTTCGTACTCTATCTTTCCTTTCTTTATTGATTTCTTAGTCATTCTTTGCTGTCGTTTAAAATTTTCCCATTCTTCTATTTTCCCACTAACCTTGGCCACCTTATACGCATTGGTTTTTAATCTGATACTCTCCTTTATTTCCTTGGTTTTCAACAGATGGTTATCACTTCTCTACCGCACTTCTTTTTCACTGGAATATATTTTTGTTGAGCACTATGAAAGAGCTCCTTAAAAGTCCTCCACTGTTCCTCAATTGTGCCACCATTTAGTCTGTGTTTCCAGTCTATTTTAGCCAACTCTGCCCTCATCCCACTGTAGTCCCCTTTGTTTAAGCATAGTACGCTCGTTTGAGACATTACTTCCTCACTCTCAATCTGTATTACAAATTCAACCATACTGTGATCCCTCATTCCGAGAGGATCTTTTACTAGGAGATCGTTTATTATTCCTGTCTCAATACACAGGATCAGATCTAAGATAACTTGCTCCCTTGTAGGTTCTGTATCATACTGTTCTAAGAAACAATCCCGTATGAATTCTATGAATTCCTCCTCCAGGCTACCCTGTGCGATTTGATTTGACCAATCGATATGTAGGTTAAAATCCCCCATGATTACTGCCGTTCCTTTTTCACATCCCTCCATTATTCCCTTGATTATTGCCCGCCCCACCATGAAGTTATTATTTGGGGGCCTATAAACTATGCCAACCAGTGACTTTTTCCCCTTACTATCTCTAATCTCCACCCACAATGATTCAACATTTTGTTCATTAGAGCCAATATCGTCTCTCACAACTGCCCTGATATCATCCTTTATTAACAGAGCTACCCCAACTCCTTGCCCTTCTTGTCTATCTTTCCGAATCGTCAGATACCCCTGTATGTTCAATTCCAAATCTTGGCCAACCTCCAAGCACGCTTCTGTAATGGCTACAAAATCATACCCATTTGTAATGATTTGTGCCGTCAACTCTTACTTTATTTCAAATGCTGCGTGCGTTTAGGTAGACCATTTTAATACCAGTTTTTAAACCATGATTTTTAGTTTTGACCCCTCCTGCAGCCCCTTTACAATCAGTGGCCCTTTTTGTTTTTGGCCTTAGGTTTCTCTGCCCTCTACTTTTACTCATCTACTTTCTGTCTTTTGCATTTGTCTCCTTTTTGTTTCCCTCTGTCTCCCTGCATTGCTTCCCATTCCCCTGCCATATTAGTTTAACTCCTCCCCAACAGCACGAGCAAACACTCCCCCTCGGACATTGGTTCTGGTCCTGCCCAGGTGCAGACCGCCCGGTTTGTACTGGTCCACCTCCCCCAGAACCGGTTCCAATGCCCCAGCAATTTGAATCCCTCCCTGCTGCTCCACTGCTCAAGCCACGTATTCATCTGAGCTATCCTGCGATTCCTACTCTGACTAGCACGTGGCACTGGTAGCAATCCCGAGATTACTACTTTTGAGGTCCTACGTTTTAATTTAGCTCCTAGCTCCTTAAATTCGTCTCGTAGGACCTCATCCCTTTTTTTGACCAAATCATTGGTACCAATGTGCACCACGACAACTGGCTGTTCACGCTCCCTTTTCAGAATGTCCTGCACCCCTCCGAGACATCCTTGACCCTTGCACCAGGGAGGCAACATACCATCCTGGAGTCTCGGTTGCGGCTGCAGCAACGCCTATCTATTCCCCTTAAAATCGAATCCACTATCACTATCGTTCTCCCTCTGTTTTTCCTGCCCTCCTAGGCAGCAGAGCCAGCCACGGTGCCATGAACTTGGCTGCTGCTGCCCTCCCCTGGTGAGTCATCCCCCTCAATAGTACTCAAAACGGTGTATCTATTTTGCAGGACGATGACCGCAGGGGACCCCTGCACTACCTTCCTTGCACTGCTCTTCCTGCTGGACTTCCATTCCAGAGCTGGCTGTGGACCCTTCACCTGCAGTAAGACCAACTCACTAAACGTGCTATTCACGTCATTCTCAGCATCGTGGATGCTCCAGAGTGAATCCACCCTCAGCTCCAATCCGTAACGCGATCCGTCAGGAGCTGGAGGCGGATACATTTTCTGCACACGTAGTCGTCAGGGACACTGGAAGTGTCCGAGTTCCCACATGGTACAGGATAAGCATATCACGTGACCGAGCTCTCCTGCCATGAATTAACCCTTAGATACACTTAAATTGGCAACAACAATGCTAAAGTTTACTCACTGATATAGAGGAGAAAAAAGAAAAAATACTCACCAATCACCAGCCAATCAATTACCCCCTTGGGTGTGACGTCACCTTTCTGTTTCTTTCTACTTCTTTTTTGCCTTCTCCCTGTAGCTGCACAAGCTCCACCTTTATAGGCCTGTCGCCAACCCCGGACTCGCGCTGCTCCGAGCTCCCGCCTCCTTGACTGACTGCTCTAGATCGTTGCATTCCTCAGACCTATGGTTACTCTCAGGACAAGTCCCAGTTCCACATACCGTCCAGAGTTCCTTGATGTCCAGGGTAGGGATAGCTAACACGCCCAGAATCACTAAACACAAAATCCAGTCTGTTAATCACTTACACATACTGGAATGTTCGTGTGCCCACAGCATCTCTCTCACCTTCAATGTGTGAATAGAGTATTACACCTGCAAAGCTGGTTTCAATTTAAATTTTAATCCACACAGTAAATGTATTTTTAAAAATATCTACAAGTAAACCGATCACATCAACTAATTGGCAAAGGTTTACAGTCAATTAGATGAACAAGCAAAAACATCATGGCCCAATAACCCAGCTCTATATTCACAGGAGAAAGTCTGTTATCTAAGGCCTCCAATGTCAGTTGGTGAGATGAGAGACTGAATCTCTTTCCACACTCAGCTAGTAAACGGTCTCTCCCTGGTGTGTTTCCACCCGACACACATCTGCATCCATTCCCACTGTCCCCACATTTACAGTGTTCAGTCAGCTGGGCACACGGGTGTCACAGGTTGACGAACGGTTGAAGTTCCATCCACACAAAGAACATGTGTCCCGTTTCTCACCGCTGTGTTTGGTGTTTTTCCAAAGGCTGATGATAAGGTGATCCTGTTGAATCCAGTGAATCTCTCGAATCTTGACGTGATGTTTAGTTTGAGTTACCAAGCTGAAGATCCTCCCCTTCTAATACCCTGCAAATGAAGTTACAAACGTTGTTACTTTAAGTACAGGATAGAAATTCAGAACAGGCAAGTCCAGATTCTATACGAAATTCTGTCCCCTCCTGTCCCTCCAAAGCTGTAAATTCCTTATTCTAGACACTCTCCCTCCAGGCTTACTGTCCAAAATCAACTGCGAGTTACTTTCTCCAGGAAGTGCTAAATCTGGCTGGGTGCAATTCCACAGACATTTGTTAACCTCTGGTGCCTCATCATCAGTCGACTCAGTGAGTGTCAGCAGGATTTCCACTGTGGTAGGCATCAGAGCCGAGTCCAATCCTACCCTCAAATGACATCCATACACTTCCCAATTAATATCACTGGATCAGTATCAAGAGCTATTGCAGTGGCTAATTTTTACTCATATTTAGCGCAGTGGTACTGAGGACAATTATAACCCATGAACTGCTGCCTTGGCTGAGATCAACTAACAGCCCTGATCAAGGTCCGAACTTGGCACTTTCCCAGTCAGTATTTCAGAGTGCTCTAAAACTTTTTTTTTGGGAGGGGGGGGGGGGAGGGAGGTTTAGAAAGAATATTTTGAAACACATTTTGGTCCACCTTTAAACAAAACCTTCGTCAAACTGCACAATTCTGAAATCTTTCCAAATTAGACAAGCAAGTCAAATGGATTATAAAAACAATGTGACATTTTAGAAAGCCTCAACTCACTGAAATAGACAGCTTTACAATCACAGCACAGTACAGAAGGGAGCGATTCTTAATGGGAGCTCGGTTCATGAAGTCCTCCGAAACTTCAAGATAGACTGGACTGTTCCTTTAAGTATAAATAGGCAAAGAAAAGGGCATCCCTGTGCCTTTAAATATCTGCCCCATGTCCAAGGGCAGTGGGAGGAGCATCGGTGCGCGATCTCTTTATATCCTGATGCAGCAAGCACAAACGGATGGGTTCCCGCAGGGTCCTAAGAACTATTTAAATATTTAACATCTGGTTAAGTCGAACAACTGAAAAGAATGCACGCGGAGTCGATGCTATGTGTGTGTGTGTGTGTAAACAAAACACATCATTCTAAATGTTTGCTTGTCAATTCCACAGAGATAAGCTATTATCTTCACAAGTTATTATCCAGCATTTTATTTCCTATTATTTACAATGTAATTGCAGAGTGTTTAATTCCTCTTCCATTTATTGATGACCCATTGTCTTGTGTGCTCTTGTTTAGAAAGTGATGTCACAATGACCATTCCGTTACCAAGGTGACCATCTGTCCGCAGTATTCAGTGTGAAAGGGGATTAAATCTCACCGAGGGTAATGAACAACCACCCACCAGACTCTGCACTTTATTGTCCAGTGATCACCTCACCATCACACAGCAGCTCCGCAGATTTACCTCCAGTGTGGATGACTTGTGTAAGTGATGTTAAAAATGAAATTGTAGGGGTAAAAGAGGATTTGGGTGAGGGGTTTGGAAAGTAGGGTTGAAAGAGGAATTGGTGTGATGGTGTGAGAGAAATGGGGGGATTGTGGAGTTGGGGTGAGGGGTTTGAGAGTAGGGCTGAAGATGGTGTATAAGTGAGGGGGATTTACTGCCCATTACATGTCTCTGTTGAACTATGATGGGGTATCTCTTTCCTTTAAAATGTTTTGTATGGTGTGTTTCACTGAAGTTAGACGTGGGGCTGCAGTTCCTTGTAGGCACGGAACTGTTTCTGTTGAATTAATGCGGGCATGGGAATAGATTTGAGTGGGATCATTCTGTGCTGAATGCGATGCTGGGCTGTGGGTTTTCCCTCAGTCCCAGTGACGAGGTGCCATTGACACCTTATCCAGGGACCGCTTACATTGTGACACCAAATCCAGGGACCACATACATTGTGACTCCAAATCCGGGGACCACTTACATTGAGGCATCAAATCCAAGGACGACTTGCACTGATGCATCAAAGCCAGCGAATCCTTACACTGAGGGACCAGTTACAATGAGACATCAAATCCAGGATGAATTACACCGTGACACCAAATTGAGGGATTACTTACACTGTGACATCAAATCCAGGGACCACTTGCACTGAGACGACAACATTACATAGGATATACGGCACAGAAATGGACCATTTGGACTAACCAGTCCATGCAGTTGTTTTTGCTCTGTTTGGGAATTAGAGAGCCTCAGTATGGGGAATGGCCATGCCGGTGAAAACAGCTCTAGTTAGGGTGAAAGGTGGGTAATGAATGAAAACATCATGGTGGAATCATACGGTGACTGGTGGGGCCAGGTGACAGATTATTGTCAGAAGCCCTTTTCAGGCAGGCTGATGATTAGATGTAACCAGCACAACAACTGTATCCATCTGTTATTGTCCCAAAATCCCCAAATCTAATCTCACTAATTTATGTTTCTGTGAGAAATGTAGAGATGCGAAAGAAAGGTGGAAATGAGGCTTGCACAGGAAAGAAGGTTGCTAGAATGAATACATTGTGAGGCTGTTTTGTGACTCAGCTCTGTGAGGTTAAAAACATGAAATGGAAAAGGGCACATCCAGTGATACTTATATTGCCAATAGTGCTTTCTAAGTTAATCACTAAATCCTAAGCCGAATATCCTATTGACTATCCCAATCACTAATCCTAATCCTAACAATTAACCACAAACCACACACCTAACCCCTAAACCTACATCTAAACCCAGCACCTAACCAAGGCTAAGAACATAAGAAAAAGCTGCAGAAGTAGGCCATCAAGCTCCTTGAGTCCACGCCACCATTCAATAAGATCATGGCTGATATGATCTTGGCCTCAATTCTACTACCCTGCCCTCTCCCCATAACCCTTGACTCCCCTATCTTTCAAAAAACAGTCTATCTGCAACTTAAATATATTCAATGATCCAGCCTCCATTGCTCTCTGCGGCAGAGAATTTCAAAGATTCACGACCCTCAGAGAGAAGAAATTCCTGCTCATTTCCGTTTTAAATGGGTGACCCCTTATGCTCAGACTGTGCCACCTAGTTCTAGATCCCCCACAATAGGAAACAGAGCTTAGTGGGGAAGCTAAAGAACTGATAAAGGAAGTGTTTAAACAATTATTTTGATGCAAAAAATACTGCAACAAGTTTGCAACAAGTAATTGTAATCAACTAACTCATCAAAATTAGCAAAGACAATTACAAAGATTTCAACATTTCAAAGTTGATCACAAGCAGTATGTGTGGAGATCTATTAACCGCTTTCAAAAATTGTTAAACAATCCATAAAATAACAGATTTACAGCCTTACGCAAGATAGTTCTTTCAAGCGGTGGTTTAAAAGAATTTCAAATGAGTGTAAAGTGAGACACGCCGGTTCAGTCTGAGACACCCACAAGCCGTATACTGAAACGAAACAAGTTTGGGATTTGATGTGGTAAACGATAAACTGGGTGAGAAGTGAAACAATCTAGAGAAAGAAAAGGCCCAAAATGGAAGGGAAGGAAACATTAATTTGTCTCTCAATATGGAGAAATCACATATTGGACAGACGATGTTTGAAACAATACTGAGACAGAACATTAATCTCCAGCTCAGGTACAGGGTTATTCAGAGCAGCAGAAACAAAGGCGAAGTGCCAGAATGAACATGGTTCAGTGCCCAATGGGAGCCCAGTAAATCCTGCTCCATTCTCTCACGTGGTCTTTGCTATTTACCCAGCATTCCCCGCGACGGAGGACGTGCCGAACCCAGACTACAGGGGCCCGGTACGCATGCGCAGGACCTGGCTGTATTTGGAGCATGCGCGGTGCGTGTAATGGCGGATAAGACATGGTGAGTACTGCTCCGCAAAAGAGCTCACAGGACGCGGGGGGGAGGTGAGTAATGGACCAGCGGGTAGCCAGGGAGGCTTCATAAACAACTGGTGCCGGCCAGAACCCCGGAATAATAACCGGAATATCGGCGACTGCAGCCTCGAGCCTTTCTCCCGGTCACAGGCCCAGAGTAACAGCGGCCATCTTTGTAGAGGAAGGTAGGCTCAGTTCTCCGCCATCTAGGTTCAGTGAGCAACAAAGCGCATGCGCGGCCATCTTGGTAAAGTAACAACTTAGTTAATCTCGTTCTTCACACCTCAGATTTCTCACCAATTCCTAAAGGCGCTGCTCAGTGCGAAGCTTCTGGTTACGTCCTGGACGATTGTAACAGGCAAGCCCCAGAGCTGTTCACTCCCAGGGTTAGAATCACCAGGAACAGTCTCAGGGTTAGAGTCCCCATGTACAGTCCCAGGGTTATTATCTCATAAGAACATAATAACATAAGAAATAGGAGCAGGAGTGGATCATTTGGCCCTTGGATCCTGCTCTGCCATTCAATAAGATCATGTGATCTGATCATGAACTCAGGTCCACTTCTCTGCCCGCTCCCCATAACCCTTTCTCCCTTATCGCTGAAAAATCTGTCTATCTCTGCCTTAAATATATTCAATGACCCAGCCTCCACAGCTCTCTGGGGCAGAGAATTCCATAGATTTACCCTCTGAACGAAGACATTTCTCATTTCAGTTTTAAATGGGTGACCCCTTATTCTGAGATTATGTGAGTTTTAGTTTACTCGATGAGTGGCAATATCCTCTCTGGATCCACCTTGTCGAGTCCCCTTGTTATCATATGTTTCGAGAAGATCACCTCTCATTCTTTTGAACTCCAAAGTGTATCAGCCCAACCTTCTCAACATATCCTCATCAGACAACCCCCTCATCGCCGGAATCAACCTCTGAACAGCCTCCAATGCAAGTATATCCTTCCTTAAATATACAGACCAAAAGTGCATGCAGTATTCCAGGTGTGGTCTCACCAATACCCTGTACAGTTGTAGTAGGACTTCTCTGCTTTTATACTCTATCCCCCTTAAAATAAAGGCCAACATTCCATTTGCCTTCCTGATTACTTGCTGTACCTGCATACTAACTTTTAGTGTTTTATGCACAAACACCCTCAGGTCTCTCTGTCCTGTAACACTTTGCAATTTTTCTCCATTTAAATTATAATTTGCTTTTCTATTATTTCTGCCGAAGTATATAATCTCACATTTTCCCACGTTTTACTCCATCTGACAAATTTTTGCCCACTCATTTAGCCTGTCTATATCCCTTTGCAGATTGTTTGTGTCCTCAATTTGCTTTCTCACCCACCTTTGTACCATTTGCAAACTTGGCAATATTACACTCGGTCCCTTCTTCCAAGTCATTAATATAGATTGTAAATAGTTGAGGACCCAGCACCGATACCTGCGGCACCCCACTAATCACCATTTGCCAACCGTAAAAAGACCCATTTATCCCGACTCTCTGTTTTCTGTTAGTTAGCCTATCCTCTATCCATGCTAATATACTGCCCCCAACCCAGTGAGCTTTTATGTTGTGCAGTAACCTCTTATATGACACCTTATCAAATGCCTTATGGAAATACAAAAACACCACATCCACTGGTTCCGCCTTATCCATCCTACTCATTGCATCCACAAAGAACTCCAGCAAACTTGTCAAACATGATTTCCCTTTCATAAAGCCATGCTGACTCTGCTTGATTGAATCCTGCTTTTCCAAATGTCCCACTACTGCTTCCTTAATAATGGTCTCCAGCACTTTCCCAATGACAGATGTTAGGCTAACTGGTCTATAGTTTCCTGCTCTTTGTCTGCCTCTTTTTTTAAATAGAGATGTTACATTTGTGGTTTTCCAATCTGCTGGGACTGCCCCAGAATCCAGGAAATTTTGGTAGATTACAACCAATGTGTCCACATGCTCTGCAGGCACTTCTCTTAAGAGCCGAGGATGTAAGCCATCAGGGCAAGGTGACTTGTCTGCTTTTAGTCCCTTTATTTTACCGACTACTAGTTCATTATGAATAGTGATTGTATTAGGTTCCTGCCTCATGAAAGCACCATGATTATCCACTTCGGTATTACTCTCAGTGACCGAGTGTTTTACTCTAATTAAACTGATCTTGGACTGTTTCTGTCAGATACTAACTTCTGCACGGTCTCAGCAAACACTCCCACTCCCTCGTCCCTCTGATGTTTCTGCACGATTGCTTTGTGAAGACGGGCTCATGGAGAGCAACACTCTGCACAGAATTATCCCAAATTTGGCATCTCCAAGGGACAAGGCTCCCAGCTTTAATCATTCTCTGTCCTTTCCCCCCAGGCCCAGTTCCTTTGCTCAGATTCTGATAAAAGTAAATTGGGAAAAGTGCACTTTGATTTTTACAGATTGAATTATTGCAGAGAGCTGCGCATGCGCGGTTCAGCCTCGCCCCCTGTGTCAATTTCAAGTGAGCAGAAGAGAGCATGTGCCCTCCCCTCCCCCAGCACTGCCTGTAACCGCCATTCACTCAGTGAGCGGAAGAAGATGGTTGTACAGGGCCTTGGTGAGGCCCCACCTGGAATATTGTGTTCTGTTTTGGTCTCTTAATCTGAGGAAGGACGTTCTGGCTATTGAGGGAGAGCAGTGAAGGTTCACCAGGCTGATTCCAGGGATGGCTGGGCTGTCATATGAGGAGAGACTGGATCAACTGGGCCTTTAATCACTGGAGTTTAGAAGGATGAGAGGGGATCTCATAGAAACATATAAGATTCTGACTGGACTAGACAGGCTAGATGCAGGAAGAATGTTCACAATGTTGGGGAAGTCCAGAACCAGGGGACACAGTCTTAGGATAAGGGGCAGGCCGTTTAGGACTGAGATGAGGAGAAACTTCTTCACTCAGAGAGTTGTTAACCTGTGGAATTCCCTGCCACAGAGAGTTGTTGATGCCAGTTCATTGAATATATTCAAGAGGGAGTTAGATATGGCCCTTACAGCGAAAGGGATCAAAGGGTATGGAGAGAAAGCAGGAAAGGGGTACTGAATGAATGATCAGCCATGATCTTATTGAATGGCGGTGCAGGCTCGAAGGGCCGAATGGCCTACTCCTTCACCTATTTTCTATGTTTCCACGTTTCTAAAACAGCCAGGAATGGAGACACTGTGACCCGGGGTAAGGCAGTGAGCAGCAGCCTCCTTACAGCAGCGCAGTGCTTTGGGAGCGTGTCCGAAGATGGGCTCAGAGATCGGCATTGAGTCCGGGGGGGAAGTTCAGGGGGAGTCGGGGGCTGTGTGTAAGAGGCAGAGTGGAGCAAGAACCAGTCTCAGTGTGTGGTGTGAGTCAGGGAAGGGAAAGGCCATTCTCGGGCTGTGTGTGGACAGTGTGTGTCCAGGGTAAGGGAGATAGAATGGTCAGAATCACCTATTTACAATCTGCTGCTTTCTCTCTCCAAACCAGTAGTGAACGTTCCTGGTTTAGTTTCCTCAGCGGCTGTGTGTAAGAGGCAGAATGGAGCAGGAACTAGTTGTGGAACATGATGTGAGTGGGGGAAGTGAGAGCCCATTCTCGGGCTGTGTGTGGACAGTGTAAGGTAACAGAGAAAGTAAACCACCTCTCTCTTTCAAATCATTGCTGCTTTCTTTCTCCAAATCAGTAGTGAATGTTCCTGATTCAGTTCCAATGTCTGTTGTTCTTGGGCAGTGAGCAGTGGAAACACAGCCTGACAGTGAGGATGTGAGGAGTTTCACAAAGTGCATCTATTGCAGGCACCAGGAGAGGAGTGTGGGAGAAGATATTTTAAAGACGGGTCATGTTGTTTTGGTGAGTTGAGTTCTTCAGAACCGTGTTGCTGATGATTGAGAGCTACATTGTCACTCCCTCAGATACATCATATTCTCCCCGCATCCATATCTCAGAACTAATAATGTTCTCGTATTATTCTCAGATCAAAATTCTTGAACCAGCCAGAATAAATGTGAGCTTTCCTCCACCTGGAACACAAGGAACAGTGCAGGCAGCTCCTTCTCACAAACAGTAAGTAGATTATCACTCACAGAGCGCAGAGACACAGAACTGGCCTCAATCCTATTGTCACAGACAGCAGAACCTGTCAGTCCCACAGTGATCTGAAGTGGCAGAGTTACATTGTGAATCTTACAGCCACATGGAGCAGTAGAATCAGATGCTGTTTCACCATTGAAACAGATCACACTGACAGGTACATTAAACACCCACACTCACTTGCCAGAAACTGGCAGGTAGAGAATAAAAGACAATCATCTATCAGAAAAAAATGTCAAATAGAACGTATAAACCACACTCGTATATCAGAAGCTGATGGGTACAGAGCAAAAGCCATATTCATGTTTCAGAATCTGTCGGATTCTGTATTTAACCCCCCGAACATACCAGAAGATGACAGGTGCAGAATAAAACCCACATTCCCGTACCACAGACCGACAGATACAGTACACAACACACACCCACATATATGAAAGTGACAGTAACAGAATAAAATCCCCACTTGCATACCAGAGAGTGATCGGTAAAGTGTAAATCCCATGTGCACAGATCGGAAAACTGAAAGGCTGTAAGTAAAATTGTTACTTGAATCGCAGAAACTGATAAGGGCAGAGTAAAACCCACACCCACATATCAGAAAAATGACACATAGAAGGCAAAATCTTCACTCACATATCAGAGAAATACAGATAAAAAGTAAAATTGATTCTCACGTTCACATACCAGAGACTGGCAAATACAGAGTACATTCCACACTCACATAGCAGGAACTGACAGGTGCAGTCTAAAACACACAATCAAGTAACAGGAACAAATAGGTACAGACTACCATAGCAGAAACTGAGATGGACAGATTAAACCTCAACATACAACAAAACCCGACAGTTACAGAAAAATACACACACTTGCATATCAGAGACTGAGAGATACAGTATAAAATCCACACTCACATATCAGAGGCTGACATTTTAAAATCCATATTCCCATAACATAAATTGACAGATACAGTGACATGCCCATACTCACGAACCAGGAATTGACAGGTACAGGGTAAAGATCTCTCTTTCATTCCAGAAACTGACAGGTACAAAGGAAAGCCCACTCACAATTAAGCAGAAACAGGCAGGTATAGAGTAAGGCCCACAATCACATATCAGAACTTGACAGGTGCAGCATAAAACCCAGACTCCCAAAACAGAAATGGAGTGATACAGAGAAAGGCCCACACTCACATAGCAGAGATAGAAAGATACAGAGTGAAACTCAGACTCATTGACCAGAGACCGACAGATTAAGCATAAACACTCCCCTCCATATCACAAATTGACAGAGTATTCGTTTTATTTTCTAACTATCAGGAATTGGGGGAAGATAGTAAAACAATACTAACATACTGGAGAATGCCGAATATGGAGTAGAGCTCACATTCACATAACAGAGATGGACAGATACAGCACAGAACACACACTCACACACCAGGAATGGAAAGATACATAGAAAATAGGTGCAGGAGCAAGCCATTTCGCCCTTCGAGCCTGCACTGCCATTCAATATGATCATGGCTGATCATGCAATTTCAGTACCCCACTCCCGCTTTCTCTCCATACCCCCTGATCCCCTTAGCCGTAAAGACCACATCTAACTCCCTCTTGAATATATCCAACAAACTGGACTCCACAACTTTCTGTGGTAGTGTACTGCACAGGTTTCCACTCTCTGGGTGAAAAGGTTTCTCCTCATAGCAGTCTGTTATGGCTTATCCCTTATCCTTAGATTGTGACCCCAGGTTCTGTACTTCCCCAACATTGGGAATATTCTTCCTGCATCTAACCTGTCCAGTCCTGTCTTAATTTTACATGTTTCTATGAAATCCCCTCTCATTCTTCTAAATTTCAGTGAGTATAAGCCTAGCCGATCCAATCTTTCTTCATATGTCAGTCCTGCCATCCCGGGAATCAGTCTGGTGAACCTTCGCTGCACTCTCTCAATAGCAAGCACGTCCTTGCTCAGATTAAGAGACCAAAACTGCACACAATACTCAAGGTGTGGTCTCACCAAGGCCCTGTACAATTGCAGTAAGACCTCCCTGCTCCTATACTCAAATCCTCTCGCTATGAAGGCTAGCATGCCATTTGCTTTCTTTGCTGCCTGCCGTACCTGCATGCCTACCTTCAGTGACTTGATGTACCATGACACCCAGGTCTCTCTGCACCTCCCATTTTACTAATCTGTCACCATTCAGATAATAATCTGCCTTCCTGTTTTTGCCACCAAAGTGGATAACCTCACATTTATCCACACTATACTGCATCTGCCATGCAATTGCCCATTCACCTAACCTGTCCAATTCATCCTTCAGCCTCTTAGCATCTTCCTCACAGCTCACACTGCCACCCAGCTTAGTGTCATCTGCAAACTTGGAGATATTACACTCAATTCCTTCCTTTAAATCATTGATGTATATTGCAAATAACTGAGATCCCAGCACTAAACCTTGCGGCATCCTACTAGTCACTGCCTGCCATTCTGAGAAGGACCCGTTTATTCCCACTCTTTGCTTCCTGTCTGCCAACCAGTTCTGCCTCCACGTCAATACATTACTCCAAAACTATGTGCTTTAATTTTGCACGATAAATTCTTGTGTGGGACCTTGTCAAAAGCCTTTTGAAATTCTAAATACACCACATCCACTGGTTCTCCCTTATCCACTCTACCAAAAACCTCGAGAAGATTTGTCAAGCACGATTTCCCTTTCATAAATCCATGCTGACTTGGACCGATCCTGTCACTGCTTTCCAAATGCTCTGCTATTACATCTTTAATAATTGATTCCAGCATTTTCCCCACCACCAATGTCAGGCTAACCGGTCTATAATTCCCTGTTTTCTCTCTCCCTCCTTTTTTAAAAAGTGGGGTTACATTAGCTACCCTCCAATCCATAGGTACTGATCCAGAGTCCATGGAATTCCGGAAAATGACCACCAATGCATCTACTATTTCGAGGGCCACTTCTTTAACTACTCTGGGATGCAGACTATCAGACCCTGGGAATTTATTGGACTTCAGTCCCATCAGTTTCCCTGCAACCATTTCCTGACTAATAAGGATTTCCCTCAGTTCCTCCTTCCCACGAGACCCTCGGTCTGCCATTTCCTTGTTCCCCATTATAAATTCACCTGATTCTGACTGCAATGGGCCAACATTAGACTTCACTAATCTTTTTCTCTTCACATATCGACAGAAGCTTTTGCAGTCAGTTTTTTATGTTCCCTGCAAGCTTACTCTCGTATTCTATTTTCCCCCTCCTAATTAGACCCTTAGTCCTCCTCTGCTGAATTCTAAATTTCTCCCAGTCCTCATGTTTGCTGCTTTTTCTGGCCAATTTATATGCCTCTTCCTTGGATTTAACACTGTCCCTAATTTCCCTTGTTAGCCACGATTGAGCTACCTTTCCTCTTTTATTTTTACGCCAGACAGGGATGTACCATAGTTGTAATTCATCCATGTGATCTTTAAATGTATCCACCGGCAAACTTTTAAGTATCATTCGCCAGTTTATCCTAGCCAAATCACGTCTCATACCATCGAAGTTTCCTTTAAGTTCAGGACCCTAGTCTCAGAGTTAACTGTGTCGCTATCCAGCTTAATGTAGAATTCTACCATATTATGGTCACTTTTCCCCAAGGGGCCACGCACGACTGGATTGCTAATTAATCCTCTGTCGTTACACAAGACCCAGTCTAGGATGGCCTGCTCTCCAGTTGGTTCCTCGACATATTGGACAAGAAAACCATCCCTTATACACTCCAGGAAATCCTCCTCCACAATATTGCTACAAGTTTGGTTAGCCTAATCAATTTCTAGGTTAAGGTCACCCATGATAACTGCTGTACCCTTATTGCACACATCCCTAATTTCCTGTTTGATGCAATCCCCAACCTCCCTACTACTGTTTGTTGGTCTGTACACAACCCCAACTAACGTTTTCTGTCCTTTGGTGTTTCGCAGCTCTACCCATATAGTTTCCACATCATCCCAGCTAATGTCCTTCCTTACTATTGCATTAACCTCCTCTTTAACCATTAACACTACCCCACCTCCTTTTCCTTTCTGGCTATCCTTCCTGAATATTGAATTTCCCTGGATGTTATGTTCCCAGCCTTGGTTACCCTGGAGCCATGTCTCAGTAATCCCAATTACATCATATCTGTTGGATTGGATAGGTTAAGCAAATGGGCGAAGGTTTGGCAGATGGAATACAATATCGGAAAGTGTGAGGTCATCCACCTTGGGGGGAGAAAAAACAGTAAAATGGAATATTATTTGAATGGGGCGAAATTACAACATGCTGAGGTGCAAAGGGACCTGGGGGTCCTTGTGCATGAATCCCAAAAGGTTAGTTTGCAGGTGCAGCAGGTAATCAGGAAGGCGAATGGAATGTTGGTCTTCATTGCGAGAGGGATGGAGTACAAAAGCAGGAAGATCCTGCTGCAACTGTATAGGGTATTGGTGAGACCACACCTGGAGTACTGCGTGCAGTTTTGGTCACCTTACTTAAGGAAGGATATACTGGCTTTGGAGGGGGTGCAGAGACGATTCACTAGGCTGATTCCGGAGATGAGGGGCTTACCTTATGATGATAGATTGAGTAGACTGGGTCTTTACTCGTTGGAGTTCAGAAGGATGAGGGGTGATCTTATAGAAACATTTAAAATCATGAGAGGGATAGACAAGATAGAGGCAGGGAGGTTGTTTCCACTGGTAGGGGTGGCTAGAACTTGGGGGCCCAGCCTCAACATACGGGGGAGCCAATTTAAAACTGAGTTGAGAAGGAATTTCTTCTCCCAGAGGGTTGTGAATCTGTGGAATTCTCTGCCCAAGGAAGCAGTTGAGGCTAGCTCATTGAATGTATTCAAGTCACAGATAGATAGATTTTTAACCAATAAGGGAACTTAGGGTTACGGGGAGAGGGAGGGTAAGTGGAGCTGAGTCCACGGCCAGATCGGCCATGATCTTATTGAATGGCGGAGTAGGCTCGAGGGACGAGATGGCCTTCTCCTGTTCCTAATTCTTATGTTCTTATGTTAATAGCTATCTGTGCAGTTAATTCGTCCACCTTATTACAAATGCTTCTCGCTTTGAGACGCAGAGCCTTCAGGCTTGATTTTTTAACACCCTTTGTCCTTTTAGAATTATGTTGTAATGTGGCCCTTTTTGATACAGAATGAAACCCACAGGCAATTACCAGAAATTGACAGGTACAGGATAAAACCTACGCTCTCGTATCAGAAACTAACATACAGAGTAAAACCCTCATCCACATACCAGAGATGGACAGATACAGATTCAAATCCACACTCCCATACCAGGCACCCACTATATAAGAAAATAAGAAGATAAGAAATAGGAGCAGGAGTCGGCCATACGGCCCCTCGAGCCTGCTCCACCATTTATTACGATCATGGCTGATCTGATCATGGACTCAGGTCCACTTCCCTGCCCGCACCCCATAACCCCATATTCCCTTATCGGTTAAGACACTGTCTATCTCTGTCTTAAATATATTCAATGTCCCAGCTTCCACAGCTCTCTGAGGCAGCGAATTCCACAGATTTACAACCCTCAGAGAAGAAATTCCTCCTCCTCTCAGTTTTAAAAGGAGGGCCCCTTATTCTAAGATTATGCTCCCTAGTTCTAGTGTCCCCTATCAGTGGAAACATCCTCTCTGCTGCCACCTTGTCAAGACCCTCATAATCTTATACATTTCGATAACTCACCTCTCATTCATTCTTCTGAATTCAATGAGTAGAGGCCCAACCTCCTCAACCTTTTCTCATAAGTCAACCCCTCAGCTCCGGAATCAACCGAGTGAACCTTCTCTCAACTTCCTCCAAAGCAAGTATATCCTTTCATAAATATAGAAACCAAAACTGCATGCAGTATTCCAGGTGTGGCCTCAACAATAACTTGTATAACTGTAGCAAGACCTCCCTGCTTTTATACTCCAATCCCTTTGTAATAAAGGCCAAGATTCAGTTGGCCTTCCTGATCATTTACTGTACCTGCATACTAATCTTTTGTGTTTCATGCACAAGTACCCCCAGGTCCTGCTGTACTGCAGCACTTTGCAAGCTTTCTCCATTTAAATAATAACTTGCTCTTTGATTTTTTTTCTGCCATAGTGCATGACCTCACACTTTCCAACATTATACTCCATCTGACAAATTTTTGCCCACTCACTTAGTCTATCTGTGTCCTTTTACAGATTATGTGTGTCCTCCTCACACATTGCTTTTCCTCCCATCTTTATATCGCCAGCAAACTTGGCTACGTTACAGTCTGTCCCTTCTTCCAAGTCGTTAATATAGATTGTAAATAGTTGGGGTCCCAGCACTGATCCCTGTGGCACCCCACTAGTTACTGATTGCCAACCCAAGAATGAGCCATTTACCCCAACTCTCTGTTTTCTGTTAGTTAGCCAATCCTCTATCCATGCTAATATATTAACATCAACCCCGTGAACTTTTATCTTGTGCAGTAACCTTTTATGTGGCACCTTGTCAAATGCCTTCTGGGAGTTGAAATACACCACACCCACTTTATCCACCCTGTTCATTACATGCTCAAAGAATTCCAGCAAATTTGTCAAACTTAACTTCCCCTTCATCAATCCATGCTGACTGCCTGACCGAATTATGCTTTTCCAAATGTTGTGCTACTGCTTCTTTAAGAATGAACTCTTCAACATTTTCCCAACCACAGATGTTAGGCGAACTGGTCTATAGTTTCCTGCTTTTTGTCTGCCTCCTTTTTAACCGAGTGTGGCTCTCAGTCACCGGGCACCACCGAGTGTGGCTCTCAGTCCCCGGGCAACACCGAGTGTGGCTCTCAGTCCCCGGGCAACGCCGAGTGCGGCTCTCAGTCCCCGGGCAACGCCGAGTGTGGCTCTCAGTCCCCGGGCAACACCGAGTGTGGCTCTCAGTCCCCGGGCAACACCGAGTGTGGCTCTCAGTCCCCGGGCAACACCGAGTGCGACTCTCCGGCCCCGGGCAACACCGAGTGCGGCTCTCAGTCCCCGGGCAACACCGAGTGCGGCTCTCGGGCCCCGGGCAACACCGAGTGCGGCTCTCAGGCCCCGGGCAACACCGAGTGCGGCTCTCAGGCCCCGGGCAACACCGAGTGCGGCTCTCAGGCCCCGGGCAACACCGAGTGCGGCTCTCAGTCCCCGGGCAACACCGAGTGTGGCTCTCAGTCCCCGGGCAACACCGAGTGCGGCTCTTGGGCCGTGATTCAGAGCCGCTGGGCCCGGCACCAGCAACCCCCGGGGGCAGCACCTCCCCTACACCAGGAAAACAACAACTTGCATTTATACAGCAGGCCCAGCAATTCCAGCCGCTCTGTGTATCAGGTGGGCGCTGGATGTGGAAGTCACTCACTGGCCTCTTGTGTGGGTCTGTTTGTTACATCAGTTTGAGCTGGATGGAGAGGGGGAGAAGCTGTTGGGTTTCACCCCCAGTACTTCTGGGGCCCAGTTGGACCAACAATTTCCGATGTGGGCCTGTCGAGGGAGGTGGGTTCCCTTCCCTGAAGGACAGCAGTGACCCAGATGTGTTTTTACGACAATCCGGCAGCTTTCATGGTCACTTGTTTCTAGTGCCGACCCCACCAATGACCAGACTCATTAAGCTCAATTTCACAATCTGCCTTTGTGTTTTTGTGGGTTCTCTCTCACTCACTTTTCCTGTTTGAAATTCACTTTACAGGGTGTTAAAAGGGGAGGATTTGTAGACTGGAAACTCAAACCATACATCACCTCAAGATCTGACAGTCACTCGGTACATCGGGACTGGAATATCATCAGCTTTTGACCATGGAAGCAGAAGGCACCGTTCACAGTGGGGAGAAACGGTACACGTGCTCTGTGTGTGGACAAGGCTTCAGCCGATCGTCCAAACTGGAGAGACACAAGCGCAGTCACACTGGGGAGAAACCGTGTAAATGTGGGGATTGTGGGAAACAATTCAACTACCCATCCCAGCTGGAAACACATCGGCAAGTTCACACTGGGGAGAGGCCGTTCACCTGCTCCGACTGTGGGAAGGGATTCATTCAGTCATCCGACCTGCTGACACACCAGCGAGTTCACACTGGGGAGAGACCATTCACCTGCTCCGATTGTGGGAAGGGATTCACTACATCATCCCACCTGCTGACACACCAGCGAGTTCACACTGGGGAGAGGCCGTTCACCTGCTCTGACTGTGGGAAGGGATTCACTACATCATCCCACCTGCTGACACACCAGCGAGTTCACACTGGGGAGAGGCCGTTCACCTGCTCTGACTGTGGGAAGGGATTCACTACATCATCCCACCTGCTGACACACCAGCGAGTTCACAATGGGGAGAGGCCGTTCACCTGCTCGGACTGTGGGAAGGGATTCACTTCATCATCCCACCTGCTGAAACACCAGCGAGTTCACACTGGGGAGAGGCCGTTTACCTGCTCTGACTGTGGGAAGGGATTCACTGCATCATCCCAACTGCTGAGACATCAGCGAGTTCACACTGGGGAGAGGCCGTTCACCTGCTCTGAGTGTGGGAAGGGATTCTCTCTGTCATCCAACCTGCTGACACACCAGCGAGTTCACACTGGAGAGAAGCCGTTCACCTGCTCTGAGTGCGGGAAGGGATTCTCTCTGTCAGGCAACCTGCTGAGACACCAGCGAGTTCACAAGTGACCGCAGTGGTTTGATTCTGCTGGTAATCACATCCTGGACTGCATTGTCTTCATTCTGATAGTTGGGGTTTATAACTCCTGTAACGCTGATGGTAATAACACCTGTAACTGGAAAGGGGTTTAATATTTGGCATATGGATACATAAATTAGTTTTGCTTTCAACACATTGCTGTGGATTTTTGTCTTTCCCACCTGAGGGTTTAGCATCACCTGGCTAGAGCTGAGAAAGGACAATCTGTGGGGAGGATCTTACAGGGGGAACAGAACTTCAGCCTGGACACAGTCCTTCAGGGCCACACTAAGATCACCTCATTCTCCTGAACTCCAATGTGTATAGGCTCAACCTATTGTCATAAGTCAACCCCTCATCTCCGGAATCAACTCCGGAATCTGCAGCAAACATGAGCAAGGACCTGAGGCTTATTAAAAGACGCATATTTCATTACAGACAAGGTTACACTGGGAGAAATGTTCAGTTAGACCATAAGAAATAGGAGCCGGAGTAGGCCATTTGGCCCCTCGGGCCTGCTCCGCCATTCAATAAGATCATGGCTGATCTGATCATGGACTCAGTTCCACTTCCTTGCCCACTCCCCATAACCATTTACTCCCTTATCGCTCAAAAATCTTTCTATTTCTGCCTTAATATATTCAAAGACCCAGCCTCCACAGCTCTCCTGGGCAGAGAATTCATAAATTTACAACCTTCAGAGAAGAAATTCCTCATCTCAATTTAATTGGATGGCCCCTTATTCTAAGACTATGTCCTCTAGTTTTAGTTTCTCGTATTGGTGGAAATATCCTCACTGCATCCACCTATCGAGCTCCCTCATTATCTTATGTTTTGATAAAATCATCTCTCGATTCTTCTGAACTCCAATGTGTTTAGGCCCAACTTACTCAAGCTATCTTCAAAAGTAAATCCCCTCATCTCCGGAATCAACCGAGTGAACCTTCTCTGAACTGCCTCCAATGCAGATATATCCTTCCTTAAATACGGAGACCAAAATACGGAGTCCATTACAGGCAAAATGCCGAGCAAACCAGCAGCACACTTGCACCTTAACAGTGTGTCACTGGCCTACAGGCTTTTCTTAAATAGATTTGCTGAGTGGATATAAACTTAAAGCAGGTTTGCAGGCATGATGCTCTATTCACATATTGAGGGTAGAAGAGATGCTGTGGGGTACATGCTAAGTCCAGTAGCTGAAAGTGATTAACAGACTGGGTTTTGTGTTTAGTGATCCCAGGCGTGTTACCAATACCAGCAAAATCGAAGCCCCTGGAATAATGGGGACGGTGGCAGCATGGATATGAAAGTGGCTAAGTGACACACACAGAGTAGTGGTGAACGGTTGTTTTTCAGACTGGAGGAAGTGCTGTTCCCCAGAGGTCGGTATTGGGGCCACTGTTTTTTTTAATCTATGTTAATGACCTAGACTTGGATGTACAGGGCACAATTTCCAAATCTACAGCTCACACAAAACTTGGAAATACAGTGAACAGTGAGGAGAATGGTGATAGACTTCAGAAAGACATAGACAGGCTGGTGGAATGGGCAGACATGTGGCAGATCAAACTTAACGTTGAAAAGTTTAAAAGTGACACATTTTGGTAGGAAGAAAGAGAGGAAATATAAAGTAAAGGGTACAATTGTAAAGGGGTGCGTGAACAGAGAGACCCAGGAGTATATGTTCACCAATCACTGAAGGTGGCAGCACAGGTTGAGAAAGTGGTTGTATTTTTCATGAATAGAGGTATAGAGTACAGAAGTGTGGATATTATGATCAACCCACGTAAAACTCTGGTTCGGCCTCAACTTGAGTATTGTGTCCAATTCTGGTTCATCATCATCATAGGCAGTCCCTCGGATCGAGGAAGACTTGCTTCCACTCTAAAAATGAGTCCTTAGGTGGCTGAACAGTCCAATACGAAGCCACAGTCCCTGTCACAGGTGGGACAGATAGTCGTTGAGGGAAGGGGTGGGTGGGACAGGTTTGCCGCATGTTCTTTCTGATGCCTGCGGTTGATTTCTGCATGCTCTCGGCGATGAGACTCGAGGTGCTCAGCGCCCTCCCGGATGCACTTTCTCCGCTGAGGGCGGTCTTTAGCCAGGGACTCCCAGGTGTCAGTGGGGATGTTGTACTTTATCAGGGAGGCTTTGAGGGTGTCCCTGTAACGTTTCCTCTGCCCACCTTTGGCTCGTTTGCTGTGAAGAAGTTCTGAGTAGAGTGCTTGCTTTGGGAATCTCGTGTCTGGCATGCGAACAATGTGGCCTGTGCAGCGGAGCTGATCAAATGTGGTCCGTGCTTCAATGTTGGGGATGTTGGCCTGGCCGACGATGCCAACGTTGGTGCATCTGTCCTTCCAGGGAATTTGTCGGATCTTGCGGAGACCTCGTTGGTTTTATTTCTCCAGCAATTTGAGGTGTCTACTGTACATAGTCCATGTCTCTGAGGGTGGGTATTACTACAGCCCTGTAGACCATGAGCTTAGTTGTAGATTTGAGGGCGTGGTCTTCAAACACTCTTTTCCTCAAGCGGCCGAAGGCTGCACTGGAGGCGGTGTTGAATCTTGTCGTCAATGTCTGGTCTTGTTGATAAGAAGTTCCCGAGGTATGGGAAATGGTCTATGTTGTCCAGGGCCGTGCCATGGATTTTGATGACTGCGGGGTGGGGGGTGAGTGGAGGGAGTGCTATTTGGCGAGGACAGGCTGGTGGAGGACCTCGGACTTAAATGTTTAGTGTAAGGCCCATGCTTTGGTACGCCTCAGTACGCCTACGTTGACTGTGACTTGATGTTCAGCCTCTGTATGTTCACAGACGCAGGTATTGTCTGCGTACGGTAGCTCAACGACAGAGATTGGGGTGGTCTTGGACCTGGCCTGGAGACGACGAAGGTCGAACAGGGTGTCACTGGTTCTCTAGTTTAGTTCCACTCCAGTGGGGAGCTTGTTGACTGAGTTGGAGCAATTCTGGCTTCCGCATTTTAGTAAGTATGCAAAGGCCTTTTGAGAGTGCAGAAAAGTTTTACGAGAATGATTCCAGGAATGAGGGACTTCAGTTACGTGGATAGTCTGGAGAAGTTGGGGTTGTTCTCAGAACAGAGAAGATTGAGAGGAGATTTGACAGAGGTGTAAAAAATCATGAGGGGTCTGGACAGAGTAGATAGAGTGGGATTAGTAGAAGCTCTTGCAGATATCCGGCATGAGCTCGACGGGCCAAATGTCCTCCTTCCATGTTGTAACCAGTCTCTGATTCGATGATGATGAAAAATGTGTTGTCCAGGATGCTCCATCTCCCGGGCACTGGGACACAGTTGGGAACAGCGACACTGAAGCCCCGCCCACTCTCTGTTCCTGAACCAAGATGGCCACACATGGGCCCTGATCCCGCCCTGTGCAAGTTGGCCGCCAGTGACTCCGCTCCCCTGGGCCTGTCAGCACGGGGCCTGTGGGATCTAATTCAGAGCCTGAGATTTATTCTGTATCTAAGCCGTGCTGTACCTGCTCTGGGATTGTTTGATGAGATAGTGTAGAGGGAGCTTTACTCTGTATCTAAGCCGTGCTGTACCTGCTCTGGTAGTGTTCGACAGGACAGTGTAGAGGAAACGTTTTAATACATACGATAAATGACGGACAGGTAAAATCCATCTGGTCCATCAAGCCTGTCCCACACAATTGCGATATATCACAGCGTATACACTCCATTCCACCCGAGTCCATGTGATCTCCTGGGAGAGGCTAAAATACAGATTAAAAACAAACTTAGGACAATTTTGGAAAATAAAATCTGGGAAATTCCTCTCCAACCCATCTAAGCGATGGAAACTCGTCCAGAAGATCACTCTGGCCATTAAACTCCCTGCAGTACCTACCTTCTGTAAGTGTTAATCTCCGTCGCAGCCAGAAACAAATCCAGCTTTTACTTGAAGGAATTCAGTGAGTCTGCATCCACCACATGAGAGGGCAGCTTGTTCCAGAGGTCTACTGTTCTCTGGGAAAAGAACCACCTCCTGATGTCTAACCGAGATCTATCCTTATACAACTGAAATTTGTGTCCACTGGTGCTGCCTAACCTATTTAATTGTAATAAACGGTCAGCTGGAACACTCTCTTTCACTTCATTATCTTATAAACCGCAATCACATCACCCTAAGTCTACACTGCTCGAAGCTAAAGAGTCCCAACTCTTTTAACCTATCTTGGTAATTAAGAAGCTTTAGACTTGGAATTAGTCTAGTGACCCTTTCCAGAACCTCAATATCACCCACCATGTGAGGAGACCAAAACTGGACACAGTATTCCAAGTGTGGCCTGACTAAGGTCTTGTATAAGGACAAAACAGTACTCCTCGTCTTATACTCAATTGTCCTATAGATACACCCCAACACCCTATTTGCTCTAACTGTCGCTGCACTGCATTGCTCGTGTACCTTTAAGGATGTATTCACTAGAATGTCTAAATCTCTTTCTATCTCCACCATCTTTAATGCCTTTCCCTGGATGGTGTATGAATGTTGAGCATTTGCCCTGCCCACATACATAACACTGAACTTATCTCAGTTATACATCATTTTCCAGTCATGAGGCCAGTCTCCCAACACTTCAAGATTTGCCTGAATCAGATGAGCCTCTTCTACAGTTCGAGCACTCGCACAGATCTTGGTATCATTTCAAATTGTGCCCCAACCCCAAGATCATTAATAAAAATAGTGAAAAGCAATGGCCCCAACATTGATCCCTGCTGGACACCACTGGTGACCGATCTCCAAACAGATCCAAATCCAGCTATAACTGCTCTTTACCTACATCCTGCCAGCCAGTTCTGTATCCAGCTCAATATAATATCAGTACCAGAGGCTCCGATCTTATAGAGAAGCCTCTTGTGTGGTACCTTGTCAAAAGGTTTTTGGAAATCTAAGTAGACAATGTCTACTGGGCTTCCCTCATCCATCAACTTTGTAACTTCTTCAAGAAATATAATTAGAGTTGTGAGACATGAACTCTTTATAATGGGTTATGGTGTCCCTAATATGTCCCTCCCTATCCAAGTATTCATATATTGCATCCCTTATGATTCTTTCAATCATCTTACCTATTACTGATATTAATCTGATGGGCCTCTGGTTACCCGGGTATGCCTTGTCACATTTTTATTAAAATGGGTACTTCATTAGCATCCTTCCAATCTGTAGGAACTATTTCAGAGTGAGCTATTAAACATACATGCCAGGTGCTAACACAACACAAGTCCCATCGCCCAGAGGACACTCACACAGCACATGTCCCATCTCCCGGAGGACCCTCACACAGCACATGTCCCATCGCCCAGAGGACCCTCACACAGCACATGTCCCATCTCCCGGAGGACCCTCACACAGCACATGTCCCATCGCTCAGAGGACCCTCACACAGCACATGTCCCATCTCCCGGAGGACCCTCATACAGCACATGTCCCATCTCCCGGAGGACCCTCACACAGCACATGTCCCATCGTCCAGAGGACCCTCACACAGCACATGTCCCATCGTCCAGAGGACCCTCACACAGCACATGTCCCATCGTCCAGAGGACCCTCACACAGCACATGTCCCATCTCCCGGAGTGGCTCACACAGCACATGTCCCATCTCCCGGAGGACCCTCACACAGCACATGTCCCATCGTCCAGAGGACCCTCACACAGCACATGTCCCATCTCCCGGAGGACCCTCACACAGCACATGTCCCATCGCTCAGAGGACCCTCATACAGCACATGTCCCATCTCCCGGAGGACCCTCACACAGCACATGTCCCATCGCCCAGAGGACCCTCACACAGCACATGTCCCATCTCCCGGAGGACCCTCACACAGCACATGTCCCATCGCCCAGAGGACCCTCACACAGCACATGTCCCATCTCCCGGAGGACCCTCACACAGCACATGTCCCATCGCTCAGAGGACCCTCACACAGCACATGTCCCATCTCCCGGAGGACCCTCACACAGCACATGTCCCATCGTCCAGAGGACCCTCACACAGCACATGTCCCATCGTCCAGAGGACCCTCACACAGCACATGTCCCATCTCCCGGAGTGGCTCACACAGCACATGTCCCATCTCCCGGAGGACCCTCACACAGCACATGTCCCATCGTCCAGAGGACCCTCACACAGCACATGTCCCATCTCCCGGAGGACCCTCACACAGCACATGTCCCATCGCTCAGAGGACCCTCATACAGCACATGTCCCATCTCCCGGAGGACCCTCACACAGCACATGTCCCATCGTCCAGAGGACCCTCACACAGCACATGTCCCATCTCCCGGAGTGGCTCACACAGCACATGTCCCATCTCCCGGAGGACCCTCACACAGCACATGTCCCATCTCCCGGAGGACCGTCACACGGCACATGTCCCACCTCCCGGAGGGGCTCACACAGCACATGTCCCATCTCCCGGAGGACACTCACACAGCTCATGTCCCATTTCTCGGAGGGTCTCGCACAACACAAGTCCCATCGACCAGAGGACCCGCACACAGCACATGTCCCATCTCCCGGAAGGGCTCACACAGCACATTTCCCATCTACCGGAGGACCCTCACACAGCACATGACCCATCTCCCGGAGGACCCTCACACAGCACATGACCAATCTCCCGGAGGACCCTCACACAGCACATGTCCCATCTCCCGGAGGACCCTCACACAGCACATTTCCCATCTACCGGAGGACCCTCACACAGCACATGACCCATCTCCCGGAGGACCCTCACACAGCACATTTCCCATCTACCGTAGGACCCTCACACAGCACATGACCCATCTCCCGGAGGACCCTCTCACAGCAAATGTCCCATCGTCCAGAGGACCCTCACACAGCACATGTCCCATCGTCCAGAGGACCCTCACACAGCACATGTCCCATCTCCCGGAGTGGCTCACACAGCACATGTCCCATCTCCCGGAGGACCCTCACACAGCACATGTCCCATCGTCCAGAGGACCCTCACACAGCACATGTCCCATCTCCCGGAGGACCCTCACACAGCACATGTCCCATCGCTCAGAGGACCCTCACACAGCACATGTCCCATCTCCCGGAGGACCCTCACACAGCACATGTCCCATCTCCCGGAGGACCCTCACACAGCACATGTCCAATCGTCCAGAGGACACTCACACAGCACATGTCCCATCGTCCAGAGGACCCTCACACAGCACATGTCCCATCGTCCAGAGGACCCTCACACAGCACATGTCCCATCTCCCGGAGTGGCTCACACAGCACATGTCCCACCTCCCGGAGGACCCTCACACAGCACATGTCCCATCTCCCGGAGGACACTCACACAGCTCATGTCCCATTTCTCGGAGGGTCTCGCACAACACAAGTCCCATCGACCAGAGGACCCGCACACAGCACATGTCCCATCTCCCGGAAGGGCTCACACAGCACATTTCCCATCTACCGGAGGACCCTCACACAGCACATGACACATCTCCCGGAGGACCCTCACACAGCACATGACCAATCTCCCGGAGGACCCTCACACAGCACATGTCCCATCTCCCGGAGGACCCTCACACAGCACATTTCCCATCTACCGGAGGACCCTCACACAGCAAATGTCCCATCTCCCGGAGGACCCTCACACAGCAATTTCCCATCTACCGGAGGACCCTCACACAGCACATGACCCATCTCCCGGAGGACCCTCACACACCACATGACCCATCTCCCGGAGGACCCTCACACAGCACATTTCCCATCTACCGGAGGACCCTCACACAGCAAATGTCCCATCGCCCGGAGGACCCTCACACAGCACATGTCCCATCTCCCGGAGGACCCTCACACAGCACATGTCCCATCGTCCAGAGGACCCTCACACAGCACATGTCCCATCTCCCGGATGACCCTCACACAGCACATGTCCCATCTCCCGGAGGGGCTCACACAGCACATGTCCCATCTCCCGGAGGACCCTCACACAGCACATGTCCCATCTCCCGGAGGACCCTCACCCAGCACATGTCCAATCTCCCAGAGGGGCTCAAACAGCACATGTCCCATCTCCCGGAGGGCCCTCACACAGCACATGTCCCATCTCCCGTCGGACCCTCACACAGCACATGTCCCATCTCCCGGAGGGGCTCGCACAGCACATGTCCCATCTCCCGGAGGGGCTCACACAGCACATGACCCATCTCCCGGAGGGCCCTCACACACCACATGTACCATCTCCCGGAGGGGCTCACACAGCACATGTCCCATCTCCCGGAGGGGCTCACACAGCACATGTCCCATCTCCCAGAGGACCCTCACACAGCACATGTCCCATCTCCCGGAGGACCCTCACACAGCACATGTCTCATCTCCCGGAGGGGCTCACACAGCACATGTCCCATCTCCTGGAGGACCCTCACATAGCACATGTCCCATCTCCCGGAGGACCCTCACACAGCACATGTCCCATTTCCCGGAGGACCCTCACCCAGCACATGTGCTATCTCCCGGAGGGGCTCACACAGCACATGTCCCATCTCCCGGAGGACCCTAACACAGCACATGTCCCATCTCCCGGAGGGGCTCACACAGCACATGTCCCATCTCCATGATGACCCTCACACAGCATATGTCCCATCTCCCGGAGGACCCTCACACAGCACATGTCCCATCTCCCGGAGGACCCTTGGATCGATATCCTCCAGTCCGGCTGCTCTATCTCTTTTTAAGTTCTGAATGTTTTCTAAAACAATATGCTAATCTATGTTAATGTTACTGTTAAAAGTATTGTTGGTAAACTCTAACATTTGAGCATGATGTTAAAGGGTGAAGACTGATGCAAAGTACTCACTAATATTCCCGCCATACTCAGTGAGTCCTGTGTAACCTGTCCTTGAACACCCTTCAGTGGCTCAATACAAACTTTGATAGTTCTCGGACTCTCCACATAACTGAAAAAGCTCTGCCCATGTCGGCCAGTTGTCTACAATCCTTTTATTCCCAGAGACTTTTTCCTGATTGAATAGCAGCCTTTGTTTTCATTCGTTGTTCCTTGTATTCACCTTATTTATTTAAGTGTTAAATTTATTTAATTTCTGTAAATCTTTCTGTTTACATCTTTGTACAGAGCCAGTCGGCCACCTTGGCTTTTCTTACCATATTTCTGTCTTTTAATTTTGACTACGTTTGTTTACCACATTTTTAAACTTGTTCTTACAACCTTTCCATTTATATTCAACATCGGTCACATCACCACCGAGGAGGGTTGGCCAATTTACTTGTTACAAGTCCTCTGCCAGTTTGGAGAAGTTTGCCCTGAAATGCGGTCCATGTCACAAGTTCTCAGTCCCTTTGGTTCTCCCGGCCTATCAGGACGGTATAATGTGATCAGTGTTGCCCAGATGTTCCCCACACGGAGGCCTGATCCTGTTGATTTCAGGTTTATTTTGCCTCAATCTGGTTCAGTGAAATCACTGAATCGAATACCGATTGTGCTTTAAACAAAGCAAGCTTTTATTTAAAAAGCAAATCCCGATCGGGGACCTTATCAGACAGAAGGAATGCAACTCTGATAGATCGCAATCACTTCCTACGGACAAAGTGACGTTACATTCTAAAGGAACGACGGTTATACATTTTCGGTAAAAGATAACAAGATAGGGCTAGAGTGACATCCTAGTTCAGCCTAGCCTCTTTAATCCCTCTTTCCCTTTGTCCACTGATAATCCGACCTAAGTATGGTCTGATTTTAAACAAAGACCTTCTGTTAACGTTTAAGGTTAATAACATTAGACCTTGAGGTTTTTTGCAAGATGTGGGGTTTATTTCAAGCTGTGTTAGTATTGTAACATTTTGCAGTCTCGAGTCTGAGATTTTCATGGCTATTCCACCATGAATTCTTTGTTAGGTTATACTGTCCATATATAATTCCCACGATCTCAACTTCTCGACTTTAATGTCTGTATACATTTAATATCCATGTTCAGTATGCATTCTCATTCCCCCCCTTTTATCATTCCATGATAACCCTTAGGATATTTTGCTGATTAAAAGAGTTCGGTTTTCTCGTCTCTCTTCTCAGGTCACCGTCGGTGTAGCTGGTTGTCTATCACTAAGGGTAGAAGTTCAAACTGGTCTCCTCGGGACCCATGTTCCAATTAGGATGCCAATGATCTTGTTCAGCTGTGGAGAAGAGGAAATCTGGAACAGAAACAGGAATTAGAATAACCAGTAAAATAGGTTCGTTAGAGGGTGGTGAGCTTGCAGTGGTGCAGGTGAACCCAGGCACTTTCCCCCTCAAACTTGGCTGCAGTGGTGGGAGTGAGTAACACCTGAAAAGGCCCCTCCCATCGTGGCTCTAATCCCTTCTGAATCCTTTTCTTAATCAGGACATACTTCCCAGGTACCACGAGGGACGATTCGGGTAAAACTGGAAGGTTGAGGTGAGCCTCTCGAACCTGGTTGTGAACTAGTCGCAGAGCCTGAGTCAGAGAAAGAACATAGATGGTCATCAGTCGAGCTGAGATACCATTTCTAGGAACAATTTCCCTCATTAACACCTTAACAACAGTTTGAGCCTTATTGTCCAGGGTAGGGTAGGCTTCAATCCATCTGTTAAACACATCTACTATTACTAACACATATTTGTAACACTGAACTTTTTGCAACTCAATGTAGTCCAACTGAAATGTCTCAAAGGGACCTTCGGGTCGGGGCATTTTACCCAAATCACAGGGGACTTCCTTCCCTGGATTATATTGCTGGCAAACCAGGCAACGACTACTGATGTTCTGGGTGAGCATCTGGAGTCTAGGGTGCCACCAAGTAGCCAAAAGTGTGTCACTCGTGGTCCTTGCTCCACAATGAGTAGCAAAATGCATACATTCGATAACCCATAGAGCCAACTCGTCAGACATGCAAGTCTGTTCCGCGGGAGTGATCCAGAGTTTAGAAACATTGTCATAAGTACATCCATAATTTTTCCACAACAGTTTTTTTTTTCAGGAGTGGCCTCCTGTGCTTTAATAACATCTTGGATGGTTGGCATTGGTTTTTCCGAGGCTAACTTATCCTTCGCAGGATTTTTAGTCTGACTCATCATTTTGGGCACGACCATCTGTTGGTCACGAGAGGCCTGTTTGGCCTCTTTCGTCAGCCCAGTGGTTCTCTATATCAACCGAGGATTTTCCGGTGGTGTGGGCGGTACATTTAACAATGGCAATGTGCTTGGGGAGCATGAGGGCTTGCAACAAATCAGATACTAGTTGCTTATGGGATATCTCATTCCCCTGTGAGGTTTAGAATCCCCTATTTTTCCATAATTGTCCGAAATCATGGGCTACCACAAAGGCAAACCTAGAGTCGGTATAGATATTGACTTTGAGGTCTTTGGCCAAGATACAGGCTCGGGTGAGGGCGAATAGTTCAGCTTGTTGGGCAGAATAGGCGGTTTCAAAGGCGGCAGATTCCAAGACCTGATTCTCCTGGTTTACTATGGCGTATCCTGAGATACGTGTACCTTCTGGATTAATAGAAGAACTTCCGACAACATACATAATACAGTCTGGATCTTCAATTGGTACATCAACTAAATCTTCCCTGACTGATGAGGCCTCTTGAATTAAAGATAAACAATCATGACTGGGTTCTTCCTCATCTTGGGGTGGCTCAGTAAGAAAACAGGCCGGATTAATGGCAGTACAGTGCCAAAAGGTCAGCTTGTTTAGTAAGTAGATCTCATATCTGCTTTGCCTGGACATGGTAAGGTGTTGAGTCTGCAGTTGGCCCAGGAGGGCAGCTACGGAGTGAGAGGTGTACACAACAATATCCTGCTGGAGGTTGATGTTGACAGCGGATTGAATGCTATTGTAGATGACGGTTAATATTTTGGTTCGACTCGGCTAGCCTCCAAAGCTCGGTGGATACTCGGTATTGCCTGTGATTTCAGCGGGTACTGTCGGATAGAGGGCCAGTCCACACTGCCCTGCACTGTCATGTCAATCGGATCAATGGGAGTATAACCCACTTGGGAGGGGTCCTCTGCCCACACATGAGGATCCACATAGTCAGGTATGTCAGAGCCAGTATGATGCTGCAGAGTTGTTAAGATCTTCTCGGGGTCCCCGTGGAATTGGACTGTTCGGCCATGTTTTACAATTTTCACATCCTGGTTGGTAGGGTCAGCCTAGTCTATAGCCTGGCGCACCATAACTCCCAAATCTTTAGCGTGGTGGGGAAGTAATACTTCACGAGTAATATGTGGTGCCACCGTTGGGGGCTGTCCATCTGCCTTCCCTTCCAGTCAAGTCACTCTAGCCCTTAATAGAATTTCCTTTACTTCCCCTTCGTGATCCTGATAAAAGTTCTGCAGGTCCTGATTCTTTCCACTGGGATCGTATGCTAGGGTCACGTGATAGGGTGCCTGCGGCAGGTCCAAAGACCACCACTGAGGGGTTCTAGTGGTATAATACTGCCGCTTAAGGGTTCCCTGTTTTACAATAATCCCATCATCTCCACACTCCAAATGCAACTGGAATTTGCAGAGGAGGTCTCTAGCCATCAAGTTACAGTCCAGATTGGTTGTGATAACAAATCGATGTTCCACCGACTCTTCCTGGTAACCCATTTTAACTGGTTCTGACACCGGGAATGTAGAGACTTGTCCCAGGAATCCTGACAGTCCCTGTGTTTCAGTGAAGGCGGGGAGTTTAAGCTTTGATTGTACAGAAGACATGAAGACTCCCGCATCTATCAAGAAGGGTTGCCACTCATTCCGAATTTTTAACAATATCATTGGTTCGTCATCCGGGGAGGGTCCCTGCACAATCAAGCTGCGTAGTCAATACGAATCGGGGGACGGTTGGCCAAAGGGGTTGTTCTTCGAGAAGTTAGTGTAAGATCCCCGTCCTCTCACCCCTTGCTCCACTCCTCTTCCTTTTTCGTGCTGACGGGAGGGACAATTTCTATTCCAATGTCCTTCTTGCCCACAATTAAAGCATCCATCTCGTCTTTCCCAGTCCCGACCTCTTCCCATATAGGCCGGGGACAGTAGGGCGGTCCGTAATTAGCAGGGCCCGGGCCATTTGGGTGTTTGGTATAACCATATCCCTGTTTATCCACCCAACCCTGCACACAAAACTGCGGTTCCATCTGGTATCCCCTTGGGTCGGGTTTTGGTCCTTCCACCTGAGGCGGCTCTTCCTTTCTAGTCACGTATTCAGTCTTGACCCGGGTTGGGGGCGCACCTCCCTCCTCTCCTTTCTTTTCCTGTCAATAATATTTAACCGCCCTTTCCATTTGGGCTTTACTGTTATCTGCCCAATTATTTGTCCGGATAGCGTGAGCAACCGAATAGGGCAGGCACTGAAGTAGGATAACGCAGAATTGAGGAGAATCCTCTCCTGCCCTGAAGGCATTATCTCCTGATTGACTTCCGTATATTTCAATAAATCTTTCCATGAATTCATCGGCAGTTTCTTCCCGTTTGGGTTTAGTTTCTAATACTGAGGCCATACTGATGGGTCGTAGTGAGATGCATTAAAGATAGCGTTTCGGTGATCCTGGACATCGTTAGGGTGAGCAACCACCAATGCATCATGAGTAGCACGTCCTAGGTGAGTTAGAAATCGGGCATGCTCAGTTGGGCTCAGGGTTTGCTTTACCAGGGCCCACAGGTCCCTTGATTCTGCATTATATCCATGCATGTCGAGGTCACACCGTGAAATCGGAGGTCAGGGTTAAGTTGGGTTTGTGGATCTCTTTCAGCTTATTTATCTTAGCCTTTTAACTCTTCAATTTGTTTTGTTTGAGTATCTATTTCTTTATTGTGTTACGCAAGTATTATTACATAAGCTAGTTCTGTTTTTATTTTTATTCTGACTATCGCACCATTCTTCTATTCGGTGAGTCTTTTTTCTATTAAGAAATCCAAATTAATAATGTTTAGTATGAAACGGCTGTCAATGGAAAGGGTTAACTCCTTTACAGGTTTGTAAGAAGACCTGATGTCATTACGTGACTTCACGTAACCATCTGAAAAAAAATATTTTCATCAGGAAAGGCAGCATTTGATTAAACTCCAATATTTTTTAACTTCTTATTCAAGTACTTGCCAAAGATATTTTTTTAATTGATTTAAAACGAGACCACACATTTTTAATAGCTATTTGTTTACTGAAATTCAATTTCATCATCAGCCTCAGTCAATGCAAAGCCAACCATTTTACCTACGTAGTCTATCGATACCTTTCTCAGAGGTCCCAGTGGAACTCTGAGTACATTTCTCGTGCGCGCACTCTTTCTTTAAGACGTCTACGGTTTTTAATATGTCCTCCTTCTGTCAATGAAAGCCCTAATTTAATGGAGCTTTTCTGCCAACTCGACAGAAGTGATGCATTTTTTCAGACTGCAGTGGAACTTTTCTCATAACTTAAAATCTCAGATCATTTTTTTTTCCAGCACCTAATTAGTACATTACGTCTTTTTTTTCGTCTTTTCCATAACTAGAGGGAAGTCTGGCACGTAGGCTGTGGACTGCTTTTCATTATCTCAATTGTTCCAGCCTCAAGGTCATGTAATACTGCCTCTTCTAAACTGCAGATTTAATATAGTAATATATATTTTTTTAATACTTTTGAATCCATCTCAGTATTTTGCTGTGCCTTCTCTGAATATCTCAAAATCCCGATTCAAACTTTGTAATTTCATCTTTATTTAAAACTTTTTTGAGCTTAGAAGCTTTTTTTAAAGGCATTCTTTATCTCATTCCGAGACTAAATTTATGTCTTTCAACCCAATGTAATCAATCATTGCATGTTTACTTTCGACAAGTAAGTGAGCATGTCAAATCCTTTTTTAACCACCGGGACCATGTATTTTTTTTCTTTTTTGCTCAACAAACCTATCCTTTGTGCATTTCCTGACTCTGTAACTTATCATCCGAATATACGTAATTCAATAAGGTTCACACTCTTAAACTTCCCACATACAGGACAACACTACGAAGGGTTAAAAAAACCATCATTCTGTTTGAAAAAGTGGGTGGAGCTAAAACAAACCACAACTCCCCGGTTTCCCACACAGGATTTCTTTTCACACAGTAAACATCTCACAGACATTTCTCATTTAAAACAGACGTTCACAAGAGTCTCTCTTCTTTCCTATTAACTGTTTTGGCCGGCTCTATTTTTGGATCCATGACCTTTCAGGGAATTCATAGTTATATCTAAATTACCCATCCTGTGTCGCCGCACGTTGGATCAGGGTCCTAATTCGTCCTGATTGTCTCCACATTGCCCCGTGATGTTTTCAGTTATCTTACCCAGAGCCTAGGCGGACCAAGTGATATACAAGATCGACACCGTACGTGGCGTAAGTACAATTTAAAATTTACACAGTCCCCCGTAGTCCCGTGGCTTAATTTTACGTAATTCCCTAACCTCCGCATTTCCCTACGCGGTTCGCGCAAATCTCTCTCTCTCTCCGCGTTGCCGCGCGGTTTTACTTGGGCCTCGAACCCACACAGACACTGGGCCTCGAACCCAGGCAGGCTCTGGGCCTCGAACCCAGGCAGACTTACCTATTCTAACCTATCTTTCCAAGTCGCCACTCGATTTGCGTCACCGCGCAATTTTCCTATCTCTATCCCTATTCTAAGTTTGAAAGGTATTCACCAGATTGTCCTGGATCTCGTTCAGACACTACCTAAGAACCAGCGAGTGGCTAAACCTTCCTCAGACTTTTGAAACCGGTGGAAACTGGAGCAGTATTGAAATCATACTCACTCCAGTGGCCACTTTCCCCCCGTCTCGTCCAAGGCTAGTCTGGCTCTTAATTCGCAAGTTTTCGGCAGTCGTCCGTTGAGATCCCACTTCTGACACCAAATGTTGATTTCTGGATTCTTTTCCTTCAATCTGTTTCAGTGAAATCACTGAGTCGAATACCGATTGTGCTTTAAACAAAGCAAGCTTTTATTTAAAAAGCAAATCCCGATCGGGGTCCTTATCAGACAGAAGGAATGCAACTCTGACAGATCGCACCCACTTCCTACCGACAAAGTGACATTACATTGTAAAGGGACGACGGTTATACATTTTCGGTAAAAGATAAAAAGATACAATTAGAGTGACATCCTAGTTCAGCCTATCCCCTTTGATCCCTCTTTCCCTTTGTCCATTCATAAGCCGACCATAGTATGGTCTGATTTTAAACAAAGACCTTCTGTTAATGTTTCAGGTTAATAACATAAGACCTTGAGGTTTTTTGCAAGCTGTGGGATTTTTTTCAAGCTGTGTTAGTGTTGTAACATTTTGCAGTCTCGAGTCTGAGATTTTCATGGCTATTCCTCCATGAATTCTTTGTTAGCTTATACTGTCCATATATAATTCCCACGTTCTCAACTTCTCGACATTAATGTCTGTGTACATTTAATATCCATGTTCAGTATGTATTCTCAATCCGAGGTCAGGCTCACTACTAAACACCAGATCCAATCTCTGGTTTTCCCCAGTTATTGCATTAACACGGTGGGCGGGGCCAGGTCCCGACTGCTTCCGGGCTCAGCGCGACAGTTGAACTGCCGCAGGTTCAAATCAGGAGCCACGTGACCGCCTCCCCACCCCGCGCGCTTCCTGCTGCAGTCCTCTGGGCGGGGCTCTGTGGGGAAGCGGCACGATGATTGGTGCAAGGAGCTGTCACTTTCCCATGTGCAGCCAGTAGACGGGAAGACTCAGCCAGTGTCATTAATTTATAAGAACATAAGAACATAAGAATTAGGAACAGGAGTAGGCCATCTAGCCCCTCGAGCCTGCTCCGCCATTCAACAAGATCATGGGTGATCTGGTCGTGGACTCAGCTCCACTTACCCGCCCTCTCCCCGTAACCCTTAATTCCCTTATTGGTTAAAAATCTATCTATCTGTGACTTGAATACATTCAATGATCTAGCCTCAACTGCTTCCTTGGGCAGAGAATTCAACAGATTCACAAACCTCTGGGAGAAGAAATTCATTCTCAACTCGGTTTTAAATTGACTCCCCCGCATTTTGAGGCTGTGCCCCCTAGTTCTAGTCTCCCGACCAGTGGAAACAACCTCTCTGTCTCTAACTTGTCTATCCCTTTCATTATTTTAAATGTTTCTATAAGATCACCCCTCATCCTTCTGAACTCCAACGAGTAAAGACCCAGTCTACTCAATCTATCATCATAAGATAACCCCCTCATCTCCGGAATCAGCCGAGTGAATCGTCTCTGTACCCCCTCCAAAGCTAGTATATCCTTCCTTAAGTAAGGTGACCAAAACTGTACGCAGTACTCCAGGTGCGGCCTCACCAATACCCTATACAGTTGCAGCAGGACCTCCCTGCTTTTGTACTCCATCCCTCTCGCAATGAAGGCCAACATTCCATTCGCCTTCCTGATTACCTGCTGCACCTGCAAACTAACCTTTTGGGATTCATGCACAAGGATCCCCAGGTCCCTCTGCACCGCAGCATGTTGTAATTTCTCCCCATTCAAATAATATTCCCTTTTCCTGTTTTTTTTCCCCAAGGTGGGTGACCTCACATTTTCCGACATTGTATTCCATCTGCCAAACCTCAGCCCATTCGCTTAACCTATCCAAATCTCCTGGAAGCCTCTCTGAGTCCTCTACACAACCCGCTTTCCCACTAATCTTAGTGCCAATGGCAAATTTTGTTACACTACACTCTGTCCCCTCTTCTAGTTCATCTATGTATATTGTAAACAGTTGTCGTCCCAGCACTGTTCCCTGTGGCACACCACTAACCACTGATTTCCAACCGGAAAAGGACCCATTTATCCCGACTCTCTGCTTTCTGTTCGCCAGCCAATTCTCTATCCATGCTAATACATTTCCTCTGACTCCACGTACCTTTATCTTCTGCAGTAACCTTTTGTGTGGCAACTTATCGAATGTCTTTTGGAAATCTAAATACACCACATCCATCGGTATACCTCTATCCACCATGCTCGTTATATCCTCAAAGAATTCCAATAAGTTAGTTAAAAATGATTTCCCTTTCATGAATCCATGCTGCGTCTGCTTGATTGCAATATTCCTATCTAGATGTCCCGCTATTTCTTCCTTAATGATAGTTTCAAGCATTTTCCCCACTGCAGATATTAAACTAACCGGCCTACAGTTACCTGCCTTTTGCTTGCCCCATTTTTCAAACAGAGGCGTTACATTAGCTGCTTTCCAATCCGCTGGTACCTCTCCAGAGTCCAGAGAATTTTGGAAGATTATAACGGATGTATCTGCGATAACTTCTGCCATCTCTTTTAATACCTTGGGATGCATTTCATCAGGACCAGGGGACTTGTCTACCTTCAGTCCCCATTAGCCTGTCCAGCACTACCCCGCTAGTGATAGTGATAGTCTCAAGGTCCTCCCTTCCCACATTCCTGTGGCCTGCAAATTTTGGCATGGTTTTTGTGTCTTCCAGTGTGAAGACGGAAGCAAAATAATTGTTTAAGGTCTCAGCCATTTCCACATTTCCCATCACTTAATCCATCTTTTTATCTTCCAAGGGACCAACATTTACTTTAGTCACTCTTTTCCGTTTTATATATCTGTAAAAGCTTTTACTATCTGTTTTTATGTTTTGCGCAAGTTCACCTTCCTAATCTATCTTTCCTTTCTTTATTGCGTTTTTAGTCATTCTTTGCTGTCAATCCCACTGCCCCGCTCTCTCCCCATTGCCCTGTATCAATCCCCAAACGAATCCCACTTCCCCGCGCTCTCCCCATCGCCCTGTATCAATCCCCAAATTAATCCCACTGCCCCGCTTTCTCCCCATAGCCCTGTATCACTGCCCAAACTAATCCCACTGCCCCACTCTCTCCCCAAAGTCCTGTATCAATCCCCATACTAATCCGACTGCCCTGCTCTCTCCCCATAGCCCTGTATCAATCCCCATAATAAACCCACTGCCCCACTCTCTCCCCATAGCCCTGTATCAATCCCCAAACTAACCCCACTGCCCCGCACTCTCCCCATAGCCCTGTATCAATCTCCAAACTATTCCCACTGCTCCGCCCTCTCCCCATAGTCCTGTATCAATCCCCAAACTAATCCCATTGCCCAGCTCTCTCCCCATAGTCCTGTATCAATCCCAAACTAATCCCACTGCCCCGTTTTCTCCCCATAGCCCTGTATAAATCCCCATACTAATCCCATTGCACTGCTCTCTCCCCATAGCCCTGTATTAATCCCCATAATAATCCCACTGCCCCACTCTCTCCCCATAGCCCTGTATCAATCCCCAGAATAATCCCACTGCCCCGCACTCTCTCCATAGCCCTGTATCAATCTCCATACTATTCCCACTGCTCCGCTCTCTCCCCAAAATTCTGTATCAATCCCCAAACTAATCCCACTGTCCTGCGCTCTCCCCATAGCCCTGTATCAATCTCCAAACTAATCCCACTGCCCTGCGTTCTCCCCATAGTCCTGTATCAAACCCCAAACTAATCCCACTGCCCCGCTCTCTCCCCATCGCCCTGTATCAATCGCCAAACTAATCCCACTGCCCCGCTCTCTCCCCATAGTCCTGTATCAATCCCAAACTAGCTCTCTCTCTGTCTCTCTTGTTCTCTCTCTCTCTCTGTATCTCTTTCCCTCTCTATATATCTCTATTTTACTATCGGTTTCTAGCTCTCTCTCTCTCCTCTCTCTCTCACTCGCTCTGTCTTTCTCTCTTCCTCTCTCTCTCTCTGTCTTTCTCTATATCTCTCTGTCTTTCTCTGTCTTCCCCTCTGTCTCGCTCTCTCTCTGTCACTCTCTCTGTCTTTGTTTTTCTCTCTCTCTCTATCTTTCCCTCTCTGTCCCTCTCTCTCTATCTGTCTCTCGCTCGCTCGCTCTCTGTATCTCTTTCCCTCTCTATATACCTCTACTTTTCTCCATCTGTTTCTTGCGCTCTCTCTCTCTCTCTCTCTATGTCTATCTCTCTGTCTCTCTCCCCCTCTCTCACTCTGTCTCTCTCTCTCTCTCTCTCTCTCGGTCTCTCGCTCTCTCACTCTCGCTTTCTCTGTCTCTCTCTGTGTCTCTCTCTGTGTCTCTCTGTCTCTCTGTCTCTGGCTCTCTCTCTCTCTCTCTCTCTCTGTCTCTCGCTTTGTCTGTCTGATTATCTCTCACTCTCTCTCTCTGTCTGCCGATTTCTCTCTCTCTCTCTCTCTCTCTCTCTGTCTCTCTGTCTCGCTCTCTCACTCTCTGGCTCTCTCTATCTCCCTCTATCTCTCTCTCGCTTTGTCTGTCTGATTATCTCTGTCACTCTCTCTCTCTTTCTCCCGCTCTCTCTCTGTCTCTTGTTCTCTGTCTCTCTCGCTCTCTCGTTCTCTGGCTCTCTTTGTCTGTATCTCTTTCCCTCTCGATATATCTCCATCTCTTTCGATCTGTTTCTAGCTCTCCCTCTCTCTCTCTCTCTGTGTGCCTGTCTCTCGCCCCCTCTCTCTCTGTCTCTCTCTCTCTGTCTTTCTGTCTCTCTCTGTCGTTCTCTGTCTTTCTCCCTATCGCTCTCTCTCTCCATCTCTGTTTCTCTCTCGTTCTATCTTTCCCTCTCTATCTGTCTCCCTCTCCCTCTTGCTCTGTCAATCGCTCTCTGTATCTCTCCCTGTCTTTATCTCTGTCTTTCCCTCTCTCTATCAATCTCTGTCTCTCTCTGACTATCTCTGTCACTCTGTGTTTCTCTCTCTCCAACTTTATTTCTGAGTTTATCTCTCTCTCTCTGTATTTCTGTCTCTCTATCTCTCTGTCTTTCTCTCTCTGTCTCCCATTCTCTGTCTCCCATTCTCTGTCTCTCTCCTGCTCTCTCTCTCTCTTTCTCTCTCTCTGTGTCTCGCTCTCTGTCTCTCTCTCTGTCTCTCTCTCTCACCATCTCTCTGTCTGTCTGCCTGTCTCCCTCTCTCTTTCTCTCACTCTCTGCCTTTCTCTCTCTCTGTGTCTCTGAGTTTCTCTAGCTGTCTCTCTGTCTCTCTCTCTCCTGTCTCTTAGGGGGTGAGATACCGAGTGAAGCTCCCTCTACACTGTCCTAACAAACACTCCCAGGACAGGTACAGGAGGTTAGATACAGACTAAAGCTCCCTCTACACTGTCTCATCAAACACTCCCAGGGCAGGTACAGGAGGTTAGATACAGAATAAAGCTCCCTCGACACTGTCCCATCAAACAATCCCAGGGCAGGTACAGGTGGTTAGATTCAGATTAAGCTCCCTCTATCCTGTCCCATCAAACAACCCCAGGGCAGGTACAGGGGGTTAGATGCAGAGTAAAGCTCCCCCTACACTGTCTCATCAAACACTTCCAGGGCAGGTACAGCACGGGGTTAGATACATAGTAAAGCTTCCTCGACACTGTCCCAACAAACACTCCCAGGGCAGGTACAGCATGGGTTAGATACAGAGTAAAGCTCCCTCTGCACTGTCCCATCAAACACTCCAAGACAGATACAGGCGGTTAGATACAGAGTAAAGCTCCCTATGCACTGTCCCATCAAACACTCACAGGGCAGGTACAGGAGGTAAGATACAGACTAAAGCTCTCTCTGCACTGTCCCATCAAACACTCCCAGGGCAGGTACAGGCGTTTAGATACAGAGTAAAGCTCCCTCTGCACTGTCCCATCAAACACTCCCAGGGCAATTACAGCACGAGTAGATAGAGAGGAAAGCTCTGTTTGCAATATTCCATCAAACACACCCAGGGCAGGTACAGGGGGTTAGATTCAGAGTAAAGCTCCCTCTACACTGTCCCATCAAACATTCCCAGGGCAGGTACAGCACGGGTTAGATACAGAGTAAAGCCCCCTCTAAACTGTCCCATCAAATATTCCCAGGGCACGTGCAGCACGGGGTGAGATTCAGAGTAAAGCTCCCTCTACACTGTCCCATCAAACACTCCCAGGGCAGGTACAGGGGGTTAGATACCGAATAAAGCTCCCACTACACTGTCTCATCAAACACTCCCAGGGCTGGTACAGCAAATGTTTAGATACAGAGTAAAGCTCCCTCTACACTGTCCCATCAAACACTCCCAGGGCAGGTACAGCAAATGTTTAGATACAGAGTAAAGCTCCCTGCACACTGTCCCATCATACAATCCCAGGGCAGGTACAGGGGGATAGATACCGACTAAAGCTGCCTCTATACTGTCCCATCAAACACTCCCAGGGCAGGTACAGGGGTTTAGATACAGAGTAAAGCTCCCTCTACACTGTCCCATCAAACAATCCCAGGTAAGGTACAGCACGTGGTTCGATACAGAGTAAAGCTCCCTCTACACTGTCCCATCAAACACTCCCGGGGTAGGTACAGCACGGGTTAGATACAGGGTAAAGCCCCCTCTACACTGTGCCATCAAATACTCCCAGGGTAGGTACAGTACGGGGTTAGATTCAGAGTAAAGCTCCCGCTACACTGTCCAATCAAACATTCCCAGGGCAGGTACAGGGGGTTAGATACTGAATAAAGCTACTTCTGCACTGTCCCATCAAACACTCCCAGGGCTGGTACAGCAAATGTTTAGATACAGAGTAAAGCTCCCTCCACACTGTCCCAACAAACACTCACAGGGCAGGTACAGGGTGTTAGATACAGAGTAAAGCTCCCTCTACGCTGTCCCATCAAACACTCCCAGGGCAGGTACAGCACATGTTTAGATATAGAGTAAAGCTCCCTCAACACTATTCCATCATACAATCCCAGGGCAGGTACAGGGGGATAGATACCGAGTAAAGCTCCCTCTACACTGTCCCATCAAACACTCCCCGGGCAGGTACAGGGGCTTAGATACAGAGTAAAGCTCTCTTAACACTTCCATCAAACACTCGCAGGGCAGGAACAGAGGGTTAGATACATAGTAAAGCTCCCTCTACACTGTCCCATCAAACACTCCCAGGTAAGATACAGCACGTGTTCGATACAGAGTAAAGCTCCCTCTACACTGTCCCATCAAACAATCCCAGGGCAGGTACAGCACGGGGTTAGATACAGAGTAAAGCTCCCTCTACACTGTCCCATCAAACACTACCAGGGAAGGTACAGGGGGTTAGATACAGAGTAAAGCTCCCCCGACACTGTCTCATCAAACACTTCCAGGGCAGGTACAATACGGGGTTAGATACAGGGTAAAGCTTCCTCGACACTGTCCCAACAAACACTCCCAAGGCAGGTACAGCATGGGTTAGATACAAAGTAAAGCTCCCTCTACACTGTTCCATCAAACATTCTCAGAGCACGTACAGCATGGGGTTAGACACAGTGTAAATCTCCCTCTACACTGTCCCATCAAACACTCCCAGGGCAGGAACAGCATGGGGTTAGATACAGAGTAAAGCTCTCTCTACACTGTCCCATCAAACACTCTATTGGTAGGTACAGCATGGGGTTCGATACAGAGTAAAACTCCCACTGCACTGTCCCATCAAACACTCCCAGGGTATGTACAGGCGTTTAGATACAGAGTAAAGCTCCCTCTGTACTGTCCCATCAAACACTCCCAGGGCAATTACAGCACGGGTAGATATAGAGTAAAGCTCTCTTTGCAATATTCCATCAAACACTCCCAGGGCAGGTACAGGGGGTTAGATTCAGAGTAAAGCTCCCTCTACACTGTCCCATCAAACACTCCCAGGGCAGGTACAGCACTCGGTTAGATACGGAGATAAGAACATGAGAAATAGAAACAGGAATTGGCCATTTGGCCCCTCCAGCCTGCACCACCATTTAATACGATCATGGCTGATCCGATCATGGACTCAGGTCCACTTCCCTGCCCGCTCCCTATAAACCCTTATCCCTTGTCAGTTAAGGAAATGTCTATCTCTGTCTTAAATATATTCAATGTCCCTGCTTCCACAGCTCTCTGAGGCAGCAAATTCCACAGATTTACAACCCTCTGAGAGAAGAAATTTCTCCTCATCTCAGTTTTAAATGGGAGGCCCCTTATTCTAAGACCATGCCCCCTAGATCTGTTCTCCCCCATCAGTGGAAAAATCCTCTCTGCATCCACCTTGTCGAGCCCCCTCATAATCTGATACGTTTCGTCAGTTAGTTACCTGCGGTCTTATAGTTAATTACATTTGGAGAGAGCACCTCTCTGTTTGTCACTCTGTCTCACTCCCTCTATCTCCCTACCTCTCTCTCCCTCTCTCTCTCTGTCTCTCCCATTCTGTCTCGCTTCCTCTCTCTCCCTCTGTCTCTGTCTCTCTCCCTCTCACCCACTCTGTATCGCTTCATCGCTCACTCTCACTCCCTCTCTCTCTATATCTCTCTCTTTCTCTGCCTCGCTCTCTACCTCTCTCTCTCCCCCTCTCTCTCTATTGTTCTCTCTGTCTCTCTCCGTCTCTCTCTGTATCGCTCTCTCTCTCATACTCTTTATCTCCCTCTTTCTCCCTCTCTCTCTCTGTTCCTCCCTCTCTCTCTCAATTTCTGTTTCGCTTTCGCATTCTCTCTGTCTCTCTCACTCTCTCACACTATCGCTCTCTGTCTCTCTCTCTCTACTCTCCCGCTCTCTCTCTCTCTCTCTCTCTCTCTATCTCTCTGTCTCTCTATCTCTGTCTCTCTCTCTCGCGCTCTCACGTTCTGTCTCTCTCTCTATCTCTCTCTGTCTTTCTCTCTCTTTGTCTCTCACTTTCTCTCTATCTGTATCTCTCTCTATCTCTCTCTCACTCACTACCTGTCTCTTTTTCTTTCTCGCTCTGTCCCTGTCCCTCTCTCCCTATCTATCTCTATCTCTCTCTCTCTCCTCTCTTTCTCTCCTCTCTCTCGCTCTCTCTCTCTCTCTCTCTGTCTCTCTAGGTCTCCCCCAGTCTCTCAGACTCTGTAACAAGAGTCCTGGTGTAAAATGGTCACGACGCATTTCATGTAAAATGACTGCTCAATCTCACACAAACTAATCCTACAGACCCGCACTCTCCCCACAGCTCTTTATCAATCCGCAAACTAGTCCCACTGCCCCGCTCTCTCCCCATAGCCCTGTATCAATCCCCAAACTAACTCCACTGCCCCGCTCTCTCCCCATAGCTCTTTATCAATCCCCAAACTAATCCCACTGCCCCGCTCTCTCCCCATAGCCCTTATCAATCCCCAAACTAATCCCACTGCCCTGCTCTCTCCTTATAGTCCTGTATCAATTCCCAAACTAATCCCACTGCCCTGCTCTCTCCTCATAGTCCTGTATCAATCCCCAAACTAATCCCACTGTCCCGCTCTCTCCCTATAGTCCTGTATCAATCCAAAAACTAATCCCACTGCCCCGCTCTCTCCCCATAGTCCTGTATCAATCCCCAAACTAATGCCACTGCCCCGCACTCTCCCCATAGTCCTCTATCAATGCCAAACTAATCTCACTGCCCCGCTCTCTCCCCATAGTCCTGTTTCAATCCCCAAACTAATCCCACTGCTTCGCTCTCTCCCCATAGCCCTGTATCAATCCCCAAACTAATCCCACTGCCCCGCTCTCTCCCCATAGTCCTGTATCAATCACAAACTAATCTCACTGCCCCGCTCTCTCACCATAGTCCTCTTTCAATCCCCAAACTAATCCCACTGTCCCGCTCTCTCCCCATAGCCCTGTATCAATCTCCAAACTAATCCCACTGCCCCGCCCTCTCCCCATAGTCCTGTGTCAATCCCAGAATCTATACAGGGAGACAGATAGAGAGACACGCACACTCACCTCTCTCTTTCCCTATCTCTCTATCTCTGTTTCTCTCTCTCTGTCTCTCTCTCTCTCACTCTCTCAGTGTCCCTCTGTCCGTCTGTCTCCCTCGCTGTCTCTCTCTCTCGCTCATTCTCTCTCTCTCTCGCTTTGTCGATCTGTCTCTCTGTTTTTCCCTCTATCTGTCTGTCTTTCATTTTCTCTCTCTGTCTCCCTCTCTCTGTCTCTGTCTTTCTCTTTCTCTATTTCTCTCTCTCTGTCTCTCTCTCTCTCTCTGTCTCTGTCCCTTTGTATGTCTATCTCCCTCGCTGTCTCTCTCTCTCTCGCTCACTCTCTCTCTCTCTGTCTGTCTCTCTCTTGCTATGTCTATCTCTGGCTCTGTTTTTCTCTCTCTCTCTCTCTCTTTCCCTCTCTGTCTCTGTCTCACTCTCTCTCGCTCTATCTCTCTCTCTCTATCTCTCTCTCTCCGTCTCTCTCTCTCTGTCTCTCTCTCTCTCTATATCTGTCTGTCTCTCTCTCTTTCTCTCCCTCTCTGTCTCTCTCTCTTTTTCAACTCTCTCTCTCTCTCTGTCTTTCCCCCCCTCTCTCTCTCTCACTGCCTTTCCTTCTCCCTCCCTCTCTCTCTTTCCCTCTCTCTGTCTGTCTCTGTCTCTCCCTCTCTGTCTCTCTCTCTCTCTCTCTGTCTTTCCCTCTCTCTCTCTCCCTCTCTCTCTCTGTCTCTCACTCTCTGTCTCTCTCTCTCTCTATGTCTCTCTGTCTCTCTCTCTCTCTCCCTCTCTGTCTCTAACTCTGCCTGAATCATCTGTGACCTTACAATAACTTGACCCCACGCGGATAGAGTCAGGAGCAGAGGTCATAGGTCGGAAGTTAGAAAATGTAATACCAAATGACACATTGTAAATCCCAGTGAGACTGTAAATTAACCGGTACAAATATAAAATGTGAGAAGACTTTAATAAAAACTAAACGCCGACAGCAGCTCCATCCCCGCCCTTTCTCATCACTGCCCCGCTCCTTTGTATTAAAAAGCAGCAATAAGTTGTGCTCTGAAAGTGAGCACATTGCTCAGGTATCATCACCACGTACCATTGGTGATGGGAAATACACAAACTATCTCTCTTCACAGAGACCCGGAGTTTGTAAACCTTCGCTTTAAAGGGCTAATGTTCACATTTCCTCCGTGCGGGCTTAAAAACTGGAGCCGATCCCATAACACCCGAGTTGTGGCAGGTAAAAGTGAGAATTCACCCCAGAGTTTTTAACCTTCCCTTGCAGCCCATTGTAGACCAATGACAGCCAGAAGATGGGGATGGTGAGCTGGGCAAAGGTCTGTAAAGTTTTACAGTACAATATTACCAGCTGTTGGTGTACATCAGTACTGCAGTAATACCAACATTGGAGAAATATTCGCTTAATTTCACAATTCAGGCAAGGTCTTTCTTCAGAACTGAGAGATAATTGGATCAGAGAGAAGGTAAAATAAACAGGGGCCTGGAAAGCTGCCATTAAATCCCCTCAACTTTCTGAGTACATAACTCACTCAGAGAATTGTGAACCTGTGGAATTCTCTGCCTGACTCCAATGACTGAGTGAATCCCTTCCCACACTCAGGGTGGTGAACAGTCTCTCCCCAGTGTGAACTCGCTGGTGTATTAGCAGGTGGGATAACTGAGTGAATCCCTTCCCACACTCAGAGAGGTGAACGGTCTCTCCCCAGTGTGAACTCGCTGGTGTATCAGCAGGTGGGATAACTGAGTGAATCCCTTCCCACACTCAGAGAGTTGAACGGTCTCTCCCCAGTGTGAACTCGCTGGTGTATGAGCAGGTGGAATAACTGAGTGAATCCCTTCCCACACTCAGAGAGGTGAACGGTCTCTCCCCAGTGTGAACTCTCTGATGTATAATTAGGTGGGATAACTGAGTGAATCCCTCCCCACACTCAGAGAGGTGAACAGCTTCTCCCCAGTGTGAACTCGCTGGTGTATCAGCAGGTGGGATAACTGAGTGAATCCCTTCCCACATTCAGAGAGGTGAACGGTCTCTCCCCAGTGTGAACTCGCTGGTGTATCAGCAGGTGGGATAACTGAGTGAATCCCTTCCCACATTCAGAGAGGTGAACGGCCTCTCCCCAGTGTGAACTTGCTGCTGTATCAGCAGGTGGGATAACTGAGTGAATCCCTTCCCACATTCAGAGAGGTGAACGGCCTCTCCCCAGTGTGAACTCGCCGATGTGTTTCCGGCTGGGACGGGTTGTGGAAACGTTTCCCACAGTTCCCACATTTACACAGTTTGTCTCCAGTGTGATTGCGCTTGTGTCTCTCCAGGTTGGATGATCGGCTGAATCCTTGCACACACACACAGCACGTTTACAGTTTCTACCCGCTGTGAACAGTGTTTTTTGCTTCCATGGTCAAAGGCCGAAGATATTCAGGTCCCGATGAATCGAGTGACTTCATCAGATCTGAATGTGATGTTTGATTCGAGCCTCTGGTCGACAAATCCTCCCCGTTTAATAGCCTGTAAAGTGAACTTCTGTAAAGTAAAGTGAAAGAAGAACATTAGAACATAAGAAATAGGAGCAGGAGTAGGCCATACGGCCCCTCAAGCCTGCACCCCCATTCAATAAGATCATGGCTGATCTGATCATGGACTCAGCTCCACTTCGCTGCCCGCTCCCCATAACCCTTTACTCCCATAATCGCTCAAATATCTGTCTATCTCCACCTTAAATATGTTCAATGTCCCGGCTTCCACAGCTCCCTGGGACAGGAAATTCCACAGTTTTATAACCCTCTGAGAAGAAATTCCTCCTCATCTCAGTTTTAAATGGGCGTCCCCTTACTCTGAAACTATGCCCCCTGGTTTTAATTTCCCCTATGAGTGGGAACATCCTCTCTGCATCCACGTTGTCAAGCCCGCTCAGTATCTTTTATGTTTCAATAAGATCACCTCTCATTCTTCTTAACTCCAATGTGTAGAGGCCCAATCAACTCAAACCTTTCTTCATAAGTCAACCCCATGACCTCAGGAATCAACCTCGTGAACCTTCTCTGAACTGCCTCCAATGCAAGTATATAATTTCTTAAATAAGAGACCAAAACTGCATGCAGTACTCCAGGTGTGGCCTCATCAATACCCTGCACAGTTGTAGCAGGACTTCTCTGCTTTTATACTCTATCCCCTTTGCAATCCCAGCTTCTCCAATCGATCCAGGTAACTGAATCCCTCATCCCTGGAATCATTCTCGTAAATCTTTCCTGCACCCTCTCGAAGGCCTTCATATTCTTCCTAAACTGCGTTGTCCACAGCTGGGTCTGGATCACTGCAGCCTGAGGCTGGTCCCTCACACACTGAGCCTCACATTCACACACACTTCAGCTGGGTCTGGATCACTGGACCCTGAGGCTGGTCTCTCACACACTGAGCCTCACATTCGCACACACTTCAGCTGGGTCTGGATCACTGGACCCTGAGGCTGGTCCCTCACACACTGAGCCTCACATTCACACAAACTTTAGCTGGGTCTAGATCACTGGACCCTGAGGCTGGTCCATCACACACTGAACCCTTACATTCACACACACTTCGGCTCGGTTTTGATCACTGGACCCTGATACTGGATATGCAGCGAATGAGTTAGGACAATGGCGGGGTTTTCCTGCAGAAAGAGAGCCTCAGTATGTTTTCGGTGAAGGAGAGCTCGATGAAAGCGACACTATTTTATTGCTCACAAGGTTAGAATCACATTGCTGTCACGGTGCCCAATCTGACCTGTGGTCACAGATATCTGACAGCAGGCAATGGCCACCTGGGTCATTTCTTCCTGAGAAGTGTCTGCAGTTGCCCACACACTGTGCTACTGGTTCTCATTGCCAGTGGTGTTGTTACTCTGCAAACACCATTGTACATAGCCAGTGGGAAAGGGGACTCGCTGCTGGAAACACCACCGTTCACAGACACCAGTACAATGGACTCACGTCCACAATCAACATCACTTCAGTTCCAATAAATTCCATAGAGCCGCAGGTGATTGAGAAGCTGTTCGTGAACTGGAGAATGTAAACTTTCAAAGACAATACACGCTGATTGATATAATGATATCTGTTTATTATTCTCCAGGCATTTCCACACACAAAAACTAACACAGTTATCATTCACTTCCTGATATTCTTCAGCTATTAAATCGAGAGGCGTATTCTCCTTTTACACTCCCCTGGGATAACCCATGTGTTCTGATGTTCATCCGGCAACAACATTCCAAGGTCACAACATCCTAAACCTCAATGCTGGGACTTGTATCTCTTTGTGGCCAGGAGCATGATTTAATCCAATTAAAGTGCGACCGCTATTATAACCGACTGCCTACATAATGGTCTTCTACCTTGTTCACAGACACTTACATAGGAAACCGCAGGCCTTGTCAGATATTGCCCAGTGTTATGTCTGAAGAAGCCTGGGCCTGAGTTGTAGCCTGTTGAGGTTCAGGTAAAATATAACTCAGGATACAATATGTGATGTAATGCAGATCTAAGGTTGGGAATTGCTCTGAACTTTTCTTTCCTGAACTAAATTAAATAATATTCTCAGAAGATACTTCAACCCATTTTTCAGCTCATCTCTAAATTTAGTCTGGGTTACTACATAAATACACGTGTTTGTACAGCAGCTCAAAAGCAGCAGCATGTAGCTGGTAAAGTCTGCAATATACATTGGGTCATTGTAACCTGTAGAATAATACTGGTTTGTAATTCGGTATAATAAGAAAAATATCACATAGGTTGCCCAGAGCAGTATGAAGTTACCGGATATAGCAAAGAGTAAGATGATGGATTTCCTTCGGTTCTCCATCTCCGGATCATTGTGATTCACATCATTCTTGCTGGCCCTCAGCCTCCTGCGGACTCTACTGGCCGCCAAAATGTATCCTACAGTCAGAGCATTGAGCAACAATATCAGCAATATTGGGAGCAGTGGGGTTAAACAGCGGTTAATCCAGTCAAATGCTACCCAAGCAGTTACAATATAATACTCGAGTTTTTCATGACAGCCCCAGGGTACATGGTCGATTGTAATGTAGGGTTCATATATAAAGAACCAGGGGATGTTTTTTATACAGAACAGCAGGCACACGGTTCCTATAACCAGGGATGCAGTTTTCTCGGTGCAATATTTAGTCCTCAGCTTCTGGCAACAAATGGTAACAAAACGATCGAAAGTGAAAGCGATTGTTAACCAGACAGAAATATCGGTGACTGCACGCATCAGCGCTGCACGGAAAGAACACACAGGTGTGATGAACAGGAAGGTAGTCGGGAAATAATAACCATTAATACGATTCAGTATCACATCAGTGATAATGACCAGTAGATCCGCCGCTGACATGGCCAACAGGTAGCGAGTGATACATCTGGAGAGACCGCACTTTCCCCGGGACAGTATCGCAATCGTCACCACATTAGCTGTAAAAGGGAAACACGCAGGAACAGGGAATCAGCCGTCAGGTTACAGCAAGGGAGCCAGTTACACAGGATTTGGTGTGAAATGTACTTTACTGCAGGATCTGGGGACTGGAACTGAACTCTTTACCGCTGCTAGAATTGTCTAGCAGAAAAGGATTTTAACATACAATTGCAATGTTAAATATCTGTGAGTGTGGGGTAAATACCCGAAAATAAACGACTTCACAAAGTTTATTGAATATACTAATAGACTCTAGAAATTTCCTCGGAGCTGTTACCCTTCTGCCACTGCAACTTCGTAGAAAGTGGTGTAGAAATCCACCGGAGATCCGAGTAAACTACTGGCCATTTGAATGTATAAAAAATGGACAGTGTGAGAATGAGTTATGGATAATTGCGAAAAGTAACAGTTCAGTGACGGAAGAAGAAATTAACAGAAAACTATTTGAAAATAAGTAATCAATGGTCAATTCTAAATTGGGAGATGGTTGAGGAGCGTTGAGAATAAAGCCTGACCGAAATGCAGTGAATGCTAAAGGGGAACAACCGAGGGTGAGACAAAGTGCGGGATTTGGGTCCGTGGACAGGAAAGGGGAGCGGACACAAGGTGTGGGCACGAAATGGCTCAGAGTTCTCATGTTGTATTCGCAGACTGGAGGCTATGAGTAAAGACCTTTGGACAAACTACTGTCAAACACCACGGTAATAGGGGAGTTGGTATGTTTGACCTCAGCCAATTTGCAACAGTTACGTTTATAATCCACCAGATGAACATTTAATCTAAACAACGGACTTCTTGGCTGGAAGTCGCAGGTCTTGACATTGGTGCCTTGTGCAGTGCAACCTCCATCTGGAAAAACTCTAACAATAACCACAAGGGGGAGAAGTTCAGATGTGATCATGAACAAACAACCTTATCTTGCACCTTCTTCTGTAATCCTTGGAAAAATATAGATTCCAAAGTACACAATGGCACAAGGGCCATAATTTTCACCTCGCTTTTGACGCCTCTAATAATGCAGCAAACTTCAGAGGGAGTTGTGGGTGGCGATCTCTAGACCGAAGCAAAGATACAGTACAAGTGACAATAGAGCCTGCAGTCCAGCCCAGGAGATACCTGCCGAGATTCAACTTCAGAAAGACTCCATGGTAAGGTCTAAGCTCTGAATTGGCAGAATCCATCTTTAATATTAATCCGGCGCATAGCAATATGGAGAATCTGTCTCTCTGGTGAGAAAGACTGGCGGAAAGTACATCTCATGGGATGTGGGACATTATATGTACCTGAGCTTCCAGCGCAATCTATCAACAATGTAAGATATGCTCAGAAATGTTTGATTCGGATTCCTTGGTGTGCAGGATAGTGTGACATATAGCAGTTGTTACAACTTGATATACGTAAAGAGCTTCATGTGTTCATTTGTAAAGAAATAGAGACAGGCAGAGAGCGAGAGAGAGATTACATATACAAAAGAAACATCGGCACTGAAAAGATATCCTGAACAAGATAAGGCGGCTGGTGTAGAAATAATTAACTGCATTCCCGTTCAACTGTGTTTAGACAATACAGTCTTAGCTGGAAATTAAATCACATGAGTATATAAGATTAATATAGTTAAGTATGAGTTTGGAGTGGGGGCGGCGTGTGGTTACCATGGATACAGAAGTATAATGAAAATCGACAGAGAAAAATGGACAAAGTAAATCTGAATCAAACACAAGAAATCGGCCGTCCTGTGCTGTTTACAAGATGGAGGTGGGCCTCCTTCTTGAACCGCTGCAGTCCGTGTGGTGACGGTGCTCCACAGAGTTGTTAGCTGGTGAGCTACATGAAATAATGGCGAAGATATGAGGAGAAAATATTTCCGACTGGGCTTTGCAAACGGCCAAATCTGTCAGTAATTTATGTATCTGAACTATAGAGCCTTATAAAAGTTGGTAAAATCATGTCCCCTGTTCAGTATTTGTCAAATCACGTAATTAATTCAACAACTGGAACATTATTACAACAACAACAATAATTTCTACTTATAATAGCGCCTTTATAAAACATCCCGAGGCACTTCACAGCAGTGTTACAAGACAAAACAAATACATTTGGCACCGAGCCACATAAGAATAAATTACGACTGATGACCAAAAGTTTGGTCAGAGGGAGGTTATAAGCACTGTGTTCAAGGAAGAAAGGGAGGTATAGAGGCGGTGAGGATTTAGGGAGGCTGTTCCAGAGCTCAGGGCTCGGACAGCTGAAGGCACGGATACCAATGGTTGAGCAGTTATAATCAGGGATGCACAAGAGGGGAGAATTTGAGGAGCGCAGACATATTGGGGGTTGCGATGCTAAAGCAGATTATAGAGATAGCGAGGGACGAGGCCATGGAGGGATTTGTACACAGAAGGAGAATTTTGGAATCGAGGTATTGTTGAACCGGGATCAATGTAGCTCAGCGAGCACAAGTGGGATTTCGTGTGAGATTGGACATCTACTGGCGAGTTTTGAATGAACTCAAGTTTACATAGGGTAGAATGTAGGAGGTCAACCAGGAGTGTGTGGAGCTCTACAAACTACGGGAAATTAAGGCATGAATGGAGGTTTCAGCAGCAGAGGAACTGAGGCAGGGGCGGAGCTGGGCAATGTTATGGAGGTGGAAACAGGTGGATTTAGTTTTGCTGCAGGTATATGGCCAGAATATTATTTCCCGTTCTAATAGGATAGCTAGATTGCGAACTGTCTGGTTCAGTCACAGACAGAAGCACGTGAGAGGGATCGAGTCGTTGGTTAGTGAACACAGTTTGTGGCGGAACCCAAAGAAAATGTCATCGGTATTCCCAATATTTAATTGGGCAACATTTCTGCTCAACAATACTGAATGTCAGACAAGCAGTCTGCCAATTTAGAGACCTTGGAGTGGGGGTGAGGTAGAGCTAGGTATCAGCAGCCGACATGTGGAAACTGAAGCTGTGTTTTCGGATGATGTCGGCAAGAGGCATCATATAGTGGAGAACAGGAGGGGGCCAATGATAAATTGCTGGGGAACACGATATGCAACGATTTATCGTGAGGATAGAAGCGAATGCAAATGATTTTCTGGCTACGATTAGGGAGATACGGATAGAACCAGGCGTGTGCACTCCCAACCAGTTGGAGAGGCATTGGTGGGAAATGGAGTGCTCAACCACATCAAAGGCTGCGGACTGGTCGAGAATGATGAGAAGGGAAAGTTTATCTTTGTCAATGTCACAAAGGATGCCATTTGTGAGTTTGATAAGAGCAGTTTCGGTAGTGTGGCATGGTGGATACCAGACTGAAGGGATTCAAACATGGAGTTCCAGGAGGCGACAACATGTTCAAGGACTTTGGAGTGGAAATTAAGGTTGGAGAGGGGGCGGTAGCTTGCAAGCCCAGTGTGGTGAAGGGTTGTTTTTTGAGGAGAGGGGTGATAACGATAGATTTGAAGGAGACGAGAGGACCTGAGCTGAGAGCACCATTAAAAATGTCAGCTAACACGGGAGCCAGAAAAGGAAGTTGGCTGGTCAGCAGCTTAGTGGGAATGGGGTCAAGTGATCTGGAAGTGGGTCTCATGGATAAGATGAGCATGGAGAGATCAAGAGGGGCAGATCAGGGAGAGACTAGAGAGAGTTGCGACTTCATGGCTAGCGCAGGGTGGAAACTTAGGGGAAGTTTGACCCGTTGGGCTAGAGGATGGAAGAGAAGTGGCAGAGGCAGCTGATTGGATGGTCTCAATCTTTGAGACAAATAATTCCATGAGCTACTCACAGTTGTTGTTGGAGGTGAGTGTGGTGGAGACAGGGGAGAGGAGTTTAACAAGAAGGTTAACAGTTGAGAATAGTAGCCGGGGGTTATATTTCCATTCTAGAATGATGTTGAAATAGTGAGCAGTTTTAGCAGACACGAGTAGGGCCCGATAATACTGTATGCAGTCTAGCCAAATCTGACGTTGAAAGGTTAAATCAGTTGTCCGACACCTCCGTACAAGTCTGCGGCCCTTATATTTGAGTGAGCGAGAAGGAGGGCCGTACCAGGGAAAGGCCAGAGTGAGAGAGATTAATTGTTTTAATAGGAAATAGGGCATCAAAAGTGATGGTGAGGGGTTATTCGGGGAGATTGGTGACTGCAGAAATGTCATTGTCAATTAATTCATTATCTTCTCGGCTTAAACAGAGTCACAGTTTAAATATTGGTGATACCTGATTCACAAATATTCTAGTAACAAAACGATTTGACAATTATTCTTGTTTCTAATTGCAGCTGCTATATAATGACAGGACAAAAAGGGAAACAATGTCTTTCTCTCACTGAATCCAACCACCACTGTTGCCAGCTACAATTAAAATATAATTACTGCTGTGTCTTAATGTTTCTATTTTCCAAGCTCTCCATCCCTTCAGTCTCGGTTCCACTGCCTGTGCAATGTCCCAAATATAATCATTACATGTGTGTATAACTGACTGCAAATATTTAAAAATGAAATTTGCGGCCACGGACCATAATTGTGCTTGGTGCACGAATTCAGCTCTGAATAAATACATCACCACTGTGGTTTCTATGAATTGCTTGAAACCACAACCGTATTTCCCAGAATTGGCGTGAAATAATACACTTGTATTTCACACTCTAGCAAAGTTAATATGGCCTTTCACTGTTTGTCAGAAGATGGTGTCTACAATTTCGTAACATACCTTGCAATGTAACTAAATGTATATATATGCTACAGCAAGATCCACAAATATAACATCTGGTTGGTAAAGTTGGCTAAGGTTTGCGTTATTCGGAAAAACTGCCATGGGAAAGTCATACGAATGTCAGACTAGATTTTCGACAGGGTATCAAACCCAAAAACTTCTGATTCAGATGGGAGCCCCGGCTGTTGCATTTAAAGGCGAGGTCGATAAGTTAACCAGAGCATGCAAAGAGGAGAACACGAGCGAGGGGTTCCTGACGCTGCTAATGATTAACTGAAACAATTTCACGCTCGAACGACATCCCACTGTGTGAATACTGCGCTCATTCTCACTTAGAACCGCATTGCTCCGAGACATTGCATGTAAAACAATGTTAGATTTTGAGTTGGAGATTCAAAAACAGTGTAATATCAATAAACACCTCGCAAAGTTTGGAGGGAATGGAAAACAGATATTCTCGGAATATCCGATAGTGACCCAAATCTGACAAATAATCACCGCAGGACCGACAGAACAATGACCAGGCCGTCCAGATAATACAGCGAGACACGGATTAAGGCAATCGATAACCTGTTAAAATGAGTGCTGGAAACTCTATGGGCTGCAGGATATCATCGGACATTTTTTCGTGTAGAACATTCAGATACACTGAAATTGGACCTGCGATTACCGGAAAGCTCATTGCAGAAATGATGACTCTGGTGCTTGACGTTAGGAACGCAGGATTAGATTTTCTGCCCCACAAGCCTTTTCCACCATTCCAGTAGACCATGGGTGATCGGCACCCTAACTCCAATTACCGTCTTAGTTCAATACCCCTTGATACCCTGACCTTAACAAATCTATCGATCAGAGTCTGTAAAATTACAACTGACCATTAATTGACAGAATTTTGGGAGAACGAGTGTTAGATTTCTCCTCGACTTTGTGTGAGAAAGTGTTTCGTGATTTCACTCCGAGCTCCACTTTTAAGATAATGCCTTCTGGTTTAGATTACACCGCCATAGGAAACAGTCTCTGTGCCTACACTATCGAACACCTTTATCTATTTAAATAGCTCGATTATATAACGCTTCATCTTTCTAACCACAATGGAATACAAGGCAAGGTTATGTAACCTTTCCACATATTTGATTACTTTAAACCGTGGTATCAGTCTGGTTAACTTCCGCTGAAACCCCTCGAAGGCCAATCCATCTATCCTGCAATATGTTGCCCAAAACTGAACGTATATATTCCAAATGAGATCTGACCAAATCTCTGTAAAGCGAGAACAGCACTTCGTCAGTTGTAAATATCTTCCCCCTTGTGATAAAAGCCAAAATTCGCTTAACATTTATCCCTATTCTGTGGTTCCTTCCGTGCAACCAACTATCGATCCAAGTCGTAAGATTACCGCTCATTACGTGGGTTGGCATTTTTATGAATAATAACTGAAAAACATTATCAAAACAGGTACTTAACTGACAATGTAATACAATTTGAGACGATGGGAACAGACATTCCAATGCACCGAGTACTGATCATAATTATAGTCAAAATTACCACAGCTGACACAATATTGAATGGAAATAACAATTTGGCGCTTTTGCTTCACAAACTATGCACGTTACCGGGAACACCAATTACCACGCCGAGAACTGGAACATCGCAAATGGTAATACAATAAATCAAACTGTATTGATCTCTGAGAAATGATGGGGATTCTTGGTGGGGCACATGTTACAACGGACCATGTGAGCTGATATAGAGAGAGATACTCTTAGTAATACAGGGGCGAAGCTTGCAGGAGGAGCATTAGGCTGCATTGATCATGAGATTTGAGAGAGTCAGCGGGATAGTGAGACAACTCACTTCAATCTGTTCTCATTGAGTAACCTCTTCAAACGTATTCTGCAGAGTGTTACAAACAGCCGTAATATTGGACTTTAATGCTGATCATGTTTCTTCAAACACAAACATGCAAGGCAATTTATTAGTACAGGGTGCTGGGAACTCATGGGACATAATGTGAGATTTCAGTTTCCCAATGAAGTGGGAAAGTTAGTCAGTGGTACAATGGGTGATAAAACACACTGGTTCGATACCCTGGGCTGTGCCACATAAACTGTAAATGTGAGTTAGAGGAATGTAATCCAGACACAGGTTAGAGGGCGATATGACAGATGTGTTTAAAATTATTGATAGGATGGAAGAAGGTCGATAGAAGCAGACCGAGTCCAGTAGATGTGTGTTTCAGAACGAGGCGCTGTAGAAAGTAGATGAAATGGAAGACAATGGAACAGAGAGAAGAGAGAGCGGGAGAAGGTTTTCTATACAGGGATTGGGGAGGCGGTGGAGTTCAGTCACATGGATAGAGGTTGAGGCAGAAACTGTCAGGATTCAAAGTAGATTGGGTCTGTGGCTAGAGGAAGAGGCGATAAAGGGATATGGAGACCGGGTGGGTAAATGTGACTAGAAATTCCTCTATCTCTCAGTATCTGAAGCGAAATTAAAGTGAATGTGTGTGGATCACCGAGCGGACAGACTTACTGAGGGTACAGTCGATGTTCTATCACGCTGCAAGCGTTTAGTCTGAATAATAAATTTGTGCGATTAGTATAAATGGACCATGACCCGGCATGGAGACGGTGCTTTGATTAAAATGTAGGTATTGAATCTAAAACAGGTTTTTAAATGTGGACAATCCCAGAACAGCTGCATTGAGCGCCGCTGCCTTATTTCAATCGCTCTCTCACAGCACGGATTCCCTGTCTGACCTGTACCGCTGCAGGAATGGATGTGACAGAAACCAGCTGCCTCCCACCGGCTGAAGGCAGAACAATCTCCGCCGGGAGGGTGAAGGCGAGTCTGAGAACAGGCTGGTCACCGGTCAGGGGAGAAGATGAGGGAGAGAGTCTGTGTTCCTGCATGGAGCACAATCCCACACTCGGCATGGATTGTGATCACCAGGAATAATATCCGGCACTTTGCTAGAACCAGACCGAGAACAGCGGGTAGATTCTGATTAACGGGACTGAACAAATCCCGGTCCTGACTGTCCGATTTCCCAGGTATATGTCCATGATCGGCTGTCAGTGTCTGTCTCCACAGCGGGAGTCAATGGAGCATTTTACAACACGCTGAATGTTCAGTAAAATATAATCTGTCAGATATTACCGAGTGTAATGGGAAAGGAGAGCAGGCACGGCAAAGTGGGATTAAAATAATCCATTGAATCACTCATTGCACGATTCTCAGATAAAACGTAACCAGTTAGAAAGACTTTGCATGGGGGAAATAATCTGAAGCTTTTATGGGGGGTTAAAGAAATTTAGAAAGGCTCCAAATGATCAGTCACTTAAAAAGTTAGAGCGGGAAATACAGTCACTGACTTTCAACCTTTTAACTGAATTGAGAAGAATTGTTTAAAAATATAATTACTGACATAAGAGCAGGAATAAAGTTAATCCCAACTTTATTCACGACGTTAGCAATGGAATTTAATCACTTACCGGGGATTCCCACGGCTGCTATAATCGGATAGTAAATCATGTCTGCCTGTACAACTGGTGGTAACCAGGAAAATGGATAGGCGACGGCCGGAACTCTCATTCTGTCCGAGAAGTGATGATGAGTCTTGGCACTGAACACAGGGCTCCAGCTGACTGTGAGATGAGAGCTGAAGAGAAAAACGTAATTATAATTGCGGGAGATTTCCCGTGGGACCATGAAATATCAGGAGCATTGATATTTCTTCCAGTCATTTGGCAGCACGTCAACACCCTTCACAGTAATGTTTGTGCTGCACTAATTATATCCAAACTAATAATACAAGTGTTTGACGTGAAACCACCCAAAGATTGGAGTGATATTTTGCTCACATTTCCAACTAACAATATACAGAAAGCCGGGCTCTGCCGGCAATGCTGCACCACGTTTAACAGAAGCAGCTCCAGTTTTCCTCCTGGTATGTGAGACGGTTAAATCCTGTCGATGCACCAACTAAATTCCCCGAATTCTGAAACATTTTTCAATGTTTACACCACTCCAGGCGTTCGTCACTCATCCGTTTCACTGTGGGAGTTCTGGTTGGCAATTGAATCAGAAATATACGTCTTTAGCACGGAAGAGGTCGGTCATTGTACTAGCACCTTGCAGAAAAATGAATGTAAATTATAGTGTAAAAAGTTGCTGAATTAATAGTGCAGAAAATGCAGTCTCATACTATAGCTCACTCACTTATTTTGCCTGCATATCGTAAAATTGTCAAGAAATTGCAAAAATTCCGCTGTCTGAACATACAATTCGGAGAAGGATAAATGATATGTCATCTAATATTGAAGATAATGTAGCCCAGAAACTTACAAACTCGAATTTTGCTTTGCAAATCGACGAGTCCGTCGACATTATTGGTAAAGCACAATTATTAGCATTTGTTCACTTCATTAATGAAAACGAGATATTGCACTAATTTCTGTGCTGTACAGAACTTCCAGAAAATACTAGAGGTCAAGACATGTTTGATTCTGTGAATTAATATTTAGAAGACTTCAAAATTTCATGGGACTCATGTGTTGGAATCTGCACGGACGGTGCTCCATCTGTGGTGGGATTTGTCAAAGGATTCATTCCCCTCGCAAAAAAAATAATCCAAATATATTATTCACCCATTGCTTTTTGCATAGAAAAGCACTTGTTGCAAAGACATTGCCACTAGAATTAAAATCTGTATCAGATCAAGTTGTTAATATTGTAAATTATATAAAATCAAGAACTTCAAAAACGTGTTTACTTGCAAAGCTATGGATGCACAGCACGAATGTTTACTTTTGCATACAGAGGTAAGATGGCTTTCAAAGGGAAAAGTCTTATGTCGTGTATTTGAACTTAAAAGAAGAATTCTCAGTATTTTTGAAAGAGAAGAAAACGAGACCTTTTGTAAATACCTTAAGAGAGAAATGTTCTGTGCTAAGTTAGCATATTTGGCAGGTATATTTAATTATTTTAACAGCGTTAATACCAGTATGCAAGGGCCAAATGAAAACATTCTCACGTCGACAGACAAGATATTAGCTTTTCAGAAAAACAAATCTGTCTGGAAAAAGAGAGCAACAGAAAACAAGCTTGAAATGTTCCCTTTGATACCAAGTCACATAATTAAAATGTCCGCCTGTTGGGAACAAGGAGACTTCACCCAGGGGTGTGTTTTAGAACCGCCCCCCCAACAAGGTGGGCTAGGTTCCCGCAGCGCGTCCCTCTTCTTTAGCTCAGCTCAGCTCATGTCATGTCATGTCATGTCATGTCTTTTGTTAATCAAAGATTTTATATATAAATATAAATATATATAAAGTCTTTTTCAATGCTGAGCTGCTGGGGCTGCTGCTGGAGCTGCTGCTGGTGCTGCTGGGCAAGCTGGCAATGCTTGATACGGGCCCCTGTGGAATGCAGCCAGCCAGCCAGCTATTCCACAGGGCTCCCCTCTGGATTGTGTGTGTGTTGGGGGGGGGGGGTGTGGGATGCTGCATGCTTATCTTGTGGAAAGTGGCAGTTTGGCAGCAGGAGCCACTCAGTGGGATCCTACTGTAGTGCACGCTGGAAAAATACAACAGTACACATCTTCTCAACAAGGTCACTTCACCCAAGTGTTTTATTTAGGCAGCCAAACAAGGTGAGCCAGGTTCCTGCAACATATCCCCCTTCTTTAGCTCAGCTAATGTCATGTCATGTCTTTTGATAATGAAAGATTTTATATATATGTATAAATATATCTACAAGCTTTATCAATGCTGCTGCTGCTGCTGTAATGAATGAGTGAGTCAGTGAATGAGTGATTGGAGGTGTGGGTGAGTGAGTGAGTGTGAGTGAGTTAGTGAGTGAGTAGTTGGCTGAGTGAGTGAGAGTGGGTGAGTGATTGAGTGAGTCAGTGAGTGAGTGGAGGGGTGGGTGAGTGAGTGAGTGAATGAGTCAGTGAGTGAGTGTGTGGGTGAGTGGGTGAGTGAGTGAGTGGGTGAGTGGGTGAGTGGGTGAGTGAGTGAGTGACTGGGTGAGTGAGTGAGTGTTTGAGTGGATGAGTGGGTGAGTGGGTGAGTGGGTGAGTGGGTGGGTGTGTGAGTGGGGAGTGAGTGGGTGAGTGAGTGGGTGAGTGGGTGACTGAGGGAGTGAGTGGTTGAGTGAGTGAGTGGGTGAGTGGGTGAGTGGGTGAGGGAGTGAATGGGTGAGTGAGTGAGTGTTTGAGTGGGTGAGTGGGTGAGTGGGTCAGTGAGTGGGTGGGTGAGTGGGTTAGTGAGAGAGTGAGTGGGTGAGTGGGTGAGTGGGTGGGTGAGTGGGTGAGTGAGTGTGTGAGTGGGTGAGTGGGTGATTGGGTGAATGGCTGAGTGGGTGAGTTAGTGGGTGAGTGAGTAAGTGCGTGTGTAAGTGGGTGGGTGAGTGGGTGAGTGAGTGGGTCAGTGAGTGAGTGAGTGGGTGAGTGGGTGTGTGAGTGGGTAGTGAGTGGGTGAGTGAGTGGGTGAGTGGGTGAGTGGGTGAGTTAGTGGGTGAGTGAGTGAGTGGGTGTGTGAGTGGGTGGGTGAGTGGGTGAGTGAGTGGGTCAGTGAGAGAGTGGGTGGGTGAGTGGGTGGGTGAGTGGGTGAGTGAGTGTGTGAGTGGGTGAGTGGGTGAGTGGGTGAGTGGGTGAATGGCTGAGTGGGTGAGTTAGTGGGTGAGTGAGTGAGTGGGTGTGTGAGTGGGTGGGTGAGTGGGTGAGTGAGTGGGTCAGTGAGTGAGTGAATGAGTGAGTGAGTGAGCGAGTGGGTGGGTGAGTGGATGAGTGAGTGAGTTGGTGGGTGGGTGAGTGGGTGGGTGAGAGGGTGAGTGGGTGAGTGAGTGAGTGGGTGAGTGTGTGAGTGAGTGGGTGAGTGGGTGTGTGAGTGGGTGATTGGGTGTGTGAGTGGGTGAGTGGGCGAGTGAGAGGGTGAGTGAGTGAGTGGGTGAATGAGTGGGTGAGTGAGTGAGTGACTGGATTGGTGAGTGCGTGAGGGAGTGAGTAAGTGGGTGAGTGATTGAGTGGGTGAGTGAGTGGGTGAGTGATTGGATGGGTAAGTGGGTGAGTGAGTGAGTGAGTTGGTGGGTGAGTGGGTGAGTGAGTGAGTGGGTGAGTGAGTGAGTGAGTGGGTGAGTGGGTGGGTGAGTGAGTGAGTGAGTGAGTGAGTGGGTGAGTGAGTGGGTGAATGGGTGAGTGAGTGAGTGAGTGAATGAGTGAGTGGATGGGTGAGTGAGTTGGTGAGTGAGTGAGTGAGTGGGTGCGTGAGTGGGTGAGTGATTGGATGGGTGAGTGCGTGAGTGGATGAGTGAGTGAGTGAGTGAGTGGGTGGGTGAGTGAGTGAGTGAGTGTGTGAGTGGGTTAGTGGGTGTGTGGGTGAGTGGGTGAGTGAGTGGGTGAGTGAGTGGGTGGTTGAGTGATTGGGTGAGTGACTCGCTGGCTGAATGGGTGAGTGAGTGAGTGAGTGGGTAGGTGGGTGGGTGAGTGAGTGAGTGAATGTATGGGTGAGTGAGTGTGTGGGTGAGTGGGTGGATGAGTAGTGTGCGTGGGTGAGTGGGTGAGTTAGTGAGTGAGTGGATGGGTGAGTGAGTGTGTGAGTGAATGAGTGGGTGAGTGTGGGTTAGAGTGAGAGTGAGTGGGTGAGTAAGTGGGTGAGTGACTGAATGGGTGAATGGGTGAGTGGGTGGGTGAGTGGGTGAGTGAGTGGGTGGGTGAGTGGGTGAGTGAGTGAGTGGGTGAGTGAGTGGGTGAGTGGGTGAGGGAGTCAGTTGATGGGTGAGTGAGTGGGTGAGTGGGAGAGTGAGTGGGTGAGTGAGTTGGTGAGTGCGTGAGTGAATGGGTGAGTGACTGAGTTGGTGGGTTATTGGTTGGGTGAGTGGGTGAGTGGGTGAGTGATTGTGTGATTGAGTGAGTGGGTGAGTGGGTGAGTGGGTGAGTGGGTGAGCGAGTGGGTGAGTGAGTGGGTGAGTGAGTGGGTGAGTGAGTGGGTGGGTGAGTGGGTGAGTGGGTGAGTGGGTGAGTGAGTGGGTGAGTGAGCGGGTGAGTGAGTGGGTGAGTGGGTGAGTGAGTGAGTGAGTGGGTGAGTGAGTGGGTGAGTGAGTGGGTGAGTGGGTGAGTGAGTGAGTGAGTGGGTGAGTGAGTGGGTGAGTGAGTGGGTGAGTGAGTGGGTGGGTGAGTGGGTGAGTGGGTGAGTGGGCGAGTGAGTGGGTGAGTGAGTGGGTGAGTGAGTGGGTGAGTGAGTGGGTGAGTGAGTGGGTGGGTGAGTGGGTGAGTGGGTGAGTGGGTGAGTGGGTGAGTGAGTGGGTGAGTGAGTGAGTGGGTGAGTGGGTGAGTGAGTGAGTGCGTGGGTGAGTGGGTGAGTGAGTGAGTGGGTGAGTGAGTGGGTGATTGATTGGGTGAGTGAGTGAGTGGGTGGGTGAGTGATTGGGTGAGTGATTCGCTGGCTGAGTGGGTGAGTGAGTGAGTGGGTGAGTGGGTAGGTGGGTGGGTGAGTGAGTGAGTGAATGTATGGGTGAGTGAGTGGATGGGTGAGTGAGTGGATGGGTGAGTTAATGGGTGGGTGAGTGAGTGAGTGAGTGTGTGGGTGAGTGGGTGGATGAGTGAGTGAGTGAGTGGGTGAGTGAGTGAGTGGGTGAGTGAGTGGGTGAGTGAGTGGATGGGTGAGTGGGTAGTGAGTGGGTCGTGAGTGGGTAGTGAGTGGGTGAGTGAGTGGGTGAGTGAGTGGGTGAGTGTGTGAGTGGGTGAGTGGGTGAGTGAGTGGATGAGTGAGTGGATGAGTGAGTGAGTGGGTGGGAGGGTGAGTGAGTGATTGGAGTTGTGGGTGAGTGAGTGAGTCTGAGTGAGTGGATGGGTTGGTGAGTGAGTGTGTGAATGTGTGAGTTAGGGGATGGATGAGTGAGTGAGTGAGTGACTGGAGGTGTGTGTGAGTGGGCGAGTGAGTGAGTGTGTGTGTGTGAATGAGTGAGTGGGTGAGCGGGCGAGTTGGTGAGTGAATGGGTGGGTGAGTGAGTGGGTGGGTGGGTGAGTAGGTGGGTGGGTGAGTGGGTGAGCGAGTGAGTAAGTGGGTAGTGGCTAGGTGGGTGAGTGAGTGAGTGAATGTGTGGGTGAGTGAGTGGGTGAGTGGATGAGTGAGTGAGTTGGTGCGTGGGTGAGAGGGTGAGTGAGTGAGTGGGTGAGTGTGTGAGTGAGTGGGTGAGTGGGTGTGTGAGTGGGTGAGTGGGTGTGTGAGTGGGTGAGTGGGCGAGTGAGTGGGTGAGTGAGTGGGTGGGTGAGTGGGTGAGTGGGTGAGTGGGTGAGTGAGTGGGTGAGTGAGTGAGTGGGTGAGTGGATGGGTTAGTGGGTGAGTTGCTGAGTGAGTGAGAGTGTGAGTGGGTGAGCGAATGAGAGGGTGAGTGAGTGAGTGGGTGAGTGAGTGAGTGAGTGGATTGGTGAGTGGGTGAGGGAGTGAGTGAGTGGGTGAGTGAGTGGGTGAGTGAGTGGATGGGTGAGTGGGTGAGTGGGTGGTTGAGTAAGTGGGTGAGTGAGTGAGTGAGTTGGTGGGTGAGTGGGTGAGTGAGTGAGTGGATGAGTGAGTAAGTGAGTGAGTGAGTGGGTGAGTGAGTGAGTGAGTGGATTGGTGAGTGAGTGAGGGAGTGAGTGAGTGGGTGAGTGATTGAGTGGGTGAGTGTGTGAGTGAGTGGGTGAGTGGGTGTGTGAGTGGGTGAGTGGGTGAGTGGGTCTGTGAGTGGGTGAGTGGGCGAGTGAGTGGGTGAGTGAGTGGGTGAGTGAGTGAGTGGGTGAGTGAGTGAGTGAGTGAGTGGCTGAGTGAGTGAGTGAGTGAGTGGGTGAGTGAGTGGGTGAGTGATTGAATGAGTTGGTGGGTGAGTGGGTGAGTGAGTGAGTGAGTGAGTGAGTGGGTGAGTGCGTGGGTGAGTGGGTGAGTGAGTGAGTGGCTGAGTGAGTGAGTGAGTGAGTGGGTGAGTGAGTGGGTGAGTGATTGATTGAGTGAGTGGATGGGTGAGTGGGTGAGTGAATGAGTTGGAGAGTGAGTGAGTGAGTGGGTGCCTGAGTGGGTGAGTGATTGGATGGGTTAGTGCGTGAGTGGATGAGTGAGTGAGTGCGTGAGTGGGTGGGTGAGTGAGTGAGTGAGTGGGTGAGTGAGTGGATGGGTGAGTGGGTGAGTGGGTGAGTGAGTGAGTGAGTGGGTGAATGAGTGAGTGAGTGAGTGGGGAGTGAGTGGGTGAGTGAGTGGTTGGTTGAGTTGGCGTGTGAGTGGTTGAGTGGGTGAGTGGGTGGGTGAGTGAGGGTGAGTGGGTGAGTGATTGAGTAAGTGGGTAGTGGGTAGGTGGGTGAGTGAGTGAGTGAATGTGTGTGTGAGTGAGTGGGTGAGTGGATGAGTGAGTGAGTTGGTGGGTGAGTGAGTGGGTGAGTGAGTGGGTGAGTGAGTGGGTGGGTGAGTGGATGAGTGAGTGAGTTGATGCTTGGGTGAGTGCGTGGGTGAGAGGGTGAGTGAGTGAGTGTGTGAGTGTGTGAGTGAGTGGGTGAGTGGGTGTGTGAGTGGGTGAGTGGGTTTGTGAGTGGGTGAGTGGGCGAGTGAGTGGGTGAGTGAGTGGGTGGGTGAGTGGGTGAGTGGGTGAGTGGGTGAGTGAGTGGGTGAGTGAGTGAGTGGGTGAGTGGATGGGTTAGTGGGTGAGTTGCTGAGTGAGTGAGAGTGTGAGGGGGTGAGTGAATGAGAGGGTGAGTGAGTGAGTGGGTGAGTGAGTGAGTGAGTGGATTGGTGAGTGGGTGAGGGAGTGAGTGAGTGGGTGAGTGAGTGGGTGAGTGAGTGGATGGGTGAGTGGGTGAGTGAGTGGTTGAGTAAGTGGGTGAGTGAGTGAGTGAGTTGGTGGGTGAGTGGGTGAGTGGGTGAGTGGATGAGTGAGTGAGTGAGTGAGTGGGTGAGTGAGTGAGTGAGTGGATTGGTGAGTGAGTGAGGGAGTGAGTGAGTGGGTGAGTGATTGAGTGGGTGAGTGTGTGAGTGAGTGGGTGAGTGGGTGTGTGAGTGGGTGAGTGGGTGAGTGGGTCTGTGAGTGGGTGAGTGGGCGAGTGAGTGGGTGAGTGAGTGGGTGAGTGAGTGAGTGGGTGAGTGAGTGAGTGAGTGAGTGGCTGAGTGAGTGAGTGAGTGAGTGGGTGAGTGAGTGGGTGAGTGATTGAGTGAGTTGGTGGGTGAGTGGGTGAGTGAGTGAGTGAGTGAGTGAGTGGGTGAGTGAGTGGGTGAGTGGGTGAGTGAGTGAGTGGCTGAGTGAGTGAGTGAGTGAGTGGGTGAGTGAGTGGGTGAGTGATTGATTGAGTGAGTGGATGGGTGAGTGGGTGAGTGAATGAGTTGGTGAGTGAGTGAGTGAGAGGGTGCGTGAGTGGGTGAGTGATTGGATGGGTGAGTGCGTGAGTGGATGAGTGAGTGAGTGCGTGAGTGGGTGGGTGAGTGAGTGAGTGAGTGGGTGAGTGAGTGGATGGGTGAGTGGGTGAGTGGGTGAGTGAGTGAGTGAGTGGGTGAGTGAGTGAGTGAGTGAGTGGGGAGTGAGTGGGTGAGTGAGTGGTTGGTTGAGTTGGCGTGTGAGTGGTTGAGTGGGTGAGTGGGTGGGTGAGTGAGGGTGAGTGGGTGAGTGATTGAGTGAGTTGGTGGGTGTGTGGGTGAGTGAGTGAGTAAGTGAGTGGGTGAGTGAGTGAGTGAGTGGATGAGTGAGTGGGTGAGTGGGTGAGTGAGTGAGTGGGTGAGTGAGTGGGTGAGTGGGTGAGTGAGTGAATGAGTGAGTGGATGGGTGAGCGGGTGAGTGAGTGAGTTGGTGAGTGAGTGAGTGAGTGGGTGCGTGAGTAGGTGAGTGATTGGATGGGTGAGTGCGTGAGTGGATAATGAGTGAGTGCGTAAGTGGGTGGGTGAGTGAGTGAGTGAGTGGGTGAGTGAGTGGATGGGTGTGTGGGTGAGTGGGTGAGTGGGTGAGTGAGTGGGTGAGTGAGTGAGTGGGTGAGTGATTGAGTGGGTGAATGAGTGGGAGGGTGAGTGAGTGGTTGAGTGTGTGAGTGTGTGAGTGACTGAGTGAGTGGGTGAGTGTCTGAGTGAGCGGGTGAGTGAGTGAGTGAGGGAGGTAAGTGGGTGAGTGAGTGAGTGGGTGAGTGGTGGTTGATTGTGTGGGTGAGTGTGTGAGAGGGTGAGTGGGTGAGTTAGTGGGTGAATGGGTGGGTGAGTGGATTGGTGAGTTAGTGAGTGGGTGAGTGAGTGAGTGGGTGAGTGAGTGGGTGACTGAGTGAGTGAGTGAGTGGGTGACTGAGTGAGTGACCAAGTGAATGAGTGAGTGAGTGAGTGAGTGGGTGAGTGAGTGAGTGAGTGGGTGAGTGGGTGAGTGAGTGGGTGGGTGAGTGTGTGGAAGGGTGAGTCAGTGGGTGAGTGACTGAGTGGGTGAGTGGGTGAGTGAGAGGGTGAGTGGGTGAGTGGGTGAGTGAGTGAGTGAGTGGCTGAGTGAGTGGGTGGGTGAGTGGGTGAGAGGGTGAGTGAGTGAGTAAATGAGTAAGTGAGTGGGTGAGTGAGTGGGTGAGTGGGTGGGTGAGTGAGTGAGTGGGTGGGTGAGTGAGTGGATGGGTGAGTGAGTGGAAAGATAAGTGAGTGAGTGAGTGAATGAGTGAGTGGGTGAGTGAGTGAGTGAGTGAGTCGGTGAGTGGATGGGGTCGTGGGTGAGGTGCTGAGTGAGTGAGAGTGTGAGTGGGTGAGTGATTGAGAGGGTGAGTGCGTGAGTGGGTGGATTGGTGAGTGGGTGAGGGAGTGAGTGAGTGGGTGAGTGAGCGAGTGAGTGGGTGAGTGAATGGGTGAGTGGGTGAGTGAGTGGGTGAATGGGTCGCTGAGTGGATTGGTGAGTTAGTGAGTGGGTCAGTGAGTGAGTGGGTCAGTGAGTGGGTGACTGAAAGAGTGAGTGAGTGAATGGGTGAGTGGGTGGGTGAGTGAGTGAGTGAGTGTGTGAGTGGGTGAGTGAATGAGTGAGTGGGTGAGTGAGTGTAAGGATGAGTCAGTGGGTGAGTGACTGAGTGGGTGAGTGAGTGAGTGAGTGGGTGAGTGGGTAGGTGAGTGGGTGAGTGAGTGGGTGACTGAGTGAGTGAGTGGGTGAGTGAATGAGTGAGAGGGTGGGTGAGTCAGTGGGTGAGTGACTGAGTGGGTGAGTGAGTTAGTGAGTGAGTGGGTGAGTGGCTGAGTGGGTGGTGGGTGAGAGGGTGAGTGGGTGGGTGGGTGAGTGGGTGAGTGAGTGAGTGAGTGAGTAAGTGAGTAAATGAGTGGGTGAGTGAGTGAGTGGTTGAGTGAGTGCGTGAGTGAGTGAGTGAGTGGGTGAGTGAGTGCGTTAGTGGGTGAGTGGGTGAGTGATTGAATGGGTGAGTGGGTGGGTGAGTGGGTGAGTGAGTGAGTGAGTGGGTGAGTGATTGATTGAGTGTTGGTGTGAGTGAGTGAGTGAGTGAGTGAGTGGGTGAGTGAGTGGGTGAGTGAGTGGGTGAGTGGGTGGGTGTGTGAGTGGGTGAGTGGGTGAGTGGGTGGGTGGGCGAGTGGGTGGGTGGGCGAGTGGGTGAGAGGATGAGTGAGTGAGTAAGTGAGTAAATGAGTGGGTGAGTGAGTGAGTGGTTGAGTGAGTGCGTGAGTGAGTGAGTGGGTGAGTGAGTGAGTTAGTGGGTGAGTGAGTGAGTGAGTGATTGAATGGGTGAGTGGGTGGGTGAGTGGGTGAGTGAGTGAGTGGGTGAGTGAGTGTTTGAGTGTGGGTGTGAGTGGGTGAGTGAATGAGTGGGTGAGTGAGTGAGAGGTTGAGTGGGTGAGTGCGTTTGTGGGTGAGTGGGTGGGTGAGTGAGTGAGTGAGTGGGTGAGTGAATGACTGGATGAGTGAGAGGGTGAGTGAGTGAGGGGGTGGGTGAGTGAGTGAGTGAGTGAGTGAGTGGGTGAGTGAGTGCGTTAGTGGGTGAGTGGGTGAGTGATTGAATGGGTGAGTGGGTGGGTGAGTGGGTGAGTGAGTGAGTGGGTGAGTGAGTGATTGAGTGTTGGTGTGAGTGAGTGAGTGAGTGAGTGAGTGGGTGAGTGAGTGCGTGAGTGAGTGAGTGAGTGGGTGAGTGAGTGCGTTCGTGGGTGAGTGGGTGAGTGATTGAATGGGTGAGTGGGTGGGTGAGTGGGTGAGTGAGTGAGTGAGTGGGTGAGTGAGTGATTGAGTGTTGGTGTGAGTGAGTGAGTGAGTGAGTGAGTGAGTGGGTGAGTGAGTGGGTGAGTGAGTGGGTGAGTGGGTGGGTGTGTGAGTGGGTGAGTGGGTGAGTGGGTGGGTGGGCGAGTGGGTGAGAGGATGAGTGAGTGAGTAAGTGAGTAAATGTGTGGGTGAGTGAGTGAGTGGTTGAGTGAGTGCGTGAGTGAGTGAGTGGGTGAGAGAGTGAGTTAGTGGGTGAGTGAGTGAGTGAGTGATTGAATGGGTGAATGGGTGGGTGAGTGGGTGAGTGAGTGAGTGGGTGAGTGAGTGTTTGAGTGTTGGTGTGAGTGGGTGAGTGAGTGAGTGGGTGAGTGAGTGAGAGGTTGAGTGGGTGAGTGCGTTTGTGGGTGAGTGGGTGGGTGAGTGAGTGAGTGAGTGGGTGAGTGAATGACTGGATGAGTGATAGGGTGAGTGAATGAGGGGCTGGGTGAGTGAGTGGGTGAGTGAGTCGGTGGGTGAGTGTGAGTGGGTGCGTGATTGAGTGAGTGGGTGATTGAGTGAGTGAGTGGGTGAGTGAGAGCGTGAGAGGGTGGGTGAATGAGTGGTTGGATGAATGAGTGAGTGAGTGAGTGGGTGAGTGAGTGAGTGAGTGGGTGAGTGAGTGGGTGAGTGGGTGAGTGAGTGAGTGGGTGAGTGAGTGGGTGAGTGGGTGAGTGAGTGAATGAGTGAGTGGATGGGTGAGTGGGTGAGTGATTGGAAGGGTGAGTGCGTGAGTGGATGAGTGAGTTAGTGCGTGAGTGGGTGGGTGAGTGAGTGAGTGAGTGGGTGAGTGAGTGGATGGGTGAGTGGGTGAGTGGGTGAGTGGGTGAGTGAGTGAGTGAGTGAGGTGAGTGGGTGAGTTAGTGAGTGGGTGAGTGGTGGTTGATTGTGTGGGTGAGTGTGTGAGAGGGTGAGTGGGTGAGTGAGTGGGTGAATGGGTGGGTGAGTGGATTGGTGAGTTAGTGAGTGGGTGAGTGAGTGAGTGGGTGAGTGAGTGGGTGACTGAGTGAGTGAGTGAGTGGGTGAGTGGGTGAGTGAGTGTGTGGGTAAGTGTGTGGAAGGGTGAGTCAGTGGGTGAGTGACTGCGTGGGTGAGTGGGTGAGTGAGAGGGTGAGTGGGTGAGTGGGTGAGTGAGAGGGTGAGTGGGTGAGTGGGTGAGTGAGTGAGTGAGTGGCTGAGTGAGTGGGTGGGTGAGTGGGTGAGAGGGTGAGTGAGTGAGTAAGTGAGTAAGTGAGTGGGTGAGTGAGTGGGTGAGTGGGTGGGTGAGTGAGTGAGTGGGTGGGTGAGTGAGTGGATGGATAAGTGAGTGAGTGAGTGAATGAGTGAGTGGGTGAGTGAGTGAGTGAGTCGGTGAGTGGGTGAGTCAGTGGGTGAGTGGGTGAGTGAGTGAGTGAGTGGGTGTGTGAGTGGGTGAGTGGGCGAGTGAGTGAGTGAGTGGCCGAGTGAGTGAGTGAGTGAGTGGGTGAGTGAGGGGGTGGGTGAGTGAGTGAGTTGGTGAGTGAGTGGGTGGGTGAGTGGGTGAGTGGGTGAGTGGGTGAGTGAGTGGGTGTGTGATTGGGTGGGTGAGTGGGTGAGTGGGTGAGTGAGTGAGTGAGTGAGTGGGTGAGTGGGTGAGTGAGTGAGTGAGTGGGTGAGTGAGTGAGTGAGTGGGTGAGTGGGTGAGTGAGTGAGTGAGTGGGTGAGTGAGTGGGTGGTTGAGTGATTGGGTGAGTGACTCGCTGGCTGAATGGGTGAGTGAGTGAGTGAGTGGGTAGGTGGGTGGGTGAGTGAGTGAGTGAATGTATGGGGTGAGTGAGTGAGTGTGTGGGTGAGCGGGTGGATGAGTAGTGTGAGTGGGTGAGTGGGTGAGTTAGTGAGTGAGTGGATGGGTGAGTGAGTGTGTGAGTGAATGAGTGGGTGAGTGTGGGTTGGATGGAGTGAGAGTGAGTGGGTGAGTAAGTGGGTGAGTGGCTGAGTGGGTGAATGGGTGAGTGGGTGGGTGAGTGGGTGAGTGAGTGGGTGGGTGAGTGGGTGTGTGAGTGAGTGAGTGGGTGAGTGAGTGGGTGAGTGGGTGAGGGAGTGAGTTGATGGGTGAGTGAGTGGGTGAGTGGGAGCGTGAGTGGGTGAGTGAGTTGGTGAGTGCGTGAGTGAATGTGTGAGTGAGTGAGTTGGTGGGTTATTGGCTGGGAGAGTGGGTGAGTGGGTGAGTGATTGTGTGATTGAGTGAGTGGGTGAGCGAGCGAGTGAGTGGGTGAGTGGGAAGGTGGGTGGGTGAGTAAGTGAGTGAATGTGTGGGTGAGTAAGTGGGTGAGTGAGTGGGTGAGTGAGTGGGTGAGTGGGTGAGTGAGTGAGTGAGTGGGTGAGTGAGTGGATGAGTGAGTGGGTGAGTGGGTGAGTGAGTGAGTGGGTGAGTGAGTGGGTGAGTGAGTGGGTGAGTGAGTGGGTGAGTGAGTGGGTGGGTGAGTGGGTGAGTGGGTGAGTGGGTG